>NC_090445.1:224193972-224818972 GCF_031143425.1 Pleurodeles waltl
ATCAGTGCTGAGGCCAGAGTCTGAAAAGCTCGCTGAAGGGCTGCCTGACCAGAATGAATGCCCTCTAGGAATGCATTTGTTTGTTGCAACTGCCTTTCTACACCCTGGATGGCATTCAAAATGGTAGACTGCCCAACAGTGAGGGACCTGAGTAGGTCAATGGCCTCCTCACTGAGGGCAGCAGGGGTGACAGGGGCAGGGGCTGAGGTGCCTGGGGCGAAGGTGATCCCCACCCTCCTGGGTGAGCGGGCACGGGGCAAAGGCTGAGGGGCTGCAGGGAGGGCGGTGCTGGTAGGGGGGGGTGGCGGCTGTACCTGTAGATGCGGGGGGCACAGATGCTGCCGCCACCACAAGGGAGCTCCCATCAGAGGACGAGTCTGTATCACTGGTCTCAGCTACTGTCCCCGCCGTGGAGCTCCCCTCGCCCTCCGTCCCACTGGTGAACTCCGAGTCCGTAGTGTCGCCCTCCAGGGCCATGTGGGATGCAGCTCCCTCCTGCTCCGGTGCCACTGCTCCTCCGCCTGATGATGCTAATGCACACAAGAACAGGGAGACCACAAAAAGGGGGGGGGGACAGAAGAAAGACATGTTGAGTGCATGCATTACCGCTTCCGTTGGCGGACACGACAGACACAGAATCCCCCTGCACTACCCCGCGCACTTGGGCTCCACTGTTCAATCCCTGGGACATGACCTACAAGGCTATGGCCGACATCTGCACACATGGATGACACAGGAGCCTGACTAGGTGTACTTGGCACTGTACACAGGTGGGGTGCCACAGGGTCTGCAGAACAAGGGGACCTAACTAGCACACTCGCCCTGGCCTAGGGAAACCCACAGCCCACCTCCCCCACCTAGACACCTCCACTGTGCGCAAAGTCAGCAGAATGAGAGTGTACTCACCCCCTTGTGGCTGCTGTGATGCCCTCAAGCGCCCATCCAACTCCAGGTACGCCACCGCCAGGATCCTGAACATCAGGGGGGTCATGGTGCGACGGGCACCCCTCCCACGTTGGGAGGCCATCCCCAGCTGGGCCTCAACCGTCTTCTTGCTCCAGCAGCGAATGTCCTCCCACCTCTTACGGCAGTGAGTGCTCCCAGGGTCCGGACGTCCTTGGCGATGGCACGCCAAATATCATTTTTCTGGTGGGCGCTGACCTACATGAATTGCACATGGGGAAAAGCAAAGTTATTACCAACTGCACCGTCACAGTCATTGGCCCCCATCCCTACCCTTGCCATGTGGCACATGCACTCACCGTCATTTCATGCACGCCTCAATCTCCCCCCCCCATCTTTCATCCACCCCACTCCACACAGGCATTGCCCATACAGCATGGTAACGGTGTACTTACCTGTTTGTCTGGAGGACCGTAGAGTAGCGTGTACGAGTTTCTCCAACTCCTCCGATGTGAAGGCAGGGGCCCTTTCCCCAGACGCACGAGCCATTGTCTCTTCTAGACCGAGGTCACAGCAGCACTTGCAGTGTAGGTCCTCTCCTGTCGAAGATCAGGTATCGAGAGATTGAACAGATAGAAAATGTCGGTCACGTCCGCGGCGGTGCGTACCGTCACCGCCGGCGTACATCGTCATTGGCTCCTGGGACCCATAGGGTCCAATGTTAACTAATGCAGAATTGCGCCGCGGTCTTTGACTGCCTACTGCGACGGTGTACAACGCCAGCACAGTTACCTCACATCCCATTGTCCCACTTTACAGGTCAGGCAGCCGCCATTTCAGGAGCCCACATGGCTTAATTTTTAACTGCGTCACACATACCTAGGCCTTGCCTCAACACTCATACAGGCCAAATTTTGGATTATGATTCGTGTTCTGTGTATGCTGTGGGTACGTACCTCTGAGTTGGTTGACTCTGTGCTCGCTGTTGACCTTCATAGGCACCGTCCGCTGGGACATGTGAGGAGATGGCGGCATCCTCCGGTGTACAGACCGCTGGTGGACCTGTCGACAATGGAAGAAAGGCGTGATCATCACCTACAGGCTTGGTTCAGGTGCCTCCATATGACAGGTGGATCCCTATTCTACTCACCAAAGAAGGTGTGCCAGATCATCGTGGCCTGCTGTATGCTTCACAACTTAGCTTTGCGACGACAGGTGCCTTTTCTGTAGGAGAATGGTCTAGATGGTGTTGTTGCAGCTGTGGAGCCTGTGGACAGTGAAGATGAGGAAGCAGAAGAAGAGTACATCAACAACAGGAACTCGGTGATCCTGCAATATTTCCAGTGACACACAGGTAAGAATCCAAACCTGCTTACTACATGTACTTTAACACTACTACCTCTCAACTGTCTGTGGTTTTCACCCAGTGTATGGTCACTGAGTTGTCACTTTCCCTTACGATTTCACAGATGTGGGTCCCTCTGTGTGACATCTGCTTTGTTTCCTCATGGACTAGAGCTGTGTGACATAGGTATGTTGACATTACATTTGAAAGAACATTTTGACACTGTAATTGCTAATACACTATTTCGAAATCACAGACTGACTCCAGATTGTTTTGTGCTTCAAGGGTGTTTATTTAAGTGCTCAATATTGGAGGGGGTTGTAAAATGGTGAGGGGTGATGGTGGAGGAATGTCCATGGCAGAGTCCAGTCTATTAGTCTTAAAGGTGCATTGCCCAAATGGGCATAGGAAGTGGAGCTGGGGCAGTTGAAGGATGGACAGGGTGACAAAGTGGGACAGAAGGATGACATTCAGGGTGGTCTCATTTCTTGGCGGGGGTCTTGGCATCGTTCTCTGTGTTTGTCCTGGATCTCAGGGACCGTTTGCGGGGTGGTTCACCCTCTGCAGTGGGTGGGGTGCTGGTGTGGTGGTCCTGTGGCGGTGCCTCCTGTCCACTAGTGGCGGCGGAGGTGGTGGGCAGTTCATCGTCCAGGCTAGTGTCAGGGGCCCCTTGTTGTGCCACAGTGTCCCTCCTGGTGTTGAGGACTTCCTTCAGCACCCCTACGATGGTGCCCAGGGTGGAATTGATGGATCTGAGTTCCTCCCTGAAGCCCAAATACTGTTCCTCCTGCAGGCGCTGGGTCTCCTGAAACTTGGCCAGTACTGTTGCCATTGTCTCCTGGGAATGGTGGTAGGCTCCCATGATGTTGGAGAGGGCCTCGTGGAGAGTGGGTTCCCTTGGCCTGTCCTCCCCCTGTCGCACAGCAGCCCTCCCAGTTCCCCTGTGTTCCTGGGCCTCCGTCCCCTGGACCGTGTGCCCACTGCCACTGCCCCCGGGTCCCTGTTGTTGTTGGGGTGGTGGGTTAGCCTGGGTTCCCTGTAGTGGTGGACACACTGCTGATTGACATGTCCTGGGGACCTAGGTGTGGGCCCACTGGGTGGGTGCTATGCTGGTATTTCCAGAGGGGGAGTGGCCTGTGACTGTGTCAGGGGAACCGACTGTCCAGAGGTCCCCGATGGGCCGGGCTGGTCATCTAGATCCAGTTGGACAGAGCTGCTGTCATCACTGTGGGCCTCTTCTGTTGGTGGTGTGGACATGTGTGGACCCTCCTGTCCGGTGACGTTGGATAGGGGTCCTGCAGGGGTATAAAAGGATGTTTATTACATCTATGTGTGGCATGGTGTGCAATGGGTGGGTGACCGTGTACCCCAGTGCTTGCATTCCTGTGTGGGTCCTTGTGTGATGGTGGTTTAGGGGGGTGTATGGGTATGTGCAGTGGCCATGCTTTGGTGATGGGTGTCCATGCTTTGTTGTTGCATGCAGGGCTTGGGTTTGGGATGTGTGGTTTGTGATATTGGGACATTTGTGAGGAGTTGGTGTGATGGGGGTGAGGGTGAGTGTGGGGGTATGTGATAGCGTGCAAGTAGGGTGGGGGATGTAATAGTTGAGAATCGCCAAGACCTGCTCCTCCCATGTTGTCAGTTGTGGGGAGGAGGTGGGGGTCCGCCTCCAGTCCGCTGAACCGCAAAGTGGTGTCTTGAGACCACGGAACGCACCTTCCCCCGTAGGTCGTTCCACCTCTTCCTGATGTCATCCCTATTTCTTGGGTGCTGTCCCACTGCGTTGACCCTGTCCGCTATTCTTCGCCATAGCTCCATCTTCCTAGCAATGGAGGTGTGCTGCACCCGTGATCCGAATAGCTGTGGCTCTACCAGGACGATTTCCTCCACCATGACCCTGAGCTCCTCCTTGGAGAACCTGGGGTGTCTCTGCCGTGCCATGGGGTGGTGTGGGTGATGTGTGGGGTGGTGTGTGTAGTGATAAGTGGGGTGATATTTAGTGGTGTGTTGTGTGAGGTGCGTGGAAGTTATGTGGGTGATGGTATTCTGTGCCTTTGGATGCTTGGTAGTTGTTTGCAGTGTCTCTCTCTGGCCTTCTCTCTGTAATTTTGTCGTAGGGGTTTGTGGGTGATGTGGGTGTGAGTTTTATATTGTAATGGGTGTGTGGGAGTGGTGTGTGTATGTGTATGAGGTTTGTGTATTTCGAATTGTCCAATGTGGCTGTGTTTTGTAGATGTGTGTGTATTTTGAGCGCGGCGGTGTGTACCGCCAATGGAATACCGCGGTTGAAAGACCGCCACGCGGATTCGTGTGTTGTGATAGTGTGGGCGTATTTCTGTTGGTGTGACGGTGGAGGTTTTGTTTTCGCCAGTTTATCACTGACCTTTGGTGTGGCGGACTTCTGTGGGTGTCTGAATTTTGGCGGATTCCGAGCAGTGGGTCATAATGACCGTGGCGGAATTCCACTGCCGCAGTGGTGTGTTGGCGGTCTTCTGCACGGCGGTAAGCGGCTTTTACCGCCAATGTTGTAATGACCCCTTTTGTCTCTATCGACAATGTCAAGCTACACCATGTGGCCGATCTTGCCCAGCAGACCCAGAGGACTCCTGAGTAGTGCCTGAATCCCTCCTACTACAGATCAGGATGTTCCCGTACAAGTCTTCAACAGCAACATTGATACCTCTCCGAGCTTGGGGAGGGTGGAAAATGAGATTTCATTGGTTCCACTGACAATTACTTCTACAGTGATTTCTGCTAATATGGAACAATGTTCTACAATTTCTACACAAACGGATGTAGCAGCCTACTAAACACCACCAAGGGTCTCTTTAACAGCTTCTCCTCTTCAGACTACACCTCCAGTATTTGTTTGTACAGATGATGGTTATTTCGTCAATGCTGATGACTTTTCTTCAAACTCATCTGCCTCAACTGCAACAGAACTGTCTAGAGCACGTAAGCTGACACATTGGCTTAAAATGAACTATCTTATACGACCATGGACTTATCTGTGGTTCCTATTGTCTGTACTTGCCTTTCTTCTTTGGATTGGGTTTGTCATTGTTTTCTTTCTTCTGATGCATGGTGATTTTCTTCTTGAACGCTCTACAGTTGAACTGACGGATGAGGTCTTAAAACCACATTTTTCATCGCACAAAATTAGCAGAGACTTGTCTGTAGTGTACCAATTCCTGATGGGATTGTTTGGGACAAAGTATTATTAGGTATATATATGGGCCTACTGAGGTTGTTCAAATACGGTATGTATTCAAACTTTCAATGACTGATGTAATCACACCTGGAGTGATTTCTGATGATTGGGATATGAAACCTGTTGATGTTATGATGTCTGATCTGAAGTATTATACAGTATTTGAAAATGAAGATGTGTACCAGCTTAAAAGAAATTATGGTGATATGTTCTGTTATAATTACTATGGACATTATTTCATTCACAGAGCAAGCACACCAAAGACTATTTTCAAATATACACAATGGGAACACTGCCCGACTTCCCCATTAGGCAGTTCTAAAATGTATACTGAGAAATTTGCATATTTTTCTGGGCACAATGTCAAGAATGCAGAGTCATATTATTTTAAATTGCCAGAAATGGAAAGCGAACATGTTTTATTGACAGACACAAAATTGATTTACTCTGACTCCTTTATTTCCTGATTAGCATTAGAAGGCTGTGAGCACTGGCTGAAGTCAACTGACTTAAAAAGTGTTTGGGGATCAAAAAATTGGCAAAAAAGAGGAAGAGAAACTTTATTTAGAGCATATATGATTCCTGTTCAAATGATATTTTTAAATGAAACAGTACAACAAACAAGCTGTTTAGGCTTAGCAAACAATAAAGAACTGAATGTGCCCAGCATTCCCACACCTGCTAAATTTTATAAATGGCAGAAGTATATAAATGCGTCCGAAGATCAGGTCAATGAATGGGTCATGAATGGTACATTTAACGCATCATTTTTGCATCCTGGTTGGTGTTATTGTGGCCTACAGACACCAATAGGTGCCATGCTCCTTTTGTGAACTCCTCTGGGTTTTTAGAATGAATAGGCCGGACCTCGTTATGTGTTCTCAGAACACTCGGATATATTGACAACATACAGTGTAGGGTAACTATGACATCATTAGATGAAGGTCTCCCCACTGGATGCTGTCACAGAACATCTATGTCTACTATCCAATAACACAGATTTACAGGATTTCCTGTTATGCCCCAGAAGACAATGCAGAAAACGCTTCTTATATGCTGCATATAATGAAATATGAAAGCTTTCCCAATAAGAGCCGGCTGCCCGGATAAGGCAAATAGATCAGGAAAACTTACAGAAAGCATTAGCCGTTGTAGACAATGGGATTAATACCTTGTCTGACAGGATATACACCTTAAATAACTTTGTATCCTCTACAATAGATATAGTACAGCGTGATGAATCATGTTTACAACATGGACAAAGTCAGCTAAGGTCCATTATGCAGTTAGGTTGGACACTACAAACATTGAAAGAGGGTCGCATTCCCTAGCAACATGTGAGCTCAAGGGAGATTTTTTCACACTATGAATTTAACGCAGCAACAACAAATAATGGCTAAGAAAGAAGCAACATATCTCATGTTGAATATTAAAAAGTTAGAAAGAAATCTGCCCATTTCAACACTTCAGTTTACATCCTGTTTGAAACACATTCCAGTGGGCAGATATGAAAGGTTGGGAGATAGTTACATGCATGAGGTGTGGGAGCTTCCTTTCTCGTACAAATGTTTCAATGGCATGAAAGAGGTCTTTCTTAGTGGTAGTGAATGTGAGACTTCTGTGAGCCATTTGATGGTTTGTAAACGGCTCTCCTTGCATGGGGCGTGTAATGCCTCCATGGCAAACTTGGCTTGTTATCTGAAGTGAGTACCAGTCCCCTTGATTAGACCTGCGTTCCTGGTGCTCTCCAAAGGCAGCTATGTGCTCCTTAACAGTGAGAGTTGTTGTGGGATGTGAGCTGGAATTGCGTATGTTGCTTCGGTCTCACAAATTGTTACGTGCTGTGGGAATGTACTTTTTCCCCCCTATGCAGTTTCAAGGAGTAGCAGACGTTTGGCCTCATATTGCTACTTCTGATGTGAATTTTGACAAGTTGAGCAGACTAAAGGCTTTATTGTTTCAAAAACATGTGGTGCTTACATCTGCACGCAAGACCTATATGCTTCAGGTTGCGAGGTCATTGGCGGAGATTCAGTCCCTTTTAACTACAAATTTTCTAAGACACTTCGGTGAACTCGTTGGACGAATATTTAATGCATCCAGTATTACTGGAATCACCCACTTTTTTAAGGCTGATGGTTCTGGTTTTGTTCACACCTTCTCCTCTATATTCAGTTTAATACCATCAGCCATACATTCTATATTTTCAAGTATTTTCAGGGGATTTCCGATTACTTTGGCTATAATAGGTGGCATTTTGCTGTTGCTACTTTGTCTGCACAATGGCTGTCCCGTCACAGCAAGGAGTACTGAAAGCACTACTGACAGCACAACTGTGTCGTGAACGCACAATGCAGTATTTTGGAGCACCGCTCCTGGAACTACTGGAGTGTGACTGGTCTTTGTCATTCCAACCGGTTTTGGATTGTGTGCAGCCAGTGTTTTGATGGCTCTGGTGCTTTTTGAATGTGCACTGAAAGTCTGTCTTTCTACGCAACGCTTACTTTCATTGGACGCTGATCTGTTGATGTTCTCGATGAGGGCTCATTATCAGACATGCATGTTGAGGATGCGTTTGCCACAGGAAGCCGTTTACGAGTTGCCTTTTATGGAATCTGCGATTCTTAACTCTATGGAGGGCATGAGGGGGTCATTCCAACCCTGGCGGTCGGTGTTAAAGCGGCGGCCAACCCGCCAACAGGCAGGCGGTCCAAAAAATGGAATTCTGACCCTGGCGGAAACCGCCAACACAGACCGCCACTTTAACACTCCGACCGCCACGGCGGGACAAACAAACAGCGCGGCGGTCACCGCCAACAGATAGGCGGGAGACAATATACCGCCCACCCTATCACAACTCACCAATCTGCCACCTTTTCGGGGCGGGAGTCCCGCCAATAAAAACACGGCTGAAACAGACTACGAACAGGAAAACGCTCACCTCTACACACTCCACGAGGAATCTGGACAGCATGGAACCAGAACTACACATCCTACCAGCTATTGTCTACCTGCTCCTCTACCAGGAGTACGAATGCCGGCGCAGAAGACAACGGTGAGTACTGCACCTACGACACAGGGGAGGGGGGGGGAGAAAAGATTACGGGCACACACATACGCGACACACCCACCCTCACCCACAACTACCTACACATCAATGCAGAGCAACAACTCAGAGTGACACCCCCCAAACCCCCCAGAAGAATGCAAAGACAAAATAAAATGATTATGAAATTCAAATATATTGTAAGGCTAGGTAAAAAAAAAATTCCAACATCTATAACTATATACACATATGTAAATTGTCCTGTCCAAATTGGGTTTCAGTCATTGTACGTGGGCCAATGGGCCTCAACACATGGGCAAAGCCCACACAGGAGACCCGAATCCACTGGAGAGAACACTGCAGGGGCATCAGATAGAAAAACTACAGGCACCTCAGGGGGAAGGGAAGGGGAGGCACCTCAGCCACATGAGTCCACGACGCCAGATCCACGAGGGGCCTCCATGCCCACTGTCCCATCCTGGGGAGTGCAAAGCCACAGTCTCACAAGTCTCTACAGTGGGTGGCTTGCCCACTGTGCCATCCTGGGGAGTGCAAAGCCACAGTCTCACAAGTCTCTACAGTGGGTGGCTTGCCCACTGTGCCATCCTGTGGAGTGCAAAGCCACAGTCTCACAAGTCTCTACAGTGGGTGGCATGCCCACTGTTACATCCTGGGGAGTGCAAAGCCACAGTCTCTCAAGTGGATTACAGACTCTACTGGTACTGGAGGAGGCATGGTGCCCAGAGTGCATCGTGCAGCCCTGCCCGACACAGATCCGGGCCTGCCCCTTCTGCCAATGGGCCAGCGGTGCTTGACTTGAAGGGCCCAGCGGAGCGGTGCTTGAGATGAAGGGCCTAGCGGAGCGGTGCAGAGATGAAGGGCCCAGCGGAGCGGTGAAGAGATGAAGGGCCCAGCAGAGCGGTGCTTGAGATGAAGGGCCCAGCGGAGCGGTGCTTGAGATGAAGGCCCCAGCGGAGCGGTGCTTGAGACGGCGGTGCCCAGCGGAGTGGTGCTTGAGACGGCGGTGCCCAGCGGAGCGGTGCTTGAGATGAAGGGCCCAGCGGAGCGGTGCTTGAGATGAAGGGCCCAGCGGAGCGGTTCTTGAGATGAAGGGCCCAACGGAGCGGTGCTTGAGATGAAGGGCCCAGCGGAGCGGTGCTTGAGACGGCGGTGCCCAGCGGAGCGGTGCTTGAGACGGCGGTGCCCAGCGGAGCGGTGCTTGAGATGAAGGGACCAGCGGAGCGGTGCTTGAGATGAAGGGCCCAGCGGAGCGGTGCTTGAGACGGCGGTGCCCAGCGGAGCGGTGCTTGAGATGAAGGGCCCAGCGGAGCAGTGCTTGAGATGAAGGGCCCAGCGGAGCGCTGCTTGTCTTGGAGGGCCCTGTTCAGCGGTTCTTGAGACAGCGGTGCCCTGTTCAGCGGTGCTTGTCTTGAAGGGCCCTGTTCAGCGGTTCTTGAGACGGCGGTGCCCTGTTCAGCAGTGCTTGTCTTGAAGGGCCCTGTTCAGCGGTGCTTGTCTTGAAGGGCCCTGTTCAGCGGTTCTTGAGACGGCGGTGCCCTGTTCAGCGGTGCTTGTCTTGAAGGGCCCTGTTCAGCGGTGCTTGTCTTGAAGGGCCCTGTTCAGCGGTGCTTGTCTTGAAGGGCCCTGTTCAGCGGTTCTTGAGACGGCGGTGCCCTGTTCAGCGGTGCTTGTCTTGAAGGGCCCTGTTCAGCGGTTCTTGAGACGGCGGTGCCCTGTTCAGCGGTGCTTGTCTTGAAGGGCCCTGTTCAGCGGTGCTTGTCTTGAAGGGCCCTGTTCAGCGGTTCTTGAGACGGCGGTGCCCTGTTCAGCGGTGCTTGTCTTGAAGGGCCCTGTTCAGCGGTGCTTGTCTTGAAGGGCCCTGTTCAGCAGTGCTTGTCTTGAAGGGCCCTGTTCAGCGGTTCTTGAGACGGTGGTGCCCTGTTCAGCGGTTCTTGACATGTGTCTCCAGGGCACCATATCCGGCCAATATATAGAGTTCACTCGCCATCCGACTTCTCGCTTGCGGGGCCCTCCTGTGCTGGACTCCCGGGCCCGTGGGTGTCCTCCTTCACACCCGGAATGGGGCTGGTGGGGCCCTCCTGGGCAGCTCGCCTGCTGCCGGACTTGTCGGCCGTGCTGCCCTTGCCATCCTTCTGTGATTCTCTGTGGCCCTTGCCTCCCTTTGTAGATGTGCCAGGTGGCACCCCACTTCCTGACGGTGCCAGGGTAGTGCCTTTGGAGGCTGCCGTCTCTGCCCTCTCGCGCCGGGCCTTGCCTTTCTTGGTTTTCTTCCCAGGGGGTGGGTTGGCTGTCCCTTTACTGCTGGCCGATGTAGCTGCCCTTGAAGGTGGTGGACTCCAAAATCCTTGGACTATGGTCCTTGTAGGTCCAGGGGTTGTGGTGGCTGAGGTGCTGATTGGACTCTTACGAGATGGAGGGGGTGGGTCAGGTGATGGAAAGAGGTTAATTTTGGACAGGAAAAACTTTTTAGGAGCAGTGGGAAGGGTAGGTGCAGTGGGTATGGGAGTGGAGGAAGAGGATGTGGTTGTAGGAGAGTCAAGTGTGGTGTCTTTGGGTGCAGGTGCTTGTGACGGAGGCTGTTGTGAGGTGGATGGCTGTTGGGTGGGTGGCTGCCTGCGTTTGTGTGGTTTGGAAGAGGGGGTGACAGACACACTGGGAGAGGACACAGGGGACGTGTAAATGGCAGTGGGGGTGGTGACTGCACGTGTGCGGAGTGTTCTGGTGGGTGTGCTGGTGATGGACGTAGTGGCTGATGATGTTGTACATGCAAGTGTGAGTGGAGACGTCACAGTGAGGGAGACGAGGAGGAGGGGGACACAGAGTAGGCAGTGGCTGTTGGTATGTCTGCATGTGGCTGTTGCTTGTGTGAATGCTTGTGTGATGTGTGGTGCTTATGTCTGGATGAGCTGCCCTTGGGTGTTGAGGTGTGTGCAGGCTGGTCTGTAGGTGTGTCTGCGATAGGCAGAGGAACAGGGGAGTGGGACTGGGTGGAGGAAGTTGGAGGAGGGAGGCAGGAGACAGGGACAATGGCTGCCGTCAGTGCTGAGGCCAGAGCGTTGAACGATCGCTGATGGACAGCCTTACCCGAATGAATGCCCTCCAGGTATGCATTGCTCCGGTGCACCTCCCTTTCTACCCCCTGGATGGCATTCAAAAGGGTAGACTGCCCAACAATGAGCGTCCTGAGGAGGTCAATGACCTCCTCACTGAGGGCAGCAGGGGTAACTGGGGCAGGGCCTGAGGTGCCTGGGGCAAAGGAGATGCCCGCCTTCGTGTGCGAGCGGGCACGGGGTGAACGCTGAGGGGCTGCTTGGAGGGCGAACCTGGTGTGCTGGGTGGCGGCTGTACCTGTTGTTGCGGTGGGCACGGATGTTGCCGCCACCACAAGGGAGCTCCCTTCCGAGGACGTGTCTATGTCGCTGATGTCTCCACGTGTCCCCGTTGTGGAGCTCCCCTCGCCCTCCGTCTCACTGGTGAACTCCGAGTCGGTTGCATGGCCCTCCAGGGCCATGTGAGATGTAGCTCCCTCGTGCTCCGATGCCACTTCTCCTCCGCCTGATGATGCTAATGCACACATGAACAGGAAGAGCAGCAAAAAAGGGGGGGGGAATAAAGACATGTTGAGTGCATGCATTGGCAACACAGTTGGCGGAGAGGACAGACACAGAAGCCCCCTGCACTACGCCGCGCACTTGGGGTACACTACTCAATCATTGGGACTTGGCCTACAAGCCTATGGACGACAACTGCACACATAGGTGACACAGGGCCATGGATAGCTGTACTTGGCACCCTACAGAGGTGGGGGGCGGGGGCACAGGGCCATGCCTTACGGAGGGGCCTAGCCTACAGAAATCGCCCTGGCCTAGGGATACCCACAGCCCTCCTCCCCCACCCAGACACCTCCACTGCGCGCTAAGATAGCAGAATGTGCTGGTACTCACCCCCTTGTGTCTGCTGTGATGTCCTCACGCGCCCATCCAAATCTGGGTAGGCCACCGCCAGGATCCGAGACATCAAGGGGGTCAATTGACGAGTGGCACCCCTCCTACGTTGGGAGGCCATCCCCAGCAGAGCCTCCGCGGTCTTCGTGCTCCCGCGGCAGATGTCCTCCCACCTCTTGCGGCAGTGGGTGCCCCGTCTGTTGTGGACCCCCAGGGTCCGGACGTCCTTGGCGATGGCACGCCAAATGTCGATTTTCTGATGGGCGCTGACCTATGTGACATGTACAGGGGGAGAAATAACATTATTATAATTTTCTGCGTGCTCGATGTGAGTGGCCCCCCATCCCCACCCTTGCCATGTGGCACATGCTCTCATCCGTCGTTTGATGCATGCCTCAATCGCTTCCCTCAACACCATCTTTCATCCACCCGACTCAACACAGGCATTGCCCCCAAAGCATGGTCCCAGTGTACTTACCTGTTGGTCTGGAGGACCGTAGAGTAGCGCATACTGGGGGAGGACCCCATCCACGAGTTTCTCCAATTCTTCAGAAGTGAAGGCAGGGGCCCTTTCCCCAGTCGCAGCAGCCATTGTATCTTCCAGACCGAGGTCACAGCAGCACTTGCAGTATAGGTCCTCTCCTGTGGATGATCAGATCTCGAGTGATTAAGCAGATAGAAAATGGCGGTCACGTCCGCGTCGGTGCGTACCGCGGCGGTGCGTCCCGCGACCGCCGGCGCACTTTGTCATTGGCTCCTGAAACGCATAGGGTTCAATGTTAACCAATGCGGCTTTGCGCCGCGGTCTTCGACCGCCTACCGCCACGGTGTGCCACGCCAGCGCATTGACCTCACATCCCACTGTCGCACTTCACAGGTCAGGCAGCCGCCATTTCAAGGGCCCACATGGCTTAATTTCTACTGCGTCACACATGCCTAGGCCTTGCATCGACACTCATACAAGCCATTCAATGCCAAGAGAATCGTGTACTGTGCAAGCTGTGGGAACGTACCTGTGGGTTGATTGACTCTGTGCTCGCTGTTGTCCTTCCTAGGCACCGTCCGCTGGGACTTGCGAGGAGATGGCGGAATGTTCCCGTGTACAGCCCGCTGGTGGATCTGTCGACAATGGAGGAACGACATGTCATTCTGACATACAGGCTTGACCGAGCCACTATACAGGAACTGTGTGCCCAGCTGGAGCCAGACCTGATGTCACCCATCCGCCAACCCACAGGGATCCTCCCTCTAGTGCAGGTGCTGTCAGTACTCCATTTTGTGGCAAGTGGGTCATTTCAAACAACAGTGGCCATTTCATCAGGGATGTCTCAGCCTATGTTTTCCAAGGTGTTGTCCAGAGTGTTGTCTGCCCTGCTCAAACACATGCGGAGATACATCGTTTTCCCTGAGGTGGGGGATTTGCCTACAGTGAAGAGTGATTTCTATGCCCTTGGACATATTCCTAACATCATTGGTGCCATTGATGGGACACATGTGGCTTTGGTACCCCCCAGTGAAAGTGAACAGGTGTACAGGAACAGAAAAAGTTATCATTCCATGAATGTCCAGGTGGTCTGTTTGGCTGACCAGTACATCTCCCATGTAAATGCCAAGTTCCCTGGGTCAGTGCATGACGCGTACATCATGCGAAATAGCAGCATCCCTTATGTGATGGAACAACTACAGAGACACCGTGTGTGGCTAATTGGTGACTCAGGTTACCCCAACCTGTTGTGGTTACTGACCCCAGTGAGGAATCCCAGGACAAGGGCAGAGGAACGCTACAATGAGGCCCATGGGCGAACTAGGAGGATTATAGAAAGAACCTTCAGCCTCCTGAAGGCCAGGTTTAGGTGCCTGCATATGACAGGTGGATCCCTAATGTACTCACCAAACAAGGTGTGCCAGATCATCGTGGCCTGCTGTATGCTTCACAACCTGGCTTTGCGACGCCAGGTGCCTTTTCTGCAGGAGGATGGTCCAGATGGTGGTGTTGTAGCAGCTGTGGAGCCTGCGGAGAGTGAAGAGGAGGAAGACGAAGAGGACGACACAGACAACAGGGACACAGTGATACAGCAGTATTTTCAATAACACACAGGTAAGAATCAACACCGGCATTTTACATTTACTTACAGTCTCCTGCCTCTCTACTGTCTGTCCTTTTCACCCAGTGTATGCTAACAGAGTTGTGACTTTCCCTTCCAATTTCAGAGATGTGGGCCCCACTGCGTGACCTCTGCTTTGTTTGCCCATGGACTACAGCTGTGTGACAGTGGCATGTTGTCATCACAATGTAACTGGTCATTTTGGCACGTTTATGTCTAATACATATTTTCAAAAATACAGGCAGACTCCAGATTATTTGTGTGCAATAAGTGTTTTTATTAACGTGCTCCATTTTGGGACATGGTTGAAAATCGGTGATGGGTGATGGTGGAGGAATGTCCATGGCAGAGTCCAGATTCTCAGTCTCACAGGTGCATTGTCCATATGCCTGTGGAAGGTGGAGCACGGGCAGTTTAAGGTTGGACAGGGTGACAATGTGGGACAGTGGGATGACATCAGGGGGTATCCTTTCCTGGCGGGCATCCTACTCTGTCTTCTTCCTAGATCTCAGGCCCCGCTTGCGGGGTGGTTCTTCTTCTGCAGGAGGTGGGGTTCTGGTGGCCGGTTGTTCCTGTGTCGGGGCCTCCTGTCCACTAGCGCCGGCGGAGGTCGTAGCCTGTTCCTGGTCCATGCTAGTGACAGGGGCCCTTTGTGGTGCCACATGGTCCCGCAATGTGGTGACAATCTGGTTGAGAGCCACAACGATGGTGCCCATTGCGGAACTAATGTTTCTCAGTTCTTCCCTGAACCCCATAAACTGTTCCTCCTGCAGTACCTGGATCTCCTGGAACCTGGGCAGGACCGTCGCCATCGTCTCCTGGGAGTGGTGGTATGCTCCCATGATGGAGGTGAGGGCCTCGTGGAGAGTGGGTTCCCTGGGCCTGTCCCCCCCCGTCGCACAGCAGCCCTCCCAGTTCCCCTGTTTCCCTGGGCCTCTGTCCCCTGGACCGTGTGCCCACTACCACTGCCCCCAGGTCCCTGTTGTTGTTGGGGTGGTGGGTTAACCTGGGTGCCCTGTAGTGGTGGACACACCGCTGATTGACGTGTCCTGGAGATAGAGGCATGGGCCCGCTGGGTGGGTGCTGTGCTGGTGTTCCCAGAGGGGGGTAGGTCTGCTGTAGCCTGTGGCTGTCTGAGGGGAACCGACTGTCCCGAGGTCCCCGATGGGCCGGGCTGGTCATCTGGGTCCAGGGAGACAGAGCTGCTGTCATCACTGGGGGCCTCTTCTGGGGGTGGGATGGACATTTCTGGACCCTCCTGGGCGGTGTGGTGGCGTTCGGGTCCTGCAGTGGTATAAGAGTATGGTTATTGCTTCTGTGTGTGCCATAGCGTGCAATGGGTGGGTGCCCCATGTACCCCAGTGCTGGCATTCCTTTGTGGGGGCTGTTGTGATGGTGGTTTGTGGGGGAGATGGGTATGTGCAGTGGGCATGCTTAGGTGATGGCTGTCGATGGTTTGTGGTGGCATGCAGGGTTTGGTGTTGGGATGGGTGGGTTGTGATGGTGAGACATTAGCAATGAGGATGTGTGATGGTGGTGGGGGGGTGGGTGGGGGTATGAGTTGGCATGCTGGTGGGGTGGGGGGGATGAAGTAGTGAAGATGAGACTTACCAGAGTCCATTCCTCCGCCTACTCCTGCGAGGCCCTCAGGATGCAGGATGTTCAAGACCTGTTCCTCCCATATTGTAAATTCTGGGGGTTGAGGTGGGGGTCCGCCGCCAGTCCGCTGCACCGCAATGTTGTGCCTGGATACCATGGAACGCACCTTCCCCCGTAGGTATTCCACCGCTTCCTGATGTCGTCCCGATTTCGTGGATGCTGTCCCACAGCTTTGACCCTGTCCACTATTCTTTGCCATAGCTCCATCTTCCTGGCAATGGTGGTGTGCTGCACCTGTGTCCCGAAGAGCTGGGGCTCTACCCGAACTATTTTCTCCACCATGACCCTGAGTTCTGCGTCTGAGAACCTGGGGTGTCTTTGGGGTGCCATGGGGTGGTGTTGATGAGGTGTGGGGTGGTGTTTACGCTGATGAGTGTGGTGAGTGTAGTGGTGTGTGGTGTTTTGTGCGTGGTTGTTGTGTGGGTGATGGTGTAGTGTGCCTCTGTGTGATGGTGTTCTCTATTCTGTGCTTTCTCTCTCTGGGCTTCGTCTCTGATTTGTGGTCGTAGGGGTTTGTGGGTGATGTGGGTGTGTGTTTTATAGTTAATTGGGTGTGTGGGAGTGTTGTGTGTATGTGTCTCAGGTGTGTGTATTTCAAATTGTCCAATGTGGCTGTGTTTTGGAGCTGTATGTGTATTTTGAGCGCGGCGGTGTGTACCGCCAATGGAATACCGGGGTTGAAAGACCGCCGCGTGGATTCGTGGGTCGTAATGGCATGGGCGTATTTCTGTTGGCGTGATGGTGGAGGTTTGGTCTTCGCCAGTTTATCGCTGGCCGTTGGTGTTGCGGACTTTTGTGGATGTCGGGTTTTTGGCAGTTTGCCTCTTGAGGGTCAGAATGACCGTGGTGGTTTACCGCGACCGCGGCAGTGTTGTGGCGGCCTTCTGACCGGCGGTAAGCGCCTTTTACCGCCGAGGTCAGAATGACCCCCTGAATGCTGCTGCCTCAGCTGGAGCTCAGGCTTTGGAACACGAGTGCTTTGCGGATCTTCTTGGATATGATTTGGATATTTTACCACCTGCCGAAGTAGAACGTCTCCTGACTTCAATTGTCGCAGATGTAATTGCCGATTTCCAAAGTGACACTGACTATTGAATTTGGCTTGTTCAAATTGTCCCTTTTCCTGCCTCTGTGCCTCTTAGCTTGTCATTATTGACATAAAAGTTTTCTTTAGTGTAAGAGTTATTAGATTTTTTCTTTTTTTCTTAAGCTTTTAAACCACCTTTGACCAGCAAGGGGACAGTGTTGTATAGCTATTTTAGCCACGTTTTAGATACGTTATTTTATTCTAACTAGGCCTGCCACGGTGCACTTTACCCCGTTAAATTTGTATTTAGCATTGCTTTATTTTTCTAGCAAGTGCAATATTTGCGGTGCTGTTTTATTTTTTTTATCTCATTGTACTTTCGCCTAAGAAAGCATTGCGTTCTTAGTAGGACATTTATTTCACTCTGTGCCTTTTCCAAGGCTACAGTCAGATAGGGTTGCTGACAAAAGTGGTATGCTTTGTCTCCAACATTCACAGAAAACACACACTCATATGTGGGGACCTTTTCTTAGAATGTCAGTTGTTTTATTATAAAAACATCCCTTTGTCCCAGACATGTTAGAGGGAGATTCCAGCCAGATGGCCATGACTGCAGGCTGATTGCTGACTGCTTCACTGCAGCTACTTGCCTAGATGGCCAGATCCCTGATCCACATGGGGACAGTGTCTCTCTAGATCACAGGCTTCTTACTCCAGGTATGAGGGACGATGTAGCCCCAGGTGGGAAACCTGAAGGGCAGATTAGGCTTATTACGCTGTGCCCAGACATTGTAGGTAAGAGAAATATATGCATCACTCCTAGTGGCAGTATGGTAGGATTATACTTCTGTTTTACTCTGTTAGTCACCTGTTTGCTTTTATTGTGTTTTATCATCCCCGTTATTGCAATACATGCCTTTTTATCTAAGATGCAGTTACTTCAATAAATCCTTGTTGACCTATATTCTGCCTCTGTTGTCTTTGCCTGTATGAGACCTTTTGGTAAGTGAGAGAAAGGGATGGGACCTGGGTGACCACGATTCCCCTGAGGAGTCTTTCTCTCATGCGCCCGGTTGCCACAATCATCTCGGGCAGAGATGAGGCACTGCTAGTTAGCCGAAGAACCCGGATTAGGCCAACAAGTGTCATGTGGTGTAGAATTCTACTTAGTAGCCACTATCCATGTGATCCTGTCTCCCAAATCCAGTAGCCTCATTACCATAATGAGAACCTACACGGCAACCTAGATGTGCCTCCATACAGTGAAGACTCATAAGCCCAGCAGCATCATGACACATGCACTCATATACATCATTACACTGTTTTTTTACATTTTGTTACCAATGCTGTACAATGTCAACAAAAAGCATTTTCCTCTTTTTGCTGATGCTTAATAGCATTGGTGAAAGGTCTAGATTGGTATGCAAAAAGCGAGACCTATTGGTGCTGTCAATGCTTTTTTGCTTTGATTTTTCACTACAGACTGTTGTTTAAAAAATATTTTAGTCATGCTGAAAAATTGAAGCCAGACCTATTGGCTTAGCTGTGCATCTGTTAGGAGAGTGATTGCTCCTATGGCTGCACTCTGAGCCTTCTGTAGTTGAACTACCAGGAAAGAAAGGAGTTCTGAATTTGCAGGCATTACAACAATCCAGCAGTTAATTAGGGCACTGACAATAAATTCTCCAGTTTTCTCAGAAATCACAAATAAAATGGGTTCAACTTTTTTTAAATGGCAATAGCAATTGCTGAGTACACCCCTAACCTCTGGTGCCAGGAGGCACTGGCATAAAATAGACTGCCCAAGTTTGTACATTTCTCCACCAATTGTAAGGACAGATTGATGAGTTTTACTTTCTTTCCAAAGACAGGATCTGTAGTGAGCTAGATGCTGAGCTTTCTTTCAGATGGTGGCTGCCAGCGGGGCCCACTGGCACTCATGTCTGGGGATCAAAACTGATCTTTCTGCATCCAAACATTACTGAGAGCAAGAGAGAGAAACGCACACTGACTAGAAAGATAGAGGAAGAGAAAGACTGATAAACCGTCTAAAAGGGAGAGACCTGCAAGCGTGTGATAAAGGGGCATGGGGTGTCTGGTGGCGGATTAAAGAGGCATGAAGTGGATTCAAGATTGTGCAGCCTTGGTATTCGGTGCATTGGCATTTAATAGCACCATCTGAGGGCTTCTGAACAGATTTTTGGGCACTGGTACTCATTCTTTTACAAAATAAGCACTGACTAGATGACACCTTCGACTGCATGTTTCCTAGAAGAATCAAAATGTATGCATGGTGAAGGGTTACTACAGAATTTAATGTGTGTGTAGGTGCAGCGGTCTGTCTCTAAAAATGTTGAAAAGGGGCAAAGGCAGGGTCAGACTGATCTCTAGAGCAATCAGGCAGTACCAGACTGGCTTTTCTGAAAGGTCAGTGTGTGGGTCGGTTTTTTGGTTGTTTGTTGGCCTGTTTTACTGTTGATTTCCCTGATTTTAAAGCATACATTACCTGCAGCAAGCTCAAATACATGTAGTCTTCCATACCTTGCAAAACCCTTTTATAGAGTGTCTTTGCAAGTTCAAACTCCCCTAGTTCCCCTCATGGGCCACTTTTTTAGCTATCTAATTCACTAATGGGGGGTCCCTTTTATTGGTTCCTGGACCTATTTTCTATCCCAGTCCAGCCATGGGCAAAAGTAGACATTAAAAAGTTCTGGAGACAGAGAAATTACCGTCACAATCCACTTTGATAAACTTGTACAATAAGCAGAAGCCAACTTATCTGTCTATGGTGTCCTAAAAGGAATTGATCGTTAAAAGCGGCTATATACAAATAACTTTGAGAATATGGCCTTGAATAGTATGTCAAAACTGTTGCCAAGAACGTGGTATTGTAACTGTCCATTGGCTGGAGAAACAATCGATGCGTTGTTAGAATGTAAGGGGAAGGTGGATCTGACATTTAACCAATTAACAGAAGTGCAATCACTTTATTGGCAGGAATGGCTGCAGTAGGAGTTGTGGGAATGTGGTTGAAAGACCCACTGAATTACAATGCAGTGACCGACTATGTCCTCAGAGAAGTCTGCATTGGGAGATGTGGGGCTGTGGTAAACTACTGAAATGGGCTCCGATCACTGTGCTCTCAGGGAGGGTTGCACTGGGGTCGTGTGATCGTAATTTACCTCTACAAAGCTAAGCAGACCCAATTAGTTTTAATAAGACAAGTCTCACATAGCTGCTAAGTTTCCAAGATCCAAGCATGGCTCCATGCATGGCTCCAGTCGGGTTTTTTCCTTGGAGCTATAGTCCTGGCTTCATAATGGAATAAACAAGTTTTCAAATCTCAGAATGCAAAGAAAAAACCTGGACTGGAGCAACTAGTCACTGACCTAGACTACTTGGCATGGATGCAAGATGATACAATATTATGTAATGATAAAGGCCTTTGCTAAATAGTATCATTTAGGGCCAGATGTATCAAGCGATTTTGCATTTGCAAACGGTGCGAATTGCAAAATTCGGCCGTTTGCGAATGCAAAAATGTCTTTCAGAATGTATGAAAGGCATTTGCAGTGCAATTTTAAGGAATCGCGAAAATAACGATTCCTTAAAATTGCGACCCCATTTAGAGAATCGCAAATTGCGATTCTCTAAATAGGAAATCGCAAATAAGGAATCCTTATTTGTGATTTCTTAAGCACATGTATCAAGCATTTCCTAAATGCGAATTGGGCATTTAGGAAATGCAATTACCGCCAACAAAAGTTTGGTGGTAACCATGTGCAAATTTTTAAAATGCATTTTAAATGCATTTTTAAAATTGACATGTAGTGCACACATGCCCCTAAGGCACGTGTGTGCTTCACTTATCCGTAAAAATATTTTTGGGGTGCAGCAGATGGGGCCTTAAGCCCCCAGCACCATGGGATTTGCATTTCCTAAATTGCGAATTCCTAACTGGAATTCGTAATTTAGGAAATGCAAAAACATTCGCAACAGGCCCATAGGTGCTAATGGGGTCGGATTCTCTATTTGCGATTCGGTAATAGCATTTGCGAATTTTAAGAAATCGCTATTACCGAATCGCAAAATTCATACATACCATTTTGCATTTCTTAAATAGCGATTTCTTAAAATTCGCTATTTAAGAAATGCAATTTCGTTTTTTGATACATCTGGCCCTTAGTCCTTAGGGGATTCATTTGTGTGACATGCCAAGGAAATCTTAACTAATATTCAGAAGCATTGGCTAAACCAATGGGTTTTGCCTATGCGAGATCTATTGGCTTTGTCAATTTTTTTAGACATATTACACAGCTGCACGGGGCTACTGTGCAACACGGTCGAAAGTAAAAAAAAAGTCCTATGACACAGCCAGCCTTGACCGCCTCGTAGAGTTTTTTTTTCTTTAAGAAATGTTGCACTGCTGTGCAATATGTCCTTAAAAGTGCAAGGGTAGCAAGATACACAAGGGAAGTGCAGGGGGCAGCAACACGAGGGAGACGTAGGGGAGGAGGGTGTGAGCAGCAACAACACTCAGCAAGAGGGGGAAAGCAACACGAGGAAGCTGCGGGGGAGGAAGTTGGAAGCAACAATGGACAGCGGGAGGGGGAGCAAAAGGAGGGAGGTGTGGGGGAGAGGGGTGGGAGCAGCAAAAATGAACAGAGAGATGGGGAAGCAACATAAGGGAGTTGCTGGGAGGGATCAGCAGAAACAGGCAGGGGGGGAGTAACAAAAAGTAGGTGAATGGGAGAAGAGTGAGAGCAGCAACACTGGACAGTGGAGGGGAAAGGGACAGAATGAGGTGCAGGAGATGAGAGAGAGAGTGGCAACACAACAGACAGCATGAGGAGGTGGGATAAGCAACACAGGGGAGGGGTCAGGTGGGAAGATGGACTCCAGACACATGCACTCTTCTAGGGTGCATTTCAAAAAGTAAACAAAATATCCCTGCAGGAGCCTGCAGCCAGTGAAAGGACACTGGTCGCAGACAGGAAGCTACACTAGGTCCATGCTCCACGGCAGGGCCAACACTGAAGTCCCAGGAGGAAGCAGGAAGGAGCATGAGGCGCTGACCAAGCAGAAGCAAGGAAGCAAGTGTGGTTGAAGCCAACCAATGGTAGCTAATAGTAAATAATGGGTGGGCTCTAAGGCCGTTTTATGCCTTTTTTTCAATAACAATAGATTTCACCGGCAGCGCAGTCATACTTTCTCAGGTGAAACCTAAAAGATCAAGTAATCTGTAGCATTTTTAAAGACCTGACAAAATACACAGAAAGTCTACATAATATTGCATAGAATCCGTCCATATAAACGAAATCTGGAACAGTTTAGTTTGAGTAACATATCTATGGGCTCACAGATTTGAACATTCTTATACTGATATCTCTATGGCTAACAAAAACTGCATTTTTCTGTCCTTTGGAATCAAATCTCAAGCCCAGCAGGAGCAGAGTGATAGCCTCTGCTCGACTGTGAGGTACAGACAAAGAGTACCTCCAGTCATGCCATTTGCACTGTGATGACCAAGCAGAAGCAAGGAAACAAGAGTAATGTTGAAGCCAATCAATTCTAACTAATAATAAGTAATGGGTGGGCTAAAAGACTGTTTTAAGCTTTTTTTCTATTAATAATAGATTTCGCCGCAGTGAATGCTTTCTCAAGTGAAGCCTAAAAAGATCAAATATTCAGTAGCATTTTTAAAGCTCTGACAAAATACACAGTAAGTATACATGATATTGCACATAATCAGCCCATATGTGTAATCTGGAACAGTTTAGTTTGAGTAACATATCCATGGGCTCACAGATTTTAATATTCTTATACTGATCTCTCTAAGGCTAATAGATACTACATTTTTCTGTCCTTTGGACTCCCATCTCAAGCCCATCAGGAGCAGAGCGATAGACTCTGCTCAACTGTGGGGTACCGACAAAGGGTACCTCCAACCATACGATCTGCACTGTACTCTGTCCACGCTGTGTGTTGAGTAACACACAGTGGAAGCTGATTCTCACTGCAGAATCACAGGCTGTTATATCTGTACTCTTGGAAGTGGTGTTAACAGAACATCCGTGCAGTCTCCCATAAATGGGACCACTCACATCACCACAAGTATGTGTAGTGTGGTGTGCCTGCAGACCACGTGCATAATGGAGGTTGCCCACTGCAAGGACTCATTGCATGCTGCCCAAGATGACGATTTACTGAATATGTTGATGGCCATTATGGCTTCTGTTCCCTGGAAGCAGCACATGAGACTCCATAGCAGTTTGCACCCACATTTGGTCGCTATCGTGCATTCAGCCCAGACATTTGTCTGATAATAAACAAGTAACCAAAAAATATTCAAATGCCATGAACTACTCTTTTTCTTAAGTTTATGGAACCCCATACAAATTGCTTTGGCCACCATCCATTCATTTAGCTGAAGGTATAATTTTGAAGTTGACACACACCTTTTAGTTGCCCTGGCTTCCTGTCTGTGCGCCCAGATTTAGACAAAAAGATCCTCACAGCCCACTACAGAGAAGATGTAGGACCAGGGTATTGTATTGCTGTTCCTGTCTGGGCTATGACCAAGCCTAGGGTAGGGAGGAGCCTTGTTAGTGTGACGTTCAAGGATTATTAGAGCTGGACTGCCATGGAGAGGATAGGAACTTCCTACCCCCAGAGCAACAAGGTTCAGCTGAACCTCTTAAAAGAGGATCTGAGTTGAAGAGTGTGTCCTGGTCCCTTGAGATCCTGCAGGCCATCTCTGCTGATCTGAACCCTAGACATCTAACTCACCAGAGTGCTCAGAAAATGTGGCACCATCAAAGTAAGCCTACACTGCCACTTGACTACCTGAAATTGCAAACCCACTGATCATCTGTAGTAGTGGTGAATCTTGACCTCCTGTTAACCTCTTAACCCCCTCCCATTTCCTGCCGAAGAACTAGGAGATGAGTGCAAGCTATAGAAAAACAACTGGGTTGAAAGAGCTTTGTTAACCTACTGTTCCTGCTGCTGTCATCAGGACTTGTGACTCAATGAGTATCATCCACCACCAGGTGTAGCATTCATTACCGAGGTATCAATGATAGGCTAGGGGTATTTGCAATGCTGTTACGTTCTAAGCTTGTGGTGCAGTCCCATCCCAAAATACCACTTTTTATGGATGGTGGTGAGAACCAGAACATCCAGTAGGTGCACTGGGTTCCCTGCTATCAAAATATTCCAGCTGTCACTAGCTGTTTGCAAATGTTAGCCTTCGTAAGGTACCAGTGTTGTTTGCTAAAACCACTAAAAGCACCAGAAGTCCCTATTAAAGCTGCGACTAGCTGCTGCTAAATTGTATCCAGTATTCTCCCATCAGCGACCACCCACTCCATGGCTGTCCCATTCACTGACCCCTGGATCCTTCTCTTTCTCACCTGTTTGTTTTTACCAATAACCTTGGCATCTCATTTCACTTTGTGAGGGTTTTTGGCTCTTTGAAATTTGTGGTAAGGTTCCAGCTACCTGGGCAAAAGCCACTTAGTTGTCTTGCCTTGCCTCCGTGGCCAATTCAAAAATGTGGACAACGGTCAGAAATATCATAGTCCTCGTGACAGGGTTGTTACATCATCTCTGCCACCTGATGTCATTAGGAACGTTGCCCATCACAAAGAACCTGAAAATTAACAGAGGTTTTTGAGGACTTGTGATCTCTTACACATGGACGTAAGTTGTCCACCGATCATTGTGTTATTGTGAAATATTTTCCCTTTCGACATTAGGTCCCATGGCACATATTGGATTGTATCTCAGTGCCAGGAGACACTGGGACCTTCCGGTTTATTGTGTGTCGAACTCTCTTCCAGACCTGTGATTTTGCGTGGTCCATTTAGCAGTATCAAATGGCAGTTTGCATGTGCTCCCTACTGACCAGAAGATAGGGCCCTAAGGGCCAGATGTAGCAAAGGATTTGCGCCTCGCAAACGGCGAAAATCGCCGTTTGCGAGACGCAAATGCCTCTTTGCTATGCAGAAATGCATATTGCGAGTCGGGACCGACTCGCAATATGCATTTCAGAATCGCAAATAGGAAGGGGTGTTCCCTTCCTATTTGCGATTCCGAGTGGAATGCAATACCATTTGCGACCGCATATGCGGTCGCAAAGGGTATCGCAGTTACGATCCACTTCAAGTGGAGGGTAACCCACTCGCAAATTGGAAGGGGTCCCCACGGGACCCCTTCCAGTTTGTGAATGGACCCAAAACATTTTTTTCAGGGCAGGCAGTGGTCCAAGGGACCACTGCCTGCCCTGAAAAAAAAACGAAACTAAAGGTTTCGTTTTTTTTTTTAAGTGCAGCTCGTTTTCCTTTAAGGAAAACGGGCTACACTTAAAAAAAAAACCACTTAAAAAAAAAAAACTGCTTTATTGAAAGGAGTCACGAACATGGAGGTCTGCTGACGACAGCAGGCCTCCATGTTTGCGAGTGCCTAGACTCGCTATGGGGCCGCAATTAGCGACCCACCTCATGAATATTCATGCGGTGGGTCATTGCGACCCCATAGCGAGTTGCAGACGGTGTCTGAGACACCGTTCTGCATACCAATTTGCAACTCGCAAATTGGATTTTTCCTACATCTGGCCCTTAGACATGTAAAGCTACACATCCAAATCCTCCTTGACTCACTAAGGTAGCTTAAGCAAACTGCCCCATGGAAGGAGGTGCAAAGATTGAAACGAGATCCAACGCCATTATTATAGCGATATCAAGCACAGAATGTCCAACAAAGATTAATACTTTTATAGTGATGTAAGTATTGACCGACACGTTAAAATTACCACATAGTAACAAAATCATGTGTAAGAAATCACACACCATCTACAAATAAACACTACCATGTCATAGCTCCTAAACTATAGTACGCATTGCAATGCTGCTCACACCCACTTTGTTGCTAACACTCCATTGTTTTATAAAACGTGTGACCTGTGATTCTCTCCCATAGGAAACCAGTAGTTTCAGCACCATGGATAGCGCCGGCGCATTCGCTGAAATAATTTACTATTGGAGACAATAGAGGTGACGCTGTAGCATTGGTATGTGCCCCCGGGGGACTGACTGCTAACCTGCCTACAAAAACTGATGACACTTTTTGGTATCTTTTGCTAAACAAGCCCGATACAAAACAGTAACTTCACTTTTGAAATTGAGCTTTGATAATACTTAATAAAATCTTCACATTAATGCATATAACTGATTTATAAATATATCCAGTTAAGTTTTTATGGGTGCCATAATTTCCAATACTGGTATTCCGGGATTTACAAGTAACAATATCAACCACAGTGGCCCAAATGGGTCTCAGGCTGGCAGACCAGCCAAAACATTAAACAGCTACATCTTTTGAGCCCTTTGTCACAGTAAAGAAAGAACAGGCACCCTTGGCACATTATGGGACTTCACACACAGATATATCGTACCTCGTGTGAGTGCTGATGGCACTGGGTCATCACAGTTAAGACAACGGGGAAGAAATAATTCAGATGGAGGGGGTCATTTGGGCTCTGTCGCATATGTGCACTCAGGTTGTGCGCGCACAAGAGACGACGGACAGAAAAAGAGCACAGCAGGTCCAGTCCTCTAGAGCTGAATTCAGCTTTCACTCTTTCCAATTTGTTTCTTGACTTTTTCACAGCTAGGCAGGGTCAACGGACCCCCAAGTGTTGCTCATGAACCGTTCTCAGGCTTCTATGGTTAGAGATTGGTGGTGGAACTCCTTACACATTACTGGATGGATGCCTGTAAAGGTGTAAGTAATGGGGTGCAGTGGAGCTGGCTCACCAGGCACAGTCACCACTGAAGGAGTGTTAGAAATGCGGTCTTTGGTTGGCAGTCAGGTTACCCCCTGTCCAAGCAAGGACCCTCACTCTAGTCAGGGTAAAAGAGAATCACCCTCAGCTAACCCCCGCTCAACCCCTTGGTAGCTTGGCACGAGCAGCAGGCTTAACTTCAGAGTGCTAGGTGTAAAGCATTTGTACCAACACACCCAGTAACTTAATGAAAACACTACGAAATGACACAACACAGGTTTAGAAAAATAGGAAATATTTATCTAAACAAAACAAAACTAAAACGACAAAAATCCACAATATACAAGTCATCAATTAAAAACCAAAAAGAGTTTTCATGTAGTTTTAAACACAACGCTAATGCTGTTAGTGTGAAAATGTATTGGGCGTGTCAAAAATAACCCTGCACGGGCGAGTGTTCGTCAAAAAGGGCTTGCGATGCGCCGATTTCACACACGAGCGAGACCTTGCGTCGTTCTCCTTTAGTTGGGTCGGCGTGTGTCGTTTCTTCTCTCCACAGGAGAGCAATGCATTGATCAGGTCAGCACTCTCAGGTCCAGACAGGCCTTGTGTCGTTTTTGCACGCCCAGCGGTGTTTGTGTCTCCAACAGCGATGCTGCACGTAGTTTCTCCAGCCATGGGCATCGACCTTCTGGTCGCGTTGCAGGCGAGCGATGATTTTCAGCCGCGAAGACGGCAGCGCATCAACTTTTTCAGCCACAGATCGGAGTTGCGTCGATCTTTTCCCCGCACAGCGGCCTGTGCGTGGATTTCTCACTATTGGGCTGCAAGCTTCTCTTCTCAGGGTCCCGGGAACTGGATGGGCACCACTTGGCAGAGTAGGAGTCTCTCCAGAGGCTCCAGGTGCTGGCAGAGGGAAGTCTTTGCTGTCCCTGAGACTTCAAACAACAGGAGGCAAGCTCTAAATCAAGCCCTTGGAGATCTCCACAAGAAGGAAGGCAACACAAAGTCAAGTCCTTGTCCACTAGCACAGGCAGAAGCAGCAACTGCAGTATAGCTCCACAAAGCATAATCACAGGCAGGGCAGCTCTTCAGCTCTTCTCCAGGCAGAGGTTCCTCTTGGTTTCCAGAAGTGTTCTTAAGTATACCCATTTTGCCCTTTGAAGTAGGCTTACTTCAAAGGAAAGTCTCTCTTGATTGTGAAATCCTGCCTTGCCCAGGCCAGGCCCCAGACACACACCGGGGGGGTTGGAGACTGCATTGTGTGAGGGCAGGCACAGCCCTTTCAGGCGTGAGTGACCACTCTTCCCCTCCCTCCTAGCACAGATGGCTCATCAGGAAATTCAGACTACACCCCAGCTCCCATTGTGTCACTGTCTAGTGAGAGGTGCAGCCAGCCCAACTGTCAAACTGACCCAGACAGGGAATCCACAAACAGGCAGAGTCACAGAAATGGTTTAAGCAAGAAAATGCCCACTTTCTAAAAGTGGCATTTTCAAACACACAATCTTAAAATCAACTTTACTAAAAGATGTGTTTTTAAATTGTGAGCGCAGAGACCCCAAACTCCACTTGTCTATCCGCTCCCAAAGGGAATCTACACTTTAATCATATTTAAAGGTAGTCCCCATGTTAACCTATGAGAAGGACAGGCCTTGCAACAGTGAAAAACGAATTTAGCAGTGTTTCACTGTTAGGACATATAAAATACATTACTATATGTCCTACCTTAACCATACACTGCACCCTGCCCTTGGGGCTACCTAGGGCCTACCTTAGGGGTGCCTTGCATGTAAGAAAAGGGAAGGTTTAGGCCTTGCAAGTGGGTACACTTTCCAAGTCGAATTTACAGTTAAAACTGCACACACAGACACTGCAGTGGCAGGTCTGAGACATGATTACAGAGCTACTTATGTGGGTGGCACAACCAGTGCTGCAGGCCCACTAGTAGCATTTGATTTACAGGCCCTGGGCGCCTCTAGTGCACTTTACAAGGGACTTACTAATAAATCAAATATGCCAATCATGGATCAACCAATTACATACACATTTTGTATAGGAGCACTTGCACTTTAGCACTGGTTAGCAGTGGTAAAGAGCCCAGAGTAACAAAGACAGTGAAAACGGAGTCCAGCACACATCAACAACCTGGGGAACAGAGGCAAAAAGTTAAGGGAGACCACGCCAAGGATGAAAAGTATAAAAAGGAGGCTCACATGAATTTGCTGACTTCTCCTGAGTAACCCTTCTCTGGTCTCTGGTGAGGTGTATGGGGGCTCCGGGTGCTTCTGATCAGCTTACATGGACTCCTTGGTCTGACTGGGTTGTTCAATGTATGTAAGACAGCACATAGTATGCCAGATAAAGTTTACTATATTTCTCCAAGCTTTATCCTAGCCTTGAGAAGATTTACAGCTCGTAGCTCCAATGTCCAGGAACCACAGCTTGTATTCATAGTAATTGGTAATACAGCAGTTATATAACATCACAGAGAGGTACTGCTCTATATGTCTGCTCTGGTGAAAAACGATGTAGACTCTACCCAGTCACAGGGTGTCACTATGGACCTCTAGTGCCACTGTATGTGGTGATAAAAAAATCAGAAGCTACAACCAAATGTCAGGGGCCAAAAGATAACATGGGGATATAGCGGTGGGGAGGCTTCAGGAAAAAGCTGTGGACTTTGGCCCTCATCATGAATATTTTAATTATTTCACAATTTTACATAATGTTATAAATAAAGACCTGTACTCTTTGAAATATGTGCTCTGACTAGACATGACCACCATAAAGTGTTAGTATTAGTGGCATAGTATTTTGAGTTTGAAACGCTCGGCACTCCTTAAACTCAGCACTGATAGCTCGACTAGACTATCTCTTGAAGAACCAAGTCAGAAACAGGAATGCTAGGCAATGAGTAGTGCAATATTGCCTAAATCCCAGGTATTTCATAGGTAGGTAAATGAGAGTCCCTGCCCAGAAACCTGCCTGTCAATATTGGCTAACCCAGGGCCTGGAAAATGCTTGAGCGTGTGCTAAACAAAGGATGTTAGCCCTAATATAGCCCTCTGACACAGGAGTTGTTAACAGTGTCAGCTACCTTCTCATTTTGTACCTGTGGCCTTCATCTGGGTTGCCTATTTCTTTGATGGTTCGTCTGGTTTTCTCATAGAAATATATGTTTTTAAATGGAAATCCCCTGTGGAGAATAACTGCAAAATATTACAACATTACATTATCTTGCTCCAAAACCTTCCACACATAGAATCATTCTTCTGGTGCAGCAACGTCTGCTTAGAACTCTCCGCTTCTTGATTTTGGAACAAACCCTGCCGTTCTGACATTCAGGAAACACCTAAAAATCCATTTATATTTGAACTACGGCTGCCCTGTTGTTGCTCCACTTATCTGCACACATTGCCACTAATTGTTCACCCAGTTACTAAGTTGAATGTTATCGTGGCATAACAACTGCCGCATCTCCTACAGTAACTCTACTTCTATATACCATATAACGTGTAATTTAATGTAAATACATTCCAGTAAAGAGCTCTCATACCTCTGTGTGGTAGGTGTGCTGTAGACCCCTTAATAAATAAATCTACATTTCAATAGGATGGAGAGAGCATCAGTCCTGCTCCATTGCAGGTGCAGTATGCAAGAGAGACCCTCAGATGCCGGCCGCCAGCTGGTGTTTTTGCATCAAAGCATCATAACCTCGCTGCCGGTCTCATTTATCCCTCAGGGATCCCTCTCCGGCTCCCACCAGGAGAAAAATAAATAGTTCATCACATAATATTGCTGTGGGCGCTCACTGCCTCCTAATGCCCTTCCAGGTGTCAGTTACGGGTGTGCCATCCAGCCAGGACCAGGGACACGCTACCAATAGTAATAAGCACAGGGAGCTTTTCCATCTGAACTCTAGAGCACATCTCTTGATGGCGATGGACCTTTCGGGTCCGGCACTGGACTCGGCTCTGCCCACAGCAGAGTTTCTCCGTCTACGATCTATATGTGAGTCGAATGGTGCTTTAGAAGTGGAAACTGGACTGAGAGCTGTTTGGAAGAGCCTGGCGGGTAACAGGTTTCTACAAGGTCTGTTGACCCAGTGATCTGTAGCATTATTTCAACTTTGAATATCTGCATTGGCAGAGCTGCAGCTTCCAGAATCCTAGACTGTATCTCATGGCTCTTTCTCAAGCCATGAATCGCTAATTCTCTCGATCCATCCCCAGGAGGCCTCTACCCACTGCCTTTGAAAAGCTGTCCGCAAGCAGATGTTTCTGAAGGCCTTAATGTGAAGTTCAAAGGTTGGATTTTCTAAACTGAAGGGCAAGTCTGTGGTACACGGCACCGGCGAGTGGCGTGATTTGCCCCTAGAAGAGTCTTCCGCGTCGGTGCTGAGGAGAGCTGGCACAGGTCTGGGTGAGTGGGAATTCGACTGTCCGTGTGCTCTCATTGGATGATTCCTAGGGGAGGGTGAAAGTGTTTTCTACCTGCGGTTTCAAGAAGAGGATTGCAGAGTGATATTCCTCATATTCTGCCTTGAGCGCTGCCCATGGGCAGTACTTTCCGTAAAACAAAATTGCTACTATTTAACTCACCATAAAAACACTTAAGGTATTTATAACGTTACCCAAAATATTCCAGGCTGGCTATGGAGTAATAAATAAGCCACTTGTAACATGTAGGGGAAGGTTGCTCTTTCCACAAACTTTCTAGGACTGAAGTTTGGATAGTAAATTTGATCTTCCAGTGTGCCGCGCGCCACTGCTGCTTTGAGGGCGCACCTCAGTGCAAGAAACACAAATGTTACTCTGTCGATTTGCCTCTTAGTACTGCTAACGTTTCCCGTTCTGCTATTCATTTAATTTTTTCCGAGTTTCAATTACTCAAGGGACTCACACACTCGCACAGGCTCACTTATGAGGAACACACACACATACATAAATGCAAACACACAAACATGCACACAGGCAAACACACAAACACACTCACATGTATGCAAACACACTAACGTGCCCGCACGCACACATGCACACAAATGCATGCAAACAAATGAGTCAAATGCACATGCACAGACATCCACACACACACGTATGCACACATACGCACACACACGGATTACAGACATACAAACAACATTTGCCCACTGGCTTTTAGAGGGGAAATGCCACATAGGAGATTTGTAATATACTGCCTAGGAGATAGAGTGCTTAGAGAGAAAATAAGCGCTATGTCTCTTAATCACACCATATAGAAGCACTTTCTCTTAAGTCATTAGATAATTTGGTATAACTGTAATAAACGGAGGCAAAAGATTTCAACGTTCTAATAGATCCATTATCAATTTGTTTAGAGCTCTGAGATGTTCTTCAAAATCCGGGACCAAAACTGATTTGCTGTTTCATTGTTAGTTTACATTTATTCCATCAAATTATTCGGGTGTTTTTTTTAATACTTTTCTCTAGTTATTTTTTCAGGAAAGCATTCGTTTAGGGAATGACATAAAAATGAGGGCGTGACACCATTTGAATGCGCACCCGGCACTGGCGTGACTGCATTCTGAACACATACAGACCGCCCTCTGGATGTCCTCACAGGTCGACGGCAGCGCGGATCGCACGACGTCACTCTGACGTCATAGACTCACAACCAGACCACAGTAGTGACTAAGAGATTGTTGAATAGCAGAATACCATTTTCAGAGGTCAAATGAGCACAACTGACCAAACAGAAACTAGAATTGTGATTAAAATATGATGTTGAGTAGGTGAGGTATGTTTCTGAACCACCAAAGGGTCCCCTGAAAACCATACCTGATATTGGAGCGGGGAAGAGAAAACTGGACAAGGAAAAAGGCAAAACACCCACCTCCAAATAGGGTTCTTAATAAAGAATCCTTATTATTCAAAATATACATCTAACACAATCATTGAAAACAAACATTTTTGCATATTATTTTTCTTTATTGTAAGAGTCAAACGTAGAAAACCAATTATAGTAAACAAAAGATCTATTGACAGAGATCACACCCTCCCTAGACATTAAAATATTTGACACTCATAAACACTAAATATACCATTCGTACATCACACACAACCTAGTTCATAAAAAAAGCAATGCCAACCCAGCAGCATTAGATCAAAAGCGGAATCACAGTAAATGAAAAAAGTAATCACATTCATAATTGTTCTAACATTGAAAAGGATTGTTTGGCCTATTTTTTATTTCATAAGGTCCTATTCCGAAAATATGACTGTTGGATGCAGCACTTTCTGGTTGGCTGAGGCAAGACCCTCTCCTGGCAGAACCCACCACTCCCGTCAAGGGTGGGTGATCACACCTGCTGTATAACCTGTGCTCACCCTTGCATAGAGTGGCACAGAACAGTCAGGCTTATCACAGAGGCAGTGTGTAAAGCAAAGACACAGCATTTCCCCATCACAAGCACGCTGCGCAGCACAAAGCAGACTTCACACAGTATAAAAAGATTGTATTCAACACACACCTTGTCAATGCAGTATGGTTATAATGTAACTCCGGGCTTAGGCCCCAATTTGCAGTGGCAGTCATGATATGAGTTCTAGCTGTGTTACAAACTACAACTATTTGTACACGAGGAAAATGGTACATTCCCTCCACACACCCACAGAAGGTGCCAAACGTTGTCAGCACAAGTCCCACCCTAGAAATCCCCACAATCAGTCTAACACATAAAATCAGGGTGCACCCTGGTTCCCAACAATAGCAGCAAAATGTATGGTTAAGGTGTACAAAACTTTCACGTAGTACTGCTGCAAAAGCCGTACAAGTAAGAGGTAATGCCAACTGTAAGAACTCCCTGACAATGTAACAAAACTTGAGGGGACCCCTCTGCAAAGTACATGAATAGGCGCTCCCACATTTAGGGAAAGGGGCCTGCAACCCGTGCACATTGCCTGAGGGGGGCCCATGGTGCTTGGCCCCACCTCCGCACTGAGAGGGCTGAGGGGGCTATTGTTACGCCACTGCTCCCTGACAGGATAAACATGGCCAGCAGCACCATGGTACCACCTTTGTATTCACCCGCATTCACTCCCGCACATCCACTCTGCACCACCATGCTGTGCCACGGGTATCAGTTGGCATGTGCACACATTCACTGATACGCACTCACTCCTGGCACCCTAATGAGATGCCCTGATATCCAGATAGTAGTTGCCACTGTGTTTGCAAGCACCTTGGTCCCAAACCACCCCTACCCATCAATCAGTTTCGGCTACCTGTCCCCTCCATGAACCAAAGATTGTATCAACGTTTCCTTGGTTGCTGGGCTGCTCGCGGCTATGTCACAGGTCTCAGGGTTCTGGGGTCAAGGTGGGGGAAAGGAAAGACAACAGCCGGTAAACAATTAAGGAGGAGCGGGCTGGGCTCCCCTCAGGAGGTTCACTCAGAGGTCTGCAAAACACAGGTGGAGAGTCACTGGGGCTGCCATTAGACACCAAGGTGCCCAGCCAGACAGTTCATGTTAACAAAGAGTTACCAATTTCAGCACCCCCAGAACAGAGAGGTGCCGTCGGGGCTTGTTGATCTGAGTTGCCCATAGCCCTTCCAGTAGCACATGACAAGTTACTAAGCCGACACCTCCTGGACCAGACCAGGAGATGCCGTGTTTGGGCATGAAGACTCAACTGACTCCAGACGGTTATGATCCCATGTGTAAAGTGTTCAGTGCTGGCCCTCCAAAAAAAGGAGGCACAATGTCAGGGATCTGCTGATCTGAGTCGCCATGACAGTACATTTATTCACAAGCCAATTCCCAAGATGGTACCTCCTCAGATAGAAGCACCAGTTAGGTGTGTGATGACTTGAACCCCACCAGACACACCCGGACTCTTCCACAAGCGGATGTAAATTCCACATCCCTCTGGGAGGCACAACATCTAGCACACAATGACTTGAGTTGCACTAGACCACCCGGTCATGCTCGGAACTAGGTTTCTGTTCCTCTCTGGAATGAGGCACACTGCTAGTACACAATAACTTGTAGTCGCACCGGACTCCTCAGTCACACATTTCAAAGCAAGTTCAGCCGTGCCATACGAGGACAAGTACAGCACAACTCAGGTTCCAACCCCAACTCCGAGGGCTGCAATCAATGAACAGGGCACCGCACACAATGAGCATGCAGCTGAGGCTCACATGAGAGAAATGTGCCACACTTGACAATAGCGTGCCCTGAGGGGTCCCACACTGGGTGATCCTGTTCATCTCCAACAAGACATTTCGGCGTAAAGTGGTCCCCAAAATGAAGGGCCACTCACCTGAAGGGCAGCCAGTCCTTGCCAAGCTCCGCACCAGGTTATTCCAGCCTCCAGACACAATACATAAGCCATGCTAACACAGCTGTTGCCAGGTGAAGTCCAGCATACGATGTAGACACAGCAGAGGGCACTGCTCTCCAGATATTACCAGTCATCAATGTAAGTCCCTCTCAGGAGGTCTTTGATGTCCCTGAGACCTCCTCAGAGAACAGGAAGAAAGCCAACCTGCCCTTGGGGAGTTACCCTTTAGGATGCTACACAGCAACAGGCAATTAGCCTCAGGGCAGTCTCTTAGCAGGAAGGGGAGCGTGGATCCCCTCCTTGGACAGTTATCCTCCTTACCACAACAGATTCCTCTGGCAGACTGTCCATGCGGTCCAGCAGCACCAGTTCCACATCGCCGTAAAGATTATTCTTCCTTACAGACTTTGAGTACCTCTAGTCATACTAGATGGTTCCTTTGAAGTTGGGGTAGTTCAAAGGGTTCTCCTTTGAACCACAGATGTCTCCCCTAAATGCCCTCCCTGTCCACCCTGCGGCTCTCGAATGCAGATCTTTATCTTTAGTGGGGCCATGCTCTGGCTCTGAGGCCAAGTGTCAAAAATCTCTCCCCCCAATCTATCTATCCAGGCCCCAAATGGAAGGGATCTATCATTCTGGATAGCCAAGTTTTATAGCAGTCGCCTGGAGAGTGCAGAGATGTGCTGTACCCCCATGATGTGTAGCATCAAGCCTAATTTATAAGACACCAGAACCTAGAAATGCCCACTTCTGAGAAACCACCTATACCATCAGAAAGGGTTTGTCATCCTGAGTCCAACAATGCTAAACATTATGAGGCTGCTCCCCTGCCCAACACTATTGCAGCCAGACTTAATAAGACTCCTCCCATGTTACCTTATTGGTAGAGCAGTGCTCACAGGTATGCTCACTTGCTATACTAGGGTACCTGTGTGGAGATGTGCACACTCTGGCAAGTGATGCCAGCGTCTATACCTATATAGGAAAACCACCAGGGTGCAAGTTGCACACCCAGGCAAGTGATAGTAGTTGCCACTCACACATGGCAACAACCATGGGCAAGTAGGCACCCACTGGCAAGTTGTGCCAGTCTCATCTCATTTAAGCATATGTGCAAGTAGGCACCTCGAGGCTAGCTATGCCAAGCTTCCCATATATATGAACTCCCACATGCACATGGGCACGGAGAGGCCCCTTGGCCTGGCTCACTATATGATCGGCACCCCTAGACAAGGGTGTCCCTATTGGCAAGCTGTGCCAGGTGCAACATACCTGAAATCCCCATCATGTAAATGTGCATCCATTGGTCTGGTATGCCAGGCTCAGTACCTCTGAAGGCTCCATGGCCTTTGTGCACACCTTGGGCCCTGCCTTGGCAGGACCCACACACGTGGGTCAGTGCCACCTCCCTTCCAGGGGGGGACATGCATGCGCGCTTCCCGCCTTCCCATACAGGAGGCAGTGCTCATGGCCAACGGCCACTAGTAGAGGTCTGTCCCACCTTTATGGATGCAGCTGACCTCCCCCTTTAGGTTGGTGACACCCACATGGGGGTGCTCCCCTGCCCAGACAGGATACACCTTTGTGTTTCCCCCTGCCTTCCGCCTACCACCAGCCCCATTGTTGGGGTCCCCCTTGGAAGGCGTAAGGCAGCTCAGAGTTGGCCCTGCATCTGGACTGCCACCCTAAGTGCAGGTGCACTAGCACCCCTGCATGCCTCTTCCACAGGGCTAGGACATGGTTAACTGGGTCTTCTAGAGGGTGGCACACCCAGAGCATGTCATGCTAGTAGCCAGGGCTGTACCTGCCCCAGGTATGCAGTATACCTGTTTCACAAGTCCCTCCTGGATACAGCATCTCAATCATGTCTTCACCTGCCCCTTCCTATCATAAGTATGATGGGCACACCCACTTTCCCATGCCAGATAGTGGGGAAGTGCCCAGAGTCCTAGGGTCACGTATAGGGAGTCAGCAAAGACTGGGAGAAAAAAGCAAAAAGTTTCAGGAAAATTCCCTCAGCAGAGCCATGTCCAACAGTGACAAAACAATATACTAAGTTAAACACAAAATAATGCAAAACAGAGAGATCATCTGTTGTATTTTAAATCTCCACTGTTGATACCCCAACCAGCGAGGTTGTTGAGCAGGTGCTGATACGTGTTTCGTGCAAGGTGGCCCGCAGGCCACACCCCTTCCTCAGGGTGCATGCAAATAAACCATCTTCTAGGATAAAATTCCCAAAAGGAACAAGGGAAGGGGTATCTCTGTCCCAACAATTCTATAGATAATGCTCCCACTCTACTTCATACTCGTACGGGCCCTGAACCCATCAAGTATTCTAATACGGCACGGGAGCCCAGTGGATGCTAAATGGCCAACCTCAGGAATAAATGTCACACCAGATGCTATATATCTAGCAGAAACTCCCTTGTAAAAATTAAACGTGTTGAGGAAACCAGCTTGTCCAGAAATAATGGTTTAATGGGGAACTCGTAATGGGGAACATAGATAATGCTCCCACTTCTAATTCTGGTCCTTTGCCGGCAGGATTGTTTTGTTCAGGAAGGGACACCTTCAGGGGCGCAGCAAAGGACCCAGTAGCTCCTGTGATGCAGGGGGGAGGTGGTTCAGGGGAAGATCCGGGGGACCAACCCTTCAGGGGACCCTCAGCCCTTCAGGGTGACCCCATTCAGCCCAAAGACCATGAACATCTGTGAGATATGGGAGACTCCACAGCATCTTTTCACATTTTGCATGGAGGCCCCTCATTTTGCGTTACACCACTGGACACCTTTCTACTAAAAAACAATTGTCAGAGTTATTTTCTTCTTTCTACGTATGCTGCAGCAAACGTAGAAAGAAATAACAAGAAGAAATAACCAGAGTAACACAAGGCAGCAATTTGCACTGCCTTGCATTACTCTGGATTTACTTTATCATGCAGAGCCACGCAAGGTGGCTTAGTAAATGTCGCTAAAGTCCTTGCGTTGTCTTGCGTGAGGCAAGGGCAACTCAAGCGCTTCGCAAATCTGAGCCCGGGCATCTGACACATCTATTGGTTTTCCTATGGACCTGTCACCCTCATTCATGCTTTTAAAAGGTGACCTCTGTCATCGTTGGCAAGGCGATGGTCTCTCTCTGTCTAAATTAAACCAATAACACTCCGAATTAATTGAAGATGCATATCCTCTCTTTCCATACATTGAAGCCCACATGATCTTATATCCAACTTTGATATATTCACCCGCTACAGAATTCAAGATTCCTCCGCTAAGACACATGACTGTTTTTTCACCTTCAATCATTATGACTCAATAATTACTTAAAAATCCAGCCTTTCTATTAATTAGTTCCTTTTCCCAACCCACGTAAGGAAATATGAGCATTTTAATTTAATGCGAGCTCTCTTGCTGTTTACAAAAGTCGATAGAATGTTATTCACAAGAAGGAGCAGTGCATCTTATGTAAAGTGTGTTTTCCCCTGCAGGCGTCTGTGCATCCATCCTTTCTGGCAGGCAGCGGCAGAAGAATTGGATGTGGTGAGCACCAGTGACTGGGAGCCAGGAACTATTTTAGACTGAGATCGCAATGTGTGCCAGCGCTCTCCCTCTCTCTCCACCTCCGTTCACCCCTCCCAACAGGGAGCTGGACACCAGTCAGAAGGACTAGGATTCCAAGTCTGTGATGTGTGTTCAACACCAGCCCTTGGACAGGGCGAGCTCGTTCCTCTTGGCAAGTGAGGGTATGGTCGCCCATCAGCGACAAGGTCAGACTGAGAGAAGTCTGCCAGGCTGCTGTCATTGAGAGAGAGTGGGACACGTTATGGCTGGATCATGATGAGAGAGAGAGAGAGAGCGAGAGAGAGAGAGTAATCGTGAGTTAGACAGGGGATATAGGAAGAAAGAGATAAAGCCATTTTATGCGGAAATCACGAGTCATATACGTGATTTAGAGAGAAAGCGCGAGACAGAGTAAAAAGGTGTACAAGAAAGAGGAGAGCAAACAAGTGAGAAAGAGGCTAGAAAGAGAAGGAGCTAAACAGAGTGCTAAGAGACAGAAAGATAGAAAGATAGTTCAAGAGGTAGAGAGTGAGAGAAGAAGAGAGCGTGCAAGTACGAGTTAGTGAGTCAGAAAGATGGAACAATTAGACATAGGGGGTCATTCCAACCCTGGCGGTCATCGACCGCCAGGGTGGAGGACCACGGAAGCACCGCCAACAGGCTGGCGGTGCTTCCCTGCCCATTCTGACCGCGGCGGTAAAGCCACGGTCAGAAAAGGGGATCCGGCGGTTTCCCGCCGGATTTCCCCTGTCTGGGCTGAATCTCCATGGCGGCGCAATGGACATTCCAACCCCCTTCCCGCCACCCTGTTTCTGGCGGTTTTTACCGACAGGAACAGGATGGCGGGAACGGGTGTCGTGGGGCCCCTGGGGGCCCCTGCACTGCCCATGCCACTGGCATGGGCAGTGCAGGGGCCCCCTAACAGGGCCCCAGCATGATTTTCACTGTCTGCTTAGCAGACAGTGAAAATCGCGACGGGTGCAACTGCACCCGTCGCACCCCTGCAACACCGCCGGCTCCATTCGGAGCCGGCTTCTATGTTGCAGGGCCTTTCCCGCTGGGCCGGTGGGCGCTCCTTTGGCGGGCGCCCGCCGGCCCAGCAGGAAAGCTAGAATGGCCTCCGCGGTCTTTTGACCGCGGAGCGGCCAAATGGCGGTGACCGCATGGCGGGCGGCTACCGCCGCCCGCCGCGGTCAGAATGACCGCCATAATGCCATACGCAGATGATGGTATGTCAATTCCCTCAAAGAAAAGAAGTATGAAAGAGATAGGGAGTGGGAAAGAGAGAGAAGCATAGAGAGACCGAGAGAGAGAGGATAAAGGGTAGAATAAATAGAGTGAGAGGAGGAGACAGAGCTGTGGCGAGAGAAAGTGAGAGTGAGTGAGAGGGAGATGTAGATGACAGAATGGCGCATGTTAAACTCAGATCAGGAAAATCCATATCCCTCCTCGAGAGGCAGTGCGCGAGAGAGAGAGAGAACGATAGGGGAAGAAGGAGTGAGATATAGAGAGAAAGAGAGCGGAAACAGAAAACAGTCAGAGGAAGACAGATATTAAGACAGATTGAAGGAGAGGGGCAAAGTGAGAGGGATCAAAAGATGGAGTGAGAGTAACTGATGAAGAGGCAGATAGAGAGGGAGATGTGAGAGAGATAGACTGTGGTGATTGATGATAAGCTGGGGAGAGAACGAGAACAGAATGAGAGGGACTTGCCACAAATCATATTAAGTTATTTTCTTCACACAGAGTGAAAGAGAGAGAATGAAATAGAGAGAGAGAGAAAGAGTGACATGGTGTTAGCAGGTGACATGTAGGGGTGGAATATTTACACAAACGGCATACCAATATCATAATGAGTCAATTCCCTGAAGGAGGGAATACCAAAGAGCTAGAGAGATAAAAGCGAGAGTGGAGCAAGATCTATAGAAAGAGAAAACGAGAGTGGGTGAGAAAGAGGATAGACAGGAGAGAGGAACGCCACGGCAGACACTGATCACGAAAATCATATCCCTGAAGGAGTGACAGCAGGAGGCAAAAGAGAGATAGAGAAAAAAGGTTAGAGAGAGAGGAGAAAGAGAGACAGAGAGAGTGAGTAGAGGAGAAAGAGTGAGAGTACTCGACAGAGATAGCGAGGGAGACAAGGATTGAGAAAATGTGTAGTGACTGCAGGTGAGTTAGGGAGAGAAAGATAGGAACAAACCATACACGTATCATATTGTTTAATTTCCTTTATGGAGAGAGAGAGAGAGAATGAGTGAGGGATAAAAATAGATAGATAGATAGATAGATAGATAGATAGATAGATAGATAGATAGATAGATAGATTTTTGCAATACACAGACTGATATGCCTTATCTATCATGGTATAGTAAAAGAGAGAGGGAAAGACAAACAAGAGTGAAAAACAGATAGGGAGTGAGACAGACGATGAGAGAGAAAGAGAAGGAGGGGGAGAGCGACATTGCGAAAAGGCTATATGGAGAAGAAAAGAGGATAAAGAAATTCTAGTTTAGAGACAAATAGATCTCCACATACCCAAACCTAAGACACACTCGCCACAAAGAACAGAATCCTTGAAATCTGCTGTTTGATTCTGTTAAAAAAACAAGTTGTGTTACGATGTTCACCCTACTGGGAAACATAGAAGCAGACCAATGGGAAAATAAAATGATGCAGAAAGCTACACAGATACACTCAAGCAGAATATCTACTTACAGTGAAATACCGCAGACCCAACTGATGACCAAATCCAAGGTCAAGCATGATAGTCTGGAGATTGAAAGGGGAGGCCTCAGTAGACCAGGAAAGCAAAGGTAGTCTAGATCTGTCAACAATGTGACCCAGGCCTGGTACAAAGTAGGCCTTTCGCACCTTGCAAGGTACCGGCTGCACAGCAAAGGGTAAGAGGAAACAATGGACCTCATCTCCTCCTCTTTCTCATTCAACTAAACATTTCCTCCCAGGACTTCCAGCCTGGGAATCCAGGTGAAGGGCAGATGGGTCAGTGTGACTTTCTACACTGTCCTCCCAGTGTGGGCCTGATTGGGCCAGGACAGATCCTTGGGTGGAATCCCTGCTCTACTAATCTCACACTACCTCACATAATGTCCTCTTCTTCCTTTTATGTTCCACCTTTAGTGAACAAACCACCCTTGCATCATCGCCCGAACGCCGTAGCGCCTATCCTCAGGCCACATCCCATGAATGGTTGTATAATGCCCATTCACCTGTGTTGCTCCTCTGACTAGCTTGGGTTGACCCCGCCCCCAGAGCACGTACCACTGATGGCTGTATACTGGCCACTCATATGGGTTCCTCCTCTGTCGTTCCTGAGTAGATCCATAGAGCATACGTTGACTAGTCACACAGGTTCTCCCCTGAAATCTCTTTTTTGGGCTCCAAAGTGCGCTAGTCAATTCAATAAGGTGGGGTGGTTGTGACACCTCACAAAGTAGTAATGTCATTATTCTGTATCAGGTCTACTAACATAAAGCGCCAACTGCAGGTATCTGTTTGAGTTAGACCGGGTCAAAGTCAAATGTTAAGGCCAACTAAGATAGAGCACAGGTCGGATGCAGGGATCCAGTTAACCCTGGGGAAAAGGTTAACTTCTGACTTAGGGCCCGATTTTGAGATTGGCAAACAGGAACACCCATCTGCCAAACTCCCGACGGGGTGGTTGCTACTGTGCATGCTACCTCCCCACCGGCCCCATTAAGACTTTTCCGCTAGGCTCACCATTCAGCCCAGCGGGAAAGAGGCAGCAGCATTGTCACCGCCTCATAATCGAGCCAGCGGCAATGCTGCCGCCCGCAGTGGACACCAGCACCCTTGTAATGCCCCTGCACCTGTTCTCCACCAGCCTTTTCATGGCGGTGAAATCGGAGATCCCGACGGGCCGGCAAAGAACCAGGTTGTAATCAGCAGCGCAGTGCTAAGTTCAGCGCTGCACTGGCTGAGTCCAAATATTCACCCCCGTCAGCTCATCGGAATCTCCAATCCAGGCGGAGACGGCAGTAGGTTGGCGGGGCTGCCCACCAACCTCGTAATGTGGCAGTTCGACAGCCACCTTGAGTGTGGCGGTCTCATAATTAGGCCCTTCATTTTTTTTTCTGGAGGATTTTTCTCGTCCAAGGGGCTGGCTGATGAGTCCAACAGAGGGCTCGACATTGGTCCCAGTAAAATCCTCAGTGTTGAAATTTGGAAACTTCTCTGGAAGTCAAGCAGGTTTCAGCAGAGGAATCCAGCAAGTTGAATCAGATCGGCAATCCAACAACAATGGCTGCAGTTTGGTAGCAGTAGCCTGTTAGCCTCTTCTTCTTTTAGCATAACATTTCTAAGTATCCACTTGAGCAATCTGGATGGGGAGAGAATACATTTTAACCCAGGCAAGGGCCCAGGACCTTTTGGGCTTCACTTCATAGGTTAGGACTCAATCTCCCAGATGCCACCAGCAAGGTCTACGTCAGGTTCAATTGGTACTGGTTAGCCAGGCTCTTCTTCATTGCAGGCTTCTTGCAGCTTTTGTATTCCTGAAACTTACCAAGAGGCTACCCAACTAGACTTTGGAGTCCACTCTCTGTCCCAGGTTCAAGTGGGAGAAGGTCCAGCCCTTGGGGTTTCTTCCCACAAGGAAACAGAAGGCCCAGTCTTTCTTCTGAGTTGCAGTCCTTTGGTTCATTAGGTGAAGTCCTTCTTCCGTTTTCCACAGGGCCAGCAGTTTTCTGAAGAAAGTAGCCAGAGGTGCCACTTTTAGGCCTGGCACTAGCTTGTGGGTGGGGGAGACTCCCTGGGGATTATATCAGAAAGGCTACTAGAAGCTTTAGGTAGGAAAATGCCAAATTTCTAAAAGTGGCATTTTCAAAATAGTAATTTAAAATCCAACTTTTAACATCAGTTTGTATTTTAAATACCTATTTTTGAGTCCTTGTATCATGGGTCCAAACCAAAGTTATACATTATAAGGTGTTATAATGGAAACCACTTCTTTTCCACACGAGAGCCAGCCTTACCGCAGTGAAAAACGACTTTGTAGATTTGTCACTGCAGGACATGTAAAACTTAAGTACCCTTGTCCTACTTTTTAAGTACCATGCATCCTTCTCTATGAGCACTTACAACCTACCTTAGGAGTGACGTATAGGTACGAAAAAGGACGATTTAAGTCTGGAAAAAGCCAGGTCGAATTGCCATGCAGACCTAGAGTCATGTTTTGACTTTGTCACTTTAGTGGTAGCAGTGCTGCGGTCCACTAGTGACATTTCACTTACCAACCCTGGTTACACAGAGTATCATAAACAAGGGACGTATAGGTAAATTAAATATACCAATCAGGTATTAGCCGATTGCACATACACTTTATGGGTCAAAGCACATACACCGGGCACTGGATGTCTGCACTCCAGTGTTCAGAGTCAGTAAACCAGCACTAAAGCTAGCAAAGAGTGAGCGTTATCCTGCAAAAAAGGCATTTCCTCATAACCACTATACGATGCTAGGTGCCTGCATGCTCACATGACCAAGTCTGTTTTAATATTTCCTTAGCAATTGCATGTAGGAAGCCTCACTTGATGTTTGCTGAGGCACAGGTTGAGCTTTCTTTAACACACAGGACCAACATGAAAATACTTCCCATATATGCAACAATGCACTCATATGCACTCTATTCAACCATGCCTCTTCTATAATGCTTAATTATCCTATACTTCACTCCATTCTGATTTAAATTTATATGTAGCAAAAAGTCCAAAACACAATAGGAACACAACTCTAGTCGTCCCATCAATACCCATATAGGCCACATAAAAGACACACACTATTCCATCCGTAGGACTTCCAAGGAGCGGTCTGAAAGTGTGTTTCTGCATCTCTTCTGGGGTATCAAGTGCTATATAAATTCATCTTCAATACAATATACTTGGGCCAACTCAAACAATTATTTATAGGGACAGAATCAGTACTAAAAGAGAACTCTTTTACTTAGTATTACATGCCTTTGTGAGCTAGCTTGAAATGCCCAACTCCCTATTTGTAAAAGTGCAAAGAGGATCAAAGTTTCTAACATTCAGGCTAGGGCTGGATTATCAGGCGAACCTGAGGGGTGAGTTTGAGATAAAATGTTTATAGGTAGTGTAGATGTGAGCAATAGGTACAGAGCGGGAGTGTCGCTTCGTGGAAAGTGTGACTACAAGCACACACCCCTCCCGGAGGAGCTATGATATGGGAGTTCAAATACGACCGAGTATCAATGACGGGCACCATAAACTATAGGTATCATCTTATGACACCACATTAGTTATGTGAATTGCATCATATCACTAAGCGTGTATTATTTATGCTTTCATTAGAGGTAGTCAAACTAGTAGTGGCACCAGGGAGTCCTCGTTGGTCCTGAAGAGGAGCCAAGTGGTAATGCTCCGAAACATGTAGACTAGGAAGTCAGGTACATGACATCCCCCACTTCTGCAGCCCCCTCTTTAATCATACCGCCTCCAAGAGATCTACTAAATCATTGGAATTACTAGGAGAAAGGTATTTTTAACTCACCCAAGACCCCGCCACTCCTATTCCTCCTGTGATTCACATTGACAAGACTACATCAGTGCTCCCACGTATCCCATAGGTCGTAGCACACCCAGCTCCGTAGCGGAACGGGAAGAAACCCAGTGCCACCAAGGGGTAACCCTGGTGGGTGAGGGTTTTTCTAAAAAGAAAATCCTTTTTCCTATCCATCCTGTGGTGTTCTTTTAGCTGGGTCTCTATTGTAATATTATGTAGTTAGGTCCCTTCACAGGTGATTTGGAATCAAGGAGCAGGGCTAAATGGTCATTATAATGATCCACTAATAAATAGCTCGGGATTATTTATCATTACATTAGGATCTTTGAGGAAGTTCTTTAAAAACTATTAAATGCCTCAGATGGATATTGCTTCCAAGTTCTGTTTTTTATAACACTGGGCTTTGTTTTCTTGCAAACAGTTACATCTTAAGGGAGTTTGAATGGAACTGCAAGGCGGTCACTCCCATCACGTTTCACGGGGTCATCTACAATCATATTCCCCAAGAAGGAGAAGATAGGGTCTAGCATATGCCCAAGGAAAGAAATTATTAAATGTAAATTAAGGGTTTCCATACTGGATATAAAACAAATCTGGCATGGCCTTCAGGCCTGCACCCTCCTCTGCCTGGAGGATTGTCAGAACACTAGGAACAGGGACTGAGAGGACACAGCATAGCTAGGATGAACATGTACTGGAAGGACCATGGATGTCAGTTCATCAAATTTCCATGGATGGTACAATTGATATGGCGCACCCTTTGACCTTCAGTGACAGCACAGTGGCACTCTTAGCCCTTCAACATCCTACCTTTTGCTCTGCTGAGGACCTAAAGGAAAGGCAAGAAGTGGAAACTGCAGATATCTCTGCTTCTGCCATGTACTCTATGATAACTAGGATCAGTGACTGCAAGGGCAGCGTAAGAGACACCAAAGGCCAGCTAGGCGGTAACCGCTGCTACCCTTGGACATCTGCAGTTAATGCTCAGAGGTCAGAAAGTAAGCTGATCTTATGACCTTATGCTGGTGCATCAGTTTTATTGACTGCATGCTTGAATGTATAATTTGAGCTCAGAAAGCCTGAGCACTTTTCATTAACACAGACATATATAATACTGTCGCCTAGATACAAGCTAGCTGTAATATACACTTTGGGGGTCATTACAACATTGGCGGTAAAAGCCGCTTACCGCCGTGCAGAAGACCACCAATACACCGCCGCGGCCGTGGAAAACCGCCACAGCTATTATGACCCACATCTCGGAATCAGCCGAAATTCAGACACCCACACAAGTCCGCCACACCAAAGGTCAGTGATAAACTGGCGAAAACGAATCCTCCACCATCACGCCAAGAGAAACACGCCCATGCTATTACGACCCACGAATCCACGCGGCGGTCTTTCAACTGCGGTATTCCATTGGCGGTACACATCGCCGCGCTCAAAATACACACACATCTCCAAAACACCGCCACATTGGACATTTCGAAATACACACACCTGATACACATACAAACACCACTCCCACACACCCAACACAATAAAAAACACACACCCACATCACCCACAAACCCCTACGACCACAAAATAGAGACGAAGGCGACAGAGAGAGCACAGCAATAGACAACCCCACCACACAGAGGCACACAACACCATCACCCACACAACATCCACGCACAAAACACCACACACCACTACACATCACCACACTCATCACTACATACACCACCCCACACATCACCTACACCACCCCATGGCACGCCAAAGACACCCCAGGTTTTCGGAGGAGGAGCTCAGGGTCATGGTGGAGGAAATCGTATGGGTAGAGCCGCAGCTATTTGGCTCACAGGTGCAGCACACCTCTATAGCTAGGAAGATGGAGCTATGGCGAAGAATAGTTGACAGGGTGAACGCAGTGGGACAGCACCCAAGAAATCGGGAGGACATCAGGAAGAGGTGGAACGACCTACGGGGGAAGGTGCGTTCCGTGGTCTCCAGGCACAACATCGCGGTACAGCGGACTGGCGGCGGACCCCCACCTCCACCCCCACAACTAACAACATGCGAGGAGCAAGTCTTGACCATTATGCATCCAGAGGTCCTCGGAGGAGTCGGTGGAGGAATGGACACTGGTAAGTCAAATCTTAACTATCATATCCCCCACCCTACCTGCATGCTATCACACACCCCCACCCTCACCCCCTCCCCTATCACTCAAACTCCTCACTAATGTACTAATAACACAAACCACCCATCCCAACACCAAGCCCTGCATGCAACAACAAAGCATGGACACCCATCACTAAAGCATGCCCACTGCACATACCCATAACACCCCCTAACCATCATCACACAAGCCCACACACAGGAATGCTAGCACTGGGGTACACGCTCACCCACCCATTGCACACCATGAGACACACACATGCAATAATCATGCTTTATACCCCTGCAGGACCACTACCTAACGTCACCAGACAGGAGGGTCTAGACATCTCTACCCCACCCACAGAAGAGGCCCACAGTGATGACAGCAGCTCCGGCCAACTGGATCCAGATGACCAGCCCGGACCATCGTGGGCCTCTGGACAGTCGGTTCCCCTTGCACAGGCACAGCCCAACGCTGACCTTCCACCCTCTGGTAACACCAGCACAGCACCCACCCAGCGGGCCCATACCTCCGTACCCAGGACACGTCAATCAGCTGTGTGTCCACCACTCCAGGGAACCCAGGATAACCCACCACCCCAACAACAACAGGGACCTGGGGGCAGTGGTAATGGGCACACAGTCCAGGGGACGGAGGCACAGGAACACAGGGAGGGCTGCTGTGCGACAGGGGGTGGACAGGCCTAGGGAGCCCACTCTCCACGAGGCCCTCTCCTCCATCATGGGAGCATACCATCACTCCCAGGAGATGATGGCGACGGTCCTGGTCAAGTTTCAGGAGACCCAGCGCATGCAGGACGAACTGTATTTGGTGTTCAGGGAGGAGCTCAGAACCATCAGCTCCGCCCTGGGCACCATGGTAGGGGTGCTGAAGGACATACAGAAGACCATGAGGGACACCGTGGCACTCCAAGGGGCCCCTAACACTAGCCTGGACGATGAACTGCCCACCACCTCTGCCGGCGCTAGTGGACAGGACGCCCTGCCACAGGACCACCACACAAGCACCCCACCCCCTGCAGACAGACAACCACCCCGCAAGGACAGAGCAAGATGGCAAGACCCCTGCCAGGAAATGAGACCACCCTGATTGTCATCCCACTGTCCCACTTTGTTACCCTGTCCAGATTGGAACTGTTCCAGCTCCACTTCCTATGCCCATATGGGCAGTGCACCTGTGAGACTAATAGACTGGACTCTGCCATGGCCATTCGTCCACCATCACCCATCACCATTTTGCCACCCCCTCCAATAATTAGTACTTAAATAAACAACCTTGAACCACAAAACAATCTGGAGTCAGTCTGTGATAATGAAAATGTGTATTAACTATGACAATGGCCAAATCCGTTCGAATATGTAATGTCAACATACCTATGTCACACATCACAAGTCCATGAAGTATGCAAGCAGATGACACACGTTGGTAACCACACCTGTGAAACCGTAATGGAAATGTACCACTCAGTTAGCAAATAATGCTTCAAATTGACAGACAGGATAGAGGTAGAAGTGTGAAAGTAAATGTAATAGTCAAAAAATTGTTCTCACCTGTGTGTCACTGGAAATATTGCTGTATGACAGAGTCCCTGTTATCAATGTCTTCTTCCTCTGCTTCCTCCTCATCACTGTCCACACGCTCCACAGCTGCCACAACACCATCATCTGGACCATCCTCCTGCAGAAAAGGCACCTGGCGTCGCAAAGCAAGATTGTGAAGCATAGAGCAGGCGATGATGATCTGGCACACCTTCCTTGGTGAGTAGAATAGGGAACCACCTGTCATATGGAGGCACCTGAACCTGGCGTTCAGGAGGCCGAAGGTGCGTTTGATCACCCTCCTAGTCCGCCCATGGGCCTCATTGTAGCGTTCCTCTGCCCTGGTCCTGGGATTCCTCACTGGGGTCAATAGCCATGACAGGTTGGGGCAACCAGAGTCCCCTAATAGCCACACACAGTGCCTCTGGAGTTGACCCATCACATAAGGGATGCTGCTATTCCGCAGGATGTAGGCGTCATGCACTGAGCCAGGGAACATAGCATTTACCTGCGAGATGTACTGGTCTGCCAAACATACCATCTGTACATTCATGGAATGATAACTCTTCTGGTTCCTGTACACCTGTTCACTCCTGTGGGGGGGGGGACCAAAGCCACATGGGTCCCATCAATGGCACCTATGATGTTGGGGATGTGTCCAAGGGCATAGAAGTCACCTTTCACTGTAGCCAAATCCTCCACCTGAGGGAAAACGATGTAGCTCCTCACGTGTTTCAGCAGGGCAGACAACACTCTGGACAATACGTTAGAAAACATAGGCTGGGACATCCCTGATGCCATGGTCACTGTTGTCTGAAATGACCCACTTGCTAGGAAATGGAGTACTGACAGCACCTGCACTTGAGGGGGGATACCTGTGTGATGGCGGATTGGTGACATCAGATCTGGCTCCAACTGGGTACACAGTTCCTGGATTGTGGCACGGTCAAACCTGTAGGTGATGATTAAATGTCGCTCCTCCATTGTCAACAGGTCCACCAGAGGTCGGTACACCGGAGGATTCTGCCATCTCCTCACATGTCCCAGCTGACGGTGCCTAGGAAGGACAACAGCGACCACAGAGTCAACCAATTCTGAGGTATGTACCCACAGCTACACAGAATACGACACAAAATACAAAAATCTTCCTGTATGTGTGTTGAGTCCAGGCCTAGGTATGTGAGACGCAGTTGTAAATGAAGCCATGTGGGTCCCTGAAATGGCGGATGCCTGTCCTCTAAACTGGGACAATGGGATGTGAGGTAACTGCGCTGGCGTTGTACACCGTCGCGGTAGGCGGTCGAAGACCGCGGCGCAATGCTGCTTTGGTTAACATTGGACCCTATGGGTCCCAGGAGCCAATGACGAAGTGCGCCGGCGGTGATGATACGCACCGCCGCGGACGTCACCGCCATGGACGTGACCGCCATTTTCTATCTGTTCAATCACTCGATACCTGATCTTCGACAGGAGAGGACCTACACTGCAAGTGCTGCTGTGACCTTGGTCTGGAAGAGACAATGGCACGTGCGTCTGGGGAAAGGGCCCCTGCCTTCACTGCACAGGAGTTGGAGAAGCTCGTGGACGGGGTCCTCCCCCAGTACACGCTACTCTACGGTCCTCCAGACCAACAGGTGAGTACATAGGGTGCAAGTTGTATGGGCTATGCCTGGTTGGAGAGTGCTGGATATAAGTAGGAAGGGGGCAGAGAAATGCGAGCATGAAGGACTGTGAATGCATGTGCCACATGGCAAGGGTAGGGATGTGGGCCACTCACTTCGACGGTGCAGTTCTTAATGACTTCTCTTCTTCCCCTGTACATTTCATGTAGGTCTGCGCCCACCAGAAGAAGGATATTAGGCGTGCCATCGCCAAGGAAGTCCGGACCCTGGGACGGAGCACCCACTGCCGTAAAAGATGGGAGGACATTAGCCGCTGGAGCAAGAAGACGGCGGAGGCTCAGCTGGGGATGGCCTCCCAACGTGGGAGGGGTGCCCGTCGCACCATGACCCCCCTGATGTTCCGGATCCTGGCAGTGGCCTACCCGGAGTTGGATGGGCGCATGAGGGCATCACAGCAGACACAAGGGGGTGAGTACACTCACAATTTCATGACTTTGCACGCAGTGGAGGGGTCTGGGTGGGGGAGGAGGGCTGTGGGTTTCCCCAGGCCAGGGCGAGTTCCGTAGGCTAGGCCCCTCCGTAATGCAGGCAATGTGGCACTCCACCCCACCTCTGTAGAGTGCCAAAAACAGGTATACATGCCCCTGTGTCATCTATGTGGGCAGATGACACTCATAGGCAAGTAGGCCATATCCCAGGAACTGCATCTGTAGAGGCCAAGAGCACGGCGTAGTGCAGGGGGCTGCTGTGTCTGTATTGTCCACCAATGGTAGCGGTAAGCCATGCACTCAACCTTTCTTTCTTCTGTTTCCCCACCCCTTTTTGTGCTCTCCCTGTTCTTTTGTGCATCAGCATCATCAGGTGGAGGTACAGGGGCAGCGGAGCACGAGGGGGCTGCGTCCCACATGGCCATGGAGGGCCCCACCACGGACTCCGAATACACCAGTGGGACGGAGGGCGAGGGGAGCACCACAGCGGTCAGCGGATCAGCAAACAGCGACACAGACTCGTCCTCCGACGGGAGCTCCCTTGTGGTGGCGGCACCATCTGTGCCCCCCACTTCTACAGGTACAGCCGCCACCCCCCCTACCAGCACCGCCCTCCCAGCAGCCCCTCAGCCTTCGCCCCGTGCCCGCTCATCCAGGAGGGTGGGCATCACCTTTGCCCCAGGCACCTCAGCCCCTGTCACACCAGCTGCCCTCAGTGAGGAGGCCATTGACCTCCTCAGGTCACTCACTATTGGGCAGTCTACCATTGTGAATGCCATCCAGGGTGTAGAAAGGGAGTTGCAACACACTAATGCATTCCTGGAGGGCATTCATTCTGGTCAGGCTGCCCATCATCGAACCCTGCAATCTCTGGCCTCAGCACTGATGGCAGCCATTGTTCCTGTGTCTAGCCTCCCCCCTCCAACTTCCTCCACCCAGACCCAATCCCCTGTACCCCAGCCTATCCCAGGCACACCATCAGACCAGCCTGCACACACCTCACCACACAAGGGCAGCTCAGGCAAACATAGGCTCCACACATCCCACAGGCACTCACACAAGCATCACCCACATACAGACACAGCAACATCCACTGCCTCCACTGTGTCCCCCTCCTCCTCGTCTCCCTCCTCCCTCCCAGTCTCGTCTACACTCTCACCTGCATGCACTACCACAACAGCCACTAGGACTCGCACCAGAACACCCAGCACCACACCCCGCTCACCTGCACTCACCACCCCCACTACCATTTACACATCATCTGTGTCCTCTCCCAGTGTGTCTGTGACGCCCCCTCCCAAAGTACACAAACGCGGGCACACACACACCCAACATCCATCCACCTCACGACAGCCTCCAGAACATGCACCTGCACCCAAATCACCAAAAGTTACACCTCCTACAACCACCACCTCTTCCTCCACTCCCAGACCCCCTCCAGCTACCCGTCCCAGTGTTCGTCAGAAACTTTTCCTGAGCAACCTTGACCTCTGTCCCATCACCTCCCCCCTCCAATTCATAGGTCCCGTAGTAGCACCTCAGCCAAAAAGATTCCGGTACCAGTGGTTCCTGTTCGAGGTATGTGGAGTGCACCGGGCACCAGGGCAGCCAGTGTGACACGGAGCCAAAGCACTGCCAGTCCACCCCCTGTGAAGCACCAGAAGTTGGACAGTGCCCGACGGGAGAGGGGGAAGATACTTGCCGGCAAAGCCGCCCACAAGGGTCCCGGGGGGAGTGTTGAGTCAGCTGTGACTCCTCCCAAGGTGTTGAAGGGGCAGAAGAAGTCTCCAAAGTCTGGGAAGAGCAGCACGGCGGAGAAGGCCGCCATCCTCCCCGCTGCCCAAGACGACACCGCCAGCCCCATCGTCACTGGTCAGGAGACTACCGCCGGAGTCAGTGCCCAGGAGGGCAGCACTATCGTCACTGGTCAGGAGACCACTGCCAGAGTCAGTGCCCAGGAGGGCAGCACTATCGTCACTGGTCAGGAGACCACCGCCAGAGTCAGTGCCCAGGAGGGCAGCACTATCGTCACTGGTCAGGAGACCACCGCCAGAGTCAGTGCCCAGGAGGGCCCCGGCAGCCACAGCCCCGCTGGGCAATGAGGGACCGCCATGGCACACACCGCAGCACAGGTCAGAGACAGCAAAGTCAAGCACCGCTGAACAGGGCAAAGGCCGCCATGGCAAGCACCGCTGAACAGGTCAGAGACAGCAAAGGCAAGCACCGCTGAACAGGGCAAAGACCGCCATGGCAAGCACCGCTGAACAGGGCAAAGACCGCCAACTCAAGCACCGCTGAACAGGTCAGAGACAGCAAAGGCAAGCACTGCTGAACAGGGCAAAGACCGCCATGGCAAGCACCGCTGAACAGGGCAAAGACCGCCAACTCAAGCACCGCTAGCCCATGAGCGGCAGGGGCAGTGACACAACAGGGACCGTCACGGGTGAGTGATGCACTCTGGGCGCCAGTCCCCCTCCAGAACCAGTGGAGACCTGCATCCACTCCGTCTGTCCTGCACAGGATGAAGCACTCTGGGCACCAGTCCCCCTCCAGAACCAGTGGAGACCTGCATCCACTCCATCTATCCTTGGCAGGATGAAGCACTCTGGGCACCAGTCCCCCTCCAGAACCAGTGGAGACCTGCATCCACTCCGTCTGTCCTGCACAGGATGAAACACTCTGGGCACCAGTCCCCCTCCAGAACCAGTGGAGACTGTCATCCACTTGAGAGACTGTGGCTTTGCACTCCCCAGGATACAGCAGTGGGCAAACCACCCACTGTAGAGACTTGTGAGACTGTGGCTTTGCACTCCCCAGGATGGTACAGTGGGCAAACCACCCACTGTAGAGACTTGTGAGACTGTGGCTTTGCACTCCCCAGGATACAGCAGTGGGCAAACCACCCACTTTAGAGACTTGTGAGACTGTGGCTTTGCACTCCCCAGGATACAGCAGTGGGCAAACCACCCACTGTAGAGACTTGTGAGACTGTGGCTTTGCACTCCCCAGGATGGTACAGTGGGCAAACCACCCACTGTAGAGACTTGTGAGACTGTGGCTTTGCACTCCCCAGGATGGTACAGTGGGCAAACCACCCACTGTAGAGACTTGTGAGACTGTGGCTTTGCACTCCCCAGGATACAGCAGTGGGCAAACCACCCACTGTGGGACTTGTGAGACTATGGCTTTGCACTCCCCAGGATACAGCAGTGGGCAAACCACCCACTGTAGAGACTTGTGAGACTGTGGCTTTGCACTCCCCAGGATGGTACAGTGGGCAAACCACCCACTGTAGAGACTTGTGAGACTGTGGCTTTGCACTCCCCAGGATACAGCAGGGGGCAAACCACCCACTGTAGAGACTTGTGAGACTGTGGCTTTGCACTCACCAGGATACAGCAGTGGGCAAACCACCGACTGTAGAGACTGTGGCTTTGCACTCCCCAGGATACATCAATGGGCCTGGAGCCCCGTCGTGGATCTGGCGTGGTGCAGTCATCCGGCTGAGGTGCCCCCCCCTTCACTTCCCCCTGAGGTGCCTGTTGTATTTCTATCTGATGCCCCTGCAGTGTTCTCTCCGTTCCAGGGCAGGTATCGTGTATGGGCCTCGCCCATGCATTTGGGGCCCAGTGGTCCACGGACATTGAGTTGTGCATACCTGTACTACTAATCATGATGTATATATTTGGAATGTGTATATATTGATGTATATATGAACTAACTGTTTTTTGATGCATTACAATGGTTGAACTCATTTCCTTTTGTCTTAGCATTCTTCCGGGGAGGTTGGGGGTTGTTACTGTGATGTTCGAAAATGCATTGGTGTGTGTGTTGTAGTGGGTGAGGGTCGGGTTGGGGGTGGGGGTGTTCCATGTGTGTGTCCGTGACTTTTGCCTCCCCCCCCCCCTATGTCGTAGGTGCAGTACTCACCGTTGTCTTCGGCGACGCTGTTGCTGATGTTCGTAGAGGAGCAGGAAGACAAGCGCAGGGAGTATTTGGAGTTCTGGCTCCATAGTGCCCTCCTTCCTTGTGGAGTTTGTTCAGGTGAGCGTTTTCCCATTGAAAAAGCTGTTTCCGCCGTGATTTTATCCACGGTGAATCCGCCCCGTAAAAGGTGGCAGATTGGCCTGTTGTAATACTGTGGGCGGTACTTTGTCTTCCGCCTGTCTGTTGGCGGTGACCGCCGCGCTGCTTGTCTGTACGGCCATGGCGGTCTGAGTGTTAAAGTGGCTGTCTATGTTGGCGGTTTCCGCCACGGTCATAATTCCCTTTTTTTTCCGCCGGCCTGTTTGCGGTATTACCGCCGCTTTAACACCGTCTGCCAGGGTTGTAATGACCCCCTTTGTTTCTTAGAGCGGTATAATTTGTTTTTTCAAAAATTGATAACTTATTGAAGTGCAATTTTGACACAAAAGAGTAAATCAAATAATGGTGCTCAGATACAAGGTCATAGGCATTCCCATGAAGAATATTTAAAATGAATATGACATATTACGATTAAACTAAAATGGGCTGATTTACATATAAGATGCATCAAGATGTTGGTAGGAGGGCAGCGTAAAGTCTTGCGTCACTCTACGAAGAGCATTATATATGCTCCTCAGAAGACTCAAGCCTGTCATGTCTAGGGCACGTCAGACCGCATCACTGGAGAGGCTTCCCCGTGTATTGCTCCAGACCCACTCTTGAGCGCACATCATGGCCCACGAATGCCCTCGGACACAGTCCCTTCATTACCCCGCTTACTGCAGGGATGCTATTGTCAGCCCTCTCATGTTTCCTCGAGGAGGGGAGTAAAAAATAACTCTTCTCTTGTTTGCTGCTTTCTCTGCTCACAAGCAATTCTTGGATGAGTCATACTTTGCACGCTTGACTGGTCTGAAGTCAGCTTGGTTCTTTGCATGTGACATTGCATTAGCTTTGTAGATCAGCAGACCTCGCTCTGCACTTCCCCGAGGAAGCCTGCAGTCCCCTGCCTGGGGTTAGGACATTGTTCAACAGGTAGCCTTGCAAACCCCTTAAGTATTCCATCCGTACTGATTTACTCTGATCCTCTGAAACCCTCCTCAGGCAATCCACTATCCCTCCAGCCAGTCTCAAATTACTTTCAAACAGAAATGCTTGCAACCCTTCACACAGCAATTGCTTCCCGAGCTCCCTTCCCACTGCCCCAAAGTCCACAACTGCCCTCATCTATAAAGCCATCCCAACTGCACCCCCACTTACCCAACAAGCTCACCACATACGATGGATCTCAGCAGCCACAGTAGGACACCAACAGAATGGTGCAAAAAGTGGAAAAGTGGAAAAACCAGAACCGCCCAACCCTGCTTCAATTTAGGAAAGTGCTGAAAACAGGCCCCTTTAAGGGACCCTACATCCTGATCAGTTAACAGGCCGTTCTTGCTAGCTCCAGATAGGTTTGTGCTGTAAAAATGTCACATAGATATATACCTACCATCTTAGGGAAGCCTGTGAACTGTTGTGCACAACTAATCACAGCACTTTCCCCATTTGAACGGTGTCATCTTTTGCAAATCACTGTGCAATCATTTTAACTTGTACACTAGGGGCACTAGGAAACAATGACCACATCAAGAAGAGTAAGATAAGGCCATCCTACATTATTCATAGATCCTAGAATCCATTATATTATCAGTGTTTGAGATACATGCAATAGACAGAGGGAATATACACAAACGCATTTTGGAGTATGTAAAGTAGCACTCATTTAGGTATTTTGTGTACTCCTACCTAATTTAGTGAAGTGTATCCAAAACATCTCAAGTGGTAGTAAAACGGGACCATACAAGGAATAGTCATATACTGTACTACTATTTCCTTTACTCATAGACACTTTTGTTCATCAGCCACAGGTTTTTAAAACAGTCCAGGCCACAAGGAGCCCATGCACTTCCTCATTGATGAAGGTATGGCCAATGACTATGTGAAAAAGTCAGTGTGCCATGATTGTTGTGTTACTAAGGTAAGTAATTTACCCCAAAGTCCATCATTTTCTTGATACAAACAATTTGGATTTGGAACCATAGATGGCAAAGTCCATTGCCAGGGTTGAAGTGCCAAGGTAGTGAAGACAGCTGTTTTGCTCTTTGAATGCCCTCTGTGGGTCTGGCACTAAAGAGGGCGATGCTTAAAGAAAGCATGGCAAGTATCCCACATGGTTGTCCAACAGATCTCTTGCATAGTACTATCAGATCACCATAGGGATGTGTTTGGAGCCCCCAGAGAATGCTTTAGCGTTCATGGAATGCAACTGGGCCCTGAAAGCTGAACCTTCACAACATAGGAGAAAATATGAAATACGATGGAACACGTGCAGGAAGCAACTGAAGTTAATTTATGTTTATTCATCAGTATAGTATCCTTCCGAGCCTGTGTACCCACCAATGAATACACTACACAGAGCTGTAAATCCCACGTCTTTATGCCTCTGCATGTACCTGTGAACTTCAACATTCTAAACCAAGCTTTCATTACATTCTATTCTAGAAATTACGTCAGGGTTTTAGGGAGTCCCTTCAGAGCCAGAAATCAGAATGTTGTGTGTGTGCCCTTTCTTTGCATGGCATGGAGGGTTTCCTTAGCATTAAACCGTGTAAAGATGGCAGCTGCAATAGCCAGAATAAGCTGACGCAAATTGTGTATATTGTCCTGGGACAACTGTGCATTTGCATCAGCATCCAGACAAATCTGTCTGAAAATGCATGAGAAGCCCAAGCAGCCACCTTAAAGATAACATCAATAGGGACTCTTGTCTGAAAATCTGGAAACAGAGCCTTGGCCTTTACTGCGAAAGCATCTATGCCTACCCTGTGTTGCGTTCTTACCATGTGTTGCATGGCACCTCTGTATACAAGATACAGTGCAGGGGCTTTATTGTGAAAGAATCGAAGTTTGAAACCTATGGAATACCCTGTATTGCATGGGATCCTGATACAGTGCAAAGGTTTTATTGTGCAAGCGATGATGCTGGAAGCCTGTGGACTACCCTGTATTGGCTGGGACCCCTCTATATTAGACAAATGCAAGGGCTTTACTGTGCAAGCATCAATGCTTGAAGCCTATGGGTACCCTGTACTGCAGGGCACATCTGTATTTAAAATGCAGTGTCATGGCTTTACTGTGCAAATATTGATGCTTGAAGTCTGTGGACTACCTTGTGTTGCATGGCACCCCTGCACAGAAGATAAAATGCCCGTATTGCCCGGGACCCCTGTTTACAAAATACAGTGCAAGTGCTTTAATGCCCAAGTATCGATGTTGGAAGGATGTGAAGCGCTCTGCATTGCAGGGCACGCCTGTATACAAGATACAGTGCACGGGCTTTACTGCCCAAGCGTCGATGTTGGAAGGATGTGTAGCGCTCCGCGGTGCGGGGCACGCCTGTGTACCAGATACAGAGCGAGGGCTTTACTGCCCAAGTGTCGACGTTGGAAGGATGTGAAGCGCTCTCTGCGGTGCAGGGCACGCCTGTATACAAGATACAGTGCAAGGGCTTTACTGCCCAAGTGTTGATGTTGGAAGGATGTGAAGCGCTCTCAGCGGTGCAGGGCACGCCTGTATACAAGATACAGTGCACGGGCTTTACTGCCCAAGCATTGATGTTGGAAGGATGTGAAGCGCTCTGTGGATGTGAAGCACTCCGTGGTGCAGGGCACGCCTGTATACCAGATACAGTGCGAGGACTTTACATACGACAAGCCAAACTTAATGAAAAAACGTGTTCGATCCAACTACAACATTAACACTCTCCTCGTTTTCATTAGATAATGTAGGGTTTATTCCTCCTCAGAGGCAGAATTGGCTGAAGAAGGTTTCCCGAATGCTGAGAAAACGGTAAGGAACGGTAAGGAACGGTAAGGAACTTTAATAAGCATTTGCAAAGCCTGTAGACCTCGCCTTTCAATGGCATTTCCTCACCTTTTGGCTTCACCAATACTGTTCTACACCAAAAAATGTGCTTGCTTGTCAATGTGAAACAGCTTAAGCACAAATGTGCGATGAGCCATACATGTGCATATGTCATCATCACACAAATGGGTGAATAGGCCACATGACCATACTATAGCCACAGGGTCACAAAGCATGCGCAATGACAGCATCTGTTTTTAGATTTAATTTACCATGGCGGATACCCATCTTGGAGAAGTAAATTAACAAGTATAACAATTATGAAAAACTGCATTTTTTTTTAGAAATGATCAGAGATCAGCAGCAAATTATAGCTGCCAGTCCCCCTAAAAAACGTAAAAAGGATAAAATAGATTTTAAAAAAATGAAACAGGGTTAGGGGTTTCAGCAGTGGAGCAAGCATGTTGAAAGCACCAATGGTTGGAGTGTGGTGAGGGGAGCTTGTTAAGGTGGGGGTGCACCTTTTAAAGAACGGTCAAAGCCAGGAGAGACTGAGAAGCAACAGACACGCCAGGGACGGGACATAGAGCAGCGGAGTCAGGAGGGGTGGGATGGCGGGGAACATGGAGCAGGGATTATAGTGGAGAAGGAGCAGATGAGGGAGAGAGCAAAGAAACGCATGAACGTGCATGGAGTGCTGAAGAACAAATACAAACGTAGCTCCCAGAAAATACAAGTGGTGGAATGATACAATTAATCCAATTCAAGGATTGGTAAAGACGCTATTCTTTATGGGAGGGGCAAACATAACAAGAGGAAGGAAAACCAACGAATAACAAGAAAGCAAATCACATTGGCAAAAAAGTCAATCAATTGCGAACAGTGCACTGATCCAAAGCCTTCTATATTTTACATATTGGCCACAAGAACATCCTGTGAGCACATCACGAGACTGCACTGTTTTTAAATGAAAATGCTATTCCAGAAGCCATAAATCTAATTAAAATTCAAGAGAAGTGAAAGGCTGTGAAGCTTTCAGTTACTATTTTTTACAAATTGACATTTTCACCATTGTCCATTGCCAAATCCCCACTTGGATAATTTGCATTTTCTTAAACTGGTAATCCACATTTCTGCTGCTAATCATGTCTCAATAGAACAATATCGTAGCAGGGTATATTTGTATGTTGAGGTCCTCTGACTGGCCTTCTGTAGCATCTGTAAGCATTGAGATTCATCTGGTGTCAGCAACCTATAGAAGAGTGTAGATTGAGAAGAAGGAACATCTGAGTCCCTCTCATTGTGTGACAGACATATATATCCTACAAAAATCCATCTCTGTTACCTTGGCAGACAGATTAGTATGGAGGACGTGACAAAGCAGCCATCACGTTGGCTGGATTTTAACCCTATACTGAATCTTAGACTGTGACATGGGCACAAATAGTTGATGATATCAAGCAGTAAGGAGGGTCCATAGTCTATTTAAATTTAAAGGATGCATTTTGGATTTACTTTGTCTTTGCCGTCCCAAAGTCCAGCAACACAACGAGAACCCTAGAAAACCCTAGGTGTGCATTATTTCACACAATGTACCAATGCTGGCTCAATCCTTTTGCAGGTAGGGTTATTGCACCACTGTAACCCATCTTCAAAACAGTTTAACTGAGTGTCTATGTGCTTGGTGCTTAGGCCCAAATTCCACAGCTACCCACACCACCAAAATGGGTAATTTGTCTTGGCGAAAATATGATGTCTCCAAGCTGTATTTTGTGTCTTTCGCTGTCAGTAGCTAGGCCCAGCCACACAAGTTGGGTACCGTTTTTATTGGGAGGGAGGAGTGTGAAAATGCTGGATGGTAAGAATGTTGTTGATCCCCGAGGATTCTGAAACTTTCCCCTCACATTCACACATTCTGCCAGCCAACAGCCACACGTACTGAAAGCCTACAGCAACACATACTACCTTCCACACAATCACCACTACACACATACATCCTTCCCATATGAGTAGTGTTGGGTGTAGCAACCGGTGTGTCACTCCTACCTTGACCATCTGTCTTCTACCTACATGAGATCTTTATGAAAACAGGCATAGATTAAGGGCCTGATTACAAGTTAGGTGGGCACTGTTCCGCTGTTGAGTTTTCGGCGGTCAGACTGCCACCTCCTCGGCGGTCCAACCACTCGATCAGAAGTTGGGTGGTGACACCGCCTCAGGACCGGCACCACCACTGACATTACTGGTACCGCGGCAGCTACGCTGGCAGCAGAGGCAGCCCATGGAGGCAGTCCCTATCAACCACTGCTGGGCTGACCAGGACCTGCCTTACCGCCAACCTTCACCTGGAGGGGTCCCCACAGGGTGAAGGTCAGTGGTAGGACAGAAAAATGACCACAACAATGGCCTTGGGCAATTTTTCCCTCCCCAAATATGAGCTGTAGCTCACTATATGTCCCCCCCCCCCCCCCCCCCCCCAGTGCCGGCTAGTTAGTTGCATGCACTGTGTCATTTACTAGGGACACAGTGCACCCGACTTGCTGGCGGCACTGCAGCATGGCTGGCACTGGCTTCAGATTCTTACTGGAGCCAAGGCATGTTGCCACCATGACTGTAGTGCCAACACACTGCCAGCCACGCGGGAACATCGGAATGTGGTGGTCGGCATGCCGCTGCATTGGTGGCCTGTTCTCGACAGTTGCACTGCGGGCTGGCGGTGTGCCCTGTCAACTCATAATCATGTGCAGAGTTTTGACTACCTCTGGCTTTTTTTGAAGCCCTATCTAATACTCTATGGCGTTCCAGTGGCAGCCTGCTTAGGCTCAGGAAGACTTGCCTTTCATGTGCACTCACTGTGCTACATCAAACTATTTCCAGTATGTGGTAGTAAGTTAGGCAGTGTCTAAAGATGCCCATATGCTCATTCTTTGGCCAGTGTGACCATATCTAGATTTGAAAAGCTGCATAACCATGCTGAGGCAGACCAAGGGCCTGATTAAGAGTTTTGAGGATGGGTTACTCTGGCACAAACATTACAGATGTCCTGTATGCGTGTAACAATGTCCATAGGATATAATGAACTTGTAATACGGCGGAAGGGATATTCATCATGTTTGTGACAGAGTAACCCCGTCCGCCAAACTCTAAATTAGGCCCATACTTCCATAAATGTCTCTATGGCCTTAACTCCATATTAAGGGGCATATTTATACTCTGCGGCATATTTATACTCTGTTTGCACCGAATTAGCGTAATTTTTTTAAACTCTAATTCAGTGCAAATCTAACTCCATATTTATACTTTGGTGCTAGACCTATCTAGCACCAAGGCCCTGATTTATACTTTTTTTGCACCACATTAACGTCATTTTTTGATGCAAAAGTGGCGCAAACTTACAAAATATTGGCCCTTATTTATACTTTTTGCTGCAAAACTGCACTAACTCAGTTTTGCACCAAAAAGTTTAGCACAGGCTTGCACCATTTCTGTGCACCAGCCGGGCACCATATTTATGGAATGGTGCAAGCCGGTGCAAAGGGTAGGCTAGAGTTTAAAAAAATGACTTTACAGGTAGTGCAGAATTATTAGGCAAGTTGTATTTTTGAGGATTAATTTTATTATTGAACAACAACCATGTTCTCGATGAACCCAAAAAACTCATTAATATCAAAGCTGAATATTTTTGGAAGTAGTTTTTAGTTTGTTTTTAGTTTTAGCTATGTTAGGGGGATATCTGTGTGTGCAGGTGACTATCACTGTGCATAATTATTAGGCAACTTAACAAAAAAAAATATATACCCATTTCAATTATTTATCATTACCAGTGAAACCAATATAACATCTCAACATTCACAAATATACATTTCTGACATTCAAAAACCAAACAAAAACAAATCAGTGACCAATATAGCCACCTTTCTTTGCAAGGACACTCAAAAGCCTGCCATCCATGGATTCTGTCAGTGTTTTGATCTGTTCACCATCAACATTGCGTGCAGCAGCAACCACAGCCTCCCAGACACTGTTCAGAGAGGTGTACTGTTTTCCCTCCTTGTAAATCTCACATTTGATGATGGACCACAGGTTCTCAATGGGGTTCAGATCAGATGAACAAGGAGGCCATGTCATTAGATTTCCTTCTTTTATACCCTTTCTTGCCAGCCACGCTGTGGAGTACTTGGACGCGTGTGATGGAGCATTGTCCTGCATGAAAATCATGTTTTTCTTGAAGGATGCAGACTTCTTCCTGTACCACTGCTTGAAGAAGGTGTCTTCCAGGAACTGGCAGTAGGACTGGGAGTTGAGCTTGACTCCATCCTCAACCCGAAAAGGCCCCACAAGCTCATCTTTGATGATACCAGCCCAAACCAGTACTCCACCTCCACCTTGCTGGCGTCTGAGTCGGACTGGAGCTCTCTGCCCTTTACCAATCCAGCCACGGGCCCATCCATCTGGCCCATCAAGACTCACTCTCATTTCATCAGTCCATAAAACTTAGAAAAATCAGTCTTGAGATATTTCTTGGCCCAGTCTTGACGTTTCAGCTTGTGTGTCTTGTTCAGTGGTGGTCATCTTTCAGCCTTTCTTACCTTGGCCATGTCTCTGAGTATTGCACACCTTGTGCTTTTGGGCACTCGAGTGATGTTGCAGCTCTGAAATATGGCCAAACTGGTGGCAAGTGGCATCGTGGCAGCTGCACGCTTGACTTTTCTCAGTTCATGGGCAGTTATTTTGCGCCTTGGTTTTTCCACACGCTTCTTGCGACCCTGTTGACTATTTTGAATGAAACGCTTGATTGTTCGATGATCACGCTTCAGAAGCTTTGCAATTTTAAGAGTGCTGCATCCCTCTGCAAGATATCTCATTATTTTTGACTTTTCTGAGCCTGTCAAGTCCTTCTTTTGACCCATTTTGCCAAAGGAAAGGAAGTTGCCTAATAATTATGCACACCTGATATAGGGTGTTAATGTCATTAGACCACACCCCTTCTCATTACAGAGATGCACATCACCTAATATGCTTAATTGGTAGTAGGCTTTCGAGCCTATACAGCTTGGAGTAAGACAACATGCATAAAGAGGATGATGTGGTCAAAATACTCATTTGCCTAATAATTCTGCACTCCCTGTAGTTGGGTGGGGCTGGCAGTATAGAAGAAGAGGGTTTAGCACCAAAAAATGGCTTTAGGCAGGTTAGAGTAAAAAAAAGAAATTACTCTAACCAGATTAGCGTCATTTTATGGTGCTAAACCTACCATGCCACATGACCCCTGCCTTAGAAAAGGCAGTAGTCATGCCCACCACCCCAATGGCCAGCACAGAGGACAGGGGTCCCCTGGGCATGGCCATTGCACCCTGTGCCATGTATGGGGGCCCATTTCAGGGCCCCCTATGGCACTTTAAAAAATAAAATGCACTTACTATTACTTACCTGGGATGGGGTCCCCCATCCTCGCAGTCCCTCTAGTGTGGGTGGGGGTGCCCCTGGGGCCTAGGGAGGGCACCTCTGGTCTTATTCCATGGTGTTCCACCATGGAAATAGGCCCACAGGTCCCCTAACGCCTGCCCTGACCCAGGTCTTAAAAAATGGGGCAAAGCAAGCTTTGCCCCATTTTTTGACCCCTCCTCCCTCCCTTGCACCATTTATGCATGGGAGTATAAATATGGCGTTAAGGCCATAGAGTAATTTTTTGCACGGGAACGCCTACCTTGCATCTCATTAAGGCAAGGTAGGTTTCCACTTCCAAAAAATGACTTTAACTCCATAAATTTGGCGCTAGACGGATCTAGCACCAAAGTATAAATATTGAGTTAGTTTTGCACTGAATTAGATTTAAAAAAAAATGACGCTAATTCAGTGCAAACAGAGTATAAATATGCCCCTTAGCGTCAAAAAATGATGCTAATCTGGTCAGAATCATTTATTTTGACTCAAACCTGCCTAACGTGATTTTTTTTAAGCTAGCCTACCCTTTGCACCGGCTTGCACCATTCCATAAATATGGTGCCCAGCTGGTGCTAAAAAATGGTGCAAGCCGGTACAAAACATTTTGGTGCAAAACTGCGTTAGTGCAGTTTTGCACCAAAAAGTATAAATAAGGCCCTAAGGGCCTTCGAGTTTGACAGACAGGATGCTTTGTGAAAACGCAGTGCATGTCCCGTCCACTGTTATTGGCAGTGCATTGACTGTAATGCACTTGCAATATGGCAAAAGAAACATCAGCCATGTTTTAATGAAGATGATAAGCAGACCAGAATCAAGATCAATGTGTTCATATTTACTGGAGTCTTGAGGACACAATGGCCCTCATTCCAACCCTGGCGGTTTCTGACCGCCAGGGCGGAGGGCAGCGGAAGCACTGCCAACAGGCTGGCGGTGCTTCCAGGGCTATTCTGACCGCAGCGGTAAAGCCGCGGTCAGAAAAGGGGAACCGGCGGTTTCCCGCCGGTTTTCCCCTGGCCCAGGGAATCCTCCATGGGGATTCCGACCCCCTTCCCGCCAGCCTGTTTCTGGCGGTTTTCACCGCCAGAACCAGGATGGCGGGAACGGGTGTCGTGGGGCCCCTGGGGGCCCCAGCACTGCCCATGCCACTGGCATGGGCAGTGCAGGGGCCCCCTAACAGGGCCCCATACAGATTTTCACTGTCTGCTTTGCAGACAGTGAAAATCGCGACGGGTGCCACTGCTCCCGTCGCACCCCTGCAACACCGCCGGCTCCATTCGGAGCCGGCCTCTGTGTTGCAGGGCCTTTCCCGCTGGGCCGGCGGGCGCTCCTTTGGCGGGTGCCCGCCGGCCCAGCAGGAAAGCCAGAATGGCGCGGCCAAATGGCGGTAACCGCATGGCGGGTGGCTACCGCCGCCCGCCGCAGTCATAATGACCGCCAATGTCTCAAATTTAATCTAGGAAAAAAACAGTCTTGAATGATGGTACTTCTTTGGTTGAGAACTAATAGAAATATTTCCCTAATTAGATGGAACAATGAGAAAGGCTGCACTTTGTGTGGTAAAGAGTGAAGCAAGTTAGAAAACAGAAGTCTCGCTGAAATGACAAATTTTTCACTGATGCATAAATATGGCCAGCAAAGTGCAGATCCTGCAGTCTTACAGTATCCTACACAACAGACGAAGTAGTCTCCCTGGCATCATTGATGGGAAGCGATTCTGCATCCCTCCTCTCAAACCATTATGGAAATTTGGGAAAAGCTTCTGGTGCAAGCAATGGAGATTCCTGAGCAGACCCCACAGGACCAGACTATCACGTACTCTGCATTACAAAGGTGATGTGGAGGATGTGAATGTTTCATCCTTCCGAATTTAGGAGGTTGTTCATAATATGCTGCTTATATATCACATTTGATCATCGAAAAAAATATAATTTTCCAACTAAGCTGTCCAAAATGAGGTACTGTATGTGCTTGTTACAATCCTGAGTGCTGGTGCAATGAATATAAAGATTAAAAAGACTGTAACTTCTTTAACTCACCAGGGGATATCATTGATGGAACAATCAAGGTCTAGGCTTCATAGGTAGATGTTAAGGGATGGAAGCAGTAACAATTTATCAATAAAGGCAGTATTATTTTAATACATAACACAATTAACACACAGGCACATGGAAGAAAGCAGGTGTCAGATTACAGAAAAGGGGAGGAGTTTCGGACATATTCGTATTAAAAAAGGGTCAGCAGACGCTTGTGCAATTCCTTCTGTTATAACCACTGCACGTGTGCAACGTGACATTGGGCCTAACTCCATGCAAATAAAAGAACGCATTGTCCATGCGCCATAACACAGATGCGGCTGCACAAAGAATGAGACTCTCATAAATTGGCCTTCAGGACCAGACATGGCAGGTCCAAGAAGCCCCCCTAGGATCCCTCCGAACCCCTTCTATGCAGTATGTGGGGCACCATCAGTGTTTGTGCTAACTCAGAGGCTGTATTTTGTGTAATCAGGCGCACGGTTCCTGTATGTCCAAATGAGGACGTGTACTGGCAAGAGGCGGTGCAATGCCTTGGTGTGTAATTGGTGCCAGAAGTCTGGAGCTATCAGAGCTATCAGAGTTCTTGAGTCACCATGATTCCAAATAGGTAGTGTCAATTGGCCAATGTTCTTATATGTAGCTCCTGTGTGTTCACATATGTATTGCTTTAAATGCTGAAATCCACAAAGTTAAATGCTACAATGCAATCAGCGCTTTGAGACCCTCATGGGTGATTTGCCGCACTCTATAAACGTTAAATTGAATGCAATTTAGTTCTATGCAGAGCCAACCTTAGAACCTGACACGCCAGCCCTTTCCTGAATTTGGCTAAGCCAGATGGTGGCAGAATCCTCACATCCATAAAACAGTTTTTATCACAGCCTGATTGATCACTGTCACTCACTCTGAGCAAACCAAACCAATAATACCTCTTTAAAAAAGCACAAGTGACACGCTTTATTTACTGGCTGTGAATAGAAAACCTGTTTGTTTAAAATATTTTCGCGTTGTGACTATAAGATAAAATATAATTTTTCTCCTAAAAGAGATACATTTAACCACATGAAGTGATAATGGCATCTAAATGTTTTTCCTCATTTATATTTGTGATATTAATAATTGCAGGTCTTGCTTATAATTACCGCTAAAGCACTGAGGAAAATGCTAGAGAGTGGTAATAAAATCGTCATACGATCACATATTTCACAAATGACAACACAGTCAGAGTACATAACCTCTTAAAGCAATCGCCTCATTCCCTACTTGGTGTTTCATCGTTGCATTAGAGATACCCTTGGCCAATGCAGTGTCTCTTGTCATCTGCCAAGGCATTATTACTTGTAAAGAGGCATGAAAGAGAGTAAAAGAGAGGCACAAAAAAGAGAGGATCAGGGTCTGAGGAGGAGTCTCAGGGAGGGCGGTGTTTGTTTTGGGTAGAGCTTTGGGGCTTTCTTTCAGTTAAAAACCCAGTCCTCAAACATTTGTTTCAGTTACACATTCCCAGTCACTCATATAGGCATGTGCATCTTTCATTTAAATCTATCCCGTGAAAAAGTGAATCACATCCTTGGTGGAAAGATTTGTGTAGGATCATTTCCACTTCATTCCTCCTTCAAGGGGTGTATTTCTTCAGTAGTTGGCGGTATTCCTGCTTTTTTTTATAAAACAAAATGGTGCTCGGCTGCTGCTTATGTCACCAATTCCCATCCTTTCCCTTTTGGCATCCTTTTAGTGTTTTAAAAACATATCTTCCTGGCACGTCGCCTTATCCATCACTGGGCTTTCATCCCTCTACTCCTGTGGCTAAGCTGGTTAGTCCTAATTATCATTTTAATTTGCACGTCTATCACTCAGACATACAGGGCTCTGCATCCAATAACAGGATAACCGCACACCGGTGGTAACTTCCATGACAAGAAAACACTTCCCACATAGTCTCAAAACAAATTCAACACCCTTCCAACCACACCCCGTGTTGCTTGCTATCCAGGCGAGTAAACACACCAGCACCCCAGATAAGGGTAGCAAGCTCTATAAAAAATAAATGCTAGAGTACAATACTAGGGGGTCATGGATCAACGCAAACCCTCTGGTCAGGGAGAAAGGTCACCTTCTTTATTTGTAAGCGGGAAGTTTGAAAATGGGGGTAAAATAAGATCTGCTTGAATGGAAGGTGGTTTTCTCAAAAGGTGAGCATATGTGCTTGGAGGGAAAAGGACATAACGAGGTGACAAACTGTGTCTGACTGGTCATCAGAATAGTGCTTAATTTGTAAAATGATGAGTGTCAGTGCCCAAAGTGCTTCTCATAACCCTGCAGGCGGCTCTGATGAATGCTTGGAATACCACTGCTGTGTACTCTTGCTTCAACCTTATGTATCTTTCTTCCAATACCCAACAATCCCTGCTACAATTTCACTTTTTCGTGTTCTTTTTCATCCATGCATTTGCCACTGTTTTCCCATCTTCCTCTTCTCCCTCCTTTCTGCTTTTGTGTTTTTCTCTCTCCTTCTGTGGGTAAAAGTCTGACAATAAAAAATGAAGCCGGTCCCCCAAAATGACTGCCAGTGGACCCCACTTGCAACCATCAGCTCCAATTAAGCACTGATAATTCCACACTCTCTTGTAAGTAGAGGTAGTCTCTGCAATGAAGAGGTAATGCAGTCAACATGTTCTACTCGGTGCCACAAATTACACTTCCAAAAGTATAACCTTTGAGAATGTTTAGGCATAAACAATTCCACCATGACATCTTCCTGGTGGATCAAGGTCTGACTGCTGTGGGTCTTCCTGCCTTGTAGTAGAGTGGGTATTCTTGCAGTATGTTTCCAATCCAATATCTTAAACAGTGAGTGCCACCACCAGGTTACTATCATTCACCCAACTCAACTAGGGTAACTCATTCTAAGAAAGGGTACCTGGTGTACTCCTAGCTAGTAGAATCCCAAGGCTTCTTTGGTGCCCATCTACAAATATATAGGGGCATATTTGAGAAAAGAGGCGCTGCACAAAGCGCAGCGCCACTTTTCTTGCACCCTTTAGCACCCCCCTAATGCCACCATGTGTGCGCCATATTTAAAATATGGTGCACCTTGGTGGTAGTTAGGGGACTAGCGTCAGAATTTTTTATGCTAGTCCGGCAAAGCACCCAGAGGCTCATTGTAACCAATGGAAGCCTCCTTTTAACGCCTGCTCTGAGCAGACATTAACAGTTTCAAAAAAATTGTGCAAGGAAATCTCCGGCAGGGGAATTCCCCCTTTGCATACATTATGCCTGGCACAGGCATAATATAGTGCAAAGGGTTACAAAGTGGTGCAATGCATGCATTGTGCCACTTTGTAAATATGGCACAACATTTTTGGCCTTCTAAAGTCACATTAGTGTAAAAAGAAATTGATGCTAGTGTAGCGCTAGAATGGTGCTAGGGGCTCTTAAATATGCCCCATAACATTTTGAAACATTGTAAATCACATGGTAAAAAAAATTCAGGTGACCTGATAGCAACTCGCAATTTTGAATTTATGTGACACAGTCACTAATAAATTGCTGACCAAATGAAACACTCAAGATGTTCTGTTCATAAGGTTTGACAGTAGCAGATCTAGAAGCATTGATAAAACCAAAAACATGCACATCATTAATTCTCTAAAATAAAATTGACCACGTTAGCATAGGGCCGGCTGAAAGCCTGTATAGGCCCAAGTATGGTGCGTATCTTTCTTTGAATAGACATATTGACGTAATATTTTTCTAAAATCTGCAGGTTCCCTAGTTACACTGTGACTCAAGTACCCTGGTGATCTGCTGGGTGCTTGTATTTGTTTCGGAGGGGGTGATTTGTCCTATGGTCCCTTCCTGAACTAGTGATGCTTCCTACTACACCTAGGGGGGTTATTCTAACTTTGGAGGAGTGTTAATCAGTCCCAAAAGTGACGGTAAAGTGACAGATATACCACCAGCCGTATTACGAGTTCCATAGGATATAATGGACTCGTAATACGGCTGGTGGTAAATCCGTCACTTTTCCGTCACTTTTGGGACGGATTAACACCTCCTCCAAAGTTAGAATAACTCCCCTAGTTTGGTAAAGTGAGGGTGGAAATGTCATGTGCCTTTCTTCTCACTTTTCCTTCCCGCCAACACGTTATCAGCCCATCTGACTATTGTCGCATGCCTGGCTATCAGTGCCAAAACAAATCCCCCAAAACAGATCCTGAAGCCCTGGAAAGACACAGAGACATGGTGTGATGGTTTAAAATCTTTATTTTATTGAGGGTATATATGCAAAGTGTAGACCTGTCCGGGGGCAGAGGAACACTGTGCATAGCAAGGGGATACATAATCCACATGTGACAGACATGGACAGTATGTTTACAATTAGAGTTCAGACCATTATGAGTGGAAAATGCAGGAAAAAAAAGTCATATTTAAGAGGGAAGAAAGAGAGGGCTAATGACTAGACCTGATCAAAGATTAAGAGTTGGGTTTTGAAATCTGCCCTAAATTTTATCAACGAGGTGGAAATCTGAGGTGTAAAGGTGAAGTTTTTCCTCAGTCTTGATTTATAAATGGTAAAAAGTCTGGTAGCATGTACAGTTTTGTATTTCTTTCGATTTCCGTGTATAGTACACAGGAGGATGAAGTGATGATACAATGAATTGTGTGCTGAATGGAGATACTGGCATGGTGTGCTCTTGTGTGCTGTGGTGATGGATTCTGTGATTCATTATTGTGAGTTATGTTGGGATCTAGCATGGTTTGAAAAAATATGATACACTACAGTATAATATGTTGTATGCTATGATAGGACCTGAAGTGCGGTGTGTATTGCTGCTTGTCTGACTGATATATGGTGGTGTGAGACTGAGTAATGTGTGGTAATGTGCGATGCAGTAGTTTCATGCACAGTGGTATGTTAATGTGATGTATGTGGCAGTATGGTCCTGTGTGATCTGGTCTAGCTAGGTGTCATGTCCAATAATCTAAAGTTATGTTGTTTGCCATCTGTGGGAGGCTGGCCTGGCTTATAGGGGGTACCTAATGGTACTTACACCTACACCTTGTGCCAGGTCCAATTATCCTTTATTAGTAGATTAGTAGTGTTCTAACAGCTTAGGCTGATAGAGGTAGCTATAGCAGAGCAGCTTAGGCTGAACTAGGAGACATGCAAAGCTCCTACTATGCCACTTATATCATATAGGTACTATATCATAAGAAACACAATACTCAGGGTTACTAAAAATAAAGGTACTTTATTTTAGTGAAAATGTGCCAAAAATATCTCAGAGAATAAACTCCTTTAGGAGGTAAGTAAAATACACAAAATATACACTCAAACTAAAATCAGGTAAGTAAACAGTTAGAAAAATAGTGCAAACAATGTAGAATACAATAGGATGCAATAGGCCTAGGAGCAACATAAACCATATACTATGAAAGTGGAATGCAAACCACAAATGGACCCCTAGACTAGTGTAGTGTGTAGAGGGTCACTGGGAGTGTAAGAAAACTCTAAGGGTGTCCAAGATACCCCACCCAAGACCCCGGAAAGTAGGAGTAAATTACTACTATTTCCCCAGAAACACACTAAACTCGTGATAGAGGATTTTGCAAAGACCACAACACACAACAATGCACTGAAGATGGATTCCTGGATCTGAGGACCTGCAAAGGAAGGGGACCAAGTCCAAGAGTCGTGAAAGTGTCCAGGGGGGGCAGGAGCCCACTAAACCCCGGATGAAGGTGCAAAATGGCTGCCTTTGGATGGAAGAAGCTGAAGATTCTGCAACAACGAAAGGTGCTAGGGACTTCTCCTTCCTGAAGAAGATGTCCGACGGAGTGCTGGAGGACGCAGAGTTGTTTCTTTGGCAAAAGACTGCAAACAAGCCTTGCTAGCTGCAAGAGTCACAGTTAAAGAAAAAGGGTGCTGCCCAGGCCCAGGAAGGACCAGGATTTCACCACTTGGGAGAGGAGACAGAGGCGGCCCTCAGCAATGTAGAGAGCCCATGCACAAGCAAGTAGCACCCACAGAAGTCCTTGAACACAGGTTCAGGAAGTCTGAGCATGGCAGTCATCTCAACACTGCAGAGGAGAGTCCCATGAAGACAGAGGTCAACTCAGGGTGTTGAGCAATGCAGGACATAGTGCTGAGGACCTGGGCTTGGCTGTGCATGAAGGATTACATGAAAATGTGCACAGGAGCCCCAGCAGCTGTAGTTCACAAGGTGCACAGGATTACTGTCTGGAGAGGGGAGGTAAGGACTCCAAATTTGGACAGTTGGACCACTGGACAGTCTGGGTCACTTGAGTCCACTACCTGTGTTCCAAGGGCTACGCATGTCAGGATGAGAGGGGTCCTAGAGTACCGGTGACGCTGAAGTTTGATGCCTGCTGAAGCAGGGGGAAGATTCCGTTGACCCATGGGAGATTTCTTCATGGCTTCCAGTGCAGGATGAAGGCAGGCAGCCCCCAAAGTATGCACCACCAGGAAACAGTCGAGAAAGCCTGCAGGATTAGGTGCTACAATGTCGCTGGTAGTCTTCTTGATACTTTGATGCAGTTTTGCAGGCGTCCTGGAACAGTCAGCGGTCGATCCTTGGCAGAAGATGAAGAGAGAGGTGCAGAGGAACACTGGTGAATTCTTGCAAGTTGTTATCTGAGGAAAAGCCCACAGTAGAGACCCTAAATAGCCCTCAGAGGAGGATTGGCCACCTAGTCAGGTAAGCACCTATCAGGAGGGGTCTCTGACATCACCTGCTAGTACTGGCCACTCAGAGCCCTCCAGAGTGCCCTCACACCTCTGGATCCAAGATGGCAGAGGTCTGGGACCCACTGGAGGAGCTCTGGACACCACCCCTGGGGTGGTGATGGACAGGGGAGTGGTCACGCCCCTTTCCTTTGCCCAGTTTCGCGCCAGAGCAGGGACTGGGGGTTCCCTGAACTGGTGTAGACTGGCTTATGCAAGGACGGCACCATTTGTGCCCTTCAAAGCATTTCCTGAGGCTGGGAGAGGCTACTCCTCCCCAGCCCTTAACAACCATTTCCAAAGGGAGATGGTGTAACACCCTCTCTTAGAAGAAATTCTTTGATCTGCCTTCCTGGGACTGGGCTGCCCAGACCCCAGGAGGGCAGAACCCTGTCTGTGGGGTGGCAGCAGCGGTAGCTGCAGAGAAAACCCCAGAGATCTGGTTTGGCAGTACCACGGGTTCATAGTGGAGCATCGGGGATGCATGGGATTGGCACCCCAATACCAGATTTGTCATGGGAGGACAATTCCATGATCTTAGACATGTTACATGGCCATATTCAAAGTTACCATTGTGAAGCTACATATAGGTATTGACCTATATGTAGTGCAAACGTGTAATGGTGTCCCCGCACTCACAAAGTTCGGGGGGAAATGGCCCTGAATTATGTGGGGACACATTTGCTAGTACAAGGGTGCCCTCACACTTAGTAACTTTGCACCTAACCTTCAGCAAGTGAAGGCTAGACATATAGGTGACTTATAAGTTACTTAAGTGCAGTGAAAATGGCTGTGAAATAACGTGTACATTATTTCACTAAGGCTGCAGTGGCAGTCCTGTGTAAGATTTGTCTGAGCTCCCTATGGGTGGCAAAAGAAATGCTGCAGCCCAAAGGGATCTCCTGGAACCCCAATACCCCGGGTACCTAGGTACCATATACAAGGGAATTATAAAGGTGTTCCAGTGTGCCAATTAGAATTGGTAAAAAATTGTCACTAGCCTATAGTGACAATTTTAAAGGCAGAGAGAGCATAAGCACTGAGGTTCTGGTTATCAGAGCCTCAGTGACACAGTTAGGGCCAGATGTAGCAAGGCTTTTACGCCTCGTAAACAGCGAAAAATCGCTATTTGCGAGGTGCAAAACCCACATCGCGATGCCCGTTCCCATTTTGCGACATGGTTACCGACTCACAAAACGGGACTGCGAGTCGCAAATAGGAAGGGGTGTTCCTCTTCCTATTTGCGAGTCGCAGCGCGATGTAAGATTGCTTTGTGACCGCGAACGCGGTCGCAAAGCAATCGCAGTTACCACCAGTGTCACACTGGTGGTAACCCATTTGCAAAAGGGAAGGGGTCCCCAGGGGACCCCTTCCCCCTTGTGAATGGCCTTGAAAACATTTTTTCAGAGCAGGCAGTGGTCCTATGGACCACTGCCTGCTCTGAAAAAAAGAAACTGATACGTTTCATTTTTTCGTTTGTAATGCATCTCGTTTTCCTTTAAGGAAAACGGGCTGCATTACAACAACAACAAAAAACTACTTTATTTAAAAGCAGTCACAGACATGGTGGTCTGCTGTCTCCAGCAGGCCACCATCCCTGTGAGTGCTGCGACTCACAAGGGGGTCGCAAATTGCGACCCACCTCATTAATATTAATGAGGTGGGCCTTTGCGACCCCCTTAAGACTTGCAATGGTGTCAGGGACACCATCCTGCATCCGGCATTGCGACTCGCTATTGCGAGTCGCAATGACGGATTTTCCTACATCTAGCCCTTAGTCACTACACAGGTATTGTATTGTAATAGTATTTATATAGCGCTTACTATCCCTGACGAGGCGTTGAAGCGCTTTTCGGTGAGTAGCACGCTACTCTGGAACCCAACAAGAATTAGTGATGGATTAGTATCGGGAAATAGGAGTACAGTTTTAGTATTATTATGAGTTAATTTACACACATTGAGGCCACAAACTATGAGTACTGGGTCCTGGCTAACAGGATCCCTGTAAGACAGGCAAAAACAAACTTGCATACATGTAAAAATGGGGGTAACATGCAAGGCAAGATGGTACTTTCCTACACCATCATCTCCACATTATTTTCAAAGTCCCAAGACATCACCACCTGAAACAGATATCTAAAGTGACTTGAGCAATCATTGCACTCCTAGTGGATGGCTTAAGGGGGTTTATTAATTAGGACTTCGGCAGAGAGGAAGTGGCTGCCTCCAAGCAGTATTTGTGCAATGGACCCTAAGAGGTAGGAAATCATGCCGCTAAAATTATGGACCCCACACTTTAATGATGTGGCAAACATGTGGGCTACAATGATGTGAGTCCAAAGTGCTGTCAGTGTCTCCTATTACAGTTGAATCCAGGTGTCACAAAATACTCTGGGCCTGATTTAGAGTTTAGTGGAGGGGTTACTTTGTCACAAATGTGATGGATATCCCATCCGCCGTATTACGATGCTCATAGGATGTAATGGGATTACTCCGACACAAACGTGATGGATATCCCATCTGTCGTATTACGATGCCCATAGGATGTAATGGGATCGTAATACTGTGGGCGGGATATCCTTTATGTTTGAGACAGAGTAACCCATCTGCCAAACTCTAAATCAGGCCGTTTATGTTTTATGTTATTCATACTTGGGCCTTACTACGAGTTTGGCGGACCCGAAGCGGGACCGCCAAACTCACGGGGAGAACGCTACTGCTATGGTGGTGGTACCCCCTGCCCTATTACAAGTTTTCCACCGGTCTGACCTGGCTGACCAGCGGAAACTTTGAAATAGCTGGCAGGAACAGTGCTACGAGATAGCCGAGTGCAAGTAGAGACATCTACTTGACTGTATCGCTCACTTTCTTGGGGCGAGCGATTACCCTTGTTATATTTCTGCATGGTTGAGGTCGTGTGGGGCACTGCGCGGTCTCTCCCCGTTTAGGGGGTCTTTACTTCATGTATTCCAGAGACACGCCGAACAATAGTCGTTCATGTTTTTTACGCTACTGTTCAATTACCTGTACTAATTATATACACACGATACAGCCGAAGCGGTCTGAAGTTTTTGTGTGGGGCGGTCCCTATTTCATGTGCTCTACGTCTAATTTCTAGGTTTACAGACGCCTAAAGACATCCGTTTTTTATTTGCTTACTTTCTTCTCAGCTTGGCAAGTTCCTTTTTGGCGTTAATAGGTATGAGGGAAACGTTTTTGCTACATATACCCTAAGATATTCTTGTGTCATACTTATTCATCTCCTTCTCGGTGTTTCTTTCTGGTATACTCCCAGACTTGCATGGGCTGTTTGTTTTGTTCTTGTTTCCACAGACTTATCAAGGTTGTAGCTTTATATTGTATTTGAGCATATCATACGCTGCACTTAAACACGTCGTACATTGGACTCAGAGTATGTTCAGGACATACGACACTCTCCATAATCTGTGCAATTTGGTTCAGCCTTTTTACTTATGGTATGTAGTCCTTTGTGTGAATTTATTGTTTGATTTGCATGATGACCTACACACTTGGTGTATATTTTGGGGGAATCTTAGGACTGGACTCTAGATATGATTGATCCTTTATACTTTCTATGTATATATGCCAATTTTTGTGTTTTGGCTACTTACGATGTGTGTAGATAGTCACATACGTATTTGTGCACCGGGTTGCATGTAGGCACTATTTTATTCTTCTTTGGGCATCACATGTCTACGTTCACTAGGAAGTCACACCTCTTGTGGGACCCCTTTGTGTGCTGCTCACTAACCTTCTCTTTTCTATTTTTTATTTCTACATTTCCGGTTGGGGGGCTCCTTCTGTGGAGGAGCAAAAGCTCTTGATTCCATCAAAAATGTATTACTGTACTACTACATGTTTCTTTTTCAATATATTCGTTTCAGAGCCTTGAGGAAGTCTTTTAGACAAAATATGTGTCTTCTGTTTTGCTGTTTTTCTATTGGACTTACCGTTGCTTTGATTTGAATATCATGCCACTGGATGAATAAATTCCTCATGATGCACCTTATACCAGTATTACGCGCTGATTTGCAAGCACAGTCAAGATTGGACTTCTTGGACTTTTCGGTGTGCCCTGGTACATTTTCTTTTCATGTTGCAGGTTGGTGTTTGTTTGCCAAGATAATTACACCTGAAGTGGTTGGGTGCAGTACCGGTGGGCACCCTTGGCAGAAATAATCACATTACATGAACAATACTTTGATATGCATACTTAAGGAGGTGCGAACCATCTGCATAGCCACTATTTTGTATGGATCATAGCTATCTCATAGCACAAAGGGGGCCTACCAGCGCCCTCAGAATGTGCACTGTCTGCAAAGCGGTGCTGTGCAGTGGGCCCCTGCACTGCCCATGGCATTAGCATGAGCAGTGCAGGGCCCCCTGTGGCCCCCTGCCCTTGTTCTCTGCCAGCCTTTTCATGTTGGGATACAGCCATGAAAAGGCTGGAGGAGAACCGGGTTGTAATCAGCAGGGAACCGCTGAGTTCAGCACCTCCCTGGTTGATTACAACCAAGACCGCCGTCACCCCTTTGGGATCGTGGATCCTGGAAGAGAAGGCGGTTGGTTGGCGGTCTGCCCGCCAAACTTGTAATGTGGCTGTCGGACCGCCAAAGCCGCGTGGTCCAACCGCCACCGTAAGTCTGGCAGTCTTGTGACTTGTAATCAGGCCCTTTGTGTTTATCTGGCAAAAACTATTACTGGGTTGAGAGAATTACGTTTACATCAAAGGACACAGGTTGGAACATACAGCTTTGAGGAAAACTTAAAATGTGAACTAAATATTTAGCTAATATGCCATACTACTAACCTGTGAATAATTCAGCGCCATACCATCGACTGACGTCTTGCAAAATTGTTTCCACTCTATAAAGGCAGCTCGAATAGCCAACTCCTTGTCCGTAACTGCGGACTTTATTCCAGAAGGCATTAGTTACTAGCTGCATTATTTCATCAGAAACAGTACATGGATGCTTGACAACCTTCAGGAGAGAACACTACTCAAAGACAAGGGCCAGACATTTGTCGTTCCCTCATACATATGTTCTGGAGAGGGATGCTATGGGATAGGGACGCAGGTATAAGGCTGCTTGGATGTTCTGAAAGCTCATTTAAAGTAGCAGTGAGAATTGGGAATAATTCTATGAAATTTCCGTTGGTTTTGTGGAAAGATCACTTTTCTAGCTTTGTATATTTTCAACATTCACATTGTGATCCCAATACTGCCTTAAATGATCTAAATGTTGATGTAAGATTTTGTCACAGTCGATGCCATATAGACTTCCATGGTATCTTGGGAAAAAGCATAAAATACATTCCCGGAATGCAGTGGGGTATTACAATAACCAGGGGCATAAAATACAGTCTGAAACTCAGTTTAACCCTTACCTCTCCGACTCTTTCGCAGGGGAGTTTTAGTATATACTGCGCTGTTCTTACCTGATTCTACGGTACACTGATGAGAGGGAATTGGGACTACCTTTAACCCCTTCGTCGACACGGACATAATGGTTACGTCCATGGCTGCGCCCGTGTGGCGCCATGGACGTAACCATTACGTCCTGGGAACGGCCCTCGGTGAAAGCGCTAGCGCTCCCCCCGAGGGCCGCCCCCCCCAGCCCCCCAGGCCAGGGCTGAAAGGGGAATCCCTTCCCCTTCCACCCCTGACCCCCCCAACCCCCCTGTGACATCAGCACGCGATCGCGCGCTGTTTGTCACAGGGCCTCCTGCGATCGGAAGAGAAATGTTTTGCATTTCTCTTCCGATCACGTGGGGGAGGCCGAGAGAGGCTTCAAAGGGAAGGAAAGTTCTTACGTAAGGGGAGTGACCCCTTAGGCAAGGGTCGTTCCCCTGGGGGGCAAATTTATTGTAGGCCGATCTGCCCCCAAGGGGGGCAGAAACCACTAGGCACCAGGGATCTTTTTTGTTGCGCCATCACGCAAGGGGATCGACCCCGTAGGCAAGGGTCGCTCTCCAGGGGGTTGGGGGGGCACATTTATTTTAGACCATTTTCCTATTGTTATTAGGCCGATCTGTCCCTGGGGGGGCAGAAACCTCTAGGCGCCTGGGCTAATTTTTTTTGTGTGTTTTTTTTTTTTCTTTTTTTTTTTTACAGATGGGGAGCGACCCCTTAGGCAAGGGTCGCTCCCCTGGAGGGGCAAATTGTATTTAGGCCATTTCTGCCCGCTTTGGGGGCAGATCGGCCGATTTTAGGTCAATCTGCCCCCAAGGGGGGCAGAAACCACTAGACACCAGGGATCTTTTTTTTGCGCCGTCACGCGAGGGGAGCGACCTTGTAGGCAAGGGTCGCTCCCGGGGGGGGTGTGGGGGTCAAATTTATTTTAGGCCATTTCTGCTCTCCCTGGGGGCATATCGGCCTATTGTTATTAGGCCAGGGCTAAAAAAAAAAATTGTGTTTTTTTTTTGTTTGGTTGTTTTTTTAGAGATGGGGAGCGACCCCTTAGGTAAGGGTCACTCCCCTGGAGGGGCAAATTGTATTTATTTGGCCAAATTTTGAGGTTTGCAAAGGATTCTGGGTAACAGAACCTGGTCTGAGCCCCACAAGTCACCCCATCTTAGATTCCCCTAGGTGTCTAGTTTTCATGCTAGGTTTCCCCAAGTGCCGGCTGAGCTAGAGGCCAAAATCCACAGGTAGGCACTGTTTTCTGTGAAAAAATGTGATGTGTCCATGCTGTGTTTTGGGCCATTTCCTTTCGTGGGCGCTAGGCCTACCCACACAAGTGAGGTACCATTTTTATCGGGAGACTTGGGGGAACGCTGGGTGGAAGGAAATTTGTGGCTCCTCTCAGATTCCAGAACTTTCTGTCACCGAAATGTGAGGAAAATGTGTTTTTTTAGCCAAATTTTGAGGTTTGCAAAGGATTCTGGGTAACAGAACCTGGTCAGAGCCCCATCTTGGATTCCCCTAGGTCTCTAGTTTTCAAAAATGCACAGGTTTGGTAGGTTTCCCTAGGTGCCGGCTGAGCTAGGGGCCAAAATCTACAGGTAGGCACTTTGCAAAAAACACCTCTGTTTTCTGTAAAAAAAATGGGATGTGTCCACGTTGTGTTTTGGGCCATTTCCTTTCGTGGGCGCTAGGCCTACCCACACAAGTGAGGTACCATTTTTATCGGGAGACTTGGGGGAACGCTGGGTGGAAGGAAATTTGTGGCTTCTCTCAGATTCCAGAACTTTCTGTCACCGAAATGTGAGGAAAATGTGTTTTTTTAGTCAAGTTTTGAGGTTTGCAAAGGATTCTGGGTAACAGAACCTGGTCAGAGCCCCACAAGTCACCCCATCTTGGATTCCCTTGGGTCTCTAGTTTTAAAAAATGCACAGGTTTGGTACGTTTCCCTAGGTGACAGCTGAGCTAGGGGCCAAAATCTACAGGTAGGCACTTTGCAAAAAACAACTCTGTTTTCTGTAAAAAAATGGGATGTGTCCACGTTGTGTTTTGGGCCATTTCCTTTCGTGGGCGCTAGGCCTATCCACACAAGTGAGGTACCATTTTTATCGGGAGACTTGGGGGAATGCTGGGTGGAAGGACATTTGTGGCTCCTCTCAGATTCCAGAACTTTCTGTCACCGAAATGTGAGGAAAATGTGTTTTTTTAGCCACGTTTTGAGGTTTCAAAGGATTCTGGGTAACAGAACCTGGTCAGAGCCCCATCTTGGATTCCCCTAGGTCTCTAGTTTTCAAAAATGCACAGGTTTGGTAGGTTTCTCTAGGCGCCGGCTGAGCTAGAGGCCAAAATCTACAGGTAGGCACTTTGCAAAAAACTCCTCTGTTTTCTGTCAAAAAATTTGATGTGTCCACGTTGTGTTTTGGGGCATTTCCTGTCCTGGGCGCTAGGCCTACCCACACAAGTGAGGTATCATTTTTATCAGAAGACTTGGGGGAACATAGAATAGCAAAACAAGTGTTATTGCCCCTTGTCTTTCTCTACATTTGTTCCTTCAAAATATAAGAGAGAGTGTAAAAAAGACATCTATTTGAGAAATGCCCTGTAATTCACATGTTAGTATGGGCACCCCGGAATTCAGAGATGTGCAAATAACCACTGCTCCTCAACACCTTATCTTGTGCCCATTTTGGAAATACAAAGGTTTTCTTGATAGCTATTTTTTACTCTTTATATTTCAGCAAATGAATTGCTGTATGCCCGGTATAGAATGAAAACCCACTGCAGGGTGCAGGTCATTTATTGGCTCTGGGTACCTAGAGTTCTTGATGAACCTACAAGCCCAATATATTCCCATAACCAGAAGAGTCCAGCAGACGTAACAGTATATTGCTTTAAAAAATCTGACATTGCAGGAAAAAGTTACAGAGTAAAACGTAGAGAAAAATTGCAGATTTGTTCACCTCAATTTCAATATTTTTTATTTCAGTTGTTATTTTCTGTAGGCATCCCTTGTAGGATCTACACAAATTACCCCTTGCTGAATTCAGAATTTTGTCTACTTTTCAGAAATGTTTCGGTTTCTGGGATCCAGCATTGGTTTCACGCCTATTTCTGTCACTGACTGGAAGGAGGCTGAAAGCACAAAAAATCGTGAAAATGGGGTATGTCCCAGTAAAATGCTAAAATTGTGTTGAAAAATTGAGTTTTCTGATTCAAGTCTGCCTGTTCCTGAAAGCTGGGAAGCTGGTGATTTTAGCACCGCAAACCCTTTGTTGATGCCATTTTCAGGGGAACAACCACAAGCCTTCATCTGCAGCCCCTTTTTCCAATTTGTTTGAAAAAAACGAAATTTTCACTGAATTTTGGCTAATTTCTTGGCCTCCTTCTGTGAAACCCACAAAGTCTGGGTACCTCTAGAATCCCTAGGATGTTGGAAAAAAAGGACGCAAATTTGGCATGGGTAGCTTATATGGACAAAAAGTTATGAGGGCCTAAGCACAAACTGCCCAAATAGCCAAAAAAAGGCTTGGCACCTGAGGGGGAAAAGGCCTGGCAGCGAAGGGGTTAACAGTGATGTTGTTAATTGCCCAGTACACAGTGCACATTCGTGTATCAGCACTTATCATTTGTAACAACAAAATAGGGAAAAGGGAGCAGATAATTATAAATGGCATATTAAACTGGAAATGGAGACCAATACACTGTTCTAGGTGTTTGTCCTTGGGGCTGACGAAGTCATAAATGTATCATTTCGCACATTGGCCCATCGATTTCTCATGGCAATGATTAGGCCAGTCTCAAAGCAATGATTAGGCCATTTTCATATGCTAAATATATTAGCATATAGGTATTTGGTATTTTGTTTTATGATCACATGGCAATGATGTCAGACATTCTTCAACTAGGTTAAGCAGTTCATCTTCAGGTTACAAGATGCAGGTGGCATAACAGAAAGGTTAAAAACACAAGCTATGTGTGGAATGCCCAGACCAGCCTATGTTTGTGGACCATTAACCTGGCATCGTCAAAGGTTTATCAAAATGTTTGTCCTCTATCAGGTCAAGCTGGATGTCTTCTTTAAGCCTTTATTATCACGTAATCTGTTAATGCGCAGTGCACAACAGGATGGACCTGGACACAAGATTGGAGTAATCCACAAAACAAACCCGATCCAAAAGACTCTTATTGAGATTGATTATCTACTTTACATAGAATGGATCAATTACATTTCATGTGACACCATAATAGAGCAAAACTGCCACACTACAGTCTCATGTGGGTTCATGCTAAAATCCATACCGAAATCACAAGTGTAACTCTATCCTGCCTGCAAATGAGGACTTGGAACCCTGGTTCCCAACGCAATCCCATCAGAGGCACATTTTCACATTTCCTACCAGTCATACAGACTCCGTGTACTAGCATAATGCTCAACTAAATGTTTCTGTGAGAGCCTCCGGAACTATCTAGCAGCAAAGGACCAAATTATGCAGTAGGGTTGACTACCTGATGTTTCAATAAAAGGCAGTCTAATGCAGCACATTTTGTCATAGTATTACTTCATTATCTTGTCATTTTTACTTACATGTGTTGACATTGTCTGGGCAAAGGTTTCACCTCACCAGTACAAGTTTAACACCTAAATACAACAATAAGCAACAGAAAGGTGACCAGTCAACTTTAGCAAAGGGCCTTCCACAGTGCGCAAACATGTGTCACTGCATTTTTATTGAATTATTTAGAAACATTTTTTGTTTAAATCTGCAGGTTATGCAGCATTTGATGAATTACATGGCAAATGCAGCAAAATCCATAATTTTGCAGAAAATGCTGCAGCCACAATATTACATAATTCCAGTTGCCCTAATTATAAGGTACAGATCCTTCTTTATAGGGTGGTCTTTTTATTCCTTATAATAGACAGTTGATGTCACCTAGTTGCATGACCTCAAGGGTTGCTCCTGAGGGTGTGCTTAAGGATGTCTCAAAAGTCTTAAGGTGTTGTATTTTTCATCCTTTTTGAAATGTTGAAAACAAATCATTTTGAAATATTGATTTGATTGTTGCTTATGTGGCCAAGGGCACTTATTTTATGGAGAAGACATGGTCTGAATAAAATGAGTAGCTAGTGGATGAATGGAGACAGCAGAACAGTCAGGAAGTACTGGGTTTTTTTGTGTCCTCATTTGCTTTATATACTTCCATTCTGAAGAAAGGGCCCGCTATCCAGTGTTTTACCCTGGGAGGATCCGAGTATTTCATAATAGGAAGTCTGGGAGAAAAAGAGACTTATCTATCTGCAAGACCTATCCACCAAGATGTCTCCATCTCAAATATCTTAATCATCGGACAATCGCTGGCCTATAACATTTATCTATGTGGGAGAAACACCCTGGTCCACCCAGCTCACCCAAGGTCTCCACAAGTTTGATACATCTTTTGCACAAAACTGGCTAAGATCTATATTACATGTTTTATTTACAGCGGACAACCATTCAGATCGAGAAGGGGGTGTTGAAGATATCCTTTGCTTACAGATCTCCCTTCTACCCAACAGTATCAGATAGAACAGCACACTCCTCTTATAACCAAGCAAATAGTCTTTCTTGGGAGACCAACCAAATAGAATTAATTCAGGGGTGCACCCTAACTGTACATGTAATACTTTCCCAATGATTTCAAAAACCTCTGCCCAAAAACCCGAGATCTGAGGACAGAGCACAAACATGTGAACATCGTCAGCCCCAGCAATGTCACATTTCCTACAAACTGTATTCTAAATTTCGCTATTTTCCTGGGAGTATAATAAGCCCTATAGAGAACAAAAAGGTGGTTCTTTCTCAAGGAAGCAGGTTTCACTACCTGATAAAGAAGCCGCCACGAGGTTGACCATAACCTGGAGACCTCCTCACTCCGAGCTAGATCGGCCCATAGGGAACCGGTAAAATTCTCGTCCTGATCCAGGAAATTTAAAAATAAACCATAATAAGCTGCTATCTCTTTCCTACCGAGTGGGCCATTAAGCAATAACTCCTCAATCATTTGTATACGTACCCGCTTCTCGTAAGGAATGAACCCAGCTTTGTAATTGATAATACTTAAACCTAGATAGCGAGCCCTGTGTCGCTGTCAGAAATTCCTCCCAAGATTTCAGTTTCCCTTCTTGAAATACCTGGCCCTATTCCACAATGCCTACTTCCTTCAGAGGTCGAGATAGAGAATCCTTAAGACATTCTGATGTGCCCGGAGAGTCCCATATAGGGGCATAGACACTATAATAAGACAAATTCGTAATCTTCCTTATCTGTGACCCTAACAGGGCAGTGACTTGTAACACTTTCAATTTTACTCTTTTGAAAAACTTGGGGTGACCAAATTTATACATGAATTTTTGTCCGTTTCCCTCCTCACATTTTATCATGGCCCCTTTTATTTGACTACCCCCATTCCCTGATAACAGATCTTTTGCGTTCTTTAGCTGGAAAGCCCATACATATAGCTGGATATCAGGCAACGCAATCCCTCCTTTATCATATTTCCTTCTAAGCTTCTTTCTTGCAATCCTAATCCCCTCTGAGGCCCAAATAAAGCTATCAATTTTTGCCTGAAGTGTTTGTAGCCCTATCTTAGTAAAATGTTATGGAATCATATTAAAGAGAAAAGTAAGCTTAGGGAGAATAAAGATTTTTATCAGATTAACTCTTCCATATATCGTTAATGGAAGGTGCGACCAAATCAGTAAGAGTTTATTTGTCTCTCATGTCACACATTTTAAATTCTCTACTAGGATATCCTCCAAGTTATTACAGATCTTAACACCAAAATATTTCATCTCATTTCTTATTAATCTATGTTCTTCATTCATATTCCATATCATAATTTCTGTTTTGACCATATTCACTGCATAACCCGACATCTGGCCAAACTTTGATGTTAAAGGCTCAAGCTTCTCCAACGCAGAGGACACATTTTCCGTATAAATCATAATATCATCTGCATATAAAAACATTTAATTTCTTTTCCCAACCCATATAGGTAAATGGTTTAATCAGAGGGTCCCTTTTAATCATAAGAACCAATGGTTCAATATAGAGATTGAATTATAACAGGGAAAGGGGACAGCCCTGCTGGTTCCTCTTGTAATGGGGAAAGGAACAGTCAGATTCACATTTAACACTAATCTAGCTGAAGGGGTTTTATAGATGTTTTTTAGAGCCACACAGAAGTTCACCCCAAAATTAAGATGCTTTAAAATAAAATTTAGAAATTCCCAGTTTACTCTATCAAAGACCTTTGTAGCATCTAATGTTACTACTGCCAGACGTAGTTTGTACACTTTCGCTGAATCAATTGCTCCAATCAAGTAATGAGACAACGCATGCATATATCTGCCCTTTAAAAAGCCCTTCTGATCACCCTGAATCAGACCACCCATCACCGCACTCAGCCTGTTGGCCAGAATAATAGCAAATAGTTTACAATCATTATTTAACAGTGAGATTGGTCTGTACGATTCGCAAGATAAGGGATCCTTCCGTGGTTTCAAAATAAGAGTGATCACTGCATTATCCCAAGATTTTGTCAGGGGCCTCTCACCTTATTAAGAATATTATTGAAGAGGTTTATTAGGACCGGATTTATTACTTCTTGCATTTTTACATAAAATTTAATTGGTAGGCCGTCTGGTCCTGCCGTCTTCCCCTTTTTACCATTGGAAATAACCTGAGCAATCTCTCCCAGTAGAATCTCCTCCTCCAGGGATATCTTATCTAAATCATCAAGTTTCTCCATTTGTAAGTCTTACAGCCCCTGCAAAGTCTCCGCTGGTATGTTTGGTAGAACTTCAGTATATACAGATTCAAAAAAACTCACAAATGTCTTCTGAACCTCAGAGTTCTCTCTCAGGACTTCCCCAGTAGTGATACATCTTATCTCTCCTACTTCATTTCTTGCCAAGTCCGACTTGACCTTCCAGGCCAACAATTTCCCTGCACTTTCACCATACTCAAAGTGTGCCAATTTGCTTACTTCCCACCTTGTTTTCTCTCTGGCTTCTATCACTGCTGCCAAAGAGGCCCATTTAGATATCAATTCGAACCATATAGATTCTTCATTCTTCCCTTCCTTCTGTAGTTTTAACAATTCTTGTTCTAGATGGGCTATGTCATTTTTAAGATCCTGTATTTACTCACTATAATCCCAATTTTTCCGAGCAGAGATACTAATCAAGATTCCCCGATTAAAAGCCTTGTAGGAATCCCACACCACATGAAGAGCCGCCAAATTCATGTTGAGCTCGAAAAAAGACTTAGTTTCAGTTTCCAATCGCTCCACCACCTTAGAATCATTTAAAAGTGATCGGTCCAGCTTTCATCTTCTTAAATGACATTCTGTAGTACACTCCAATGTCAGAATAACTGCTGCATGGTCAGATAGGTGCACTGCAATATGCTGATTGTCCAAAACAGCCCTTTTAAGTGACCTATCCAATAAAAAATAGTCTATCCTTGAGTGATGTTTATATTTCCTATTGTGAAATGTAAAACCTTGGTCTTGACCATGAATTTCTCTCCAAATGTCCACAAGCGCAAATTGTTTCATTATTGCCTTAATATATGCTTGTGACTTTTGATGCCCTAATGATCTACTTCCATTCGATTTGTCCAATAAATCATTTAACACAACATTAAAGTCACCTGACATTATGATTCGATATCGAGCATCTAACAATTCACCGCATAAAACCTGTAGGCGACCTATATCATCCAAATGAGGGTCATAATAACAGGCAAATGTATAGATATTTTCACTGATTTTAATATCTGCCACTACCCATCTGCCCTTGACATCCGCTTTATGGCGCAGTATTAAGGCATTTGACCGACCTTTAATCAGAACCAGCCCTCCCCTAAAATGGCGCGTATTGGCCGAACAAACCATATGTTTCACCCACCTCTGAGATTTAAAAATTTCATGGGCCTCAGCCTTTGTGAGATATGACTTCTGCAACATTATTATCTGAGCCGGATAATCCTTCATATACTGAAGAATATAATCCCTCCTAGGCTTAACCCGAAGACCGTTCACATTCCAGGAAAGAAGTTGAACCCTACTACCAGGCATTCCTTGTATCCTTGTTGACCTTTACGCGATCCTTGGAGTTATAAGCTACCAGTCGGGCTTCTTTATAATGAGGTACACATTTTTTTCCCCACATGTTACTTCCTTACCCCTGCCCCTCTCCCCCAAGTGCTCCCCCTTCCAACCCCTTATCCCTGTAAGTCCCCCACCCAGGAGAACCCTACCCTTCTTCATACTGGCCACTAAAGCCCGTAGGTGCTGACGGGCTTCAGAAAAGGGAAAAAAAAGAGAAAAGAGAAATAGAAAAGAGGGGAGGAAAGCAGAGGGACATTCTCGCTCCTTAAACAAAACTAGGGGACAAGTAAAAGGTAAAGACATTCGAACCCTCATAATATGTGCCCCTAAATTCCTCCATGAGTATCCGCTTCCTCACAGTCTCTTAGGTTATACATTTATTATTCCTCATACCTCTCAAAGTTGCGGGGAATTTCAATTGAAATGTAGCTCCCAATTTTTTTAAGTCTTCCATCCTTTTTCCCAACTCCCACTGTCTGTTTGAGGTAATACGAGAGACATCCGATCTAACCTCAAAGCAGCAGTCTTTCACACTTAAAGTACCCAATTTTAGGGCTTTTGACAAAATCTTTTCTTTAACAGTGTAAGAAAATTCTTGAGGATCCTCCTAGGTTTAACTCTGTTCACAGTTTTACAGAAATGGTCTCGAAGCACCCGCTGTATATCGCTACTTAGTACCTCCTCTGTCCCTTCCCAGGCACCGCTTTGTATCAAAAGATCCACCACAAATGCCTTAATATTTTCATCTTCCTTCCCTTCCGGAATCCTCATTAGCTTAATATTATTCCTTCTAGCACTATTTTCTAAGGATTCCAATTTCTCAAAGCTTTTTTTATTCTTGCCTTTCAAATCATCTATATCCTGCCTACTCTTCACCGCAGCCTCTTTTAACTATTCTACTTGAGTTTCCAAGGCATGGGTTCTTTTGGCCAATAAATCTAACTTGTTTGCTAAACCTTCGCAAACTTCCTGAATCTCCTTCGGATTAGCCCGAGACACCTAAAAACCTTGCCTGACTTCCTTGGTTAGAGAATTAAGCAAAGATTCTAACAGGGTCGTCAGCAAAGCCTGTACATTAGTCTCATCCAAGTGTGACCTCTGAGATCCTATATGCTCCATTGAGGTCAAAATTTCAGAATCTATAACACCAGGGCTTTCTGAGGGGTTATTTAATTCCTTCGCCAATGGATTTGGAGCCTGAACAGAGCCGAGATCATCATTCATTGTTCCTAAAACAGGCTCACTAGGACCCCCCTCTCCTATAAGCTTAGGGCATTGGGGTATCGGAGGGGTTAGAATTGTGTCTCTCTCTGCCCCTCACCTGGGAGACCTCCATCCCAGCATTTAGTCCTCTACTAAGATATGGGGCCGTCAGGGGGATAGCTAAAATCCCAGCCGAAAATGTTGTTTTAAAGTAGGATCTTAGTGAGAGGGTAACCCTCTGTTGTCGCACAGGGGAGACTGCTTTTTCCTTCTCCCTGCATTACTGTCTGACTTGGGGATTTCCTTTGCTCTGTAACAATTTTAGCTTCTTTGGGGGGCTTTTCCCTCAGTCCCCACTGACAAGCAGAGTCACTCTCTTCATTAACAGGCCTTTCCTTTTCTACCCCCACCTGTAAGAGAGGGGCACACTCCCCTATATTTTTCAGTCCAGTAGTTCCCGAAAATATATTCTCTCTTACCCCCTCTTGAAAAAGTATATGTGACTTATCTTTCAAAGTGGGTCCCTCCGAAGTACAAGTGAAGGAAAGAATATCTTCTCCCGTACTTGCTGCCGCCAGACTCTTCTGTCCATTTCACAGCGTTTCCTCGCCGGTGCTGCCTCTGCATGGATTAACCCCAATTGCCCCTCTCAACGTGACCCTCAACGTGAGGGTCCTGACCCTTTTCACCTCCAGGGCCGCTCTCCTCAATTGCCGCCACTCCCCATTGTCACCTCCTCCACCAGCTCCAGCTTCACACTCTGGGCTGCCCCTCGAGCCGGGACACGATCACGGTATCGAGCTTGGAGCTGCATACGCGCCAAAATTAGAAGGTAAGAGCGGGGGGGAATGGGTCCCCTGTTATGGCTCAAAGAATCCTCCGCTTTACCTCCACTACAACACGCAGACCATCAGACGCCGCAACCCGCTCAGCAGCGCTGCTGTTGTTCGCCAGCTGCCATGTTCTCCTCGCCAGCCGACATCAGCAAATACTGCTGTTCATTAATTAGGGATATCTCAGTCTTTTATCTCTTTGCTACATGAAGGGGCTTCCAAAAAGGATCTTCGCACTAGCAATCATGTCCTGTGTGACATATTAAGTAGGTCTGAGGGCTAGATCTTCCTTATCCACATCAGCTTTTGTTGATCATGTCTTCTTCAACATTGTGAACTTTGTGATTAAACTGGGGATGAGTTGACAAAAAAGAAAGAAGAGCAAAGTAACTATCTCCACCAACTAAACCACATGGTACTTCCCAGAAAGTTTTTGTTATTTGTATGCCTTTGTTCTCAGTCTTTACCTTTGCATATCACATTGAAGAACTTCATACAACTTAACTCTGCATTTCTTTGGATAGATTGAAGTACCTCACCCTTCCTAGCTTAGAAATTTAATTCCCCACAATAATTACCTCTACACATGACAGAGGACTGTTCTGCATTGCTCTTCCTTCCCGATTATTGTCATGTTATGCTACAGTATTAGACATTTTAAGAGTCACCTATGCATAAGATACCAGAGAATGTACCACATGTTGTTGGATTAAAACAGCCAAGTATTAAGTTGCTTTAGACATTTAGGCCCTCATTACAACCTTGGCGGGCGGCGGAGGCTGCCCGCCAAGGTTGAACCGCCAAGCGGCCACCTATATGGCCGCAAACCCGCCGGCCGCATTACAACATCCCCGCCGGCCCAGCGGGGATGTCGGCCGTAACATTGCAGCCAGCTCCTAATGGAGCAGGGGTGTTGCGGTCGTGCGACGGGTGCAGCTGCACCCATCGTGCTTTTCACTGTCTGCTGTGCAGACAGTGAAAAGCAGGGTGGGGCTGTGCCTGGGGGCCCCTGCACTGCCCTGCAACTACCCTTCCCGCCAGCCTTTCCATGGCGGTCTCTACTGCCATGGAAAGGCTGGCGGGAAGGGGAGTCATAATCCCCAGGGCAGCGGATCATAACCGCCAGGACAACGATGGTGAGAAACCGCCGGTCCCGGCGGTGTGACTGCGGCGCTACCGCCGCTGTTAAAATATGGTAAAAAGTACCGCCAGCCTGTTGGCAGTATTATCGCCAAAACAACCCTGGCGATCTTTGACCAGGGTTGTAATGAGGGCCTTAATATAATTTGTAATTCTGTTGTGCCAGGCATAATGTATGCAAGAAGGGCGTTCCGGTGCTAGGATGCCTGCAAAAATGGTGCAGTGAAAACTTCAAGATTTCACTGCACCACTTTTGGCATCATTTTTAACACCTTCTCAAAGCAGGTGTTAAAATGAAACAACCATAAAAACCTATTGGCCTCCTTGCACTTTGCTGCGTTAGCATCAAAATGTTTGACGCTAGTGCAGCATGGCGCCACAATAGCATCAAAAATCCTGAGGCTATTGTCCTAACGACTGCCATGGTGCACCGTAATATAAATACGGCGCACCCATGATGTCGGTAGGTGCACCAGTTTTTTTGTAAATATGCCCCTTAATTTGTAAAGTGCTACTTTTCTAGAATATTCGGCATCATAAGAGCCAGGACAAAATGGCAATCCTTTGAGATGTTCAACAGCAACAAAAATGAATGTATAGCACAAACGTGCTCCGTTTAAAGGCCAGGAACACAAAACATAAAGAGATAGCGCAGGTGCAGTCCACTGGCTGAGCTGCCTACTTTGGAAACTGCGGGTATATTGGTAGATGAGTGATACCTTTCCTTGAGGATTGAGGACTTCGATGCCTTTAGCTTTACATAGGTGTTGTTCTCACACCCAGACCCCCCAAGCGATACAAATGAATATCTACTACATCGTTACTTGATGTTCTACCTCTCTGCCCTAAAGTCACTCTTGTCAACCAAGCAGGTACGGCCTCCACCCTTAAAGTCCTGTGACATTCTCCCCTGAGGTCCTCTGTAGATGACAGAGAATGATCCTGCTGATAAGGAACTTTGCTCTATGATTCTGGTAGGTCGGTTTTTCTCCTTTTGCCTTCTTAACGTGCGATTACTTTAAAACACGTTTAAGAAAACTAATGTGTTATTGCTTCACAGTTGCATTTAAAGAAATACCTAGCAGTGTGAAGGAAACAGTACCTTAAGGGCATAATCAGGAGTCTTATTACTGTATGACTAAAGAGTAATGTATGAAAAATAACTTTGGCCTGATGAATGTTAATGAATTAAAACGTTGTAGAAACACATCAATAAAGTGTAAAACTGAGAGGTATTCACTATTATTGTACCCATGCCTAAGATATAAGCATAAAGAAAATATTTTGGCTAATGAAATCACAGTCTCAATGCAATTTTAGGTCTCTGGTAAAGCAAAATATTCCTTATATTTAGTGACATATTTACAAAAACTTCACTCCTCTGGTGTTAATATTAGAAAGTGTATACCAAATGGGAAGATAATTTTGTAAATGATAAGTAAGGCATAATATTTATGTCAGACAACATTTCTGTACATTATATTCAGACATTCAACCATCAAAAGGATAGAAAATTATTGTAACTGAGAAGGTACATTTTAGCAGAGGATAAAGTGAGTGGCATCCCAAAATTAGTGAAAAGCATTGGTCAGACGTGTGAAAGCATAATCGTGTACTCCTGTATGTATTACAGTATTATTGTTATGTATATGTATGCAAAAAGTGCAGAAATATAATTTATGAAAAATACGCATGTTTCTTTTTATTTGTTTGAAGTATCTATTAACCTCAAATATGTTTGCGACATTATATGCCTCTAGTAGGCCCAGGAGCCATGCTGCTCAAGGTTATACATTTGCACATACATAAGTTGCTAGCCTGCATGAACAGCGTGCTACTCCATGCAGTGTGCTTCTGAAAGGCTGTTATATTTGATCCTAAGTGGGAGGTGTTTCCGAGTTGTACATGATGACCACAAGGTGCAGTTATTGTGTTATGGGATGCAGTGCTCAGCAGTGTGATGGATGAAGAAGTTTGATAGAATAGGCGTGTAGTTTATGGTTTTCAGTACACTCAGTTTTGAGCAGCTCTGCAGGTCCCTTTTTGATATTTCTTATATTTGTAGGCTACTTAGATTGCCACAGCACCGGGTTGTCCATCTGAGGGATGTTGCTTGAAGGTTTATGGTTCTGAGCAGGCATTGTTGGAGAGACAAATGGCTGAGAGATCTGCCGGGATGGCTTTTGCTACTATCATCCTACATCTGATTGTCATTGTGAGATGTAAATAAGTGGTCATAAGATGCAACTCGTTGGGCCCTGCAGTGCTGAACCTAGAATAGAGTCATCCAATTGGCCAGCAGTATGTGGCAGAGCTTCTTCAGGTATTCCATGCCTGTTCAGTGGGTGATGGCTGGTCTATCCACTAATACAGTACTGGGTAATGATCAAGACCCATTGCAGATTTGTCTCAAGTGAGTGCAAAAGGATTAAGCAGCATAAGGGGGTTATTGTGCAGCCTGTATAAGCTACAATCGACTACCCACCCACTGAGTGCTATGGTAGGTGTGTGTGCCATAAGAGATATGTACATACTATATAATACCAAGGCTGGCCAAAGGGCAGTCCTTCAAAGTAGCTACTCTTATGGTGCTGAGGATGCACCTGAGATGATGCTGGCGAGAGCAACATTAGGCGCTAAGCAAACACAGACATCCCAGTACAATAAATGCCAACTCCCTCCTTGCGGAATGATCTGCTGCACGCAGGAACCTCATTGTTTATGAACTCGACAGCCGGAAGGAATATCCGCCTGACAAAGAGTGACAAAGCAGGGCCCTCCCTTGCCAGAAATATCTAACCCCCCCTCCACTTAGATGAAAACTCTGTGTACTGTCATTGCCTGTTTACGTTTTCTAACAGGGGGAGCCCGAGAAGTGATGACAGCACATGAGCGAAACAGCTGAAGGCACGGAAAAGAACAGCTCCCCGGCCCAGCCGAACTCCATCCATCACTGCGCATCACATCAATTGGAGGAGAGCAGGCGGGACCCTTCGCGAGGACCGAGTGGAAACAGAGGAACAGAGGAGGCAACAACATCACAGGCTGCGCGAGGAGCAGCATCACAGGCCGCGCGGAGAGCAGCATCACAGGCCGCGCGGAGAGGCGCAGGAGCTTCAAAGGGGCAGCGGAGAGGCATGGCACGAGGAGATAACAAGCAATGGGGGATGCAGAGAGTGAGAGAAGGGAAAGGAGGACGGGAGCAGGAAGAGAAGTCGATAATGACAGGTGTGGGCCTAGGCCCTTCCACGTGAGGGGGATCGCTGCGGGGGAGTAACACACATACACACACAGGGGGAAGAAGACAAGAGAATACACTATTCAGTGTTTTTATTTATTTTATGGCTGCCTCTTTATTGGATGTAAGAGGATCGTTGTGGACATCTTTGGGAGCAAGTGACGTAGAAGAATAGGCAATTTTATAGGCAATTTAGAAGAGATATTCTTGACAGGAAGGCCGATGAGAGTGCGCATGGGATAAATAAGCAAAAAGAGGCAGAGTGAGTAAAACTAGAAAATGTAAAGAGGGGGAGAGCTTGAAAAGGAAATACTGAAATCGGAACAAAGGGAAAGGGTAGACTGCTATAGTTGATATTACGTGAAAAAGGGGAGCATGGGTAGGAAGGGAGGAGGAAACTAGGGAATGATGGAAAAAGTACGGGAGAAAGGAAGGAGGAAACTAGGAGTAGGTGTGGAACAGAAAGAAAGGTAGGGAGGGTGGGTGGGAGAAAGGAGGAACGGAGTGGAGGAAAGAATGAAGCTGGGGAGAAGGGGGTAGGTAGCATGAGCAAGGAACATAGGAAGTTACTAATGGAGGGAGGAACGTGAGTAGGCAGAAAAGGGAGGAAGAAATGAAGGAACCAAGAAATGAAGGAATGTAGGGTGCAAGGATTTAAGAAAGAAAACACAGAAAAATGAAGAGAATGAAAAAAGAAAAGAAATGAATACACGAAGCAATTTTTGGAAAAGAGAAGACAGGCAAGAACGGAAAGAGAAGAGAAGGGAGATAAAGAGGCACAAAAAAGAGATTAAAAAATGAAGGGGAAATGGAAAGAAAATGCCGCCGTTGTGCATGACTCAGAAAAAAGATGAAAATAAAGGAAATAAATAATGAATGAAAGAAGGAAGACAAAATATGTCGAGAACAGAAAGAAAAAGAAGCAAAGAGAGAAAGAATGACAATACAATCCACACTTTAGTATTTACAGAAAGACTGATTTCTTTTGTTTTAATTTCTGGTGACATCCGAAAAACCCTGTCCCCAAAAGATGAAAGTAACCCTTTTTTGACCCCCACTAAATATACCTCTAGAGTAGACTGGGGCCTGTGGTCCACCCGTTGAGATCAGCCCACCTCTGTTTAGAGGGCCGAGCCTTTTATCTAATACTAATGCAGGCGGTTGAAAAGGCCCGGCCTGCAGGCTCCTCGCCCCCCCCCTCCCCCCCCCACCCCCCAGCATCCTTTAATGAAACCATCTCACGAGAGCTGCCCAGACTAACTTTAGGCCTTCTCCCACCCCCGCCGCTGACCGGGGGAGCGTTTAATCATTTCTAAAAAACATCGATTTGAAAATCAATGCCTTCTGTCTCCCTGCGTACAGAGGAATGGAATCTAACACACACAGCAAATAAAAAAAAATGCCAAAAAAAAGGGCGCGAACGTGAACTCCTGTAGTTGATGTAAAGTATTCTCAATTTAATCAGAGCACGGAAAGCAATTAGCAGCCTCGACCCGCCGATTTTCCTCCATCGCCGGATAAAAGGTGAAGCAGCGAGGCCCTTGAAGGGATGTAAAGCAGAAGCAAATTGTTCCTATTATCTTTCTTAAAAAAGAAAATTTGTAAGGGCGAGGGAACGGGGTTGCGTGAGGAGCGAAGAGATGCGCCGTGGTAGACAAGGACACTGCTTGCATTTTGATGGGAGCGAAGGGGAAACGCTCTCGCCAGCTAACTCGTGCTGCCTCGATTTTAGTCCAAATTGGCCTGTTAGGTGGTGTAGGGTGTCACATGACGGCGTAGATCCAATTTAAATTTGGGATATGTTTGGAGATAGCTGCAGTGAATTTTCCCCATCAAATATGTACCCTCTCCCCCTCCCACCCTCCCGCCAGACGTTCCTCTCCGGATGCAATGAGCATTAGCAGTACTTTTGCTTGACAGGTTGGCTGGAGAAGCTCGGAGCTGTCAGTGACTTGCAAAATTAAGTATAATGCACAGCTCTGCCTCTCCTTTCTGCATCTTTCCCCCTGTTCTCACTCATTTAATGAGCCCTACAGAATATTTCCCGCCGTCTCGCTGCAGAGTGTAAGCAGCATGGCCGGCTTGTACAGTCAACGGGGCCTGCTCAGCGCTGTCAGCGGCTCTGCACCCACGATCCACCTTCCCTTCGCGCGCCTTACTGCGGGGCTTGACTCGCGGTGGGAGGGCTGGACTAGGGAAGGGCAGTATAGTGAGCATGTGTAACAACAGGGGCATAACATCGGCTCCTGCAGCCTCCGCGGTGCGGGGCACCCATCATACTGAATGGGCCCCCCAGCCCCTTATGTTGGGGGGGGGGGGGGGGGGGGCTTCAGCATATCCTGCAGGTATATCCCCTCCTCATGTCTTGCTATGCCACTGAGTAACAAAAAATCTTCAACAAAGTCTGGAATGTTGACACCAGAAAAGTGTTAAATATCGAGAAGGGCGTGTATAGTGTTCATATACATGCACCTGTATAGGATTTGCCATGCAATATTGTGCTGCATAAATGACTGAACCAGGATGCTACTGAGTAAATAGGTATATTTTCAAGGATCAGCTAAGCACATAAGGGCAGATTTAAGAGCCCCTATCGCCTCCTTGCGCCACATTAGCGTAATTGTTTTTTAACTCTAATGTAGCCCAATGAGGCCAAAATTGCAGCGCCAAATTTACAAAGCGGCACAATGCATGCATTGCTCCATTTTGTAACCTTTTGCGTTACACTATGCCTCCATCAGGCGTAATGTATGCCAAGGGGGCATTCCCTCATTAGGGGGGCGAAAAAATGGTGCAAAGAGATTTCTTTGCGTCATTTTTTTCATCACTTTTAACGCCTTCTCACTGCAGGCGTTAAAAGGAGGCACACCATTGTTTACAATGGGCCTCAATGCGCTTTGCAGGATTAGCCTCAACATTTTTTACGCTAATCCTGCAAAGATCCGAACTAGTGTCAAAAATTCTGGCGCTAGTTCCCTAACTACCGCCGTGGTGTGTGTTGGACCTGGCCCTTTTTGCAGGGTCCCCAAACTTTTTGACTCCTTCCTCCTATTTTTTCTGACCTGTTTTTGTTGGCTTTTTAACTCTGAGTACTTTACCACTACTAACCAGTGCTAAAGTGCATATGTTCTCTGTGTAAAGTGCACTGTTAATTGGTTTATCCGTGATTGGCATTTATTGATTTACTAGTAAGTCCCTAGTAAAGTGCACTAGAGGTGCCAGGGCCTGTAAATCAAATGCTACTAGTGGGCCTGCAGCACTGGTGGTGGCACCCACATGGGTAGCCCTGTAATCATGTTGCAGACCTGCCACTGCAGTGTCTGTGTATGCAGTTTTAAACTGTAAGTTAGACTTGGCAAGTATACGCACTTGCCAGGCCTAACCCTTCCATTTTCCTACATGTAAGACACCCCTAAGGTAGGCCCTAGGTAGCCCCATGGGAAGGGTGCAATGTATGGTTAAGATAGGACATATACTGTTGTGTTTTATATGTCCTAACAGTGAAATCCTGCCAAATTTGGTTTTCACTGTTGCAAGGCCTATCCCTCTCATAGGTTAACCTGGGGACTGCCTTTAAACATGATTAAAGCATAGATTCCCTTTGGGAGCAGATAGACAGATGGAGTTTGGGACCTCTGAACTCATAATTGAAAAATACATCTTTTAGTAAAGTTGGTTTTAAGATTGTGTGTTTGAAAATGCCACTTTTAGAAAGTTGACATTTTCTTGCTTGAACCATTTTTGTGACTCTGCCTGTTTGTGGATTCCCTGTCTGGGTTAGTTTGACAGTTGGGCTGTTTGCACCTCTCTCCAGACAGTGACACAAAGGGGGCTGGGGCGTAGCCTGCATATTCCAATGAGCCATCTGTACTAGGAGGGAGGGGAGGAGTGGTCACTTGCACCTAAAAGGGCGGTGCCTGCCCTCACACAATGTAGACTCCAACCCCCCGGTGTGTGTCTGAGGCCTTGCCTGGGCAAGGCAGGATTTCACAAACAAGTGAGACTTTTCCTTTGAAGTAAGCCTACTTCAAAGGCCAAAGTTGGTATAACAAGAGAACCCCAAACCACAGACTTCAGACACTTCTTGGGTAGACACTCTACCTCACAGACGCTTCTGGACAAGAAACCTGTTGGTGAAGAATCCCTGAACCAGACCTGCCCAGAGGAACTGCCTGGCTGCCCAAAGGACTCACTGGGACTGCTTTTCTGACAAGGATTGCTGCCTTGTGTTGCCCTGCTACCTTGCTGCTCCCTGGCTGTGCTGAGAAGTGCTCTCCAAGGGCTTGGATAGAGCTTGCCTCCTGTTCCCTGAAGTCTCAGGGCCAAAAAGACTTCACTCCTGCAACTGGACTCCTTGTGTGGTGAAAATTTGATGCACAGCCTGCTAAAAAATGGCGCACAGCCTGCCCCGCGGTGAGAAATTAATCGCACGCCGAACCGGGACGACACAGCGCGACTTTGCAAGGAGAAGATTGACGCAGCGCCTCCGTTGCGACCGGAACTTTGACGCACGGGCCCACTGGATCGACGCACAGCTGACCCGGGATGACGCAGCCCGACTTCCAGAGAGGAATCGACGCAGCGCCTGCCATGCAGGAGAAATTTCAACGCAACACCTACTGGATCGATGCAGCACTTGTGACTTCGCTCCGCAAGTCCAGGATTCCACGCACAGTCCCTGGGGCACCAGAAAACCCCGCAACCCGAAGAGGAACGAAGTCAGCACGCCAGAAATCAACACAAAGCCTTCCCCTGCGTGGAAAATAACGATGCAAGATGGTGTGCGAAGGGGCGAAACCGGCGCACACCTTCTCATTTTCCACGCATCGCCTCCTCTGTGGTCCCTTGCGGAGATTTTGAACGCGAACCAGGTACTTTGTGCTTGCAAGAGACCTTTATTATTTTTAAGAGACATTTACTTGTTTTGCAAAAACTTAAGACACTTTATATCACTTTTACAGTGATATCTCAACATCTACTTATTGCATTTTAATCGTTTTGACCTGCATCTTATCAGATAAATATTATATATTTTTCTAAACACTGTGTGGTGTATTTTTGTGGTGCTATATAGTGGTATTGTATGATTTATTGCACAATTACTTTACACATTGACTTCTAAGTTAAGCCTGACTGCTCAGTGCCAAACTACCAGAGGGTGGGCACAGGATAATTTGGATTGTGTGTGACTTACCCTGACTAGAGTGAGGGTCCTTGCTTGGACAGGGAGTAACCTGACTGCCAGTGAACGATCTACTATAACACCTCTCTGACCTGACCTGGATGCACACTACAGGGAGAGTTATCCTTGGTGATTACCTATGTCGCCACCTTTGGCCCATGGGCAGGGGGTTCCTGCCTTCCCCTTCCTCTGCATCTCCTCCCCCCTTTTGACATTAAGAAATCAATACTATACTGTCCTATAGTCCATGGGTGGTTTGCTTTCACCCCACTGAGCCATCACTTGGTTGGGCTGCCTGCTGCCCATCGCCCTCCTCCCTCCGACACATGGCTATCAATTACCACTACCCTCATTCCATGTTCTGTATTTTGAGAGATTGTTTGGGTTTGCAGCTACTGGCTGGAGGCTCCTTTTCTTGTCTGAATTCTATTGTTTGTTAGCTATGGTTGTTTTATTCACAGCACGAGCGGCGTACACTCTTCTCCCCTGTGTGCTGGGGTGGACGCTGGGGACAGGTCGCCCTTTTCCCCTTTTCTGCCCTTTACCCCTCCAGCACACACACTTGACATTCCCTGATGGCATCCTGAGAAACCACCAGATTCCTAACACTGAACGTGTGGGGGATGCATTCAGCATGCCGCAATTATTTGGTGTACTCCTATATGAAATGACAACAGGTCCACATTTGTTTTCTGCAGGAATCCCATCTCAATGGCCGTGAATGCCCGGGACTTGGTAAACAGTGAAGGGACATGATCTATGGCAGGACATACTCAGTTTACGCTCAGGGTAACCTTCTCTAGATCCATCCTGATACACCCTTGTACACCCTTCCAAGCTTACAACACAGTCATTGATAAGGAGGGAAGATACGTTTTTGTGGAGGGCCGGCTAGAACAGAACAGGTAGCATTTTGAGTCACACTGTCCAGAGTCCTGGCCCAATGGGTGGGCATCCCCTGGATATTAGGAGGACCTGTAAGGACCTGGCCTGGGAGTTCGGGCTGGACTGTTCCCATGGGGAGCAGGGTCAAGACTGATTTGCATACCACTGGGTCCAAATTGAAATGGTATGGCTTAAAAAAATGATGGATTTAACTCAGATCTGTGACTGGGGTTGAATGTTTGATGTGCTCTGCATTCTGTCCCTCATCTGTTATTCTTGTTATAGCCATCCTGGGGGCAGACTATAAAATACTTGCTAAGGTACTCACAAAGCAGAATCTACAGGTGTTACCTACCATCGTCCACCCTGATCACAATGGCTTCATCCCTGGCCATAGTGTGACTCATAACATCAGGCAGCTCTTCCATGTAATGGACCGGGCTTCACTACGCTATCCACAGGCAGCTTGCCTCATACTAGACCTCGACAAGGCCTTTGATTCCCTATTTTGGGATTACCATTTTGAGGTTCGGCAAGCAGAGGGCTTCGCAGGCACCTTCTGGTATACATAAGGTTGCTATATACTAATCCAATCTCCTGAGCACGCAAGGGCCACCTGATCTCACCACCTTCCCTATTGACCCTGGTACACATCAGGGATGCCTCCTATCCCCAATCCCTTTTGCGATTACTATGGAGCCATTGGCCCATCGTCTCAGACTGAAGGGCGATTAATGAGGCATCCACCTAGGCGCTGCCACTCATGGTGTGTCGTTATATGCAGACAACCTATTACTCTACCTTTGGGATGCAGCAGCAGACACATTGTCGATCTTCACAACCGTTTGGGACTTTGAGGAGGCAACAGGCCTTTGGGTGAACTAGGGAAAGTCCTGTGTCTTCCCATTTCGGCAAGATGCAACCCTTCATACCATATTCCTGGGTGGCTAGCCTTTAGCATGGACGCCTGCGGCAGTCCAGTATCTCGGTATCCGGTTATACCACTCGAAGCAAGACCTGTTTGAGGGCAACTTGCAACATCCATTTATGGCTCTCAAGTCCCAAATGTGATTTCGGCAGTGGCTGCCACTTGCCCTCATGGGCAAGATTGCTCTTTCCAAAATGAATATCCTTCCTCACCTTTTGGACTATTTTGTTAATGTACTGTCTTCCCCCACTAGTGGTTTATCCAGGATCTAGATCAAATGCTAGGGGACTTTCTGTAGGACAGTAAGCAACAATGGGTGGCCTTTAATAAACTCCAGCTGCCAGTGGCACAGGATGGGCTGGGCGCTCCATCTTTTGAGTTCTACTACCTTGCAGTGCAGCTCCAGTGGGTAGCCGATGGCTGGCAGGCATGCATCTATATTAAACTGACAATGGGGAAGGCCCCCTCCCCTTATATATTATTGATCAGTTACTTTATCCCACCATAAAGATGAATTTCTCAATGTTTGGTGGCCAGGAACTGCCTCTCCAGGATTGCTCAACTGACCTAGCAGGTACAATACTACTCCCCCACAATTCCCCTCCTGGGACATACAGGACCCTTTTGACACTTTACAGCTGACCAACTGACAGCATGGCATGAATGCTCTATAGACATAGTGGATCGTCAGTTCCAAAATGAGCATCACATTGCATTTGACCAACTGCTCCAGGATCATGAGGTTCCCCTGGGCCCATTTCAGCTGTATGGGCAGCTACCAGCAGTGATTCACACACTTTGGCATACTGTGGTTGAAGAGCTTCCTACTCATGCAGTAATACATACCTTACAGGGCGTCACCTCGTAACATGGTTATAAAAACAATCATAGAGCACACAGGGATCCATCCATCTGACACGCTTTCGACAAGTTTGGGAGGAGACCCAAGCGCACCCCCTCTATGATGCAGAGTGGTCCAGGGCCCTGAAACCCCCCAAGATTATTTCCTGCAATGCACGATTCACAAATATTCAATACATACAGGGTGCTACATAGAGCTTGCCTCACACACTCCCGGTTGAACCGTATGTTCACTGTGGCCAGGCTCACTTGCCCCAGATGCCAGAATCAGATAGCCGATCTCCAACACATGCTCTGGTCATTCCCCCGTATCACTAGCTACCTGCGTGCCATACACACTACCCTGGCCTCTGTCACAAAACTCACAACACTGAATTCCTGGGAGGCCACAGCCCTGGGTATCTTCTCCTGGAGAGACAATCATAAAGTATGGAAACGTTTTGCCAGTCTTGCCCTTCTACTGGATAACCATTGTCTTACTATACATTGGAGATCCCAGCAGCCCTCGGCACCTTCTGGGTGGCACAAGGTGCTTCTCCATTGGGGAGAGGCCGGTCATCTTCCAAGGTGCATCATAGCTGCAGCCTAGGATACCATGCTCACCCAATTTAAAGAACTGGTTAGGGACACTGCCGCCCCTCTTCCTTAGCTCCCCTGTGATACCGTCCAGTTGCAATCATCTACGTCCCACACCTCAATCAACTTTCAAATCCCCATGGTTTGCCTCCCCCCCACCTTCCAAGGTGTCGAGTAATGGTGATCAAACAATTCCTGTGGCCCTCTTCCCATTCACCTCCCCATCTCTTCCACCTCCCAGCCCCAATTTACCTTCTTTCTCTTGTTCAACCACTTGACGGTCCCGCTCATGCAGCTCTCCCATCGTAGTTTCTTTCACCTCTTACTCTGTTTTGTTTCTTCGTTCCCTTAGTTGATAACAGAGGTATTTTCTTTCCTTTCTTTCCATCCAAATAGTATCAATCCCTCCAGGGCATCTGAGATGCCTACAGTTAGGCCCTTACTTACTAACGCTTACAAGGATGAGTGCCCTGGGATGCATTACTCAAACATGGCCATAGAATACTTTGTGATGCATGTCTTTCTGTCAATATTCCTCCTCTTCTGTACTGCTCATCATGTGTTCACATACGTCTGTTATTCCCTTTTTAACTCATGTTGTACCATGACTGTTGTTTTTTTCTGTTTATTGTACTTGGAAATGAAAGACTTCAGTAAAATTGTTTTCAAATGAGTTGAGTTCTTGTGGATTTTCAAAAACTCTACTACTACACCGTTATTGAATAAATCTCACTCCAAACTTGTAAATTAGAGCAAAGTGACGCAATCCATGTAATGTACTGGTAGATAGGAACTGTCGTAAACTGTCTTAAGCTGTCTCAAACTAACTATAAGCGTCCATGCCGTGTTAAGGTTTGCACTCCTCACAAGCACTTTGTTGCCCATGTTTTATAGTGGTGTGCACATTACTATTGCTCAATAGTTAGATTTAAGGGGGAAAGGGCTCCCTGTTTTATAGGGGATTCTCAGAAAATGTGCCTCTCGTTCTCACACATGCAAAAGCCTCTAGTCTTAATGGACCCACAACAAGCTCCTCTTCTGAGGTTGGGGAGTTGTGTACTACTTCAACTAGATTTTGTAGCCAACTCCTGCATCTTGGGAATTGTGTACTACTTCAACCACCTTTGGCAGCCACCTCTTGCATCCTGCTGGTTATCCTCTCCTTGCTCAATATACACAAGCTGTATCTCCATTTTTTGTTTTCATATACTGTATTGTTCGTCACACCTGTAGCACTGATGCTCTGCAGGGCAAATGCCCCTATCTGTCTTTTGATGGTTTTAGGTAGAGTAGGGAGATTTTTTCCATTCTCATTTTCCTGTGCACATTCTTCCTGTTTTATCTGTAAACTAGGACTGAGTGAAACTTGTGCAGTATAGTTGGGAACAGAAAAGTCCTCTGTGTGGTAAAAGACGTGTACCCCTACTCTGAGTGCCCATCTGTACTGTTGTCTGGATCCCCAATGCTGATTTTCGCTGTTAAGGCAAACACAGATCATGCATGTGCACCATGACATAGGTCTGTTTTTACAGATAGCAGTTTTTTGGAGCGGTAGTAGCACCAAAAGCGCTACACTCATAGTGGTGGACAGCTACCGCCTTCCCCAAAAATTAAGCAGCATGAGTGTGGTGGTGGCAGCATACTGTGTAGTGATCAATAGGAGTGAATAGGTCCTTTTAACCCTGTGTCACTGGACTGAGGCCTACAGGCTCCCCTTCTTAAAGTTCTGCTGCTGTGTGCTTATCTCACACTTGGTCTACAAATGGATGTAGAGTGCTTCACAGCGCAGGACTAGTGACTCTGTACTGGGTATATGTGTGCCTGGGAAGGCTACGGTACAGGGATATAGCAGCACTGTGCCGTACAAGCATGGGTTGAGCATGTACTGAATGTATGTATGCCTGCGAACAATACATTACACAAGTGACATAGTGCTGTGCAGTATTTGCACCACAAAAGCATGCTTGCATATCTGGGTGCATGTGTGGGAGAGTGGTTTGAGCGCCAATGGATTAGACAGTGGAGCTGGTGAGCTCCTGGGCCCACACTGCCATCCTTCCCCATCCGACAGAAAATCCGACCCAAAGGCTCCTGGCATGTGATGGGGTACCGTAGGTGAACACCCATGTGGCATTGTGGCCCACTGAGCAGGTTCTCCAGAGGCACCAGTGGTGCCGATTGTCTCACAGGTGGAGGCCCCTGCCTCGAAACCCCAAGGTGGCAGCATGTGTGCCGCATCATAGCTAACTTGTCAAGCTGTGCACCAGAGTGGAGATTTCTAGCGGTCGCTGGGGGTCTTAAGCAACAGCCCACCTGTATGTCTGCCATGATACATTGGTCGGATGCAGCCAGAGAATAGTGCCTTCCACTGCCACCTCGTGTGCTGTTTGTCCTGCACATAGACTGGTGGCAGAAGAGTTGTGCTGAGGAGACATTGGAGGCCCTGAGAGGATTACGCTGACATTGCGCTGGGGCAATCAGAGGCTCAGAAACTGCCCCGACTACAACACAAGCAAGGGATGGCCCGGGAGCGGTGATGAGTAGACCAGACAATCTGGCCTGTAGGGACAACTGGGACTGGAGCTCAGTGCCCCCGTTCCCCGGTTTATCTTGTTTTTTTGGAGCTCTCATGGTTGGCGCTTCTGGGGAACTTCACATGTTTGTGGCACCCTGGATTATTCTTTTGGCCTGCTTGGACTGAGTTGTCAGGAACCTCACTCCCCTTGTGGCCCCGGAGTGGTGAGCTGCTCCCTGGACTTACATGGATGGCCTGACAGGGGGCCTGTTCTAACAAGGGGATTTACCGTGGTGACTCCTGGAGCAGCCAGAGAGATGGAACTGCGCTGTTGGAGCTCTCCCACTTTTTGATGCTGTTGGCCTCACTTTCATCTCTGCGGGTGCCTGCATCATGTTCCCTGCCTCACCTCATTGTCCCACACAGGAACAGGCTTTGAGAGACTATAGGAAACTCTTCCAGTTTGCCCTGGTCACCCCCTAACTTTTTGGACAGATACTGGTGGATACTGACTCTTGGCTGTGCCCTGGGTACTGCTTACCAGTCCCAGGGCCAGTGCTCTGTGTAAAGTGGATATGCAAATTAGGCTAATTATAATTGGCAATATTAACCTACCTATAAGTCCCTAGTATATGGTACGGCATGTAGGTTTAGGGGCCCCAGTTTAGGTAGTGCCCAGTGTCATTTTAAAGGCAGGCCTGCCTTGCTTGCTGCGTTTAAACTAAACTTATATGCAAATTCGAATTTAGAATTAAACGTACTTCTAAAGTCTGAAACTACCTTATTTTTACATGAAAGTCACCCCTAAGGTGTGCCCTATATGCCCCTAGGGTTGGGTGCCATGTAACTATAAGCAGGGACCTTATAAAAAATAGTTTTATAAGCCCTGGTGAGGTAAAACAGGCAAATTTGTTTTTCCCTCAGTGTAGTGAATGGCCTCCATAGGCTAGAATGGGGAGACTTTATTCTAATTTATAAAGTCCCCTTAAGTGTCAGATACCTCAAGTTTGGTATCAAATGAATTGTTATAATAAATCCCACAATTCACAATTGTGGGATTTAATAGAACTTGTTCTGGTAAAGAGTGTTAAACTCTACCTAAAAAGTTGCCAACTTCAGCCCTGTAGTGCCCTTCTCTGATTGGCCAGCCTCTGGCAGCCTGGCCAGGCTGCCCTGATGAGGTGTGAAGTGGCCTGAGCTGAACACAAAGAGATGTGCCTGGGGGAGGAGAACTTTCCTCAGTAGATGGAGAAGCAGGAAGGGGGAGGGCTGCCAAACTGGTCTTCAAAGGCAGGGAAGGACATTTAAAGCAACCCAGCACCTCCCTTACATCCTGCAAACCCAGACAATTAGGTGCCCCCTTGATTAAATTAGGAGAGGGCAGGAGAGGTTGTGTTTAGGATTTTTAGCCACACCAGTGTGTGGACTCAGCCAGATGTAACCTCCAAAAATAAGTTTAGGCCATGATGGATTTTTGAGGAATGTTGCTCCCTGGGATTGATTTTTGCTACACTTCCCAAGAAGTGTCCATCACAGGGGGAAGGACCCTGCACCTGATTGGAGAACCGGGACCCCTCTGCAGTGTATCCAAAGAGGGCTCCAGGGACGTCAGATCAAGATTCAGGTTCTGCCCAGTCGAACGATTTTCATCTCGAAAAATTGTCTACGTCTGAACGTAGAAATCTTCACTGCGGGCTCCCGCAACGTGTTTCCGAGGAAGGGCTCCAGGAGGTCGGATCGGACTGGTGACTTCGTCCCGCTGAAAAAAATCTTGAAGAAAACGACTAAGTCTGAAGGTAAACCTTTGACCGAGGCCTCCTGCTTTTTGTAGCTGAGCAGGGCTCCATTGCGGTCGGCCTTTAACTTTGACTTTGCCCCGGTTGAGGTGCGACCAGATGACCAGATTGGTGCTTTTCGTTTCTATGTGCTAGAAAACAGAAATTCTTTAAAAAATCATATCTCTAGTTTCCTTTATCTGATTTTGTTCGGTGTCATTTTAAAGCTACAAATTTTGCCTATTTTTATAACTTTGTTATGCATTTTTAAACTGTTTCCTGTGTTTTATTTAATTACTGTTTTGTGATACTTAAATGCCTTACACTTTGTTTCCTAAGTTAAGCCTTTTCGCTTGTTGCCAAGCTACCAAGTGTTGAGCTGGGGTTAATTTATTGAGACCTAACTGAACCTAGTGGGGGTTGATGGCCTATTGCTAAGTGTAGGTACTTACCTGCCCTTACCAATAATCCATTTTTCAACAGAGACGGAATGACTGCAGTGGCAGTTGTGGTGAATCCTGGGAGATCAACCTTGGATACGAGATCTACAGATTGGAGCGAGGCATCCGGTGCATCGGAGTCAGATGCCAACTCTGGTTCTACTGTGCACCCTGCCTTGGATGCTGAGCTGCTGCAAATCATGCCTCGCAACGCTGTTGACTTGGGTTGGTGGTGTCTTGTGGACAGTGGACATTTCGCATTTGGTAACTGTATGATGCGACCTTGATGGATGAGAAGCCTGTTTGTTTATTGTTTGATCTTTGGGTTGTATCCTACAAAGCTGGGGTAGTGTATTGAGGCCCAGGGGCTCCTTTTCCTTGGAGGCAACCGTCACCCCATGACTGTTCACTGTGTGAAACTTACACTGTTCCTTGGTTTGGGTTTTTGGTGTTTGGATGGTGGTTCTGTTGCCTGCCTGTCCTTTGGGGGTGGGTTAATGCTTGTGTCTGAGGAGTCTTATGTGTGCATGATGGGGATTGGGGATTACGAGTCCTTTCTTGAGGAGCACAAGCTGTGCTCATATTTATCAAATGGCATGTATGCTGAATGATTGTAAAATGATCTCCTGGAATGTTCAAGGACTTAATGGCATGTTCAAGTGCTACACGGCTCAGGTGTACCTGAAGAGGCAGGGGATTCAGGTTGCTCTCCTACAGGAGACATATCTCACTGCACAGGGTGTGTCTGTACATTGACACTGGCAGGGCTATTTGACTTTTACCACCTATTTGACTTTTGCTGAGGAGTTCTCATTTGGGTCAGGCCTGGGGCGCAGTTTCAGATATTAGAGGAGAGGGTGGATAAGGAGTGGCATTATGCAGTGGTGAGCGGCCACTTGAGGGCTAAACACTTATCGCTGGTCAAAATTTATGCTCCCAATACAGATCAACCTAGGATCTTAGGTGAACTATGATCAGTCCTGGCAACCTTTACGACATCCCCCATTGTTGCTGGGGGTATTTCAACTGTATGGCTGATCCTTCTAGATAGGTCCCATTCACCTTTGTGCTTCTCCCTTCTCAAGGACTGCCAAGAAATTGGCTTATTGGATCCAGCATTGGGGTCTGGTGGATACTTGGCACATGCCACATCCTGCTGAGCGTGAGTACTCTTTTTATGCACACGTGCAAGACCTGCATGTGCGCAGAGACACGTTTCTCTGCTCCCCGGTAGTGCATGTGCAGATTGCCCACTCTGAATATCTGACCAGAACATTGCTCAATCATAGCCCTATCCTCATTGGCCTAACGCTTGCATTTGTATTCCCAGTTTACGCCTTTGGAGTGAAAACCTGGAGGACCAGGTGTCCTGTGAGACTATAGGGGATGAATTAAGGCAGTATTTTACTGAAAATGCAGTGATGCCTTTGTCGGCCCTGGCCAAGTGGGTGCTTTTTCGACGGTTATTCAAGGGCACTGCATTGCTCGGGTTTGGGGGGGAGTGCAGCGATCACTGCAAGAGGAAACGCGGGCAGGAAGGCACACTTCAAGAACTGGAATTCATTACACACTGATCCCTTTGTGCATTGCTCCTTGCTGTTAAAAACGAGAAGTTGCCGCGCTTGTGATGAAGCTCTTCTGCTTTGACTACAGGCCGGGGCATTGCTTGCTTGGCTGGTAAATCCCGTTAAGCGGGGCTCACAGATCCTGGAAATGGTTGCCAGTGACGGAACCCGGGTTCATTACCTGGCTGATATTCACGGACTATTTTGCACATACTACACTTTATATGGTGCCGTCTACTACCGGCCCTGCCTTCGCTGATTCTATTCTTTGACCTTTTGCCGACTCTGCTACCAACACCTGCTGAGGAGCTGGTGCAGATGTCTCGTTGGCAGAGATTATAGATGCGATATGGGCCATGGCCCATGGTAAAGTATTGGGGTTCGGATGGCTGCCGGTGGAGTTTTATACCGCCTACAGTGCTCATGTCGCCCCTCTAATTGAGATCTACAGGGTGGCTTATGTGGCCCAGGTGCTGCCCCTACCGTGAAGGAGGCCTTGATAGTTCCCCTCCTCAAAGATGGGCCATCCTCCTCAGAATCTGGGATTGTATCGACCTCTGTCAATGCTAAAAGTCAACCATAAAGCCTCAGTGTTTGTTGGCTACATGGCTGTTGCCCCATATCCCTCAACTTGTACATGCTGGTCAGATGGGCTTCATATCTGAATGGAATACAGTGATGAATATCAGGAGAGTGATGGAGTTGATACTTGTGGCATCTTGAAATAATAACTAGGCAGTAGTAATGTCCATGGACATTGAGAAAGCTTTTGATGCCCTGGACTGGGAGTATTTGGAGGCAGTGCTACACAGTATGGGCCTGGGATAGAGGTTAATTGCATGGACAAGACTATTTTATGCAGTTCCTATAGCGAGGATCAAGATGGGGGTGACAGTGTCGTTCTCATATGTGGTAGGGAGAGGTATGAGGCAGGGCAATCCTTTATGCCCGCTGTTATTTGCACTTGTGGTAGAGCCTCTGGCAAGTAGAGCAAGCAATGGCATATCTTACTGTGGTATCTGGCTCCCTTGAGGTGTGTATCATACTGCATTATATGCAGATGATATGTTGTTCTTTTTGTGGGACCACAGGGTGGATGTTCCTGGGGACACCCATCTCCTAAAGACGTTTGGGGCTATCTCTGGTCTTAACATGAATTAGCAAAAGACTAGTCTGACTCCGCATTCGGAACTCCAATCAAAAAATGACACCTTTCGTTATCTGGGAGTCCAACTGTACTGGACAGAGGCCATCTTTCTTGATGGTAACCTGAGTAGACTGCTTGCAGTGCTCCAAGGGTCGATACGCTTTTGGACGACTCTCCCTTTATCAGTTTCTACAAGAAGACAGTTGTTCCCAAAACTGTAGCTTTAGCCTGGCTGCTATATTATTTTGATACCTCTCCATCATAATTGCCCGAGGCATATTTCGGGTACTGCATTCTATGGTCATTAGTCTCATTTGGGGGGCCTGCTGCCACCATCTGGCTCTTGTGAAGCTCTGTGCTAGGTTCAGGACAGTGGGTTAGCAGCTCCCAACTTTGAGGCGTATTATCTAGAGGCCCAATTAGAATGGGTCAATTTATGTGCTGTTGTCCTGGCTGTCGCAGCTCTTGCTCGAGCCTAAATGAGTTCGGGCTGAGCCCTGTACCCCTGCAGCCGGTGCTGGATTCGATAGTTGCAGTCAGCTGGGGTGGCTGAGCCATATTTCCCTGCCCCACACCTCCATTGGTTGGGGCAATTTTTCCAGGAGGATGCTGCCACTCGTTGAGGAAGGTGGGTGGCCCTCAGACTCCTGTCGTCTTATACAGGTCTGGGATCCTGTTGTCCTAAAAGGACTTCCAGACGGCATATGATTTGCCAACAAGTCACTTTCTTTTCATTGGCACGCTCACTGTGCTCATTTGACAGCAGTGGTGCTGGGGGCAAGAAGAACCGACCATGCTACAGGGCCGTCATCATGTACTCTGAGGGCAGACTCTAGTGTTCCCCTCCCCACCCTCAGGGCCTGAACCGCCACGTTTGGGTTGAGCAACCCCTGCCTGCCCCGTCGTCCTCTGAAAGGTGTTCTGACAAATATCTTCAAAGCAAATGCCAAAATAATTAATCAGAATTCGATGTTATTACGCAAAAGGCCAGCTTCGGCAGTTTGCACTATTTAATAGTGCAAAATGCATCCTCGCATCCAGTTTTGGCACAAGGACAAATTTCCCACTAAAGAAAGGAGCACAAAATCGTGCTTGATACCTGCAACAACTGCACGTGCTTGGTTCATTCAGATTCTTCCGTGCTCCAGTGATGGGATTATTATCCTAAGTCTCAATTATGCAACATGGCATAGCAGTGATATCTTAGGCATTTTGCATAAAAGCTGTAACCCAAAATGTTGAAAGTTACATGGTACCAGGCCTACTGTAAACATATTCATTCACTTCCTGAAAGAGTCATCTTTCTCAAGTTCCTCCCTGCTATGGTGTGAATGATGTCAGCAGGGCGTTTCCCCTTCTCTGGTGCTCTCCAGGTCTGCTAACCTACTCTGATATAACACTTCTTGTCTTTGTGATGTCATCAGAACTGCTGAGTTACTTGTTAATATTTGAAACACTATGTAAGTGGCAAGTGGCAAGATGGGTATAACAAATCTTGCCAACTCACTATGCGGGCATGGCCTCTCTAGAGCTTGTAAAGATTGTCTTGTAAATTGCAACTCACATAATGTGGCAAAATGGAAATCGTACTCTTGTGCATTCAAACATCTGGCACAGAGTCTAAAGATGATAAGAATTAAAAATGAAAACGTCCCAAGCAAATTAAATTAATTTAAGCTACAAAAAAGTTATTGAAAACCGAAAAAACTTGGAACAACAGATCTTTTTACACTGCAAGTCACATACTGTGAAAGATACGGGCATTGCTTCATGATAGTTGGCCATAAGGTTTAGTCGTCCGTATGTTGGTGGGATATTGGGGTAAGACAATATGACTATTTCTGTCTAGTAGAAGTCAGTTTGAGCAAAATGGCCCTTTACGTTTAATTGTGATCCAGTGTATTATGCAGGTGACTCCTGTTCTTTGTCCAAACTTGAAAAACATAGCTTGATTCACAATGATTTGAGCTTCCTAATGTAGTTTAGATGTACAAAACAGGCGCTTGATATTTTTAATTGAACATCCTGAGCGACAGGTTCATGATAAGTGGAATTTCGGAATCTTAACGTGCACTCATGATTGTGAAAAATCCACCCGAACACTATAGGGTCAGGGATAGGCATATGAAAGTAGACCGTGTAAAATATTGCAAACTGGAATATTGGAAATATGTCCACCCTGGAATCATGCAAAGGTTGGAAAAATGTGTTTGCAGAATGGAATTAGGAAGACATTAGCCACACATCTCTAAGAGGTACGGCAGGAGAGTCCTCTTCCCAGAGAGAATATTTTCAATGCAAAGGAAAAGAAAAAAGTTAAACGTGTAAATTGTAATGGGACTCCTGTTAAGTTATATAATGTAAAACTAACTGACAATCCAGATTGTTGGAATTGTAAGACTGAACTTGGATCATTGAAACACATGCTATTTGAGTGTCCACTTATTTCCAATTTTTGGTCTGATGTCTGGTGTAAAATCTCACAACTTTTTCATATTTCCCTCCCCTCCACATATGAAATTTTTATCAGCAAATCTTCACCTATTACGTGTCCAGTTTTGTATATGGATGCTAAATTGTTTGCTTTATTCATTTCTTCTGCTATTGAATCTATTACAATGAATTGGTAATCCACTAACGAGATATCTTCAAATGCCATGTAAGATTTGATATTATACATGAGAAATGGAATTTAATTCTGTTCTAATAAGAATAAGAAGCTAGGCTTTATCTCATAATTAATTTGAGAGACTATGGATGTTTTTCTTAGCATTAGCTAATTAACTAAATAAAATAAGACAGTGCTAGGTAATATTACATAGATAGCACTATAAATGTTTTTTTATAATTTATGGTTTTAGATAGAATGCTAATATAAATACACATTTTATTCATCATAGTTTCAGATATATTCTTAAATTGATGACTATATTGCTGTTATTTTTGTCATTTGGTATGATATTATAAAGCACAATAAAATGAGACTTGTGGGAGTCTATAACTGACTTTTTAGAGTTGGGATTTGTTAATCGGGTCTAATCATCAACAAGAAATCACACCACATGAAATAGGGACGTCTTAACAGGAGCAGAGGTATTGGTACGCCATGCAGCACCCTCCATTTTAAGTTGTGAGAAGGAGGTAGAAGTGGTGTAAATTACTTAGCTAGTACTTGGTTCACCAGAAAAGAGGAAATTCAATCTACTGCTATGCCACAAAAGCCAGTCAGAGTCTCACACATGAGTATTTAATTGTATTAAGGGCTGATGCACCAAACCATAGTCCTGGGGCCATATCACATAAAATTTGCATTGGTGCAGATTAGGTGCGAATTTTCTTTTACACACTTCTGCTTCTTGGGTAAGCAATAGAGAAAACATATTTACTCATCCCAAGAGCCGCAGGTTGCATCTCGCAGAGTTTACGTTTATATTGGCATTCACAAACTCCATTTAGTAATAAGAGCACGACTGCGGACTTCCGCAGTCAGGTGGAGAACTCCACACATAAAATGATAGGCATGCCATATCTTTTTCTGGGAGGAGTTCTCTGCCCCCACCACGTCCTCTACAGCTGTAAGATTACTATTAAACTGGAGTTTGTGAATGCCAATCCAAACGTAAATTTACTCACATGTGTAAGTTTACCTGAGTGAATCAGGCTCCAAGTGTCTAGGCGCACACCACAGAAGTAAGAACTGAGCCGAAGAGGGGCAGAACTCAGTTTAATAAAGGTTACTCAATAACGATTGGGCAGTGAAGAACACACTGTTCACTCATAAATCTCTTCTGTGAACTCCAAGAAATCCTGTGCTTTCCTCCTTTTGCCTGGGAAGGACCTTCGGCCTACAAGCCTGGAGCGTCCATTCTTGCACTCCGACATTTACCCGGTGGGCTGCAGGCCGTGGGCCTGCTCTCAGATTAGGATGGTCTGCCACGAACAAACCAACCTCCATAACCCCATTCCAGATGCGGTTTTTGCAGTGGGACCTGGTTTTTAACGTTTTTGCAAAGACTGACTGATTTTAGTTTCCAGTCGCGACATGCTCAGCCCCAGCTTGAGCCTGTGTCGTGGGCCCTGTATCGGCCGTTCACGAGCAGGAAGACAGCCCACTTAAAGCCTGCCCCTGTCAGCGGAACCTGAAGGCGCAGACCAGTGTCGTTATCCCCAACTCTGGCTGCCACGCTGTCACCCAGGCATGGCGGAGAGGACAAATGACAGCACCAGAGGACGCTGGAGCCCCAAGCGCGAGTAGAGAGAGAAGGGTGGGTGGAGGGAGATATACTTAGGAACGGCCCGAGCAGCTTCAGCAGAACCTGACAGCTTTTCACATGCAGTTTATAAAGCTCAGATGAGTCAGGGGAGAGAGGCCGCATGAGCCCCGGAGAGCCAGACTTGGGGACAGAAGGCCTAATCCACAGAGGAGACAGGAAGGAGGCAGAAGGAGCCGAAACCGTCCGATCACATAGAGAGTGTGTAGCTGAAGCGAAGCCACAGAAAGCAGATAATTACTTGTCAGACTCAGATAGTAGTTATGAAGCAGGGTTTATTTCGAAAAGTTAATGTGACTGTGAACCAACTGAGTGATAGCATCCCTTTTGTTGGCTCTGTATGTTACAAGTGGAAACCTTATTACATTTTATGTCTGTCCTCCTTGCTTATATGAGGGCGTAGTGAACTGGCCAACTAAAACTATGGCCCTGACTTATACTTTTTGGTGCAAGACTGCACTAAAGCAGTTTTTCACCAAAAAGTTTAGCACCGGCTTGCACCATTTCTGTGGACCAGCCGGGCACCATATTTATGGAATGGTGCAAGTCGGTGCAAATGGTAGGCTAGTGTAAAAAAAAATGACGTTAGTCGGGTGGGCTGGCGGAATGGAAGAAGGGGGATTTGCACCAAAAAATGACTTTAGGCAGTTTAGAGTAAACAAAAAATGACTCTAACCTGGCTAGAATCATTTTCTGACGCAAAACCATCCATACCACATGATTCCTGTCTTAGAAAAGACAGGAGTCATGCCCACCACACTAATAGCCAGCACAGGGGACCAGGGTCTCCTGGGCATGGCCATTGCACCAAGTGCCATGTAGGGGGCCCATTGCAAGGCACCCAATGACACTTAAAAATAAAAATAAAATAGCTACCTGTACTTACTTATACTTACCTGGGATGAGGTCCCCCAACCTCTGCTCTCCCTCTCGTGTGGGTATGGGTGTCCCTGGGGCCTGTGAAGGGCACCTGTGGGCTTATTCCATGGTGTTCCACCATGGAAATAGGCCCACAGGTCCCCTAACGCCTGCCCTGACCCAGGCGTTAAAAAATGGTGCATTTTTTACCCCTCCTCCCTCCCGTGTGTAATTTTAGCACGAGTGGACAAATATGGCGCTAAGGCCATAGAGTCATTTTTTGCACGGGAACGCCTACTTTGCATCTCATTGACGCAAAGTAGGTTTCCACGTCCAAAAAATTACTTTAACTCCATAAATTTGGCGCTAGGCTGGTCTAGCGCCAAAGTATAAATATGGAGTTAGTTTTGCACCGAATTTGCTTTAAAAAATGAATAAAATTTGGCGCAAAACAAGTATAAATATGCCCCTAAGTATTCTGTCCTGTTGTTCTTTAATGCAGGTGTTGAACTATCCCAGGGAACGGCCATTGCATTTACAAGCTATTTCAGATCAGTGTTGGAGGCAGAACATATGTTTCACTGCAAAGCGTGTGCAAGGGTTAAGAAAGGATAACATTGACACTCTTTTGTGTGCAAGACAAATTAATTTTTGAGCGCTTGCTTCAAGACCAAAGGAAGAAGTATCACCATTTCCACCAGCACTCTGGAATCCTGGAAAACTAAAATGGAACTGATGGCCATCAAAGCACTCCTCTGGTAGAGGGTAGGTATGAAAAGGTCAACAACGACCTTAAAGCCCGGTCTGAGAAGAGAGTCACGAGTAACCATTAGCTAAGGCCAAAGAAGCACAGAGGAGAGCTCGATCATGGACGGCTACTCATATTGCTGCTGAGCTAAAACTGCATGTCCTAAGCCAGAAACTCAGCGAAGACACCTATGGATTGCCAACCAAAGAGAATGATGACTGCCTGGGGCTGGGAAGTGAAGGTCGCTCCTGGTAGGAGGCTTAGAAGCAATCACGGATAAACTGGAACAAGTATGCTGACAGCACTTCAAATGCTGGTGTGTCTTCTAATGTATTTGGAGGTGAGACACACTTCTGAGCTGTCAGTGATTAGGTGAAACAAGGACAGCAGTAAAGTACTGCAGGCAGACGCTTGGGGATAGAAGGGTGGGGTATGTGCATGTTAGAGACCAACCAATGAGTTAAAGGAGCTTGGGTGGCTCTAAGAGAGGACCCCAGCTAGAGCACCACCAATAAGCACTGCCCTGAAAGAATGTGGCGTTGAGTCACAGAGAGTAAGGCATGCATTAATTCATCACTAGTGCGGCAGTGGAACTGGTACCCATGGGTAAGTGTCAAAAGGAGATTATAAAAACTGGCCGCTGAATGTCAAAATGGTACACAAGATATGTTAGAAGGCCTCAGATGCTACAGATGAGGCAGACCGACTTAAAAATTGTATTTATTGCCTGTTTGCAAAACGCAGGTGATTATTTGATGACACAGTGGGTGTGCTGACACTAGATAACCCAACGACGAAGGAGTTATCGAGAAAACGGTGTGTCTTTAAATGTTTGTGGAACACAGACAAAGAGGTTCAAAGGGAGGCAGCTCCTGGCTTTACCGATCTAATAAGGAAACCTTTTCTCCTCCTTTCTGACTGGGCAAATATTTATGACCTGAATGAGATGAAGGGGTGCTTAAGAGATTGAGTGTAACAAGTGCCGATCGGGTGAAGAGGCCGGAAGCAGAGACATAGGCCCTCATTATGATATTGGCGGTAAATCCCACTTACCGCCATGCTGACTGCCACCAACATACCGCCGCGGATATCTGTTCACCATATTATGACATACACACACACACACACCAATCCGTCACTATTCAGCCACAGACACAAGTCGGCCACACCAAAGGTCAGTGATAAATTGGCGGTATCCAAACTCACACCGTTTCGCCAACAGAACAATGCCCACCACATTATGACCCACGAATCACCACGTCTGACATTCAATGGCGATAAACCATTGGCGGTACATACCGCCACGCTCAAAATACACACACACATACAAAACAACACTACATTGGTCAATTTAAATAACACACACCTGACACCCATACACACACCACACCCACACCACTATAAAACACACACCCACATTACCCACAACCCCTTACGAATACAAACCATTGGCACAAGACTGACACCATGACTACAGACAAAACCAGAGCCACACACCACCTACACATATACACCACCCACGCACCCCACATCACACACCCCAACACATCACCCTACACACCGTCACCTACACAACTCACACAACACCCATGGCACCACAAAGACACCCCAGATTCTCAGAGGAGGAGCTAAGGGTAATCATGGAGGAAATCACCCGGGCAGAGCCACAGCTATTTGAAGCACAGGTGCAGCAGATATCCAGTGCTAGGATGATGGAGCTACAGTGAAGGATCGTGGACAGGGTCAATGCCGTGGGACAGCACCCCAGAACAAGGGACGACATCAAGAAGAGGTAGAACGACCTATGGGGGAAGGTGCGTTCCGTTGCAGCAAGACACCAACTCGCTGTATAGAGGACTGGCGGTGGACCCCCACCTCCTCACCCACAACTAACAACATGGGAGGAGCAAGTATTGGCAATCATGCATCCTGAGGGCCTGGCAGGAGTAGCAGGAGGGCTGGACTCTGGTAAGTCAACTCTATACCATTATCACCCCCTACCTGCATGCCATAACATACCCCCACCCTCACCCTCACTCCACTCCACCACCTCCCACACCCCCCACCATCACATCTCACTCATCCCAATGCCAAGCCCTGCATGCCTTACCAATGCATGGACAACACTCACAGACCTGCATGGACACCTATCACTAAAGCCTGCACACTAGAGAGAACTAATCATCCCACCATACACCAAAGTACACAAGTGAAAGCTGCCAGGTCAAATACAAACAAAGAGGGCAACCCACCGATGCACAATATGTCACACACAGAAACATTAACACAGCATTACATCTCCACAGGTATCCCAGCCAACGTCAGCGAAGAAGAGGTGCCAACACTATCCAGTCCCCCAACTAAAGAGGCCCACAATGATGACAGCAACTCTGGTCGCCTGGATCTGGATGACCAACCTGGCCCATCAGGGATCTCTGGACAGTCGGTTACCCAGCCACAGTCACACACCACCACAGAGCCACCCCCAACTGGAAACACCACCACAGCGTTCCCCTACCTTTGTCCCCAGGACACGTCAATCAGCAGTGTGTCCACCACTACAGGGACCCCAGGGCACACCTCATACCCAAGACAATCAGGGACCTGGGGTCAGTGGCAGTGGGCATACGGTTCAGGGGTCAAAGGCACAGGAAAACAGGGAAACTGGGAGGAGTGCTGTGCACCAGGGGGAGGACAGGCCCACAGAACCGACTCTCCAGGAAGCACTTGCAGAGATCCTGGGAGCCTACCAACATTCCCAGGATAGGCTGGGCCAGATCCTGGACAACATGCAGGAGAACAGGCAGCTGCAGGAGGGACAGTACCAGGGGATCAGGGAGGACTTGCAGGCCATCAACAACACCCTGGTCTCCATAGCAGGGGTGCTGGCAGACATGGCCAACATTATGAGGGAGGCAGTCTCACAACAGCGGGCCCCTGCCACTAGCCAGACATCTGAACTGCCTTCCACCTCTGCTGCCGCTAGTGGACAGGAGGCCCACACAGGACCAACAGGCTACTAGCACTCCTCCCCCTGCAGAAGATGAACCACCCCGCAAACGTTCCCTGCGATCCAGGCAGAAGCCAGAGACTATTGCCAAGACACCCACCAGGAAATGAGACTCTCCTGATTGTCACCCTTGTGTCCCACTCTGTCACCCTATCCACCTTGAACTGCCATTGCTCCCCTTCCTATGTCCCCTTGGACAACGCACATGTGCACCAAATAGACTGGAACAATACCCTGGACTTTCCTCCATCATAAACCCATCCCAATGCACTTGTGCTTCTTCTTCTTAGCACTTCAATAAACACCCTTTGAAAAAGTATGGAGTATGTCAAACTTATTTAAGTATGTATTTGTTTAATCAGGTTCAAACATTGCAATTCAACTGTACAGTAATGTTCACATAGAAAAGACCTGTAGTAGGCTGCAGTGATCCCACCAGAAGTGATAGTGGGGCACCAACATCTGCAAAATGAGTTGCCAAAGGGTACAGTGAGTGGGCATAGAAGTGGGAAATAACAGCATGCCAGTGCCAAAGATAATCTAAATAATGACAATGAAATGTGAAGTAACACTGTCTTACCTGTGTGTCATTGGAAGTATTGTCGTATCACTGCTGTTCTGTTGTCCTCATCCTCATCCTCTGCCTCCTTATCCTCACTGTCCACTGGGTCCACTGCTGCCACACGGCCATCTCCAGCCTCCTCCTCCTGCAGAAAAGGCACATGGTGTCTCAAGACAAGGTAGTGCAACATTCAGCATGCCACGATTATCTGGCAGACCTTCTTGGGTGAGTAGCACAGGGATCCCCCAGTTAGATGGAGGCACCTGAACCTGGCCTTCAGGGGGCCAAAGGTCTGTTTGATTATCCTTCTTGTTCGGCCATGTGCCTCATTAAAACGTTCTTCTGCCCTTGTCTTGGCATTCCTCACAGGGGTCAGTAGCCATGATAGGTTGGGGTAACCTGAGTCACCTGTAAATATTGAGGGACAACATTTAGGCACACACTATCCTATATGGCCCACACCATACCCATACACCAACTTCTACTGGGTGGGAACCAGGGCTCACCTATTAGCCACACCCGGTGCCTCTGTAGTTGGGCCATCACATTAGGGACGCTGCTATTCCTCAGGATAAAGGCATCATGCACCGACCCAGGATACTTAGCATTGACATGGGAGATGCACTGGTCCACCAAGCACACTATCTGTACATTCATGGAGTAGAAACTCTTTCGATTTCTGAACACCTGTTCATTTTGCCGGGGGGGGGACAAATGCAAAATGAGTTCCATCAATCGCCTCAATTATGTTGGGGATATGTCTCATTGCATAGAAGTCAGCCTTCACTGTGGCCAAATCCTCCACGTGGGGGAAAACAATGTAGCTGCACACATGTTTAATCAGGGCAGACAACACTCTAGTGAGCCCTATTGAGAACATTGGCTGCGACATTCCTACTGCCAAGCCCACTGTCACCAGTTGCCAAGAAATGGAGCACAGATAGGACTTGCACAAGAGGGGGCATCCTAGTGGGGTGACGGATAGCAGATATTAGGTCAGGCTCCAATTCGGCACACAGCTCTGTGATTGTGGCCCTGTCACGTCTATAGGTGAGGATAATGTGCCTGTCCTCCATTGTTGCCAAGTCCACCAGGGGTCTGTACACGAGGTATGTCTCCATCTCCTATTCATCCACAGCGGTTGCAGTCTTAGGGACAAAAGAGTGAGGAGCCAGTCACAAAATGAACATCAGAGCCACAACAGTACAATGCATGATGTTAATTTGGAATGGCTAAGTGGGATTTGTCCTGTATATCCTATTTTTAACTGTGACACAGCTATTATCCAGGGGCTCCCCCCACCTGAAATGGGGTCCACCTGTCCTGTGTGGAGGGACAGGTGGAAGTGGGGTAATTCTGCTGACGTTGTGCACCGTTGCGATAGGCAGTCGGGAACAGCGGTGCAACTCCTCATTGGTTAACATTGGGCTCTATGGGTTATATTGGCCAATGGTGATGTACGCTGGTGGTGACGGTATGCACCGCCGCAGAAGTGACCTCCATTTTCTATCCGATCACTCACTTGCTACCTGACTTTCAGCAGGAGAGGACCTACGCTGCATGTGCTGCTGTGACCTGTGTCTGGAACCTACCATGGCTTGTGTGACTGGGGAAAGGGCCCCTACCTTCACCTCGGCGGAGTTGGAGCGACTGGTGGATGGGGTCCTACCCCAGTAGGGACTGCTGTATGGGCCTCCAGATCAACAGGTGAGTACACTGGCAGCACAATGCATGTGGCATGAAGGCATGGAGTGGTGTGTGTGAAGGCCTCGTGTAGGGGGGTGGGTGGATGTCCCCTGGGCGGCGTACAGCTTGTGTGCTGGGCCATGTGTGTGCAAATGGTGATGTGAAGGGGTATGGTGGGCCATAAGTGTAACAGGCAGGACAGTCTGACTGATACCATTTCCTGTGTGTATTTCTCTGCAGGTCAGCGCCCATCAAAAGAGGGGTATATGGTGTGCCATCGCCAAGGACGTGTGGACCCTGGGTGCCTACAGCAGGCGGAGCACCCACTGTCGGAAACGGTGGGAGGACCGGAGACGCTGGGCATGGAAGACGGCGGTGGCCCAGCTGGGGATGGCCTCCCAACGAGGAAGGGGTGCCCGTCGAACCCTAACCCCCTGATGGCCTGCATACTGCGGTGGCCTATTCGAAGCTGGATGGGCGCTTGAGGGCATCACAGCAGCCACAAGGGGGTGAGTATAGTGCCCATCATTACAACCTATGCATGGTAGGGGGGTAGCCGGGTGGGGGATGTGTGTCGGGTGCCCCTAGCCCAGGCCAGGCATTGCAGAGTAGGTCCCATGTTGGCCAGGGTTCTGAAGTGATAATCCTGCTACCTAGCTTGTAGGCATCCACAACAGGTCATGGCTATGTGGGACCCAGGTGTGCTGCATTTGGCGGTATGTACCCCTCCCCATGCCTTGGTGGCTAGCATTATAACTGGGAGTGCAATGCATAGTGTGTAGTCCTGTACCCTGTGTGTGACGGTGGTGTGTATGCCAACAGTGGTGTTGGTGCAGCCATTGACCCAGTGTATCCTTTGTCTCTCCTCCGCCTTTTTGTTTTGTCACCCTGTCCTTATGTGCTTTAGCATCATCTGGCAGAGGAGCAGAGGCACTGCCGACAGAGGGAGCATCCCAAGGACCCAGGAGGCAGAGTCCAGTGACGCTGAGAAAACCAGTGGGACGGAGGGCGAGGGGACTACCACGGCGGAGACAGGAGAGGACAGTTCAGACACATATATCTCCTCTGATGGAAGCTACCTGGTGGTGGCGGACACCTCTGTGCCCACCCCAGTTACAGGTACAGCCACCACCCCCGTCCCAGTACCACCCTCCCAGCAGCCCCTCAGCGAATTGCCCGTGCCCGCTCACCCAGGAGGGTGGGCATCTCCTTCGCCCCAGGCACCTCAGGCCCTGCCCCAGTTAGCCCTGCTGTGTGAATGTCATCCAGGGGCTGGTAGCCCAGATGCAACAGACTAATGAATTCATGGAGGGCATTCAAACTGGCTTGGCGGCCCAACAGAGATCAATCCAGGCTCTGGCCTCCTCTATGATGGCAACCATTGTCCCTGTTTCCATCCTCCCCCTCCAACTTCCTCTTCCCAATCCCATTCCCCTCAACCCCAGCCTATCCCAAGTACACAGTTAGATAAGCATGCACACAAGACAACACACAAGAGTGGCACAGTCAAACACAAGCACTACACATCATCCCACAGGCACTCACACAAACACCATCCAGATGCAGACATACCAACATCCACAATTTCCACTGTCTCCCCCTCCTCCTCCTCCACCTCCCTCCCAGTTCCGTCTACACTCACACCTGCATGCACTACATCCTCATCCACTACCAGCATCGCCACCTCACCTAGCAGAACACACACCTCACTGGCAGACACCTCCACAACAGCCATGCACACGTCCCCTGTGTCCTCTCCCACTGTGGCTGTCACCCCCACTCCCAAGGTACACAAACGCAAGCACTCAGACACCCAAAAGCCATCCATCTCACAACAGCATCCAGCCCATGCACCTGCACTCAAACACAGCAGACAGACACCTCCTACAACCACTCCCTCTTCCTCCACTCCCAAACCTTCTCCCTCTTCCCACCCCAATGTCCCTAAGAAGTTTTTCCTCTCCACCATTGACCTCTTCCCTACCCCTCTCCTCCCAGCCTTCACGTCTGGCCAGGGTGGCAAAAACCCAGGCAAGCACCTCAGCCACCCAGTCCACGGGCCCAGTAGTCTCCACACCCACTCATGGTGGGAAAGGATCCAGGCTACCAGGCAGCCTTAAGGAAAGGGTGCCTGCCCCAGCTGTGGATCGGAAGACCAAGGAGCCCCAGCTGCTGCCAGGAAGGACAAGGAGCCAGCCTCAGTTGCTGCCAGGAAGGTCAAGGAGCCAGCCTCAGCTGCTGCCAGGAAGGGCAAGGAGCCTGCCCCAGCTGCTGCCAGGAAGGACAAGGAGCCAGCACCAGCAGGCAGGAAGGACAAGGGGCCTGGTGCAGGGACTAAGACGGAGCCCCCACCACCAACCATGGTTGTGTAGCCATCCGAGGCTGCAGAGGATGGGCAGGAGCTTCCCCCCACCACCAGCAGCAGCACCACCACCACCAGTGGGCAGCCATCCAAGGCTGCAGGGGATGGGCTGGAGCCTCCCCCCACCAGCAGCAGCACCACCACCAGTGGGCAGCCGTCATCGCCAGAGGACAGTATGTAGTCCTGCCTCCATTGGCTGCTGTGCGGCCTGCGCCCTGCAAATCCAGTGGGTAAGACACCCACCAACCCCAGCCTCCCCAGGATCAGAAGCACAGGGCACGATTCCCCCTCCTGAACCAGTGGGGAAGACACCCACCAACCCCAGCCCCCCAGGATCAAGAGCACAGGGCACGATGCCCCCTCCAGAGTCAGTGGATAAGACTCCCACCTGAAAGACAGGACAGAGTACAGGGCATGTTGTCCCCTCCAGAGCATGTGGGCAAGTCACCCACTTGAGATACTCTCCAGAACCAGTGGTGTTGTTCCATCTGCTGGCTGAGGTGCCCCCTGTTCCCCATCCCCCTGAGGTGCCTGCCTATTTTCCAACTGATGTCCCTGCAGTGTTCTCTCCGTGTTGGTGCAGGTGACAAGTGGGGCCTTGGACTTTGGCCTGTGGCCCTGTGGCCCACGCACAATGAAGACTGGGCAGTGTCCATTGAACTGTACATATGTATATACCATTACATTGCATTTTCGTATTTCTACTGTGTTGTTATTATTACGCTCACTTTTGCACATTCCTGTTGTCCTTGCATTATTCTTCAGGGGTACGGGGTAAATATGTTTTAATACTGCAGCTGATTGTGTGTATGGTGTTGGGGGTGGGTGTGTGTGTGTTGTGTGTGTGTGTGTCACTCTCTTTTTCCTCCCCCCCTCCCCTGTGTGCTAGGTGGCTATACTCACCGTGCTCATCTCCGCCGTTGGTGTTCGTGGTGGAACATGACGTAGAAAATAATTGGAAATATTTGTAGTTCGGGCTTCATGGCGGCATGGTTCTTCCCTGTGTCTCCAAAGGTGAGTCCTTTCCCTTCTGTGCAGTGTTTCTCCCAGGCTTTTGATGTTGTTGGTAACGCCTTGGAAAAGGTGGCAGTTTCCTGTCTCATAATATGGTGGGTGGAACATTGACTTCTGCCTGGCTGTTGGCGGCTACCGCCGTGGTGGCTGTTGTTTTTTCCCTGGCGGTTGGTGTGGTAAAGTGGCTGCCTATTTGAGTTCTCACCACCATGGTCATAATTTGGTGGTAGTTACCGCCAGTCTGTCAATGGTATTACTGCCACTTTATCAACGACCGCCAGGTTTGTAATGAGGGGCATAATGTTTTAAACAGTACCTTTTTCTCAACAAGGATCCAGTGCAAGGCTCTTAAGTGGGGTAAGGTTGACAATGTTCTTTTAGGTCCAGAATGACACTGGCAGCAGATGTTTGAACTGTCTGCACCTGCTGGCTCAGGTGTTTAGGTAGCCCTACAAAGAAACGAGTTGAAGTAGTCAACTTTAGACCTGATAGGAAATTGGGGTACTGACCTGAATACCTCGGCTGGGAGGAGTGAATTAATGCATGAAAAAGCAGTTGATGTACATTTGGAAATATGATTCTGAAATGTTAGTGTGGTGTGGTGATGACTTCCAAATCACGAGCAGCAGAGACAAGAGCAGGTGAAGGACCAAGATCAGGTGGCCACCAGTCGGCAGAAAAGTTTGCCAAGAACAGTTTTTGAGGAATTTAATAGTAGAGTTGTGTTTCATCCAGCGGGCTATGTCTAGCAAACAAGTGTTGAAATGTGATTGCAGGGATGCAGTATCCCCATCCAGTTTGAGAATTAGTTGAGGGTCACCAGCGGAAATAAATCAAATAAAACCATGAGAATGAATCAAAGATGCACGTGGGGTAACATAAATGGTAAAAATGATGAGGCTAAGCACAGAGCCCTGCTGCACCCCACAAGAAAATGTTTTAAATTTTGGTTGGAAAGGAGGAAGCATAACCACTTGAGCACAGTCTTTCTTTGACTAATTAGGAAAACCAGTTAAGATGGCCACCAACACAAGTCTACCTACGTACAGTAAGGGGAATCAGGTGGGAGACCGTGTCAATCGACTAAGATCAGGGTGGCTTTGCCACCAGCATGGTTCATCTTGAACCACGGCCAGGACAGTGTCAATCCTGTAGGATGGTTTAAAGTCAGATTGGCAATGAATGAGCCAGTCAGTGACTTTAACTAAGACTCTTACCGTAGAGCTATTAGAATGCCCAGGGGAATTAGCCTATTTTCTTTTGGTAGAAATGGTGTCTTTGGTTGACAGTCAGGTTACCCCCTGTCCAAGTAAGGACCCTCACTCTAGTCAGGGCAAAAGAGAAACACACCTTGTTAACCCCCACTCACCCCCTTGGTAGCTTGGCACTGACAGGCCGGCTTAACTCAGAAACAATGTGTAAAGTATTTGTTCCAACACACACAGTAATGCAGTGAACCACTACAAAATGACACAACACACACAGTAATGCAGTGAACCACTACAAAATGACACAATAGTAAATATTTTATCTAAATAAGCAAGACCAAATACGATAAAAATCCACAATCCACAGTTAAAAATATGAATTTAGCACTTGAAAGCACAAAAATAGTGCCAAGAGGCACAAATGCTGCAAGTTGGTATTAAGCGGCGTCGTGACGGAGTTGTTTCCTACAATGCAGCGCCAATGGCGCCATTTATGGAGTCTTTCGACCCCTAGGTTCAGTACCTTAGCAAACAACTAAGGTTCAGTACCTTAGCAAACAACTAGAAAACAGGCCAGTGCACAGAGTCAGGGAGCAAGGTGTTGCTGGATCCGATGTGGCGTCAGTTCCGGTGCTACTGGGCAGAAAGGCAGAGACGTTGTGCAGCGGTGTCGAGTCCTTACTGCAGAGCGGAGTAGGTGAAGTGGCGTTGGTTGCAAAGTCGGTCCCATGGTTCCAGCGGGCACAAAGTCCGGCGATGTCACAATGCTGCAGGGCAATGGGTTCGCAATGATGTCACAGGGCCGCAGGTGCTGCGATGGTGTCGGATGTTATGGACGTCAGACTTCCGACACTCCGAAGTCAGCAAAGTCGGGCAGGATCAGCGGCTGCAGTGACGCAAAGCCGACAGAGTTGTCGCACTTCTGCGGGGTCCACAACCATGGGGCAGGCGGTGTCGCGATTCAGGCAGCGGCCTCCTTTGTGAAGTCGCACGGTATCGTCCGACAGGTTTTTCTCCAGAAATTCACTTCGAGGGGCCCAGGAACTGGAATGGCACCCTCTGGCAAGCTAGAGTCCACAGAAGGCACACTCAGAACTGGGTGGTGAAGCCTTTGCTGTCCCTGAGGCTTTAAGACAGGAGGCAAGCTTTACTCTGAGGGATGCAAAACAACGTCTAGTCTCTGTCCCCTTGCACAGGCAGAAGCAGCAACTGCAGGATAGCCCAACACAGCACAGTCACAGGCCAGGACAGCTCTTCAGCTCTTCTCCAGGCAGAGGTTCCTTTTGAATCTTTGAAGTAATCTGATTTTCAGGGGGTTTGGGTCCAATACTTATACCCCTTTCTGCCTTTGAAGTTAGTAAACTTCAAAGGGAGGTGTCTCTTGTTCATAAGATCCTGCCTTGCCCAGGCCAGGCCCCAGATACACACCAGGGGGTTGGAGACTGCACTGTGTGACGGCAGGCAGTGCCCTTTCAGATGCTAGTGACCACTCCTCACTCCTCCCCTCCTAGCACAGATGGCTCATCAGGATATGCAGGCTACACCCCAGCCCCCTTTGTGTCACTGTCTAGAGGAGCAGTGTAAACAGGCCAACTGTCAAACTGACCCAGACAGGGCATCCACAAACAGGCAGTCACAGAATGGTTTAAGCAAGAAAATGCCTACTTTCTAAAAGAGGCATTTTCAAACTCAAAATCCAAAAACCAACTTCACTAAAGGATGTATTTTTCAATTGTGAGCTCAGAGACCTCAAACTCCATATGTCTATCTGCTCTCAGAAGAAATCTACACTTAAATAATATTTTAAAGGCAGCCCCATGTTAACCTATGAGAGAGATAGGCCTTACAACAGTGAAAACCTAATTTAGCATTATTTCACTGTTAGGACATGTAAAACATATCAGTACATGTCCCACCTTTAACATGCACTGCACCCTGCCCATGGGGCTACGTAGGGCCTACCTTAGGGGTGCTTTACATGTATAAAAAGGGAAGGTTTAGGTCTGGCAAGTGGGTACACTTGCCAGGTTGAACTGGCAGTTTAAAACTGCACACACAGACACTGCAGAGGCAGGTCCGAGCCATGTTTACAGGACTACTTATGTGGGTGGCACAACAAGTGCTGCAGGCCCACTAGTAGCATTTGATTTACAGGCCCTGGACACCTCTAGTGCACTTTACTGGGGAATTACTAGTAAGTCAAATATGCCAATCATGGATAAGTCAATCACCAATACAATTTACACAGAGCACTTTACATGCACTTTAGCATTGGTTAGCAGTGGTAAAATGCCCGGAGTCCTAAAGCCAACAAAAACAGGTTAGAATAACCAGGAGGAAGAAGGCAAAAAGTTTAGGGATGACCCTCCAAAAAGGGCCATTTCCAACACTTTTGTTCTCTTCAAATCTTTTTACATGCAGAGCGGGTTTCGCCTCTATGGCTTTTGAAGAGGACATCTGTTTTTTCCTTCCACATTTCCAAGCAATGATAGTTAGTAGATAGACAAAGTAGTTACTTATGAAAAGGAGTGGAATTTTATTTGCTGGATTCTGAAGTTCAGATCATTGCTGAATTTGTTTCCAAATTGTTAGTGATCAACATGATGCCTAGTACTGTGGTTCCAGATGCAGGATCCACAAATGAAGTGCTGGAACCTGAAGATGGATTTGTGATTCAGGAGTCCCTGGAGATCCTTGGGCATCTATTTGCTACCCAATGATTAGTCTGGCAGTCATTCCAGTTTGGCCCTACAATCATCTCCCAGGCAGACTAAAAGATGGCTGAGTTTTTCCAGGAAACGTAAAGCAGGAAGTGGCCTGAGATATATTTTTTTTAAAAAAAGGAAAATGCATATATTAGCATAATTTACAGCACATCACCTGAAATTTTCAAACTTTGGCATCTGCACAATGGTATGGTCCTGATTCAGTAAGTTATTTTCCGTCACAATCATATATTTATGGCTAAAAATACATAATTCGTTCCTGCTAATAATTCATAAAAAGATTCCTGACAGGAATAAATGCATTTACTGCTCCAAATTGTTCGGCAGTGGGTGTTACAAGGCATGGTAATCCTTGCAAGTTTTTGAACACCCACAAATATGTAGGTTTGTGAGTATTCTCAAACTGAAATCTCACCCCTAATCACCTTTCCCTGAAAATGATCAGAATGTTTCTCCATGCTGAAGTAACTCCCCTCCCAAGATGCGAAGGGAAACAGATTATGCTCAGATTTGCTGAAGGTGTAGGGGAGGGATTTCTCCACAGTGAAAAGTGGTTTCCCAACAGAGAAAAAAATGTGCACAAGAGGTGACATTCCACTTGTGTGGAAATCTACTTAAGGTGGAGTCGGCACAACAGGAATGGCGTCCCAGCGAACATGCTACATAACATTCCCAGAACTAGGGCCCATATTTATGAAGGCTTTGCGTTCCCCCTGTGCGTGACGCAATGGTGACGCGAAACCTACGTTTGGTTTTAGCAAGCCAATCAAGGCCACTTGGCATGGCCCTGAATGACTTGATAAATCCAGAGTAATGCAACACAGCACAAATCACTGTGTTGCATTACTCTGCCCCAGGGAGGGGTGTTCCCAGGCTGAGACCCATGTAGTTTGGCACATTCCCAGATTCACCATTAGTGATAGACCTGGGAGTGCATCAAACTGCTGCACCTCCCCCGGGGAGGCGTAACAAGAAGAAATAAAAGCCTCAGGGGATTGTTTTTGTGCACCAGGGTGTACCTTCCTGCACAAAAACTATCCTGTCTGCAATGCAGGCACCCTTGTACCATCGTGCAAGGGTGCTTACATTGGTGCTCAGCAGCACATTGCACGCCAGTGCAGGGAAGAGACATGAATGCATCGTATAATGTAAAATATGACACATTCCTTCCCTTTCCCTGCCATACAGCACAGTGCAGCAAGGAGGCTTGTTGGGTTGTATGATTTTTTTTTTTTTTTTTATAAAGCGCCCCTATGTGTGGAAACCTGCACCTGTCCACCTTTCCAGGCATACATCTGGGAATATGAATAACAAAAAAAGTACATTTAGACGGAGGTACAAATTTCCACCCATAGGTTTTTGTTTGAAGACTGCCCTTTAAATTCAAATAAACAGGATAAACAGCAGCATAAGTCTCTAGTAGCACAAACAGCCATTGGGCCAGGAGGTAGACTAAGTGTAAGAGGAGGAGGGCCCGGGTCAAGGTACCAAGAAAGACTGGGAGACTTGAACCAGAAGAACAAGGACCAAGGCAACCAGAGGGCCAGGAGGAGGAGGTACACCACGATCAAGAGCAGCATGAAGAGGAAAACTAGAAGGTTGACAAGTAGAACCAGGTACTAGTAGGAGTAGGACCATAAGAAGAAGAGAAAGAGGAGGACCAGTAGGTAGACCATGAGGATAAGGAGACAATGGACCTGTACAAGGAAGAGCATGATCACAAAGGGGGAAAGGACCAAGAGGAGCACAGGAGGGAACCAAAGAGGAGGAGGAGGGTGGACCAGTAATAGGAAGAAGAGGCAGAGCACAGGTCCAGGCGAATAAGAATGAGGAGACTAGAATGGTGTATATGATCTTACGACGGTCCTGCACTAGCCGCCTGGAGTGGCAACTGCTGTTGCCATGTAGTTTGTCATGGGGTGTGGCAGGCTGATTCAGGCCACTATGAGATGGAGCAATTGACACCTAAAACAAGGTAGTCTTTTTACCTGCTGATGGCTCCTTGTTGTCTTCTCTGGTCCAATGGGAGCATCGCCTATCTTCATATTTTATCCAAACTAAGATGGCTACCATCTTTATATAAATGTATGGCGACTTAAAAGTCCAAGGTATATTCCTGTGCATTTCCTTTAGATGTCACTTCCTGCCTGAACCATATATAAATACGTCAGTACTGGAAATGGATCAATCACAACACATGAACACTTATTTTTTCATTATGTTGATCTCCCATTCGGCTACTACTTTTGTTCCTAATTTTATCTCTTCAGCTTCAATCCAGACTGGTCATCTGGACGCTTTGACCCTTATTCTGCTTTACTCAGCTCAGGGAAGCTCAGTGCCTAGCTTTTCATTGCCTCTTCTACTTCCCCTCTGACTTCAACATCCTGGAATCCATCTTCTGTTGCCTAAAGGGATTTTATTCCTGTATTTGCCTTTTTCCTCCTTTGGGACTGACTTAGAAGACACTGGTCACCATTTCATTTGTTTATAGTGTGGAAGGTGACTAGAGATACTGGAAAGGGTTTCCTTTTTCTCCAGACATCTAAGCAAACCAGAAAGGAGTGAATATTTTGCCCAGCCTTTGATAATCCCAGATAGATCCAATATGACCCAGGCATGCCAGAAAGGTGGCTATTAAGAGGTTCTCAACAGTAATAGCTGTGACACGCCATACAGAAAGACCAAACAGTATGTTAGTAGTATGTTAGTACACTTACATATATGAAATGTGTGTGGTCTTTGCCATCACCAGTTCAGAGGGTGCACAATCTTGGTGATATCTTTGTCAACATTTTCTCCTGTCCTCATGTAAAGTTGTTGACAATATGGCCACTATACTGAGTAAACTTGCTTTAGGGTATCCTTTGTTTACACCCATGCACAGATTGTACCAGTCCTCGCTGCAGTGACATATTGTTTGAACTATTTTAACAGCATCCACACTGGCCTTTTTAAGAATGTGTTAGTCAAATTGCAAAGAGTCCAAATCAGTCACCAAGCCGTGGTGCCCTCCATATTAGGCCAATGTCCCGTACCAGTATCCTCAGCCCACAATCTCGGGATCACCCTGGTCACTACATTTTCCTTTGAACCCAAGGTATGTGCTGCCACCAGAACTTGCATTTTTCACCTGAAACAGTTAAGAAGAATTTTTCTTTTCTTATCTTGTCCCACAGAGTGACCACAGAAACTGCCCTAATCCAATCATGTCTGTATCATGGCAATGGAGTCAATTTCAGCATGGCTAAGAGTAGTTCAAATGATCTCCAAAAGTATTGCCACAATCAGACTTGTGTTCAGCCCAACAAAATGTGAACACATCTAACATATCTCTTTGTACTGTAATAAAGTGAACAGGATGCCTGTCAACCAATGCAGTCAATTCAAAATAGCCTGTCGTTACATAAAGCCTTTTATGGTCCATTCCATCTTTTCTTTCGAAAAAAGATTTTAAAAAGTGCACTCTTGCCCCTATTTAAGCTCTTCATCCACCGTAACCTTTGTAGTACCCAAATGCACCTTAAAACCCATTGGTGGCCAATCCTTCCAGTTATTAGCTCCTCCTTACGGTGCTGTTGACCAACTACTATCCAAGCAGGACCCAAACTGCTCATGTTCCGCAAACATCTTAAGACCTTGTTATACGGATGTGGTAGGGTATTCAGTCAAACTCGTCCAGCTTTCAACATGGTACCTGAGATAATCTGCCCTGACACTCAATAGCTGAAGCTATGGAGGTAGGTTTCTTCATGCTCTGCCTTCTGGATCTCCTCCCTAAGCAGTTAAACTTGGAAAAGAACTTTGAAAAGTCATATGATGTCTAAAGGCTAGTCATTGAACGGATTCGACTTCCTTGACCTCTCTTTTTTGTCCTCCTCATGGCCGTATACATGTATTTGTCAATAATGCATCAAAAATACTGTCATTTTAATCCTCAGACTTCCACCTTAAAGGCTTTTACAACACTGGAGACGCTTGACTTTGATTGACAAAAATGTCATTGTGGCATTTTGACATTTCCATCTACTGGACTTATTTGATAATGTGTTAATTTCCCACAGTCTCACTCAGGGATAGCAAATTCTGTTTTGAGTGCTTCAGAAGAACCATAAATCCTTTTATTATAATGTATTTATTGAACATGTTGAGGAGCGCTTTATAAGTAATACAGTGTAGAGGGGAGGGTGTATGTCATAATATTGGCAATAAAATATTGTGATATAAAAAATATGGTTGCCTGAATATTGACTACAATAATATCAAGCACATGAATATGAACAAAAAATATCGTCAAAATAGCAATATCGACAACAAAATTATTGAAAACAAAAAAAGTGGTTTCCAATCAAAACAATACAACGAAATAGAATGAGAACACCACAAATATCGATACCAACAAAACATGTTTAATCCATAATGGTAAGACATAAACCTTTCAATAGCAAACGCAAAAAAGACATCCTTAAAACATATGCCATTATAAAGCAATGTTCATGTCATTACACATAACAAAATAATTCAAATTAATAGCTGAAGCAATCAGATTATAACCTACAATGGTTAATGACTAAATAAATCTTAATTAACAATTAACAAGCATAAATTTAACTCACGATAAACAGTCCTGGCTCCTGAGAAAAATGCCTGTAGATATTTGGCAAAACATTACTCTGGATGACAGAAGCAGCTACTATAGACTGGAGCAAGCGAACACTTTTATACTTAATTATAACAATAATGTATAGTAAGAAATATATTTAATGTAAATCCTTTTAACAAACTCCTAAATGCATTAAAAAATATATTTGTAAAATAAATATATCCTTATTATATTCTGGAGATCACCCTAGACAACAAGCTCAACATGACGGCTCATGTCAACGCAGTGTGCACCTCCTCCTAACACATCCTGTGCATGCTGCAAAAGATCTTCAGATGGTTGCGTTAGAACACCAGAATAACTGTCACATAATCACTCATCACCAAAAGGCTAGACTACAGCAACAATCTCTATGCTGTAGTCTCCTCACAACTCCTACACAGAGTCCAGACCGTCCAGAACACCACTGCAAGACTCATACTCGACCTTCTATCGCACCGCACCTCAGGGAGCTTTACTGGTTTCCCATAAACAATTATTAACAGTAAAATTATACTAATAAATATTCATGTATTCTGAATGTTAAAAATGAATAGAACATGAGTTAACATAGAAAAATAATACACAAGTTTGAAAATGTGCCTTATTGACTGACCATCAATAATCCTGAAGTGTACTTATTAACAGCTTTTTAATGTAAAATGTCAAGCTCATGTTTATATTAATATAGTAGTCTGTCATATTAATGGTTATATATTATGTATTTTCTTTATTAATAATAGTCCTTAATTTACAGAGGTCTTGGGCCTAGTTGCACAGCCTCAAGTCAAGTTACATTGCTTAGACGAATCATAAAATGGCTGCTTAGAGAATTAAATTGTAATTTTCCATTACATTGACCGAATGTTAGTTGCAGAAATCCTTTCACATGGAAACTGCTTGCTAGAAAATATTGTACTACCTAAGGATACTTTGTATAACTTAGTATGTTTAAAGGCGATGTTCCCAGGAGCGGACAATCGATGCAGTGACTGGAGCATAAGCTGATACAAAATTGTTTCCTGACGAGCCCAACGAAGGGAACGGGAGAAGAGGAGCCAACCATCAACATGTGAAAGAAGGTTTAGTAAATTCTTAGATTTGAGGTTCTACTTTCATTGGAATGGGAAGTAGTTTTAGGGAATCTAACTTAGCGAGACTGCACCGAGAGGACAGAGGCCATTAGCCCCATTCTTCTTAACCGTCCCGAGAGGAGACGCGCTTTTAGCTATTATTCTTTCCGAACTGTATGAAGAGGCTTTGCTTTCTTGAACTTTAATGCTGAATTCTGATGCTTTGCTGACCGAACAGATGTCCAATTGACGAAGACTGTCACAGCTTGCTGAACCATATTGAGGCAAGGTATAAGACGTTGTTACTGATTGCTATGTCTATTTGCTTTTGTCCTTAGGTACCAACTGCTAATTTTGATAAAGCAATAGTTAGATGTTTTTCCAAATTTGTGTTGGCTAAATTGTTTTGCATGAAGCCCAAACATGCCATTCTAATCATGTTCAGTTATTCTTGCTATTGATTTGTACTGTAACTTTAGAATGTGTAGTGGTCCAAGCTTTGATTAAATTGAGATTCTTTAGAAGATTTGTTCAACCAGTATTGTTTCTGTATGCTTACCATTTGATTTTGAGACTATGTTATGTGATTTTAGCATTGTTAATATAGGGAAATAAACATTCTAACATTTACCTGAAGGTGTGGTTATTCATGGCCAAGAGGACATGATGAGTGGAAATTATTGACTCCCAAGATTATTGATGTTATTGATTGATATTACTATTGATTTGTACCGGAACTGAGTCTTATGGTGGGAACTACTCTAAGCGCAGTCAAAAGGTCCATCGAACCTCTAATGCGTCCCTTTATAAACTAATGATAAATAACCAAATAAGGTCAGATGTGCTAACACAAGTGCAGCCAATTCAAACTTCTTTCACACACACATACAAAGCCCTGCACAACATAAGACCTGAATCCGATGCACACTTTCACCAACCCACAAGACGCCTACACTCTTCCCACATTTGCAAAAGCAAACCTGGAGGTCATTCATTCTGCTATATCACACCCAAGACATTGAACAACCCCCCTCAATACATCAGAGCCTCCTCCTCACTTCTTGAGTTCTACAAGAAGCTGAAGACCTGGAGCTTCATATAAGCAGCTCAAGAACCACACACCTGCACACATGTCCAAGCGCCTGGATACCCTTTCAGGTGATTAGTGTGCTATACAAATCAAGATAATATAACAAAGCATTCCTATTTTAGATGAATCATCTCAAAATTCTTCAGAGTAAAAGTACTATTAGGATGGATTCAGAAAGATTGTTTAAGAAAATGAATAGATTAAAGACCCAAGACAAATTACAGCCAGTACGTAAAAAATAGTTTTATCTAATTATAAAAGTAGACTTAAATGTTACATCTTCTAATATTCAAGCACATGCCATTAAATCTTTTATATTTAATGTACATCTTTTTAGATCTAACAATAATAAGTGAACCCACCTATACGCCCTCACAAAAGAGTAAACCACTATTGACTTACATGGGGTACACCTAATTTAAGGAAGCACTGTAAATAAAATTTTAAAAAACATTGAAAATGCCCTAGATGACTGTAATGGGTGAGCTACTACTATTTGTGAGGCAAATAAAAACCTCAGAGACCACAATCATTCACCGTTAATTCCTGAAATCCACACAAGATGCATAGCCCAAGACTTAAAAGATATGCTTTCGACTTATACAGAGTCTACAGGCACTATAGTAAAAAACGATGCCTTCCAAATCCCTACTCAACTAGGTACACAAATGCCACTAGTGTAAAACCTTTAAATAACCTTCAGCAATAGAAGAAGAGCAGAAAAATAGCCCACATGAGCACTCAAAACCTTTTACTCCGCTTCACTATAAAGCAAAGAATACTTTCTTTTTACTCTACAATATTAATAATAATGATGAGAAACCAATAATAACTTTCAGTACTGCCAATAACATTCTAACACTAACACAATCACCCATTTGCCTAAAGGATGGGACTTTCAAGCAATGCAGCTCCCCAGAAATCACAATACATGGACAAAATCTCAAAAATATTGATCCCTTCTCCCATGCCCTTCTCCTAAAAGCAAACCTCAACCTGCCACAATTCATAACAATAATACATCAAATAATAATACATTTACACCATTTTCATTTTCATCATGCAACTTGGCGCTAGTTACAAAAATCCCCACTAACTGTAGAATTCTCAACTAACTCAGAGTTTTGGGTTTGTAGAGGATTAGGATGAGAATTTAGTTAAAATGTTAATTATTGTTTTTTTTTATTTTTCATTTTATTTGTATTTTGATTAATTGATCATTAATTATGTAAACTATTTAATTGTTTAATTATTTTTTGTTTTCTAAATAATTGTTAATTGGCTGATCATTTTATCTCATTATATCATTTTGTAAGTGAATTGTATATTTATTAATTGTTTTATTTGAATTGATCCTTTCAATAACTAATTTAATATTAATAATGTTTCAGTTTTAATTTTTATATTAACTTCAATCAGGAAATATTATCATGTTTTATTTATTTGTCATTTTATTTGCAATATAAAATATGTATTTTTTTATTTTATTTCCTTTAACTTTAATACATATATTTTTTTATATGTTCTAATATTTTTAACTTGTTTCTATTTAAATGTTATTTTAAAAAGGTTTAAGAGCTGAAACTGTAAATTTAACCCCTACAAGGTTCAGCACTTTCCCTGCTTTTGCTTATGTTGGAGTAGGAATAGTAAATCTGACCCCTCCAAAGTCCAACACTTTCCCTGCGATTTCTCAAATTAGAGCAGGAATAGTATATGTTAACCCCCACCACCATCAGATCCAACCATTTCCCTACTGTTGCTCAAAATGGAGTGGGAATAGTACATCTAATCTCTCCAAACTCCAACACTTTCGCTACTGTTGCTTAGGCTGGAGTGGGAATAGTATATGTAAATCCCACCAAACGTCAACACTTTTCATACCAATATTCATATTGGAGAGGGAATAGTAAATCTAACTCCACCAAGGTCCAACACTTTTCCTGCTTTTGCTAATGTTGGAGCAGAAACAGTAAATCTAACCACTTCAAAGTCCAGCACTTTTCGTGCTTTTGCTTATGTTGGGGTGGGAACAGTAAGTTCAACCCCTGCAAAGTCCAATACTTTCCCAGCTGTTGCTCAGATTAGAACAGGAATACCATAAGTAATTCCTTCAAAGTATAACACTTTCCCTACTTTTGCTCATATTGGGATTGTGAATAGCATATCAGAATCCTCCAAAATCCAAAACTTTCCCTACTGTTGCTCACATTGTTTCAGAAATAGCATATGTAACCCCTCCAAATTCCAATACTTGTCATACTGTTGTTCATATTGGATTAGGAATAGTAAATCTAACTCCTCTAAAGTCCAACCTATTCCCTACATTTCTCAAATTGGAAAGGGAATAGTAAAGCTAACCCCTCCAAAGCCCAATACATTCCAGGCTTTTGCTTACGTTGGAGTGGAGATAAAAACAACAAACTCCTAAAAAAGAAAGATGAGAATCTCCATGCATTGAAACCCCACAGAATAGATATAATCTCAGAAATAGAGATAATCTAAAACCGCCTGACAGATATCATTATACTGATACACGCCAATCTCGTTCCTTTCAGGACTCCTCGGAAAAACGCAGTGAGAGAGGTGGGCGGTCAGAGTGAAGAACCGAGTATGTGAAACTGAGACAGGAATCACAACGCTCAACAGAGGTTTCTGTTAAAAAGGAAGTTAAACTCCCTCAACAAAAACCCCAATTTAAAAAGAAAAACGTGGCAGCAGTTGCAGTTCGACATGCCACTCAAGAAGAGGGTCCTCTTGAAGAACAGGAAGTGGGCACTAGCGACAGAGTGACAGAGGTCACAATAGTTTGCCGAAAACTTCTAGAGCCTCTGGAGGTGAAAGCAACTGATGACTTCCTCCACGCCTGACAGGGTGTACAAAGTAACGTTACAGTTAGTAGGAGAAATTGAACGCACAATAGACGCAATCTTTTGGGATTGCATGGTTAATATATATGATATTTTGTTGGCCGAACAAGACTGTCCACCTGAATTTGTCCGTACCTGCCCATATGGGGAAGATGTTATTAAACCTTCTTTCTCACCCCTTGTTCCAGAGGAACTCGCAGAATCCTACACCATTGATTGGGCATTGGCGCAGGCACCCGCGTTATATCGCAACCACGTAGTATGGGACAAAATTCACCCTACCATGTAATTCCTATTAAAAATCAACCCCAACCTCAACCCCAGTATCCAATAAAACACGATGCTAAAGCACCCGTGAGAGAGATTCTCACACAACTGGAGTACCAGGGCGTAATTGAACCCTGTGTCTCACCAATGAATAATCCTTTATTCCCAGTAGCTAAACTGGACCATTTATACAGAATAATCTTAGACTATAGACATTTAAACAGTCATACTTGCACATACGCTATGCAAAACTCACATAGCACGGCACTCATGAACAATATAGTGCAGAAAAAATATAAAACAACACTGGACATTTCCAATGGTTTCTTCTGCCAAAATATAGCGCCTAAGAGTAGAGGCTTAACAAGTTTCAGCGCACTAGGCTCCCGGAAAAAAATCTGTGGTTTACCCCAGGGGTACAAGAACAATCCAGGACTGTTCGCAGCTCGTGTGACTGCAATTTTGCACGACATTGACCCTGAAGCATTGTCCTATGTAGATGATATCTATCACGCAGAAGATGAATTGCTACAACATTTAAGACGGATAGCCCATATTGTTGTGGGATTTGCTGAATTTAGCTACGAATTCAATTTAAAAAAAAAAAATAGCCTTCCTTAGTGTCCTGTTTCTGGGATATGAGCTATCGAGTGAAGGAAAGAGCCAAGCACCACAAATCTTGGAAAAATTAGCACAATTACAACTTCCAAATACCATTAAAAAACACCAATCTCTATTGGGTTTCCTAAATTTTGGCAGAACTTACATTCCTGATTATGCAACACGCATAAAACCCTTATATGGCTTAATATGTCCTGACTTTTCAAGTAAATTTTGGACAGTCGAACACACACGCATTCTCAGAGACCTGCAAACAGACATGGTTGGAGCACAACATTTACACACAAGGGACAACAAAACACATTTGATCATCAGAGTAATTGCTGGTGCCATAGGTTTCACCTATGTAACCTTTAATGAGGGTGAGACCCTCCCAATTGCATACAAATCACATTTGTACTCAGCAGCAGAACACCGCTTTGCTCCCACTGAGAAAATTCTTACTGCTGTACAGATAGCTGCCATTAAAGAAAGACCTCTAGCCCAGGGCAAACGCATTATTGTCGTCTCTCCAATTCCAGCCCTTGAGACTGTCACCAAAGCCAGCGTTCCAAACGCTAAAGCATTACATCCACATTGGATACAATGGGCCACGTCTTTGACAGCCACTGATGTAGATTACATCTTTGACCCAAAATTACAAACTCAAGAATTTTTGCAATATGAACTAGAATACCCAGTTCCTGCAAATACACTGCCTATTGATCAATATCAAAGAGTCATGTACATCGATGGCTCAGTGCAACCTGCAATTGGCACAAATTGGCATCAATACTCCGCTGCTTGTGCAGTCGTAAGCATCTACATGGAGGATAATACATTTTGTCCCTAACATACATACACGCAAACCCTAGGGGATTGCACAGCACAACTAGCAGAGCTAAAGACTCTAGTGATGGCACTTGAACATTCAGATCATACACAGCTAACACTGATTGTGATTTGTAATATTGTGTCCAGTCCTTCAATGAATACCTGCATTACTGGCACCAGAATGGCTTCAGAGATTCTAAAGGTAACACCATTAAACACAGACTTCTATGGGGGAAAGTAGCGGATCTGAAGGAAACGCTACTAAATGTCCATGTTGTACATACACTTGGACACCAGCGCATTGGAATACACGTTGCTGGGAGTACACTAGCTGATGAAGACTCAAAATCAGCAGTAGCTACAGCCACTGTTGCTACAGTAACCCGCTTAGATGCGAAACCGGACAAAGACATATGGGCTGCCGTGAAAACTACAGCTGAAAGTACGCCCTATCCGAAAGCATTTCCTGCTAAATATTCCTACCGAATGGGAGGCTGTCTAAACCTGAGGTATAGATACCAGGCATAGGGGTTCGAGATATTCCCAACAAAGATATAAGACCATAGTTGATTAAAGCAGCACATGAGGGGGTGGCATCTGCCCATGCTGGTGTGGTGATTGCAATATCATTCTTACAAGCCCGTTATTGGTGGCCAGGCCTATACAAAGAGGCCAAGAAGTATGTCCTTTGTTGTGACATCTGCCAACAAATTAAAGTTTGCACTGCTAAGCGCCCACCGCAGACACCCCCCCTAATTTCCAGCAAGCCTTTACAATGTGTGTACTTGGACCACTGTGGTCCCCTAACACCAGACAGTGCATACAAATACATCTTAGTCGCTGTTGACTCATGCTCCAGATTGCTTTGGGTGTGGCCACAACGCTCTGCTGACGCTCGGACTGCTATTAAAGATTTGCAAGTCTTTATCGGTACATATGCAGTTGCAGCTTTCCACTCGGACCAGGGCCCTGCTTTCGCCTCAAGGGCATTCAGGGACGCCATGGTTTCATTGGGGGTCCAACTCCAGTAGTCGTCTCCATTTCATCCTGAGGGAAATAGTGTAGTGGAGCGATTAAACCGTGATTTAAAGCAATCCTTAACAGCCAGAGTCTTAGGTGCAGGTCATAGTTGGCTTAATCACCTGTATGGAGTCCAGAGAGCACTTAACAATCTGACTAGGAGGTCCCTGGGGGGTCGTACTTCATATGAGTGCCTGTTTGGAATTCAAATGTATGTTCCAGATCTTGATGGTCCTGGCGTGGAGGTGGCAGAAACACCTTTTGACATGGATGAACATGTTACTGTCTTACAGGAATTACAAGAGTTCCATGACGACAACGCTTCTGCCAGTGCTGCCTCCACAAGAATTAAGGATGTACCTGTAACGCCTACAGGCTGGATTCCTATAGTTGGGGATCTAGTACATGAAAAGTTTGCTGTGAATAAAGAGTTTGGTCCTTCTTATCGTGCACCAGTCCCAGTCTTGGGAATACACGGTCCCAGACCTGTCATTCTACCACCGTTGGCAGGTGCCAAAGAAAATTGCTTTGTCTCTATCGACAATGTCAAACTTACACCATGTGGCCGATCCTGCACAGCTGACCAAAAGGAACAGCCAGTGCTTCCCGAATCCCTCTCATTACTGGTCAAGAAGTTCCTCTACAAGTGGTAAGCAGCAACACTGACACCTCTTTGAGCTTGGGGATCGTGGAAAATGATCTTGCATTAGTTCCACTGACATCAAACAATACAGAAATAGCTGATCGATTTGACACAACTTCAACATGACAGATGGAGTCATTTATTCTGAGCCACCGTGGAAAACACCAACTCCACCTACAAATACGGCTCCAGTTTTTGCACCAACTGCTTCTGGATACTTTACTGACATCAATGACAATGTTTCGGACTCATTTGCCTCCTCGATATCTGAACTGTCAAAAACACATAAGCTGATAAATTGGCTTAAAACAACTTACTTTATTCTTTCATGGAACTATCTGTTGCTTTCCTTGACTGTACTGGCTTTCCTGCTTTGGATTGGGTTTGTTATAACATTCTTTTTGTTAATACATGGTCATTTTCTTCCTGAAAGATCAACCTTTGAACTGGTGGATGAGGTTCTAAAACCACATTTTTCTTCTCACAAGGTCCGCAGAGACTTGTCTTTTGTGAACATATCTGCCATACCGATTCCTGATGGGATTGTTTGGGATAAAGTAACATTTGATATATATACGGCCCTACAGAGGTCATTCAAATACCATAAGTGTTTAAACTTTCAATGAATGATATTATAATACCCGGAGTTGTTTCTGATGATTGGGATGTGAAAACAGTTGATTCTATGATGACTGAATTGCAGTATTATACTGTATTTGAAAACAAAGATGTTTATCAATCTAAAGAGAACTATGGTGATATGTTTTGCTATAATTATTATGGTCACCATTTCATCCACAGAGCAAATACCCCAAAGACTGTTTTTAGTTACACGCAATGGGAACATTGTCCGACTCCACCACAAGGGAGTTCTAAAACATATTCTGAAAAGTTTACACATTTTTCTGGGTATGATGTTAAAAATGCTGAATCATATTATTTTAAATTGCCACCTACAGAAAACATACGTATATTATTGACAAATACAAAATGTATTTATTTGGATTCCTTTGTTTCCTGGTTGGCTATAGAAGGCTATGAATATTGTCTGAAGTTGATTGCCTTAAAAAGTGCGTGGGGAACTAGACATTGGCAAATACGGGGGAAGGAAGCTTTATTTAGAACATGCCTGATACCTGTTCAAATGATTTTTTTAAATTAAACTGTACAACAAATGAGTTGCTTAGGCTTAGCGAAGATTAAGGAATTGAACACGCCCAGTATTCCTGCCCCTGCAAAATTTCATAAATGGCAAAAATATATAAATGCAACTGAAGACCAACTCGATGAATGGGTCCAGAATGTCACGTTTAATGTTTCACTGTCACGTCCTGGTGGGTGGTTATTATGGCCAATAGATACCAATGGGTGTCATAAATGTTTTATAAATTCCATGGGAGGTTTTAGAACTAGTAGGCCGGACCCTCGCTATATATCCTTCGAACATGCGGGTATAGTAACAACATACAGTGTAGGGAAACTATGCCAGCAATGATTAAAGAGTTCCTCACTAGATGCGGTTAGAGAACACCTCAGTCTCCTGTCTAATACCACCGACTTACAGGACTTTCTGTAGGCCCCAGAAAACAATGCAGAAAGTGCTTCTTATATGAGGTATATAATGGACTTTGGAAGCGTTCCCAACAGGAAGCAGCTGCCCGGTTAAATCAAATAGACCAAGAAAATTTACAGAAGGTTTAGTTGTTGTAGTTAATGGGATTAATACCCTGTCCGACCGGATATTCACTTTGAATAACATCGTCTCTTCTGCAATAGACATTATACAAACAGATATGTCTTCATTACAATATGGACAAAGTCAACTAAGGTTCATTATGCAGTTGGGTTGGACAGTTCAAACACTGAAGGCGAGTCACGTTCCCTGGCAACATGTCAGTGCAAGGGATATATTTTCTACTTTTAATTTAACCAGACAACAACAACTAATGGCTAAGGTAGAAGCGACTTACGTCATGCTAAACATCGAAAAGTTAGAAAAGTTGCCTTTTACTGTGGCTGAAATACCATCTGCTGAGTGGTTAATACACGGGGTCATTAATCTGCCTATTTCCACACTTCAATTAACATCCTGTTTAAAACACATTCCGGTAGGCAAATATGAAAGGCTGGGAGATAGTTACATCCGTGCGGTGTGGGAGCAACCCTTCTCATACAAATGTCTCAGTGGCATGAAAGAAGTCTTTCTTAGCGGTAGTGAATGCAAGACTTCTGTTAGCCACTCAATGGTTTGTAAACAGCTGTCCTTGCATAGGGCGTGTAACGCACCTGCAGCGAACTTGGCTTGTTATCTGAAGGGAGTCCCAGTCCCCTTGATTAGACCTACATTCCAGGTGCTTTCAAACGCCAGCTATGTTCTCCTCAATGGTAAAGACTGTTGTGGGATGCGAGCCGGAATAGTTTATATTGTTTCGGTCTCTGTTACATGCTGCAGGAAAGTACTTTTCCCTCCCACTAGAATAAAAGAGGTAGCTGATATTTGGCCCCATATTGATACTTCTAATGTGAATTTTGACAAGTTGAGCAGACTCAAGGCTTTATTGTTTCAAAAACATGTGGTTTTCACATCTGCATGCGAGACCTACGCACATCAGGTGGCAAGGTCGTCAGCAGAGATACAGTCCCTTTTAAGTACCAATTTTCCGAGACACTTTGGTGAACTCGTGGGACGAATATTTAATGCATCCAGTATTACTGGAATTGCAACTTTCTTTAAGGCTGTTGGTTCTGGTTTCGTTCACACCTCATCTATATTCAGTTTAATACCATCAGCCATCCACTCAAAATTCTCCAGTATTTTCGGGGGATTTCCAATAACTTTGGCTATAATAGTTGGCATTTTGCTGTTGCTATTTTTTATGCGCAATGGCTGTCCCGCCGCAACAAGGAGGAAGGAAAGGGCTCCCACCAGCGCAGCTGTGTCTGAATGCATGATGCAGTATTTTGGAGCAACACTCCTGGAGCAATTGGAGTGTGACTGATCCCTGTCATTCAGACCGGTTTTGCATTGTGTGCAGCCCGTGTTTCGGTGCCTCTTGTGCTCTTTCAAACATGCACTGGAAGTTTGTCTTTCTACGCAGTGCTTGCTTTCATTGTACGCTGATCTGTTGATGGTCTCGCTGAGGGTTCATTACCGGACATGTGCACTAAGGGTGCGTTTGCTACAGGAAGCTCTTTATCAGTTGCCCTTCCTGGAGGATGTGGCTCTTATCTCATCATTGGGCACACCACGGAATGCTGCTGCCTTGGCTGAGGCTCAGACTATGGAACACGACTGCGCCTTGGTCCTTCTCAGAGATACCTTTCCAAATTTTACACCTGCCGAAGTGGAAGATTTCCTGTCCTCCATTGGTCCGGAATCTATTAGAAATTCTAAAAATGACTCTGACTCTTGAAATTCGGTCCTTTTTATGCCACATGTTAACATTTTAAATTGTCCTTTTTTACGCTCATATGTCCTTTTAGCTTGTCATTATTAAAAAGTTTTACATATATATATTAGGTTGAGTTTTAGTAGCTTTTATGTATATTTAGGCTTTGAACCACCTTCAACCGACAAGGGGAGGGTGTTGTGTAGCCATTTTAGTTATAGCTCCATACACGTTATTTTAGCATATTAGGCCTGCTCGGTGCACTTTAACCTAGATATATTTTATTCGGCTTTATTTTATTATTGTTACAATAGACACTTTTACGGTCTTGTTTTATTTATTTCTATCTAACTGTTTTTGCCTAGGCCAGCACTATGTTTTCAAACAAGACATTCTTGCTCACTCTGTGCTTCTTCCAAGGCTGCAGTAAGATAGGTTGCCAGTGAACGTGGTACAAGTTTTGTCTCTGGCATTCATAGAAAAACACACATCCTTACATAGGGACATTTTTATCAGAACACCAGCTGTTTTATTATAAAAACACTTCCCTGTCCCTTACAAGTTAGCGGGAGATTCCAGCCAGAGAACTACGACTGTATGCTGATTGCTGACCGCTTCGCCCTTTGCTCAGGTATGGGGGATGATGTCTTCCCAGGGGAACCTGAAGGGCAGAATTAAAGCTTAACACGCTGTGCTCTATTATAGCCTAGGTAGGAATTAATCTATTGACTCTAGTGACAACATGGTAGTGTTATTTCTATGCTTTACTCTCCTTGTCACAATTTTAATTCTTGTCATGCTGTATCGTCCTGGTTATTGTAGCACATGCTTTGCTATCTAAGATGCAGTCGCCTCATTAAAATCTTATTGAAACATATACTGCCACTGTTTTGTCATTGCGTATGTGAGACTAATGTAACTGAGAGGAACAGATGAGACCTGAGTGACCACGGTTTCCCTGAGAAATCAATTATTTCATGCGCTCGGCTGCCAAATCATCTCGCCCTTGAGTGGAAATGAGGCACTGCTAGTTAGCCAGAACAAAACCCAGATTGGAGCGACAGGTGTCATCTGTAGTGGGTCAGACTCAGCCTCCCACACCGCAGACGATTCTGCCTCTCAAAATCCAATAGACTCATTAGAATAATGAAAGCCTAAGCGACACCACCATAGAACATTTTTTGAAATGAGGTCTGTAGTTGGACGTTAGTGTACACCCTGTCCAAGTAGGGACCCTCACTCTAGTCAGGTTAAGGGAGTCACACTCCTATTATAACCCATGCTCACCACCTTGGTAGCTTGGCACGAGCAGTCTGGCTAATCTCAGATGCAATGTGTTTAGTATTTATACCCACACACAGTAACACAGTGAAAACCCTACAAATGGACCCCATGCCAGTTTAAAAAATAGCCAATATTTATCTAAGTAAAGCAAGACCAAAACGATAAAAATCCAACAAACATGAGCAAAGACATGAATTTAGAAAGATTAAATCCCAGTAAAACGACTTAGAAACACAATAGCTCTACCTAGTGCTATCATGGCATCATGACAGTCATTCGCAACAGTCCAACGCCACTGGTGGGGGAGGGCAGTGCCAGTCATGGAGTCGCACAGACCTCAGGTACAGTACCTTAGGAACGAGGAAGAGTCAAAGACGTGGCACAGAGTCGGGGAGGTGAGGCGTCACTGGGGCTACACAGGTGGTGAGGCATTGGTTCCTTACTGCTTCGCAGGGGAGGTGAGGCGTTGTTTCCTAATGGAGGCAGTGGAGGTGAGGTGGCATTAGCGGCGAGGCATCGGTTCCTTGCGATCCAGCGGTTTGATGAGTCCAGCTGGTCAAGACGCAATGAGGCAACTTTGCAGTGTCGCAGTCACACCACGGGGCCAAAAGCACCGTGGCGGAGTCGGGTGTCATGGACATCAGTGACTCACAATGTTGCGGGACTCTAGAGGCACTGTGGCGGCATTGGGCCAGAAGTGTCAGTCACCGTCATCGCACTTCAGCAGGGCCCATAGCTTCTGGTGCAGGCACGGAGACAGGCAGCAGCTGTGGTTCTGGAGTCGTCCAGAGTCAGTGTATCTGGTTCTTCATGCTTTTCTGTCAGACATCATTCCCAAGGGCCCAGGAACTGGAGTGGGCACTTCTTGGCAAGTCAGGTTCCTCAGCAAGAAAACCCAGGGGCTGGTAGGTGAAATCTTTGCTGTCCCTGAGACTTCTTAATGGGAGGCAAGCTCAGTCCAATCCCTTGGAGAAACTTCAGAAGCAGGATACACAGCAAAGTCCAGTCTTTGTCTTCTCCAAAGCAGAAGCAGCAACTGCAGGCCAACTAAACAAAGGATACACAGGAAAGGAACAGTACTCCTCCTCACAGCTCTTCAGCTCTTCTCCTAGACAGAGTCTTCTCTTGATCCAGAAGTGTTCTAAAAGTCTGGGGATTTGGCCCAATACTTATACTTATTTCTGCTTTGAAGTAGGCAAACTTCAAAGGAAAGTATTTGCAATGCACAAGGCCCTGCCTTTCCTGCCCTGGTCCCAAACACACTCTAGGGGATTGCAGACTGCATTGTGTAAGGAGAGGCACAGTCCTATTTAGGTGCAAGTTATCAGCTCATCCCACCACTCTAGCCCAGGAAGACCCACCAGGATATGCGGGTCACATCTCAGCTCCCTTTGTGTGACTGTCTAGAGTGAACTCACAACCAGTCCAACTGTCATCCTGACCCAGACATGTATTACACAGCCAGGCAGAGGCACAGAATGGTTAAGCAAGAAAAGCCCACATTCTAAAAGGGTCATTTTTAAATATGCAATTTAAAAACCACCTTCACTAAAAGATTGTGAGTTCAGAGACCCCAAACTCCATATCTCTATCTGCTTCCAATGGGAAATTACACTTGAGAGATATTTCAAGGCAATCCCTATGTTGCCCTATGGGAGGGATAGGCCTTGCAATAGTGAAAACTTAATTTGGCATTATTTCACTATCAGGACATGTAAAATGCACCAGTACATGTTCTTCCTTTTATATACATTGCACCCTGCCCATGGGGCAACCTGGGGCCTACCTTAGGGTGCCTTACATGTTCTAAAAGGGAAGGTTTGGTCCTGGCAAGTGGGTTCCCTTGCCTGGTCCACCTAGCAATTTAAAACTAGACACACAGACACTGCAATGGCAGGTCTGAGACATGTTTACAGGACTACTCATATGGATGGCACAATCAGGCCCACTAGTAGCATTTGATTTAGAGGTCCTAGGCACACATGGTGTACTATACTAGGACTTACTAGTAAGTCAAATATGCCAAGCATGGATAACCAATCATAATCACCATTTATACAGAGAGAACTTGAACTTTAGCACTGATCAGCAGTGGTAAAGTGCCCAGAGTACCAAAACCAGCAAAATTGAAATCCAGCAGAGCAAGAAAAAACAGAGGCAGAGGCAAAAAGACAGGGGAAACCATGCTAAGGATGTCAGGTTTAACAAACATGAAAAAGGCATTCAGGCTTGTAAAGACTTTTTCCGAGCTAGACCCTTGAGATAACTTGCACACACAGATATGATCCTAGAGATGATCAGACAGTGCCTGTCCAATAACACCATTCTCTTTGATGGGTCCCTGCATAGACAAATCCTCGGGCCAAGATGGGGACATGTTTTGCTCCCAGTTTTGCCAACCTTTTCCTTGGGTGGTGGGAGGAGGACATTTTTAACAACATAGATGACTTCCCAGAGTTTGAACGGGTCAAACTTTGGCTTACATACATTGATAATCTGTTCAACATCGGGAAAGGGACTGAAGACAAAGTGAACCGTTTCATCAAAAAACTCAACAACACTCACAAACATATCCTCTCCCACACGATGAGCAGGACCCCTGTAGCGTATCTAGATCTGAGTATTGCGGCAATTGATGATACCATACAGACCAAGCTTTTTTGCTAATCCCCAGCAGGCAACAGCCTACTACATTCCCTCAGCAGCCACCCAGATACCTTCAAATGAAGCATTCTATTTGGTGAGCTGCTGAGGGCCAAATGTAATCACATCACTGAGGAATCACTTTTGGCAGATAAAGCTGTCATGATCATCAGATTTAGAGAGAGGGGTTATCCCCAGCGGGTCCTTAACAGAGTCATTGATAGATATATAGGGAATACCACTTACATGGTAAATAAGAGGTTTCTGAAACATTACCATTACAAACAGGGACCCCCTTTATCTAGTAGCAAGGCATTTTCAAGAAAAACACTACTCTGATAGCTTGCTCCTTTCCTATTTTGCAATTGAGCAAGTTCCACATGACTCCAGGGGTCGGGACAGAGCTTTGATATTGAGGAAAAAAAGAGTCCAAGTAAATTCTCGTTATTGAGACCAACAGTCTGGGTGTGCTCAATCTCGATGAAGAGCTTGGGTCCATCTTAATGAAGAGTAGCCAATTTGTGATTTCTTTCTGCTACCCCCATCTTTCTTTTTCTCTCTTCTCAGTCCAGACATAGTGGTGCCATGTCTTCCTAACAACATAGATCTTCATCCTTGTTTTCAGCTCCTATTATGATTTTCATGTTTTTTAACTTTTTAAACTTTGTGATTTTTTTCTTTGTTCCAGGAGGAAAGGTAGGAGGCCGCAATGTGATCGTGGTTAAACCTGGACAGGCTCCCCTACCCTTTTCTTCATCTGCACTAATTGGGTGATGCACCTTCATAGATAAGAACTTGTGCACTTTTTTCACTTAGTTGTGATATTGGCTGTTCTTTTGTTCCTGTGGGCATCGTTGGGACTGTGTTGACAGGGAGAAGGCATGCTAATAGAGTCACTACTGAGTCTTTAACAGGCTATGGGAGCATGATTGGTTCATGTGTTCAGGTGGGTATTCCTGGGACTGTGTGTAGGGGGGGTCGGGATATGGTGACATGTACGCAATGCAAGCCTCAAACAGCCCACTTGGGTGTGATTGTTGAGCCACAGTAGGTATTATCTCCTGCACTCCTGGCACACCTGCTTTCTTGCACCATGAATTGGTCTCCAGGTGTGGCCATACAGTATGCAAATATATATATTTTCAGGCGTCTGGATGTGCCTCTTAATTACACAACATTATATCTTGACCCTTGTACATCTGACACACACTGTGTGATAAATATGTTTGCATATGGACACCTCATAGCACAATAAGATTTTCTTTTCTTTTCTCTTCTTTTCTCTCCCTGCACTTTCCCATCCCTCATACTCAAAGCAGCCTGCCCATTTATGCTGATTTACACACACCTTCTGATTTTGCTGCGTCAACTCATTAGACTTTTGGGTGATTGTCCACTGGGTCTACATTGTCTGAATGTATCATTCAATCCTCAGATCAGGGTACCCTGGAGACATTATTTGTATCTGGTTCCACAACATTATTTCTGTTTTTACTTTGTCTTTTCATAGCGGTAAATTCCTGATAATGTTGTTTGTGCCTGATTCTATTCAGAACATTTCCACCAGGCAGTTATTTGATTAATAGTGGCAACTGTGTACAGCAATTTTTCACCCTACTTTTGGCATATGCATGTCCCAGCGACCACATCTAAGTATATCTCTTACACATTTATGTTTTCAGCATTTCAGGTCACGGGCAAAACTAATCAATGGCAGCAGCCACTCCATTACGACTGCTGCCATTGATTTGATTTGAGGAGGTCTAACTAACATGCATTGTCCTATGTTTATGTTTGTTGTACAGCTGTAAACTTGCACAACATTTGTCCACATCTCATGTGATCAAGACTGTTTGTCACTCGAAACGTGTTGTGAGATTCTTCATGAAACACTGTATACTGCACCTATGACTGTGTCCTGAGTGGGCGTTACCATTTCGTCAGATTGTTGGAGTTTTCTACTACTTGGCTTGCTCCGGTGGCATACGCACCACCTCTCTTGGGTCCTTGGTCCCGGAAGGAGCAACTTGTGTTCGTATTTTTTTTCACTGGAAAAAAAAAGTTGCAGGGACATTATAGTTAGGCTCACATTTTAAGCACACACAACCATAGAAATTCACCTGAGCTACCTTTCTGCCAAATTGGTGTAATTCTGTCCAGTGGTTCAGGCACTATTCCTGTTCAAAATCCCCATTGAAATATGCATGAGGAAAATGCGTTTTGGGACCCCTATTTTTTCTTGGCCCCCATTTGATGGATCATCCCGAACCTTTCCAGACAGATGCTGAAGTGAGCGTCATATTTTTTGGGAACATTTTGTGAAGATTCATCAAACGGCGCTAAAGTTATTAGCAAAACAAAAAATGCTTTTTCTGTAGAAACTAAGGGCCTTGATACGAGTCAGGCAGTCACTAGACAGCCACATTACGACCCTGGCGGTCAGGCTGCCAGGGTTCCACCATCTCCGCTGGAAGGGCTGACGGCGGGTGCAGATCACAATCAGCCAGGGTGGCGCTGCACGCAGCGCAGCCCTGCTAATTACGACCTGGTTCTCCGCCAGCCTTTTCATGGCGATTTCACCTCCATGAAAAGGCTGGCGGAAAACAAGTGCAGGGGGCCACAAGGGGGCCCCTGCACTGCCCATGCCAATGAGATGGGTAGTGCAGGGGTCCCCACTGCCCAGCACCCTCGTAATGAGCATTGTCTGGGCTGCAGACAGTGCACATTACGAGGGTGCAGGGTAAGAGGGTGGCAGCATTGCCGCTGGCTTGATTACAAGCCGGTGACAATGCTACTGCCACTTTCTTGGTTTCTGCCGGTCAGCCCAGCAAGAAAGTTATAATAGGTCCGGTGAGGAGGTTGCCAGTAAGGCGGCAACCTCCCCGTCAGAAGTTGGAAGGACCCGCCCAACTCAAAATGAGGCCCTAGGTCCTAACTATAACTACCTAGAGGCGTCCAATATATATATATATATATATATATATATATATATTAATCAAACAAAGTTCCTTCGTGTTTTTCACTCCAGAAGAACGCCCGCATTCCAGAATGCTGCTTTACTTAAAGATGTTTATTCAAAGCTTATGTGTATCGACTAAGTCGGTCTTCGTCAGAACACATATCGTGGAAAAACATATTGTCACATTTAAAGACATAGCACCATCCCCTAAACCATAAACATAAAAGAAATTCTTTAACAGACTGTCATTTTGTTCTCCTCAAAACAAACGTCACAATGACACATTTTTCGAATTAGACTGCAATACACTGTGCTTCCCACCGTCCCTGGAAAGTGCAGGCGTAGCTTGGCGCAAAGCAACTTCCCATGGCAGTCCCAGTAAGTTGCCTGTACCATTGCTCCCCAAAGCAGAGTGAAAAACACGAAGGAACTTTCTTTGATTTACAGTGGCCCTGCGCCCACTTGCCCAGCACACCGGCTCGTTGGTGGTCGATGTCAGCAAAAGCAGGGACGAGCGTTACACATATATATATATATATATATATATATATATATATATATATATGTATATCCCAAAGAGAGCATCCACATGATAGTTGGAGCAATGCATGCATTTCAAAGCTAGGGGTACCGTACATGTTTTGACTGCATCTCACCCTTGATCACCGGTAGAAGCCCTAACCAGACGTTATTACATTTAAAACTGCCACTTATTTAACATAGAAAACAGTATAGTGCAACTCCCCTCGAGAGGGAGTAAAAAGAGCCGCAAGCTTGAAATGTCCCAAATGCATCAATACATCAATATATACACCAAAATATATACTTCAAAGTGTGTCAAAAAAGAAATGATATCATTAAATACATCCATTCAATGCACAATATACATTAGAATTTCAAACAAACAAATAGTATCACACGATGGCAGATATTTTAAGAGACAAAAGTCTACATGATCATAAATGCCCAACTCAAACCCCTAAAAGGTTTTACCAAATGCAAGAGGACAGAACAAAATGTATTTGTACAGTGTTAAAAAGCGCCAAAGTGCAAATAAATTCACCCAGAAATTAGTGGGTGAAGACAGAGCAGGTCTGAATACCAACCAACATTATTAAATATCAACAGAGCAAACTTCCCTATATAAATAAAAGTATGTCATGAGGTCTCCAAATTTAATACATGGACTGCTGAAAATGAGTAGTATAACACTCCATCCATCTTGCATGGGGGGAATTCAATACATATAGAGTAACAAACACAAATCACAATACTTTGGAGAATAAAGCAGAACAGAAACTATATATAACATTTTACAATATTAATAAAAATTATTACTTGTGTTTATTTTTCATTACATTATTATTTTAAACATTAAATATGTCAAATAGATTAAATTTAATGCTGAATAAATAGGCATTTTGATATACTTACCTTTTCCTTGATGGTATTCTTGTGCACAATATTTTTTCAACATTGTTTTAGTTTACATAAAAAGGCCTATATTTATGGGGATTGGCATGGCAGAGCTGCAAGTCTTCTTGCAGCACTGCCCTACGCCAATGCGAAAGGGCAGGAATGCACTGTAGTTATGTAATACAATGCAATCCTGTCGGTTCCCCCTGCGCTGGTGCACAATTGGCTGGCTAGCACCAATGCAGGCACCTTTCCACAACGGTGCAAGGGTGCCTGTGTTGCTTACAGGATTGTTTTTGTGCAGGAAGGTGTTCCGAGAGGCGTTTTCCTCTTTCTGTGTGATCTGTAGAATTCAGCACACATGGAAAGAAGAAAAAACGAGGAGAAATGAAAATATTTTTCCTTGTTAGGCCTGCTCTGGGGAGGCGCAACGTTTTGGTGCTTGTTATGTCTGGAATTTCATGAGTCAAGGGAGTGCCTAGCAACAGTGTGCTTCCACTTCTGAGACTGGAGTGGCGGATGTAGAGGAGCAGTGAAGCCGACGGTTGCTGGGCATCCCTGGCTAGGGGTTGTTAGACGATACTGTCGTAGTTTGGACTCTTGCTCTGAGCAAGACTGCTGGTCTCAGGATGACAGTACTTTCGTTTGTAGGTGACTTAGGGGGTCATTCCGACCCTGGTGGTCCATGACCGCCAGGGCGGAGGGCTGCGGAAGCACCGCCAACAGGCTGGCGGTGCTTCCTGGGCGATTCTGACCGCGGCGGTAAAGCCACGGTCAGAAAAGGGGAGCCAGCGGTTTCCTGCCGGTTTCCCGCTGGCCCAGAGAATCCGCCATGGCGGCGCTGCTTGCAGCGCCGCCATGGGGATTCCGACCCCCTTCCCGCCATCCTGTTCCTGGCGTTAATTACCGCCAGGAACAGGATGGCGGGAACGGGTGTCGTGGGGCCCCTGGGTGCCCCTGCACTGCCCATGCCACTGGCATGGGCTGTGCAGGGGCCCCCTAACAGGGCCCCATAAAGATTTTCAGTGTCTGCTTTGCAGACACTGAAAATCGCGACGGGTGCCACTGCACCCGTCGCACCCCTTCAACTCCGCCGGCTCCATTCGGAGCCGGCTTCATTGTTGAAGGGGCTTTCCCGCTGGGCCGGCCGGCGGTCTTCTGGCGGTCGCCCGCCGGCCCAGCGGGAAAGCCGGAATGGCCGCCGCGGTCTTTCGGCGGGAACCGCTTGGCGGGCGGCGACCGCCGACCGCCGCGTACAGAATGACCGCCTAAGTCTTTTCCCACAACTAGTTGCAACTGTTGTCCAAACCTTACCAGCTCACTAGCAGTACCTCACCAGAAACACAATAGTAAAAGGTGATTTGTGGCAGTCGCTAACGCATGGACTCAAAGTAAGATATCTCAGGGTTGTCGTGGTTAAACGGAAATTACCCTTTTCTCACAGATATATTATGTCTCATGCAAACAAAAGGCAATAACACAGATGCAGTAAAGTTATAATAGTTTTTATTTAACATAACTGCAATTTGCGATAAGTTGCATGAACTGCAATGATTAGGATAATGAATATACCAAGCAACAGTTTTTTGAAGAAGGGAGTCATTGTTATAAAGACCCCCACCATTTTGCAATATATGAAAGAAATATATATATGTATATATAAGATGGAATATGCCCTAATACCCTAATGAGAATATGCCTAACCTCCTACCTAAAGGGGAGCTGGGTTTGTTAAACCTAATCTGCCAAAGCCGTGTCCATGAGAGGAGCCCCCAACCCTCGTTACCTTGGAATGAGATCTCTATCTCAGACTCCGCAGGGACACGAAGACTGGGTCAGCGTCAAGATAATTGCAGCATCGGTATCAGCGATGGTGGCGATGCCCTCTGGTCGGAATCCCTCTGATTATCTGTCTAAAGTGTGATGTATTTATACAGATCTACAAGGTCTCCTGACGTAGGTGTATTCTAAAACAATAGATAACAGGCATGCTTGGGACGGCAATTAATATCAACAATCCCTCGAAAGTATAGAGAGGGAAAATCCCTCAGTGTGAACACCTACTGTTTGTTTGTCTATCGCGCTTGATCTTGACGCCTTGGCGCAGTGACACTGATAATAAACTCATAACAAGTGGCTTAACTATAAACAAGGCAGCCATCTTAGAGGAAATAAATAATTAAAGGAGCTAAGACAGAGCAAGCTAAGTAGGTTAAAAGTCACTAGGTGACGGGGGCACAAGTTTACAAGCCTACGGCTAAGCTAACTCCTGCTATCCCATTAAAACAAACTAGGATTCACTACAATACCTTATAAATCAGTGAAAAGCAGTCCTTGAGGAGTGTCATTCTTCCCAAAAGTGCTGTCCCAGATTCACATGATTAAAGGCCTCATTTTTTTTGCAGTCCCACCCCAAAAGGACCATCAAAGCCTCAGGGAGGATGCCACCACCATCGAGGTGGCGACCCCTCTGCCCTATTACAATGTCGCTGCAGGTCTGACCGGTGGGAACATTGCAATACAGCATTCCAGCTGGTCAGACCGGCAGGAACATTGCAATACAGCGTTCCCGTCGGTCAGACCAGCAGGAACAGTGCCACTCGCCTCCCATAAAGGTACTAAGGCCCGTATTTATACTTTTTTTGCGCCGCATTTGCGTCGTTTTTTGACGCAAAAACGGCGCAAACTTGCAAAATGCCATTGTATTTTGTAGGTTTGCGCCGTTTTGCGTCAAAAAGCGGCGCAAATGTGGCGCTAAAAAAAGTATAAATACGGGCCTAAGTGCTATCTCGTGGTCCAGAGGGTGCCGACCATCACCCTTGGAATGTGCACTGTCTGCAAAGCAGACAGTGAGCCTTCCAATGGTGCTGGGTAGGGGGGGGGCGCTGCACTGCCAAAGTAAAAAAGTGAATACGAATCTGGCCATACCATTCTTTCTTTACCATCCATTTTCTCCTTACACTTAGGGGGGCGATATGCATTATTAGTCTCATCAACATTCACATCTTTCTTTGGTTCTACTTCGACACCACTAATACTTCTATATTATCAACTTCCTCTTCTCCACTAGTATCAGTTTCAATAATTTCTGTATTAGCTCTTTCCCTTCTTACTGTGTTAACTGCTCTAGAAAAGTGCCCTATTTTACTGAATTTAAAGCATTTACTTTTGATAGCTTGACAATTAGTAGTATGTACCTGGTGTAAAAAATAGTCATGCTGATTTAGTAAGATTATTATTGAATGGTGAAACAGAAAAAGAGGAAGAAGAGTGGATAGTAGCAGATGTGGAAGATACAGTATGTGTGGTGCCATAGAAGAAGATGAGTGGAAAGAAGCCATTTCAAAGGATCCTTCGTTAGTGGGGTTGAAGAAAGCATTACCCAAGACTGAAAACTGGACATTTGTGAAAGAGTTATTGATGTTAAAAAATTTATGGGAAGAATTATCTGTAGTGGATGACATAATAAGAAGAGGAGACAGACTAGTGGTGCCTAGAGGTGTACAGGATAGATTGTTGAAACTGTTGCATGAAGGACATGGTGGGATGACAGCAATGAAAAGAAAGGCACAAGTACATTTTTGGTGGCCAGGCATGGACATGGAAATAGAAAGATTTGTGAAAGACTGTATTCCATGCATGTACTGTATAATGACAAATCTCATGTGATACTAGAGTCGAAGATTTATCCCATAGCTTGGCCAAAAAGGGCATGAGAAAAGTTGGCCATACATGTTTGTGGTCCATTTGATTGCTTAGGCACAAGTGAGAGGTACACAGTGGTGATGATGGATTATTTTTCAAAATGGCCAGAAGTAGAGTTCATGAGTGATGTGAGGGCAAGAAAGATGATTACATTTAGTGAAAAAACATTTCACAGAGAGGGTTGCCCAGCCGACATAGTCTCAGACAATTGTCCGTAGTTAATATCTGAAGAATCTGAAGAATTCTTAAAGAAATGGGGAATTAAACACAACAAGACCCCTGTGTATCATCCAAGGGGTAATGCTTTGGTGGAGTGCTTCAACTGAGTGTTAGGTGATAGCATACAGTTAGCTTTTTCTAATAATTTATGTTGGAGAAGCCAAGTCAGAGATATGTTATGGAGCTATAGAACTACTCCTCACTCTGCTACTGGCGAAACATCATTCTGATTATTGAAAGGAAGGGTACCTTGCAGAGTAGCTGTACCTGCATGTCCAGGCCTGAGAATCTAGAATTAGATTATCAAAAGATGAGGATAAATGCTGAAAATTACCAAACTGCATATAAACAAAGGCACAATGAAAAAGTAAGAAAGATTAACAGGAAATGTGAAGAATGTATGTGGGTAAGAGTGTGCACAGGAAACAATGTGAGGAAGGGAGTCTCAAAATTATCTGAACCAAAGGTGATTTTAAATGTCAAAGGTGACACATGGAAGTTATCTGATGGGAAGTGTTGGAATGTGAGAAGAATAACAGGATGTAATGAAGTGGAAGGAAGTTGTGATGTTGAAAAGTCAGACAAAATTTCTGAATATGAATATGTCAAGGAAAGGTTTTTGGATACCTGCTTTAAGATGAATCCTAAGAAGTTGCAGGATTATATATGTACTTAATCTATACAGTCAGTGTTTGAGAAATATGATATCAATGTTTTAGTTATATAAATGATATATATTCATATCAAAAACAAAGTTGTCCTCATGTGAAAGCGCACTCCCAACAGGTTATATAAACGGGAAGAAAAAGCAAAGCCAGCAACTCACAGTGAATTCTTTAAGCAGTTTCATTATTCCAGGCCTTAAGTTATAAAATCATCTCTGGACACGTGTTTCTAGGTCAATCCTTTCTTCAGCAGAGAAAAATATAAAAGTGTTTCACCCTCATAGGTGCAGCCAGTGCTGTAAGTGTTCCAGGCATTTCTTTCTTACTGAAAAGACCGGCATGGCTTCAGCTTGTCTAATTACAGGCACCTGATTAGTCTCTTTAAATACCAGTCCGCCCCAGTGGGCCTCTCAAGTGAGCAGTGCATGCTGGTTGTGGTGGTCCTGCAATTTTTTTCATTTTGCCCCATGTGGGTTGATGGAGCCAAACGAAATAATGAACCAAAGTGCAAAACCTTTGTAGGCGAATCCAAAGTAAAATTGTCAGATTTGCTGTGAATATCACAACCTGACTGCTCTTATGTGACAATCCATATTTAGTCACACAGACCTGCTACGATGTGCAGTGGTGCTGCTTTCCCGACTGGACAGGCCGGTTAAATATCAAAAACGAAGTTGTCCTCATGTGAAAGCGCACTCCCAACAGGTTATATAAACGGGAAGAAAAAGCAAAGCCAGCAACTCACAGTGAATTCTTTAAGCAGTTTCATTATTCCAGGCCTTAAGTTATAAAATCATCTCTGGACACGTGTTTCTAGGTCAATCCTTTCTTCAGCAGAGAAAAATATAAAAGTGTTTCACCCTCATAGGTGCAGCCAGTGCTGGAAGTGTTCCAGGCATTTCTTTCTTACTGAAAAGACCGGCATGGCTTCAGCTTGTCTAATTACAGGCACCTGATTAGTCTCTTTAAATACCATTCCGCCCCAGTGGGCCTCTCAAGTGAGCAGTGCATGCTGGTTGTGGTGGTCCTGCAATTTTTTCATTTTGCCCCATGTGGGTTGCTGGAGCTAAACGAAATAATGAACCAAAGTGCAAAACCTTTGTAGGCGAATCCAAAGTAAAATTGTCAGATTTGCTGTGAATATCCCAACCTGACTGCTCTTATGTGACAATCCATATTTAGTCACACAGACCTGCTACGATGTGCAGTGGTGCTGCTTTCCCGACTGGACAGGCCGGTTAAATATCAAAAACGAAGTTGTCCTCAAGTGAAAGCGCACTCCCAACAGGTTATATAAACGGGAAGAAAAAGCAAAGCCAGCAACTCACAGTGAATTCTTTAAGCAGTTTCATTATTCCAGGCCTTAAGTTATAAAATCATCTCTGGACACGTGTTTCTAGGTCAATCCTTTCTTCAGCAGAGAAAATATAAAAGTGTTTCACCCTCATAGGTGCAGCCAGTGCTGGAAGTGTTCCAGGCATTTCTTTCTTACTGAAAAGACCGGCATGGCTTCAGCTTGTCTAATTACTGGCACCTGATTAGTCTCTTTAAATACCAGTCCGCCCCAGTGGGCCTCTCAAGTGAGCAGTGCATGCTGGTTGTGGTGGTCCTGCAATTTTTTCATTTTGCCCCATGTGGGTTGCTGGAGCCAAACGAAATAATGAACCAAAGTGCAAAACCTTTGTAGGCGAATCCAAAGTAAAATTGTCAGATTTGCTGTGAATATCCCAACCTGACTGCTCTTATGTGACAATCCATATTTAGTCACACAGACCTGCTACGATGTGCAGTGGTGCTGCTTTCCCGACTGGACAGGCCCGTTAAATATCAAAAACAAAGTTGTCCTCATGTGAAAGCGCACTCCCAACAGGTTATATAAACGGGAAGAAAAAGCAAAGCCAGCAACTCACAGTGAATTCTTTAAGCAGTTTCATTATTCCAGGCCTTAAGTTATAAAATCATCTCTGGACACCTGTTTCTAGGTCAATCCTTTCTTCAGCAGAGAAAAATATAAAAGTGTTTCACCCTCATAGGTGCAGCCAGTGCTGGAAGTGTTCCAGGCATTTCTTTCTTACTGAAAAGACGGCATGGCCAGAGATGATTTTATAACTTAAGGCCTGGAATAATGAAACTGCTTAAAGAATTCACTGTGAGTTGCTGGCTTTGCTTTTTCTTCCCGTTTATATAACCTGTTGGGAGTGCGCTTTCACATGAGGACAACTTCGTTTTTGATAATTAACCGGCCTGTCCAGCCGGGAAGGCAGCACCACTGCACATCGAAGCAGGTCTGTGTGACTAAAAATGGATTGTCACATAAGAGCAATCAGGTGGGGTTATTCACAGCAAATCTGACAATTTTACTTTGGATTCGCCTACAAAGGTTTTGCACTTTGGGTCATTATTTCGTTTGGCTCCAGCAACCCACTTGGGGCAAAATGAAAAAATTGCAGGACCACCACAACCAGCATGCACTGCTCACCTGAGAGGCCCACTGGGGCGGACTAGTATTTAAAGAGACTAATCAGGTGCCTGTAATTAGACAAGCTGAAGCCATGCCGGTCTTTTCAGTAAGAAAGAGATGCCTGGAACACTTCCAGCACTGGCTGCACCTACGAGGGTGAAACACTTTTATATTTTTCTCTGCTGAAGAAAGGATTGACCTTGAAACACGTGTCCAGAGATGATTTTATAACTTAAGGCCTGGAATAATGAAACTGCTTAAAGAATTCACTGTGAGTTGCTGGCTTTGCTTTTCTTCCCGTTTATATAACCTGTTGGGAGTGCGCTTTCACATGAGGACAACTTCGTTTTTATATATATTCATATATATATATACAGACACACACATATATATATTAAATATATATATTTGTGTAAGAAAAGATGATATGTTATGTCTAGAATCTCATATGGTCAAGGGAGTGCTTAGCAATGGTGTGCTTCCACTTCTGGAATCAGAATGGCGGATGAAAAGGAGGAAAGAAGCAGACGGTTGCTGAACATCCCTGGCTGAGGGTCGTTAGACGGTAACTAAAAAAGAAGTGAAAAGCAGCCCTTGAGGAGTATTGTTCTTCCCAAAAGGGCTGCCCCAGCTTTACATGATTAAAGGCCTCATTTAGACTTTTGTGGTCCCACCACAGGACCGTCAAAGCCTCAGGGAGGATGTCACCACGTTGGCAGTGGCACCCCCGCCCTATTACAATGTTCTTGCAGGTCTGACCAGCAGGAACATTGCAATAGAGTGTTCCCGCCGTTTAGACCAGCAGGAACAGTGCTACGAGATAGCGCTTGACTCTCTAAAATGAGCTGAGTGCTATCTTGTAGCACAGGGGGCGCCTACCAGCACCCTTGGAATGTGCACTGTCTGCAAAGCAGACAGTGAGCCTTCCGATGGTGCTGGTCAGGGGGTCCCTACACTGCACTGCTCATGCTATGGGCAGTACAGGTGTTCCCCTGTGGTCCCCAGCACACCCCCTCCGCCAGCCTTTCCGACATGGGCTGGCTGGCTTTGAGGGGAGTTGTAATCAAGCAGGCAGCGCTGAGTTCAGCACCGCCCTGGTTGAGTAGAACTCTGACCACAGTCGTGCCATCGGGACCCATGTTCCCAGTGGGGATGGCGGGCCCGTGGCAGGTCCGCCCACCAGGGTTATAATTGGGCGGTCAGTCCGCCCGGAGTGCGGCTGTCCGACCGTCAAGGCGGTGCTAATGAGGCCTTAACTAAATCTGGGGCAGCGTCAAAATCCAAGGGTGTTGCATGGGAAAACCCTTTGCAAGACCCATGGAACACCTCCCTGGCGCACAGTAAGGCAACCCAGTGACTTGCGGTGATTTGTGTTATACCATATCTATGAGGCCATGCAAAGTCACACAAAGTGTCTTTGCGTGGCCTCAGATATGTGATTTAGAGGCTTGCGCAGCCAGAGCATAGAAATAAGTGATGCTCTGGCAGCGCAAGCCTCTCATACATATGACCCAAAGTATGTAAACTCAATATTTATGTTCACTATATTTTTGTCACAACCCTAATGTGTCGCTATATTTTCGTCCCCAACATTTTGTCTTACATCCCTTTTTACCATCTCAGGCGGAGTTAGAGGTCAAAGGAGAAAGAACTCCTTCATCCTAAAAAAAAAAAAAAGTATATAAAACTTTACACAAAACACATTTAACATTTAGATGTAAACAGAACACTCTTGTACATAAAAAATTAAGCACATGTTTTAAATGTTATATAAAAAAGTGTGACAAATAGTAATATAAAATAAATAAAGTAAATTAAAACACTCACAGTTCTGATGCAGTTGAAAATACCAGCAGGTCATTCCTATAATTAGATAATCCAAGAGATATAGCCCCCAAAAAAGCTAAGCTATCAAATCCATTGATAACCTCTAAAACCCCCCAAATAATTGAAAAATGACTGATAGACTGGAAAATAGAAGAACAATGTTTAAAACAGTTCCTTTAAATAACATAAAAATGGTAATAAATGCAACTACAAAGGGAATATCTTCTGTACCTCTAATCTTAAAACAATGCAGATTCCCATTCAACACCAAAACAAGTAAAAAAAGTAAGACATCTGATATACTATCTCTAAAATCCCAAAACTTAATAATGAGCCACAAGATGCACATCAAGTTAAATATTCACCCATTCTACACTTACCAAGCAAAATGCAGTACCCTATTACTACTAATATGCTCCAGCTGATACATCCACAAACAACAAATCACATTAACAATATATAAACTAAATCCTAGATAACTTTTTTGATTTAAATACAAATCAAATTAAACCTTTCACACATGAGCCAATGAAACAGAAACCTGAAGTCACAGCTCTTGATGCCTAAACGACAGTGACATGAAGAAAACACTATACAATAGATAATTTGGAAAAAAAGATGGTGTAATGAAAATGATAAAGAAGCTCCAAATTCATTTCAGTCTATGTAGAATGTTTATTATAATTGCTGTTACTGTTAAAAAATGTGAAAATATTGCTTGAATTTTTATGAAATTTATGCATTTTCAAAGTACAAATAAATATGTGAAAAATGTACTGTGAAAACTATATATGCAATATTCTGTAAAAATATACAAAAATAGGTTTCATTGTACAATATGTCAATAATAAATTACAGTTACTTAAACATTTTGTGTTAAATACTATTGTAAATGTTTAATGTTATTTGATTATTATTTATCACATTTAAATCAATAAAAAATGTGTTTATTTTTTTATTTATATTATGTTGCTACTTTACGTATATAACTGTGATTCATACATTTTTTTTAAAGTGCATAAATTGTTGGTTGGGGGTGAGATTTACTATTCCAGCTCCAGTACTACTAACACTGGCATAAGAGCGTAAATTTGAGGGGTAAGATTTACTATTCGAACTCCAATCCAAGAAAAGTTCAGGATTGTGCAATATTCTGTGGAACTAAAAATAGTTATTCTAACTCCCATCACAAAAACAGTGGGAAACGTGTTCAACTGCAGGGGATGCAAATATATTGTTCTAACTCCAATCCCACAAACATTTGGGAAACTGCACATTTAGGCTGTAGGATTCACAATTCTAACTCCAGTCCTACAAATATTGGTGAAATTGCTAACATTTGGAGGGAAAATTGCCTATTCAAACTCCAACCTCACAAGCATTGGGGAATGTGCATATATTGTGGGTGGGGGATATACTAAAGTGCAGTCCCTCAAACCCTGAGGAAAGTCTGTTACATTTTTGAGATGGAGTAGTAGTCTGACTTTGGTCTCACAAACATTGGGAAAAGTGCACAATTTGGGGGTTATGATTTGCAATAGTACCTCCAGTTTCACAAACACTGGGGAAAATACCTAAATTGTTAGGGCAAAGGGATATACTCATACAACTCAGTCCCTGAAACCTTTGAGAAAGATATAATTGAGGAGTGGGGGCAAATATACTATTCTAACTTGTACCCCACAAACAGTAGGGGGTGTTCATACACCAGGGGTTTTGATTTAATATTCTAACTTCAGTGTCGTGTACATTGAGGAAAGTGCAAAAATTGAGGAGAGTAAGATTAAATCCAATCCTTTTCGGGGAAAATACATAAGGAGAGGGGTAACTATGCATTGTAACTCCAATCTAACAAATATTGGAGTAATTGGATAGACTGAAGGGAGTCGAGAAATAATGTAATATTCTAAATCCTGCTCCTCAAAATTTAAGTTCATACATTTGGAGACAATGTTCTATTCTAATTCCAAACCAACAAATATTGGGAAAGTGCATTAACTGGTAGGCAGTGGTAAAATGAACTATTTGGACACTAGTCCTACAACCATTAGGAACATTGCATAAATGAGTGAGGGAAATATATTGTACTTCATTCCCACAAGCATCAGGGAAAGTGCAAAATTCTGGTGTGCAAGAAAACCTACTTTCACAAACACAGAAGGAGGTGCATAAATTGTGTGTTTATGTTCGGTGTAGGGGAGGTGTTACATTTACAAATATTTTGGAAGTTGTTTTAAAAATCGGGGTTCAGGATCACTATTCTCTAAATAAAATGTCCAAAATATATGATAAATGAATTACAAACCATGAAACCTTAGACCCCATTTTGCAAACAATATAACTCATGAACCATATAAGCCATATAACTAAAATATATTATTTAAAGAAACACTGAATCCCATTTAAAGAGCCCTATGATATATGATAAAAATAATTTAAAAAATATATACCAAAAAATAGAAAGTTCAAAAAATAAATTATTAAAAGTAAACTCGGAATACAACACTACTTGCCCAATTTCCCACTTAACCCCATAACCATAAAAATTGAAAAAATAAACATAGGAATCCCAATATTTATAAACATAATAAACAGTACATTTAAGTTTAAATAAAATAATAACCATAATAATAATTAAAAAATAATGAGAACTGAAAAATTTAAATGATTTAAAAACAAAACAATACCCTCTGTAACCTCAAAATAACCCAGAAATAAATCTATTGCATTAAATGATAACGACAAAGGAAAAAAAAAATACCTAAAATGAATGAGTACAAAAACACATCTTTATATCAAAAACTATAAAACAAGAATGCAAAGTAGACATTAATACAAACTAGATTTAATATGACAATTTTATAGTGTACAAACAGAACAAATTATACACTTACCTTTGATACCTTGTACCACAACATTTTAGTAGTCATTACATTTTTAGCACAATTTTCTGGTACAACAATACCAGATATTCAGGTACCATACCAAGTGACACGTCAACATGGGAGAGCAAGTGCTCATGACTGGTTTGTGGCAGGTAAATAATATTACAGCTAGTTTCAAAAGAGATGCCATTTCAGGTTATCACTAGATGAGAGCAGATTTTCATTGAGAACAGATTAGTAGCATTCTACATCAGAGCAAGTATTATAAGTAATAAATAATATACATTCCATGCCCCTCACAAAGACTATAAACATTGGCTATCAGTACTAGATGAAAAGACACTACACAAAAATGGGACACTATAAACAGAGCAGCTGGCATGCATTCACCACTGCCATGACATACCATATTCTCAGCTATCATGAATGATAGCGCTATCACTTCAATTAGACAGTAATTCAAAGCTCAGACATTCCCAATCACCAGGCAAACAACTGAACTAAAGTTTGCATTAGCGGTTGGTAGAGTCTTCTGTTCTCATTCTCTAAGACCCGCAGCCCATTTAATTAAATATCACCTCAAATTACCCAGTAAGAGTGTATGTAATCCTGTTCACCCAATCTATTATGTAACCTCATACACATCACACATCAAAACTCCAATACATGAACCAGAATATTCTAGATCACTACATGTGTTCCTTGCTGTCAATCTCAAAGAGACGCATCCGTCACCTGAGAACCAAGGACCCCAAAAGAAATGCCCAGAGCAAATCAATGTGAGAGACCACCAAAATAAGGACAACTTTGCCTCTGGAAAGTTATTACCAGAGCATAGCATGTTTCTGAAATCTGACGTCATTGCTGCTTCAAGTGTTCTCAAAGATCATGGGTGTGAAGATGTTCACAGAAGTACAGCAAATTTCAGAAGGGATCAGGCCTAGGTGAAGCGCAACCCTTCTTCCGAAAGTTTCCGCCCTAAACTGAAAACATTATAGGTAATACTCTCAGTTCAATTATACTAATAAAACAAGATATTTCCCCCAAACCCAGTTATGTCATTGCCAGAAATCTGGGTGGCTAATCACAGCACCACCCACATTTCTGAATGATGGAGAAAGGTAATGAAGACCTGACCCAGTTTAATCTACAAAAAGAAAGGGTTGAACACCACCAGTACCCTTCTACCTTCCTCAAGGTCATACGTGCTTAAAGTTTAAATGGGACAGCTGCCTCTGTGTGTTTTCCTCTTATCTCATCTTCACAAAGGGTGAGAAAAGTTTGCACATATCCCCACTCAGCTTGCCCAAGGGTAAGTCAGGGAATAACACCCTCACTGGAAAAATCTACATACATCCATACATTGTCCAAGTGCAGGAAGGACTGTACACCAACCTCCCTAACATTCCCTACCCCTCACACTTTGGCCAAAGGCGAGGAAAGACTTGAAAACAAAAACAGGCAAGTGAGCTGTCACTCTTCTGTGCCCTGTTACCAATGTTTAAGTCTCTGTGGTGAGGGAGGGCTTAGGGGTACACATGGCCCGTCCCCTTGGGCAAGGAGGTGTGGTGGATTGGGGCACATAGTGCCCCACCCTTGAGCAAGGCAGGAGCAGCAGCTGCTGACCTCGTCGTCCGCTTCATCACTCCCCACTGCCTGGACTTAGCTCAGGTGTCTGCTCACGCAGTTGAGATCTGGGAGCCCACAGGTTCAATCCTGCGGTTCCCCTCAGACTTCTCTGCATTTGCTTTTTCCTCTTCCTGGGCATCTGGTATTTTTTTGTGGTATTGGTTTGGTTTTGGTGCATTTTTGAGCTCTTGGTTTACTGACTCTCGCCATAGTTTTCTGGGCAGTTGTCTCTTTGGTTCCCACCCCTGCCCACTCCAGCCACTTTTTCCCATGCTCGTTCCTCAGCCCACCCCCTCTTCCTGTCAGTCCATCCCTCCTCCCAGCACTATTTATGGAGAACACTGTGCGGCATCCATGAGCAGCTGACCTTGTGGTCTGCTTCACTGCTTGCTACTGCCTGGGCTTAGCTCAGGAGCCTGCTAACGCAACTGAGATACGCGAACCCACAGAAACAATCCTGCGGTTCTTCTCAGGCTTCTCTGCATTTGATTCCTCCTCCTCCTGGGGCATCAGGTATTTGTTTTGGGATATTGGTTTGGTTTTGGTGCATTTTTAGACTATTGGATTACTGATTCTTGCCATAGTTTTTTGGGCAGTTGTCTCTTGGGGTTCCACCCCGCCCCCACCCACTCCTGCTGTTTTTTTCCTCCCACGCTCCTCAGCCCGCCCCACCTCCCCGTCAGCCCTTTCCCCCTCCCAACGCTGTTTATGGAGGAAAACACAGTATTCCCCATCAACAACAACATCAGCAAAGAAGTCCTAGCCATCTGCATTCATAGTAGCTGGAACAGCAGCAAAGAGCTTTTCAAGATCGTCAAAGAATTCTCCAAACCATCTGCATCGGAGAACTGCACCACCCCCACACAGAACCTTTGTGATTTCCTCACCGACTTCTTTAATGATAAAATAGCCACCATCTACAAAAACTTCACTCCCAAACCATCCATCGCTGTGAATCTGCTTACCCCTTTGGACACCAACAGCCCCCTGAGCCCCCCGACCCCGCCACCAACTGCACCATCGCCAACTGGAAACATATTACTATGCAAGACACTGCTGGCCTCATGAGATCCAGCCACTCCACATCCCCCTTGGACACTTGCCCTCAGCACATGTTCAACCTAGGCATCAGCTCCATTGGCAGCAAACTCACTGACATCCTCAACTCCTATATAAGCTCAGCCACCTACCCGAAAGACTGGAAACACGGAGGAGTCAAACCCCTGCTCAAAAAACCAACCGCCAACCCCAATTAACTCAAAAACTACTAGTTGATCTCCCTGCTCCCTTTCCCAGCAAAAGTACTCGAAAAAGCCATATACCAAGAGCTCACAGCCTACCTAGAAGACAAAAATCTCCTGGACTCATCACAATCGGGTTTCCACTCCAACCACAACACTGAAACTGCCCTCATTGCAGCCACAGACAACATCAGACTCCTCCTGGAACAAGGACACATGGCTGCCCTCATCCTGCTCGACCTCTCTGCAGCCTTCGACACAATATCGCACCACACTTTGCTCACAAGGCTCCAGCAAATTGGAATCAGAGGAAAAGCCATGAGATGGATCACCTCTTTTCTTTCAGGTAGAACTCAGAGAGTCACTGGTGAGAAAGAGGTAAGGTCCCACTGTATGAATGAGATAGTATCTGGTTATCATACAATCGGTAAAGTTCATTGAAGGAACTGCGAAGAGAACCTTGATTGCTCTAAATAAAAATTTTATTTTGGAAAACAGGTAACTCCCAGTTGAAATGCAAAACAAAGTGGGTCCCACAAGAAAACGGAAGCTCAGCCAACACGTGTTTCGCCCCACAGGCAGGTACGCCAGGGCTTTCTCAAGGCTGAAAAAGAAAAACGACATGCGACTAGAAAGGTAATTCATGTTTAGATTGTAAAAGATAGTTGAGAGAGGAAAATCACACCGAAGTGTGAAAACCCAAAATCTGTGAGAATAATCGTGCCCATGCAAAACATAAAGTTTAATTCCAGAAAAAAACTTTATTCAAGTGATAGGTGATCCAAAGGAGAAAAAAATTGAAGAGTTAAAAACTACTAGAGAAAGGAGAAACAAGAATGTAGCCATTGCAAGCTAAAAGGGGTATATTAAAAGTGAATGAAAAATTATTGCAACAGAGACCTAAAAGAAGATTATTGAAAGTGTGGCTAGAAAGAGAAAGAATGTACAGCATAAAGTGATCTTACAGCCATAGAAATAATACTGATGCCTTAGAATAAAGTAAAGGTGAAGCGGTTTTAGATTGGTGCTCGTAAGTTTGTAGATGAATAGAAGAGAAAAAAAAACATAAATTAGGGTTGTGACAAAACAAATACATGCAACATACCATACTGTATCGACAAGATTTGTTTTGCAAAAATCTTTTTTACAGTTGTGTAAACGCTATTTACATTGGATAATCTACAAGAAAAAAGATTTATATAATCGACATTTAGCATATTGACACTGATGGAAGTACCATGAGTTATCCGGAAGGAAATGCATTGTTGAGTAGAAAACAGACAAAGTAATGGTGCCTTTTATTAAATGGCTGGCTGAGAAACAAAGGTGGTCATTACAACCCTGGCGGTCGGTGATAAAATGGCAGTAAGACCGCCAACAGGCCGGCGGTAAACATTTTGCAATTACGACCGTGGCGGAAACCGCCAACAAAGACAGCCACTTTAACACTCCGACTGCCACGGCGGTACAAACAAACAGCGCAGCGGTCACCGCCAACAAACAGGCGGAGGACAAAGTACCGCCCACAGTATCAAACCTACCAATCCGCCACCTTTTCCAGGGCGGATTCACCGCGGATAAAAACACGGCGGAAACAGGTTTTCGAAGGGAAAACGCTCACCTCTACACAACCCACGAGGAACGAGGACACCATGGACCCGGAACTCCAAATTCTCCCTGCGATTGTCTTCCTGCTCCTCTACCAGGAGCACGAACGCCGGCGGCGAAGACCATGGTGAGTACTGCACCTACAGCACAAGGGAGGGGGGAGGGAAAAAACAGGGACACACACACGCAACACCCCCACCCCCACCCTCACCCACTACAACACACACACTAATACAGCATGATACATCACAGTTACACCCCACAACCCCCCCCCCCCGGAACAATGCAAAGACAATAGAAAATTAGTGTAACCATTGTAATATATTAAAATAAAGTCGGCAAAAATATATATATACACCATGTACAAAATATATACCAAGCATAGTAGTCCAGGTAGTGCTCCAATTAAGTCCGTGGAACACTGGGCCCACGCGGTATGGGCGAGGCCCACACAAGATCCCCGACCATGACGGAGAGAACACTGCAGGGGCATCAGAGAGCAACAAAACAGGCACCTCAGGGGGAGAGAAAGAGGGGGCACCTCAGCCGGTTGAGTGCACAACGCCAAATCCACGAGAGGGCCACATGCCCAGAGTGCTTCATCCTGCTAAGGACAGAGGTAGTGGATGACAGTCTCCACTGGTTGTGAAGGGGGCTTGGTGCCCAGAGTGCTTCATCCTGCTAAGGACAGAGGTAGTGGATGTATCTCTCCACTGGTTCTGGAGGGGGCTTGGTGCCCAGAGTGCTTCATCCTGCTAAGGACAGAGGTAGTGGATGGATCTCTCCACTGGTTCTGGAGGGGGCATGGTGCCCAGAGTGCTTCATCCTGCTAAGGACAGGGGTAGTGGATGACAGTCTCCACTGGTTTTGGAGGGGGCATGGTGCCCAGAGTGCTTCATTCTGTCCGTGACGGACTCAGTAGCGTCAGTGCCCTTGGTGCTCATGGGCCAGCATTGCTTGAGACGGCGGTGCCCTGTTCAGCGGTGCTTGAGACGGCGGTGCCCTGTTCAGCGGTGCTTGAGATGGCGGTGCCCTGTTCAGCAGTGCTTAAGACGGCGGTGCCCTGTTCAGCGGTACTTGAGGCGGCGTGCTTGAGACGGCGGTGCTCTGTTCAGCAGTGCTTGAGGCGGCGGTGCCCTATTCAGCGGTGCTTGAGGCGCGGTGTCCTGTTCAGCGGTGCTTGGAGCGGCGGTCTCCTTTGCAGTGACTCAGCTGCTGGTGGTCCTTCATGGCCCAGCGGGGCTTTTGCTGGCGGTCCTCTCTGTCCCAGCGGGGCTTGTGCTGGCGGTCCTCTCTGTCTCAGCGGGGCTTGTGCTGGCGGTCCTCTCTGTCCCAGCGGGGCTTGTGCTGGCGGTCCTTCATGGCCCAGCGGGGCTTTTGCTGGCGGTCCTCTCTGTCCCAGCGGGGCTTGTGCTGGCGGTCCTCTCTGTCCCAGTGGGGCTTGTGCTGGCGGTCCTTCATGGCCCAGCGGGGCTTGTGCTGGTGGTCCTCTCTGTCCCAGCGGGGCTTGTGCTGGCGGTCCTCTCTGTCCCAGCGGGGCTGGTGCTGGCGGTGGCCTCCTGGGCAGCTGGGCTGGTGCTGGCGGTCCTCTCTGTCCCAGCGGGGCTGGTGCTGGCGGTGGCCTCCTGGGCAGCTGGGCTGATGCTGGGGGTGGCCTCCTGGGCAGCTGGGCTGGTGCTGGCGGTGGCCTCCTGGGCAGCGGGGATGATGGCGGTCTTCTCCGCCGTGCTGCTCTTCCCAGACTTGCTGACTTTCTTGTGCCCCTTGCCCACCTTGGAAGGTGTCGCAGCTGACTCCACACTCCCACCTGTACCCCTGGGAGCAGCTTTGGTGGCTGGAGTCTTCCCCCTCTCCCGCCGGGCACTGGCCAACTTCTGATGCTTCACAGGTGGGGGACTGTCTGTGCTGTGGCTCCGTGCCACACTGGCTGCCCTGGTGGCCAGTGCACTCCAGATTCCGGTGACTACAGGCACCACTGGTGCCGGAGATGGTGTGGCTGAGGTGCTAGTTCGGGCCCTAGGAGACGGACGCGGTGGGGGAGGTGTGGGAAAGAGGTCAAGGTTGGACAGGAAAAGTTTTTGGGGAACACTGGGACGGGTAGCTGGAGGGGGTTTGGGAGTGGAGGAAGAGGTTGTGGTTGTAGGAGGTGCCGTTTGCTGACTTTGGGTGAAGGTGCATGCGCTGGAGGCTGTTGTGAGGTGGATGGCTGTTGGGTGGGTGTGTGCCTGCGTTTGTTTATCTTGGGAGGGGGCGTCAGAGACACACTGGGAGAGGACACAGGGGACGTGTGAATGGTAGTGAGGGTGGTGACTGCACGTGAGCGGGGTGTGGTGGTGGGTGTGCTGGTGATGGTAGTAGTGGCTGTAGAGGTAGTGCATGCAGGTGTGAGTGTAGATGAGACTGGGAGGGAGGAGGGAGACGAGGAGGAGGGGGACACAGTGGAGGCAGTGGATGTTGGTGTGTCTGCATGTGTGTGATGCTTGCGTGAGTGCCTGTGGGATGTGTGGTGCTTATGTTTGCCTGAGCTTCCCTTGTGTGTTGACGTGTGTGCATGCTGGTCTGTAGGTGTGCTTGTGATAGGCTGGGGTACAGGGGATTGGGTCTGGGTGGAGGAAGGTGGAGGGGGGAGGCTAGACACAGGGACACTGGCTGCCATCAGTGCTGAGGCCAGAGTCTGAAAAGCTCGCTGAAGGGCCACCTGACCAGAATGAATGCACTCCAGGAATGCATTTGTTTGTTGCAACTGCCTTTCTACACCCTGGATGGCATTCAAAATGGTAGACTGCCCAACAGTGAGGGACCTGAGGAGGTCAATGGCCTCCTCACTGAGGGCAGCAGGGGTGACTGGGGCAGGGCCTGATGTGCCTGGGGCGAAGGTGATGCCCACCCTCCCGGGTGAGCAGGCACGGGGCGAAGGCTGAGGGGTTGCTGGGAGGGCGGTGCTGGAAGGGGGGGTGGCGGCTGTACCTGTAGATGGGGGGTGGCACAGATGTTGCCGCCACCACAAGGGAGCTCCCATCAGAAGACGAGTCCATGTCACTGGTCTCAGCTCCTGTCCCCGCCGTGGAGCTCCCCTCACCCTCCGTCCCACTGGTGAAGTCCGATTCCGTAGTGTGGCCCTCCATGGCCATGTGGGATGCAGCCCCCTCCTGCTCCGGTGCCACTGCTCCTCCGCCTGATGATGCTAATGCACACAAGAACAGGGAGACCACAAAAAGGGGGGGACGACAGAAGAAAGACATGTTGAGTGCATGCATTACCGCTACCGTTGGCGGACACGACAGGCACAGAAGCCCCCGGCACTACGCCGCGCTCTTGGGCTCCACTGTTCAATTCCTGGGAAATGGACTACTAGGCTATGGACGACATCTGCACACATGGATGACACAGGGGCATTGCGTCGCGGTCTTCGACTGCCTACTGCGACGGTGTACAACGCCAGCGCAGTTAACTCACATCCCATTGTCCCACTTTACAGGTCAGGCAGCCGCCATTTCAGAGGCCCACATGGCTTCATTTTCAACTGCGTCACACATACCTAGGCCTAGACTCAACACACATACAGGCCACTTTTTAGATTATGAATGGTGTTCTGTGTAAGCTGTGTGCACGCACCTCTGAGTTGTTTGACTTTGTGCTCGCTGTTGTCCTTCATAGGCACCGTCCGCTGGGACATGTGAGGAGATGGCGGCATCCTCTGGTGTACCGACCATTGGTGGACCTGTCGACAATGGAGGAAAGACATGTGATATTCACATACAGGCTTGACCGTGCCACAATCCAGGAACTGTTTACCCAGTTGGAGCCAGACCTGATGTCAGCTATCCGCCATCCCACAGGAATCCCCACTCAAGTGCAGGTGCTGTCAGTGCTCCATTTCCTTGCAAGTGGGTCATTTCAAACAACAGTGGCCATAGCATCAGGGATGTCCCAGCCTATGTTTTCCAACGTGTTGTCCAGAGTGTTGTCTGCCCTGCTGAAACACATGCGGAGCTACATCGTTTTCCCTCAGGTGGAGGATTTGCCTACAGTGAAAGGTGATTTCTATGCCCTGGGACATATCCCCAACATCATAGGTGCCATTGATGGGACACATGTGGCTTTGGTACCCCCCCACAGGAGTGAACAGGTGTACAGAAACCGGAAGAGTTATCATTCCATGAATGTACAGATGGGATGTTTGGCAGACCAGTACATCTCCCATGTGAATGCCATGTTCCCTGGCTCAGTGCATGACGCCTACATCCTGCGGAATAGCAGCATCCCTTATGTGATGGGTCAACTCCAGAGGCACCGTGTGTGGCTATTAAGTGAGCACCTGGAAGCTAGTCAGTGGGAATGGTTGTCTGGGTCTGGGGATATCCCTCCAGGTTAGTGTGTGTCTAACAGTTGTCCCTCTCCATTTGCAGGTGACTCTGGTTACCCCAACCTGTCATGGCTACTGACCCCAGTGAGGAATCCCAGGACAAGGGCAGAGGAACGCTACAGTGAGGCCCATGGGCGAACTAGGAGGGTGATCGAGCGGACCTTCGGCCTCCTGAAGGCCAGGTTCAGGTGCCTCCATATGACAGGTGGATCCCTATTCTACTCACCAAGGAAGGTGTGCCAGATCATCGTGGCCTGCTGTATGCTTCACAACTTGGCTTTGCGACGACAGGTGCCTTTTCTGCAGGAGGATGGCCCAGATGGCAGTGTTGTTGCAGCTGTGGAGCTGTGGACAGTGAAGACGAGTAAGCAGAGGAAGAAGACATGGACAACAGGGACTCAGTGATCCAGCAATATTTCCAGTGAAACACAAGTAAGAATACAAACCTGCCTACTACATGTACTTAAACACTACTGCCTCTCTACTGTCTGTCGTTTTCACCCAGTGTATGGTCACTGAGTTGTCACTTTCCCTTACGATTTCACAGATATGGGTCCCACAGTGTGACATCTGCTTTGATTCCTCATGGACTAGAGCTGTGTGACATAGGTATGTTGACATTACAAATGAAAGAGCTTTTTGCCACAGTTATTGCTAATACAGTATTCCGAAATCACAGACTGACTCCAGATTGTTTTGTGCTTTAAGGGTGTTTATTTTATGCTCAAAATTGGAGGGGGTAGCAAAATGGTGAGGGGTGATGGCGGAGGAATGTCCATGGCAGAGTCCAGTCTATTAGTCTCACAGGTGCATTGCCCAAATGGGCATAGGAAGTGGAGCTGGGGCAGTTTAAGGATGGACAGGGTGACAAAGGTGGACAGTAGGATGACAATCAGGGTGGTCTCATTTCTTGGTGGGGGTCTTGGCATCGTTCTCTGTCTTGTTCCTGGATCTCAGGGACCGTTTGCGAGGTGGTTCTCCCTCTGCAGGGGGTGGGGCGCAGGTGGTCCTGTGGCGGTGCCTCCTATCCACTAGCGCCGGCGGAGGTGGTGGGGAGTTCATCGTCCAGGCTATTGTCAGGGGCCCCTTGTAGTGCCCAGTGTCCCTCCTGGTGTTGAGTACTTCCTTCAGCACCCCTACGATGGTGCCCAGGGTGGAACTGATGGTTCTGAGTTCCTCCCTGAAGCCCATATCCTGGTCCTCCTGCAGGTGCTGGATCTCCTGAAACTTGGCCAGTACCGTTGCCATCGTCTCCTGGGAGTGGTGGTAGGCTCCCATGATGGAGGAGAGGGCCTTGTGGAGAGTGGGTGCCCTGGGCCTGTCTGCCCCCTGTCGCACAGCAGCCCTCCCAGTTCCCCTGTGTTCCGGGGCCTCCGTCCCCTGGACCGTGTGCCCACTACCACTGCCCCCAGGTCCCTGTTGTTGTTGGGGTGGTGGGTTAGCCTGGGTTCCCTGTAGTGGTGGACACACTGCTGATTGACGTGTCCTGGGGACGGAGGTATGGGCCCGCTGGGTGGGTGCTGTGCTGGTGTTTCCAGAGGGGGGAAGCTCTGTGGTGGCCTGTGACTGGGTGTGGGGAACCGACTCTCCCGAGGTCCCCGATGGGCCGGGCTGGTCATCTAGATCCAGTTGGACAGAGGTGCTGTCAACACTGTGGGCCTCTTCGGTTGGTGGTGTGGACATGTGTGGACCCTCCTGTCCGGTGACGTTGGGTAGGGGTCCTGCAGGGGTATAAAAGGATGTTTATTACATCTGTGTGTGGCATGGTGTGCAATGGGTGGGTGACTGTGTACCCCAGTGCTTGCATTCCTGTGTGGGACCTTGTGTGATGATGGTTTAGGGGGGTGTATGGGTATGTGCAGTGAGCATGCTTTAGTGATGGGTGTCCATGCTTTGTTGTTGCATGCAGGGCTTGGTGTTAGGATGTGTGGTTTGTGATGTTGGGACATTTGTGAGGAGTTAGAGTGATGGGGGTGAGGGTGGGGGTATGTTTGGCATGCAGGTAGGGTGGGGGATGCAATAGTTAAGAATTGACTTACCAGAGTCCATTTCTCCACCTACTCCTGCGAGGCCCTCAGGATGCAGAATCGCCAAGACCTGCTCCTCCCATGTTGTTAGTTGTGGGGGAGGAGGCGGGGGTCCGCCGCCAGTCCGCTGAACCGCCAGGTGGTGTCTTGAGACCACGCAACGCACCTTCCCCCGTAGGTCGTTCCACCTCTTCCTGATGTCCTCCCGATTTCTTGGGTGCTGTCCCACTGCGTTGACCCTGTCCACTATTCTTCGCCATAGCTCCATCTTCCTTGCAATTGAGGTGTGCTGCACCTGTGATCCGAATAGCTGTGGCTCTACCCGGACGATTTCCTCTACCATGACCCTGAGCTCCTCCTCCGAGAAGCTGGGGTGTCGTTGCCGTGCCATGGGGTGGTGTAAGTGATGTGTGGAGTGGTGTGTGGGGTGATAAGTGTGCTGATATGTAGTGGTGTGTAGTGTGAGGTGTGTGGAAGCTTTGTGGGTGATGGTGTTGTGTGCCTGTGGATGCTTGTATTGTTGATGGTGGTGTCTCTCTCTGGCCTTCGTTCGTGATTTGTTGTTGTAAGGGTTTGTGGGTGATGTGGGTGTGTGTTTTATATAGTATTGGGTGTGTGGGAGTGGTGTGTGTATGTGTATCAGGTGTGTGTATTTCGAATTGTCCAATGTGGTAGTGTTTTGTATATGTGTGTGTATTTTGAGTGCGGCGATGTGTACCGCCAATGGAATACCGCGGTTGAAAGACCGCCGCATGTATTCGTGTGTCGTGATGGTGTTGGCGTATTTCTGTTGGCGTGACGGTGGAGGTTTTGTTATTGCCAGTTTATCACTGACCTTTGGTGGGGCGGACTTGTGTGGGTGTCTGAATTTTGGTGGATTCCGTGCTGTGGGTCATAACAGCTGTGGCGGTTTTCTGCTGTGGTGTGTTGGCGGTCTTCTGCACGGCGGTACGTGGCTTTTACCGCCAAGGTTGTAATGAGGGCCAAAGTCTAATTACGAAAGAGATATTGTAAAGTTGACAAGAAACACGAAAAGTCCCTAATATAGATAGCCTTGCATGAGAAAATACTCAGCAGATTAGCGAAACTTAAAGTGTTGGGGAAACATATAATTAGCCATGAAAGAAGTCAAAACAGGATTCTTAAACCCTGTTAAAATTTAATGTAATAAAAGTGCTCCAAGAAGTAAATTAGATAGCCAATGCATGTTGAAAATATTGTTGGGGAATAAAAAAGACTCTGAACTAAACGCTAATGTAAGGTACATTAGGCCAAGCAAAAAACACGCTGAGAGCGGGCCCAAATCTTACCTCAAAAATAGGTAGCAGCCGGTCAAATATTCAGATAATCACGTCCGTCGCCATAGTTTTGAACAAGGGCGAACGCGCCGGCCCGACTAAGCGTCTTATATCCATATGTCTAAAAGGTTAGTGCCCTACCTCAGTGTCAGTGGTGAGGTGTGGTCACTGAAAAAGGACTAAGAGTGCAAGGAATCAACTGATGCCAAATCTAACAGGAAAGGCGCCATCTTTGATTCCAAAACAAACAAAATTGGGCGGCGCCATCTTGAAGTGGTGTCGCTTATATCAAAAAGATATAATAATGAAAAAAATACTGCCAATTTTGAATTGAATAAGATCCTAGAGCAAACAATTTAGTATAAAGGGCTGATAAGCCTAGGTGGGCCATGTGAAAGGAAATGGGATCAATAGGCTTCAGAAATGCACATAATCGACCTTGTGAAAACCCCCCTTACCAGTGCGAAAGGCAAAAGCTTAAAAACTAAGTAAAGACCAGGAGAAATTCAGTAAAGAACAGAAAAATTCAGAAAAAATTCAATAGGCACCATATATCAATATGATTGAGAGAAAAATAGAGATTAAGGTGTGAGCATTAGGCTACTAACTAAGAGCACCGAACAAGTTTATCTTAGACATAGACAATAAGTGATCTTGACTAACACTGGTGATCACAGAAAAGAAGGTAGTGCATGAGTGCCACTTTACATCAGCCAATAGTGCCACTCATGGTCTTTATTGAGTCCATTATACACTGTGTTGTAGTGAATTATCATTCTGCTCTCCTCCTGGTGCAGTCGTACCAGTAAGTTGCCTCCTCTTTGGGATGCTGTGATTCTGCAGAGACCACTGAAAGTGAACGTGCGTTCATGAGAATGAAATTCAGTAAAATGTTCTACTAATTCTTCCAAAATTCATGGTGGCTGAAATTTCAGCAAAGTAGTAAGGGCTTGCTAAACCAACCCCCAGGGTGGCTCATTTCCATAGCTCTCCTCCTTCTAACATCTGTAAACTCCTTCCTTAAGCCTGGTATCTGGCTGAAGGGTCGAGAAGGTGGGGGTTAGGTGATCTGGCATTCCCTCCTGTTCTGCTCTCCTTTATTACCCTCTCCCACCCCACCACCTGCTCTGGCATTCCTGTTTAGCCCCAGAGCTGCCCTTCACCAGAGAGGCTCGCCTCAGGACAGCCACTTATCACGTAATCAAGCAGCTGTGCTAATCCTGCTCGCACTGACCAATTAGAGGGGACCTTCAGAAGGCTGGATTTTGGCTTACAGAAAGAAAAGCCTTACAACTTATTTTCTGTACAAGTTGTGATATATTCACCAATGTCAAATTGCTGGATTTATCAAAACAAATCTTTTAAGTCATTGAATTACTATTCTATGCGTTTCCTTACGATATTTACAATAAAATACAATATTGCAACAATAGTCTATCGAGCCTAGTATCTACAATGGGGGGGGGGAAACAAAATGATCAGTTTTTCCCTAACCAGGGATTATATAACATCTTTTATAAGGCCCCTGCTTATAGTTACATGAACCCCCACCCCTGGGACACCTAGTGGCGACCCTGGGGTACCTAATATGTAAGAATAAAGTAGATCATCACATTTAAAGTGCCCATAGCACCAAAGTCAAATTGAGACACCATTTCCATTTAAATTCAGTCTGCAGAGTCAGGCTGCATTTAAAAATGACAGAAAACCTCCAGAAGTGTCCACATGCAAAGGGCAGCAATTCTGCTGGGCATCTACTTCGATGCCATATTATATACTAGGGTCTTATAGGTAGTTGACGCCCCCTTGCCATATTATGTACTAGGGACTTATACGGACTGTCATGCAAATGGTATGAATTTACCTTATAAAGACAGGCTGCAAGGCAGGCCTGTATTTAAAAGGACAGGAAGCTCACAGCAGTGCACACATGCAAGTGCAGAAATTCTGCTGGACATCTAATCTCCAGGCCCTATTATATACTAGGGGCTTATAGGCAGATTGTACCCCCTTGCCTTACTACGCACTAGGGACTTACAGGGTCTGTCAGGCCAATTGGAAGGGTACCCTAATACCTAGTGTACGCTACTACATGTGTGTGTTTTAACATAGCACTGGCCTGGATCTTGCTAACAGAGCCCAGGGCACAGTCAGAGTCAGCTACCATCAACACCAGTCAGCAACACAAAAAATGGGGGTGTACAGGACAAAATGATGATGTTGCAACAGTAATACTATAACAAAATGTGATGCATTAAGCTGCATAATTTGCATTTTATTGTTGCATAATTTGCTCAACCCTGCTGCATAATTTGGCCCTCCCCGACGCATAACTCCAGTTGCCCTGGCAATAGGGTGTGGGCACCAGTACGCAAACACACCTATAATTAAATGTCCATATGCACTCAAACAACATCATACCTCTGTTATATGTCAACACACCCACCATCATACTCCAGTGCACCCATCTTAATTAATACGTCCTCACAAGCATTATAATTCACCAGCACGCACACCATCATACAACAACACAACCAACATTATGTGTCCACACAATCCATCACGGACTAACACATCCATCACTATACCATCATCATATTTACACAGCTATCTTCATAAGCCGACACTCCAACCATTATACATTCACACAGCTAACATAATACACCAAGACATCCACCATATGTGAACAAAGCCAACCTAATACCTAAACACATCATCATATATTGACACAACTAACATTACAAGCTAACTCATCCACTACCAAATGTCCACACCACCATCATCATACAATAATAAATCCTCTTTCAGTCATTAACACAAGCAACAGCATACGACCAATCAACCACCATTATATGTCAACATACCTACCATCTTGCATCAACACATCCACAATATGTGCACACAATCACCATAATATATGCCAATACGCTCTCCATCATAGACATCTCCCAATGTATGTGCACACAACAAACATCACACAACCACACAGCCACCACGATACGCCAACAACAATCATGAGACGACAGAAGGAACATAATAATAAATCAAACCTGTGTCCGAGTAAACCTTTACTTCCGGACCCTGGTGTGGGTGAGTGGTTTATTACCAGATTCCTTTTACAAATGATTTCCAGGTAACTTCCATAGCTAGTACTTCTGGTGCGAATCTCTCACTTCTGCAGCCTTTGCTTTCAGGGCAGAATTATTTGCTGTTTCTGGTACTGTTGCTGTTACTTGTGCTTAGCAATGACAAATAACGGAATGTTTTATTTATTTCTCTCCCATTTTCAGTTCTCAAACAATGTAGATAGGAGCTTGAAAATCAGTATGTTGTAGGATCCTGGAAGCTGGATGCCGAGAGTGGGGTTGGATTCTTACTCCGTAGTGTGTGATGTTGCATTCTTTAAAGAAGCTCCTTCAGCTGTTCCCTAAATTGGAGAAGGGTCTGGCGTGCCACTACGTGGAGAGCTGTCAAAAGAAAAGCATTGCTTCAAACCCAGTTCTCACACAAAATCGCAATGAGGCACAACTTTGTGACCTATGCATGTTCTTCGCATTTTTTTAAAGCAATACACAAGGAAGCAAAAACAAAACCTTAAAAATGTGGGTGGGATGGGACCAGAAACTATGGAGAGCTGGCTGGGCCCGGGCGCCAATCTTCAGAGGGGCAAAAGGAACTGCCTGCATTAGTCATTCAAACAGTGGCACCCTTCTCAGCACCAATGATTCCATTTCAGGTGCAGTGCTTTCAATCATTGCTAAACAACCTATCAGCCCCTTACCCTCCCATCACACCCTGCCACAGTGCCGCCACCCTCCTGTAGCCCAACAAACAATTTAGCACCACGGAGCCAACTTGTGAGCGTAACTAACGAGGGAGTTGGGGGCAATATGGAGATGTCTGTGTTCAGAGGCCAGATTGACACATTTCTTCCCTCACGGAGCGCTGTCCGAGCAACGATAGGACTGAGCAGCAGCGGCTGTCCGGAAACTCGGAGGCAGGTCATTTGTTAATCAGCCCTCTTCTTCCAGGTGCGGAGGCATTTTCTTCAAGCCTGTGCCAGAAGGGTGACCGAATCTAGATGGTTTGTGGGGAGCTATTGTCGCCCGACCTATTGTCTTCTTTACACATTTAATGAATGTGTTGCCTTGATGAGCAGTCCGCACTGGGCCATGACCCTTCACTGTCCTCTTTTTTTTGGGGGGGTAAGGGGAATGGGGGGAGGAGGGAGGCGACGACTCGGCATGAGGCATTTAATGTGTTTTCAAACACGACTGCTTTGAAGTCTGGGTGTCTTACCCGAAGCGCTATGTACAGTCTAACAAAGACAGAACATAGATAGACCAGCCATTACGAACGCAATATTTTTCCTCAGAAGTTGCTAATCCACACGTCACTGCATCTCTTTCACAAGACAACAGAGCTGGCGGGAGGCGGTGAAGACGCATTTAGGACCCATTAAAATCAAAGTCGTGCATTAATGCTACAAAGCCCTGTGTAGAAGCACGAGCATGCGTCTGACACCGAAGAACCCTGACAGCGGCTAATCAATAAGGCCCGAGGAGGCAGAGAAGAGAGGAGGAGGGAAGACGACGCTGAAACTTTGAGCATGAGCTACAAACGCTGACTCTCCCCCACAGCTCTCAGGCTGCGTGCCCGCCATGGACAGATTTTGTCAGATCAGCCCCCATACGATGCGAAGCGAACCCGACCACTTGGAGGGAGTTTGGGGGCCCCCTCCTGGGAAGTGTGGGAAAAAATGGCAAAAATGGTGCATTCTACAACACACTTTCATTATTATATATTCAATTGAATTAGCTTTCAAAGTATAGTAAATTACCTTACAGTGCACTAGGAAATCCAACCCCCAGACATTCTTACAGAGAACACAAAAATAAAAAAGTCAAGCAGATGTGAATTTACATATAATATAATATAAGTACACACACACACATTCACTGTTAAGCACAGCCAAAAAAGTGAGAACACAATGAAAGACCATATCATGGGATGTAAGCATTCTCCACCCCAATAAGCAGCACAGCAGGGGCGGATTTAGCGCTAGAGGTGGGCGGTGAACTCTGCTAGCGGAGTTTGCAGAGTTTTTCCCACTCCGCTTAGAGCAGTGGTTCCCAACCTGTGGTCCGGGGACCCCTGGGGGTCCGCAAAGCATCCTCAGGGGGTCCGCGACTGCTTGGAAAATGAAATAATATTAACAGATGAGGTCCCCAGCTTACAGTCATGACTCAGTGGCGGGACCCCGGATTCCAATAATGATTCAGTGGGGGTCCCTGGGTTCCAGTAATGATAAAGTGGGGGTCCACAGAAGCCGAAAGGTTGGGAACCACTGGCTTAGAGCACAGAATTCTGAAAAACTCTCCATACCAGAGTTTTTTCCTCGCTCACATTCACCAACGTTGAGTTGGCGAGTAAGGAAAATCTACCTCCAGATCTCCTCCTGGTGACATTTCTCAACATGGGCGGTTGCAGATGGTCGCTACCACTCGCTTTGAGAAACCTTCCGATTGTGATGAGGAAGCTTCTGCTTGAGTAGAAAATCTACTCAAACGGCAGAAAAGAAGCAGCGCCGTCTTGCGCTGCGCAGGGTGCCATTTGCACTGATTTTTCAGTGCAGGACAAACACCCAGCGCTACAAATCAGCGTGATCAAACACACTCCGCTGCTTGCAGAATTTTGCGTAGCACAGCAGAGTTTTTTGTTCGCTTTGTGGAGTTCTGCATATATGCGGAACTCCGCAAACTTCACCAGAGAAACAATATTTTGGGTGCCCCCAATGACCTCCTCCTCCACAGGTTCCCTCATTATCACTCTTCAACAGTGCCTTTCATCTCTCCATTTCCCCTCTCTCACTTGTATTTTATTTGTTTTATAACACCTCTCATACCATTGTAGGGTGTTGCAGCATTCTACTTTACATGCACATGAAGAGGCAATTATTCATACATGTGTAAATCAGTGTATAGAAAATGTTACATAAGACAATGATGACTACAAGGTTTAGGATTCAAATGTCATACATACTGGTAGGCACTTGTAAGAGTGCTTGGTCTGGTAAAGCACAAATTCAGGATTCAAAATGTAACACAATGGTTAGGGTTGGCTTTACCAATAATCTACTCCTATCCAAACAAACTCTTTTTAGCAACATTAGGATAATGAAAGACCAGGGGAAAACATATCTTTCTAACCTGTTTCATGCAGTTTGTATGCAGCTTTTTGATGGCAGTTCATAGCTCAGAGTACTTTATTCTGATTGTAACTTAGGAATTGCAAATCTCTATGACGGAACAGTAACTCACTGAGCTATCCACCTCAAAATTCTATGATCTGCATGGTACAAGTTCTTTGCATCAGGCATGTTAACCCTCTGCGCTACTATGATGAGTCAAAACTCCATTCCTTTTCAGCAGGAACATTAATCACCAGAGTTATCTTCACATTTTTATTGGTGCCTGAAAACTGCTGGATATAAAAAGAACTGAGCAGCATGTGCTTTTAAACTCATAACAAATTGCAAAAAAACGCACCCCCTACCCCCACCTCGGCGATAAACATTCCATCATGAGGTCACTGCCTCCTCACAGGCATAGAATAATGGCCCTGCAGGCCACGCGGTCATTCAAACAGCAGTCTACAAATATACCCATAGGCTATAAGTGGGAAAGCCCACAAATGGCAACGATTTCTTTCAGGGACTGCAGAAAAGAGTAAAGGATATTCTGATCACAGCACAGCTGCAATTGGATTTCATGGTGGTGTCTCTTTCAGGATGGCACATGGAAGTTCATATATTCCCTATTCTTACAATACCTATGTGTAACTGCCATACAGCAGAGAAAGAAATGCTACTCCTCTCTTGGGGCCAGATGTAGCAAAGGGTTTTACCCATTCTGTGTCTATGGGAAAATTCGTTGGTACATATGGCCCTGGTCTCTACAGAAATTACTAATACATACTGTCTCAGAGAGATGTCAAGACTTCAACTCTTCATCAGGGGTAGTAAGTGCTATATAAATACAATACAATAACTGTCTCATACTCACTGCAGATGTGTGACGTACCAGGGCTGCATGTGAAATGTCAGTGACGAGGTCAGATATTCACTGTTGCAGGTACAAATACTGATTATCTGAAATGCACTAGAGAGAAGTGCGAACATTGATTGTCTCAAACTCTAAAGAGAAGTGCAGGTACTCACTGACTCAGAGACTAATAAGGAATGCAGACACAGATTGCCTTATTTACATAAGTGTGGACTTTGTCTTAGCCACTTAAGATAAGCAAAGATACTCACTGGCTCAGGCACTGATAAGACGTGCAGATACTTACTGTCTCAGATATAATAGAGAGAAGTGCAGATACACAGACATTAATAAGAAGTATAGACACTGATTGTCTCAGATATACTAGAGAGATGTGCAGATACTCATTGATTCCGACACTAATAAGAAGTACAGATACCAATTGCCTCAGGTACACTAGAGTGCAGTGGACTAAACTATATGTCTCAAACTGACAAGCACCCAGTTTGTGACCAGAGATCCAGAACGGCATCACAAGGATTCTGGCTGACATTCAGTCCCAATATAGCACAGCAGCAACATCCCTTTAAAATACAGTTATCATGCCAGTTGCCGACCCGTTATAACATTATAACATCGACAATCCTCAACATGGTGAGGATTTTATCACAGCCCTGGATAGGAGTATTGGGCCTATATCAGCAACTCATACTTGGCAAGCTACCATCTTTTAACTTAATCAGACTGACCATCTAATTGGATTGAAATACCAAAAGGGCATTCTAAGTGCAACATTTACAAAAACCACAGACTGTACATCACCGTACGTAACTAGACTGTATACTCATAAATGGAATATGGCTTGCTAATGATGCAGGTAGTATTAGAACTATTAGGATATAAAGCAAGAAAATGGCCATTTTCTAAAGTGGCATTTTCAAACTTACAATTCAGAAACCAACTTCACCAAAGATATATTTTTAAATTGTGAGTTCAGAGGTGGCAAACTCCATATCTCTATCTGTTCCCAATGGGAATTTATATCTAAAAGATATTTCAAGGCAATCCTCATGTTACCCTATGAGAGAGATAGTCCTTAATAGTGAAAAACAAATTTTGCAGAATTTCACTACCAGGGCATGTAAAACACACCAGTACATGCCCTACCTTTCAAATACACTGCACCCTGCCCCTGGGGCTGCCTTGGGCCTACGTTAGGGGTGACTTACATGTAGTAAAAGAGAAGGTTTGGGCCTGGCAAGTGGATGCACTTGCCAGGTCGAAATGGCAGTTTAAAACTGCCCACACAGACTGCTGTGGCAGGCCTGAGACATGTTGACAGGGCTATTTGTGTGTGTGGCACAATCAGTGCTGCAGACCCACTGGTAGAATTTAAGTTACAGGCCCTGGGTACATATAGTGTACTTTTTCTAGGGACTTACTAGTAAATTAAATATGCCAATCATGGATAAACCAATTACCAATATATTTTAGACAGAGAGCATATGCACTTTAGCACTGGTTAACAGTGGTAAAGTGCCCAGAGTCCTAAAGCCAGCCAAAACAGGTCAGAAAAAAATAGGAGGAAGAAGGCAAAATGTATGGGCCTAACCCTGCAAAAAGGGCCAGGTCCAATCACAAGCAACTGGGTCAAGTATCACTTTAGCACTCGACTCTCAGTAGTTGCACAGGTCGAGCAGTCCAAGGCTTCTCTGGGGAGAGGGTAGACACAGGAGAGTGAACACAGACTCACTGCTCAAAAATACATACAATAACAGCAATAAATGGTTCTCCAGTCAAATACATTATTTTATGAAAAAAAATAGTATTTATATACTAACACAAAGTAAAATATGACATGCACAAACAACACACACAGTCCCTGGAGATCAGGGCTCTAGTGTTTTAATAGTCAGGTTCCTGAGTTCCACTCCCCTCTCGCTAGCAGTAGTGGTTGTTCCCCATTCACAATAGGGTACATTCAGGTTAAGCCTCAGTGGTAGTTCGAGTCTCAGGAGTCCCACTATGACTCCAGTCACAGTAAAAAGGATTTCAGTGCCAAACGCTATCTGTCAGGCAAGGTCTTCTTGGGCTTTCAGTCCCGTTAATCAGTCTAACCCACACCAGCAGGACCGGCTCTAATGGAGTCCCCTCAAACTCACTCCTTGCAGGCGCTGCAGCAACTGTCTCCTGTGAGTACCACACATGCAGCCCTGCAGGGGCAATGGTCAGGGTCCTCGAGTTCCTCACAAGTGAGCTTGCGGGGACAATGGCAGGGGTTCCTCGATGCTCCTCTGTTGCCAGGAAGTTTCCTTGTATCCTCTCGATAAGTGGGAGGAGGGATTGAATTTGATGCTCCTGGTGCAGATCCTCAGTCGGGCTTGGGTCCACTCCTGTCACCATGGAGGCCTTGTCCTCTCAATGACATTCTTGCAAGACCACGCTCCTTGTCTTTATCCCAGTGGCCCCGCCTGGCATATGGGGTCACCATCCTCACTCCACACATGAGCTACAGCTGGATCAGCACAGCAGCAATCTTTATGGTGGCCCCATCTGGCATACGGTGTCACCGACCTCACTCTGCACACAGCTTATGGCCTGATCGGCACAGTAGTAATCTTCATGGTGGCCGCTCCTGGCATATGGGGTCATTGACTTCCATCCACACACAGGTTACAACCCGATCAGCACAGCAGTAATCTTTAGGGTAGTCCCACCTGGCATGCGGGGTCGCCGACTTCCATCTGCACATGGGCTACAACCCAATCAGTGGAGAAGCTGTCTCCTTGCTTCAGATATCCAATTGCCAGGATTTCCCACTGGACCTTGCTTCCTTTTGAAGTGCCCTCTCCTGTGCCCTTCCTCTAAAAAGCAGTCTGTCACAGCAGGAGTGACTCCTAATCTGATATCCCCACTACACATGCCATGGGAGTGACTAGAGTTTCAGCCTCAGTGATATGTGTTACAACAGGTTAAGCTATGGCCTCGGCCCTACTCTTGATGATTCTCGGATCAACCCCATCTCCTTCCTGAGAGGTGTCTAAGTCCCTTTTCAGTGACCTCTCTCTGAATCAAAGGGTACTATCTGAAGTACACTGAAGACCCTGGCTCTCCCTTTCTTTGGTGAATCGCACCCAGCTCACAAGAAAGGAGCAATCCACAAATCTGTCAGGGGGATTCAAAAAAGAACCTACAATCTTCCATGTATTGTACCATTCACAGGTACACATACATCACGTACATGTATATAACCCACACACACTGTACAGCACTATCAGCTAACCTGATGTAGACCAAAGATGAGTTATGCACTCAGTACAGCGGGACTTTACATGAGTGAGCCTGAAGGCAAAAAAGCCTTTTCACTTCTACTCATTGCTACACTGTATGCTTCTACCACTGCACTTGTGCTGCTTTACTCATCACAAAGGCAGTAGCCTTTCAGCACTATGAGGGTAGCACATTGGGCAGCCCTCCCAGTCCAAAAAGACCACAATCCATGAGACATGCCTTTGACATGGTGAACATGCATGATCTGTGATCACCCATGACAACAAACATAAGCACCAGGAATCCAGACACCATTGCAGCTGGGGGCACTCAGGGCAGGGGTACACGTCCATCACCATGTGAGGAACTTTTCCATCCCAACAATTATGTGACACAGGTTTTTGAATTGCATATTGTTCTGTAAAGGAGTTTATCTCAAAATTGAAAAATTTAGTAGACTGCAAAACTGGAATAGTGTTTTTTTGATGTATCGGCCTCTTCCTTCTTGGGAATGGCCAAAGAATGCTCTCCTGCACCTTAATATACTATCAAACCACCATCACACTCAACCAGATCTGCAAACGCTGACACAGTAGAATCTCCCTAAAGGCTTCCACTCCCATCTCAGAACAATATTTTAAAAAAATAATATCACACAGCAAAACATCTGACTCTCCAGCTAACCATACCCATACACCCTTCTGTTTTCAAGGAAATGCTACCAGGGAGGCACTAGAGACGATAAACTGTTCTTCACCCACCCTTGGTACCATGCCAAATTACCTTGCTTCTAAATTTATGAAATGTCCAAAGAAAGTAATACTGATGGTAGAAACCCTACAAATTACAGACTAACTGCAAACAAATGCTTCTTGGCCAAAGAGATAGATAAGGCAATCAACAATCTGCAATGCACAAATGAGCTCCTGCACCTGCATAAGGACTGAATATATCCTAATCTCAACTCTGGATAAGCTAAGGAGACAGGGTGATTCTAACAGGGCTGCTTTGATTCTCCCAGGCCTCTCTGCTGCATTCAACATGCTCATCATCCTGCTCTACTAACCATACTGCAGTATTTTGGTATTTAAGGCAGAGGCTTGAACTGTAAAGCCTCCTTCTTGGCACACTCTACCACGTAATCTAATCCCCATGCACCTTTGCCCCTTGGTGTTCCTTGGGGTTCAGCGATCTCCCCCTCCTTTTAAATGTCTACTTAACCCCTCCACCTAGACCGATTTAATCCATTGGTCCTGCTTGCTTTAATTACATGAATGACATACAAATCACACGCAGGTTCCAGAACCTTAATGACACCATGCCCTCAGGGCTAGCACCTAGCTTGATCACAGACTAAACAGAAACTCTGAGATGTCAAAAATGGCCACCGCAGAAGAGATCCTAGCCTGGCCTGCATATTTAGGATATACATGCCCATCAACAGACACAGTAAAAAGTCCTGGAATCCCTTAGATTAATACCTAATGCTGGACGTCTATTCTGGGTTTCCTGTGTCCAGTTCACAGTTGGTCTTCTTTTATCTCCTTTTCATTATAATGAAAGGGTTAATTTGGGAGCACAGAAATTCCTCCTAAGCAGAATGCAAACAGTCCAAAACATAGGACCCAGATTGCTTCTCAGATCACATTACCCCAGATACCCTGTATAGCACCCAAAGCGCTCAAATGAATCGGGCCTAGCAAAACTTTCACTCTCACTGTCCCAGATGCAGCCTCCGATCTAACATATTCTTACAAATTAACGTGTCACACCTCAACAAAGTTTTAAATTGGCAGAAAGTGAGTGCTTACACTGGAAAAGAGTGTTTGTATTGCACTTTTTGCTTTGCAGGAAACACCAATATATACACTACTGGCAGTTACCCAACATCCTACCAAACCCATGTGTGCGGTGTAAACAGACAACCTCGTGCCAATCCATCTAAACTTCAATCTGCTCAACAGGTAAATGTCAAACTACAGGCATAGATACATCTAGATGCACAGTGTAGGCCTGGAATAAACTTAAATATTGAGAAAAGCTATTAATATTAATGATATGTGGCCGCAGCATACCCATGTCATTTAATCCAAGCAAGACGTGCGATCAGCAGGTGTCTAGCCTAGGCTTCAGTCAGTGGGAAACCTCTACCAAGGGAGACATTCATGCGACCTGAGACAATGCTACACCGAGGCTAGCACACACCATTAGATGTCTTACTATATTACAGACTTTGGCCCATATTTATATTTTTTTTAGCACCGCATGTGCGTCGTTTTTTGTCGCAAAATCGGCGCAAACTTACAAAATACAATTGTATTTTAGAAGTACCGTATTTATCGGCGTATAACACGCACTTTTTCTCCCTGAAAATAGGGGGCAAATGATGTGTGCGTGTTATACGCCGATATAATGTTAAGTTTTTTTTTTCTGAAATGTCCTCTTAAAATGAGGTGCGTGTTATACGCCGGTGCGTGTTATACGCCGATAAATACGGTATGCACTGCTTTTGCGTCAAAAAACGACGCAAATGCGGCGCTAAAAAAGTATAAATATGGGCCTTGCTGCAGAAGCCACACCAACTTCTCAAGCCTAACGCTGGCATTCAACACGCTCGAGAGTAACCTCACCACACCCACCCCTAATGCAGGGAGAAGCCACAGTCTGTCATCCACTATGGAAACTGAAGTGAGAAGGGCTGCAGATGCAGATCTCTGATGCACATTGTATACAGATGTGCACAGATGGCAGACCTATCCCCTAACTACGAGCTCAATCTAATCTAATATTACTCTCTCCATAGATTATACGCACACCACAGAAATGACACAAAATTGGACTCAGTTCAATAGCACACTGCGAGAGATGCGAAGAGCCCATTGCCGGCTATCTGCATCTGGCCTGCCCAGGGATATATGCTGCCTGGAAAGAGGCGGACAACATAGTATCAGCCATCAGAGCAGCACAACTCGAACTTTTATGGCATTGCTGGGGTATGTTAAAGTTCCCCACAACCCATAGATAGGATGCTCACGTCACTGCTTCTGATGCTAACCAAGCGCAGAGGTATAATGGGCTCGGGAAGGGGCATGCACTGAAAGCCGCGGACTGGTGGCACGCTGCAGTGTACTGCAATGAACAATGAAGCCATACTGGAACTAATGCGCACCCCACCACCCAAAAAAACAAAACAAAAACAGACCCAAAGATGTATGGGTCCCGCTGTGCTACTTATCTACTGCACACTGAGCACCAACCAGACTAAACGTAATGAGCAGCAGCGCCTGCTGGGTGATCACCTGGAGAGAACTGAAGAAAGCGAAGAATCACCAGAGACTGCTGGCGGGAGATGCCAAGGAGGTGACGTAACTATTGCGTATGCAAGCACCCGACTATAACAACACTGCCCAGCCGGCTGATTCTCTGTGAAGCTATGCTATTGGTTGTCAATCAGTATTTTGTTACATGTATTCTTACAGATAACTCTATTAGACAATGGTTTTGGTCTTGGTTACCACTTCTGACAAACAGGGCCGGCTTTAGGACTGGTGGCGCCCTGTGCCACAGTTTATTGTGGCGCCCCCCGCCCCATGACCTCCTCCTCGGTTTCACTCACGACAACCTGGAAAATGTGCCCCTCATCTCTCCATCGCTCCCCTTTCACATACATTCATGTGTTGAATAGCACTTGTAAAGGCTAGCTTTACTAATCCACTCAGTTACCCACATAAAATATAGGGGCATATTTAAGAGCCCCTAGCACCATTCTAACGCCACATTAGCGTCATTTTTTTACGATAATGTGGCGTTAGAAGGCCAAAAACGCTGCGCTATATTTACAAAGTGGCGCAATGCATGCATTACGCCACTTTGTAACCTCTTAGCGCTACATTATGCCTGTGCCAGGCATAATGTATGCAAAGGGGGCAAAAAAAATGGCGCAAGGAAATCTGACAGATTTCTTTGCGCCATTTTTTTCCAGCACTTTTAATGCCTGCTCACAGCAGGCAATAAAAGGAGGCTTCCATTGGTTAGAGTGGGCCTCTGGGTGTTTTGCAGGATTAGCGTCAACATTTTTGATACTAATCCTGCAAAGCGCCAGTCTAGCATAAAAAATTCTGACACTAGTCCCCAAACTACCTCCATGGTGCGCCGTATTTTAAATATGATGCACACATGGTGGCGTTGGGGGGGTGCTAAAGGGCTCAAGAAAAGTGACGCAGCACTGTGTACAGCGCCACTTTTTTTCAAATATGCCCCATAGGGCAGTGCTTAATTTGTAAATAAAAAGGTGCCGTGCCCAAAGTGCTCCTCCTAAACACGCGGCTGCTGCAATTAAATGTGTGAACACCGAATACAGAGGCAGCATCATCCTGAAGCCACCTCGGGCCTCTTCAATCCAGTTATAGGCACTCCCTGCCCCTTCAGCTCACTCTTGAGGATTTCTGCTTTTTCCCATTGTGACGCTTTTTTGTTTTTCTCTTCCTCCGTCTTTCCCATGTGTGTCTTTTTCTTGCAGTAAATGCTTGAGGCAGAAAAATAAGCGCCGGCCCTCACAAATAAGTGCTGGTGCTCTGCACCGAAACAACAAGCACAAATTAAGCACTGCCATAGGAGTATATTTAAGTGCCCCTAGTGTCACTCTAACACCACATTAGTGTCATTTTTTTACACTAATGGGGCTTTAGAAGGCCAAAAATGCTGCGCCATAAATACATTGTAACCCTTTGCGCTACATTATGCCTACGCCAGGCATAATGTATGTGAAGGGGGCATCCCCCAGTTAGGGGTGGTCAAAAAAATGACGAAATAAAATTTGTTAGATTTCTTTGCGTCATTTTTTTCCGTCACTTTTAATGCCTGCTTAGAGCAGGCATTAAAAGGAGGCATCCATTGGTTACAATGGGACTCTGGGTACTTTGCAAGATTAGCGTCACAATTGACCCTAATCCTACAAAGCGCCGAACTAACGTAAAAAACTCTGCCTCTAATCCCCTAACTACCGCCATGGTGCACCGTATTTTAAATATGATGCGCACATGGTGGCATTAGGAGTGCAAGAAAAGCCACTTTTCTTAAATATGCCCCTTAGTTCTTTTTTTTTTTTTTGCAGCAGGCATATTAACCCTCTATGCTACTTTATTTTGAGTCAAAGCTGCCACTAGGCAAAACTCCCATCTCTCTCTCTCTAGCAGGAACATTAATCACAAGAGGTATCTTGACATTTTAATTGTTTCTTGAAGGCTAAACGCACAAGGAACTTTTCAGCAGGTGCTTTTAAATCGCAAGTTTTGGAAGTTATTGCTAAACACAGCGCCCCCCTGAGATCGGCGCCCGGTGCGGTTGCACCGCTCGCATGGCCCAAAAGCCAGCCCTGCTGAAAAACATACAAAGTATTTATTTTCTTTACTTTTAATGGGTATTTGTCAAAAAAAATCGAGCACTCCAGAGGAGTCTCTTTGTGCTAGCACATAGACCAAGATAGAAAGAGGAGTAGTGAGACAGTTATTGGATGAAGAGCCAGATTGTTGAATTTCATGAGCTGTGGGATGCCTACATGCCAACCCTCCCTAATCAGTCGGGAGACTACCAATTTCAAGGCTACTCTCCTGCCTCTAGATTCCTGAATTCAAACACCAATTTCTCAGCGGGCTTCAGCCAACAGGGTCTGGGCTAGTGAGACTCAGTTATATTCACTGCCACTAACCTGCAGGCCAGTGCACAACATTTTTGTCACACACTCTCTGGCTGTCATAGCACTTCCTCCATGCTTTTGAAAGGTAAAGAAAAAAACATGCAGCAGCATTTCTGATATCTGATTCCGCAGCAGCACACTTTCGAATCCCATAGATGGCAATAGACCCAATTGAGGCCTCAAAAGAAGTCATTGGGAGAAATAAGTTCTCCCGATTATTCAGCAATTTATTTTGACTTTTCTCTTCTAAAATGTTGGCATGTATGGGAATGTAACAGATCTCAAGGGGAGGGACTCTGGATCATAAGGGCCCTACCACCCCGTTTGGTATATTTGGAGGAGAGGGAAACAGAATTAGCTTTTTTGACTGATCCTAATGTTCTAGTGGCTACGTATTTCTTGAGGTTTGTGACCAAAACCTTAGGTGCATATTTGTTGTAGATTTCATACGTCACACAAGATTTTTTTAAATAAAAAGCGCTTCCAAACTGGAAGCCTGTGTAGTTGGCAAATGTAGGTCAAGACAGAGTCAAACATTTCAAAGTTCCTAGCGAAACTCAGATAGACTACTATTGGAGTAGGACATTAAAACAATGGAAGTGGAAGAGGCAGTCAAAGTCCTGCAGTCCAAGAAAGCCCCTGAACCCAACAGTCTCCTGGTCAAGGTTTAAAAAGGTTGGCCCGCTTCCTTTCAAACCATCTCGAAGCAGCACCATGAACATTGCTGTTTATGATGCGAGTGGCTTATCGGATGACCTGAATCAAGACACAATAGTAGTTATGCACAGAGCCAACAAGCCCCCAGCAGCCTGCTCATCATACAGGCCTAACTCCTTATTGAATATTGAAGCCAAGATATTAGCCAAAATGCTAGCCATTAGATTTATGCAGGTGATTGATGGTCTTGTCCAACTGAACAAGCATTGATTCATCCCTAGGAGAAGTACTCAATTGATTATGAGAATATTGTTTGGCTGTCTGTCGTGCACAGAGACGTTGGCAGACCTGGCACTTGTGGTATCCTTGTATGCCTCTAATGCCTTCAATTTTATGTCAAGACCGGAGGCTCATATTATGCTTTTCTTTTCCTGCTTTATTTTCAAAAGCAGCTCCAGTCAAGAACTTTAACCAATCCCAGGAGGTTAGCAAAACAGGCTACCAATGGGAAATAATAAAGAAACAATGAACCAATCAAAGAAGTGATACACATAAAGAACACCTAACTTGACTACAAGCAGCCCTCTTTTCTTGCTGCTCGCAGTCAAGATAAGTATATCTTTTATTGCGCGTAATGCTATTTATGTTTTCATGTGTATTTCGTTCATAACTACTTAACATTATATTTGTTCTGAACAGGTTCCCCGAATACTCTCTATTCGCTCGCATATTTGACTGTTCTCTTTGGATTCCACCCTCCCCTTCCGACCGTTTTGGTCGACGTAACCGTTTCAGCACTTCTTACCTTACCGCACTCACTCGTTTCCTCACACGCTGCTTCAGTGCGCGTTGTATTTTTGCATTTGCTTCCTCTTCGTCGACATCTCCTGACCTCAGGCTTCCAAATTCTGCCTCTCTGGTGCTCGTTCTTCCTCCTGGAGGCGTGGCCTCTCAATCTCTTCACTCCGGTTGGCAGCTTTGACCTTGCCTTCATGCCCCTCAGCCCTTGGACCTCCTCCTTCAGTTTTAACCCCTTTTTTGCCAGTTTTTTAGTTACTTTACTATCATAATGGATTTTTCCTCATTCTTTGAGGAAAACAATGACCACAATGAGGATTTTAAAAATAATTTAAACAAATTAATTCAATCCTCTGTCGCAAAGGCAGTAACTGCCTCAATGAATAAAGTATCTAAACAGTTTGAACATACTGTGTCATCCTTTTTATCACAATCTAATTTGGCCCTATCTGTGGGGGAAAACAGAAAGAGCAAAGTCACGGAGGCTTCTCAAGACACTCAATCCAATTTAAATTCTGTGTTTTGAGCAGTGAGTCTTCCTCACACAGGACAGAGAACGATATTCCTTATAGGCCTCCAAGTAAGGAGGGGAAAACTTTGGGCTCTAAGAGTAAAGCAAAAACAAAACACTCTCAGCTCATAAGATTGATAATATCAAAGATACTGATGAGGACATCGATGACACCGATTCAGATAAAGATGCGAATAATGCTAGCAATTCTGATTTTTGGATTGGTCCTCCTGCCAAAAAACATAAATCAGTTTCTTCAGGAGATTCACTCACCTCCATTCCTATTCTGGACACTGAAGGGAATCCCATGTTAGATTCCAAACTAATCCATCACCCCAATTCTACTGAATGGCTTCCTTCAGAACATGTTGCCAATTATATTATGGCTATGTTACGCCTTCTGCTTGATAAACAAATTTGTGCTAAACTTCTTTCTGAATGTCCCAGACCTTCCGTTCTGCTTCACATTACTTCCACCCCTACCATTGATCCCTCCATGACCACATTCTTTTCTAAATTCGAAAAAGACCCTTGTAAAGATATTGACAGGGCTTGGTCAGTCTGTCAAGACAAATTGTTGGCTATAATAGGACCTTTAGCTCGCATTTTCGATATGGTGGAATCTGCCAGATTACAAAACGATTTGATTGATCCAGAAGAACTTTCACTTTGGAAACAACAAGCCTTCTGCCTCTTAGGGAATGCAAACTCCGCAATGACTCACGAGAGACGTAAGGGACTCTTTCTCAAATTAGACTCTAAACTTGCTAACCTCGCTGTTACGGATCCAGGCCCCAAAGCTGATGGCTTATTGTTCGGTGATTCCTTCAATAAGGAATGAAGCAAATATGTCACAGCTTTTGTGTCACTCAACAAAGCACAAAAATCGCTTAAAAAAGTATTCAACGCTCGTGTTTTTGCCAGGGCCGGTAGAGGAAGGAGTCGCTTTACCGGCCGTTTCGCCAAATAGCAAGGCTACAAAGGCTCCTCCAACACACCACAACAAGATTTCCGACCTCAATTCTACCCCCAAAGGACAAGAGGCTTCAGAGGCAGAAACCAACATAATCTCAAGTCCTACCAATCCTCAGGTAAGCCCAAATTCTGGGCATCTTTCTGTAGGGGGTCGTCCAAAATTCTTTTTTCGCAGGTGGAAAAACCTCACTTCAGACCCTTGGGACCTCAACACGGTTCAAGGCTATTCCATAGAATTTTATGAAAATCCTTTTCAAACGTCCTTCCCTCCCCCTCTAAAATTCTCTACAGATATGTCAGCCCTGATTTCTCAAGAGATCCAAACTCTTCTCCACAAACTCGCAATTCAACTTTCTCACCTTCATCCGTCAGGATTTCTAAGTTCCATATTCTGGTTATCAAGAAAAACAAAAAGATCAGACCGGTCATAAACCTAAAACAATTCAACCAATTTGTTGTTTATCGTCATTTCAAAATGGAAACAATATTACATCTCAGGGACGCTCTATTACAGAACGATTGGATGGTTCGCCTCCACCTCCAAGACGCTTACCTGAGTGTCCCCATCCATCACGCTCACAGGAAATTTCTCCAATTCCAATGCCAAGACCAAATCTATCAATTTTCTTTTCTTCCTTTCCGTCTCTCCTCAGCCCCTTGGTGTTTTACCAAGTTAATGAAACCCGTAGTTGCACATCTCAGAGCACAAGGTATCAGACTGATCATTTATCTAGACGACATTCTTCTCATGCATCAAAACGTACACACTCTACTCAAACAACTCTCTTACACCTCTTCTCTACTGTCGGACTTGGGTTTCATAATCAACAAAACAAAATCTATCCTAATTCCTTCCCAAACCACAGAGTTTCTAGGATTCCTCGTGAATTCCACTCAAGGCACCCTTCAATTACCGGACTCTAAAATAAACTTGATAAGATAAGAGGTAACCCACTCTTTACAGCAGACTTCTCTCTCCCTAAGGTCCCTTGCAAGGCTTGTAGGTCTTCTTTCCGCTTCGATTCAAGCGATCTTCCCGGGACCCCTTCATTATCAGGCTCTCCAAAGATTGAAAGTCTGACATTTACGCAAGGGTCTTGCTTATTCATTGGTGGCTAGAACATCTTTGCATCAGCCCCAGATCTTGTATTAGAATCCGATGCAAACCTAACAGGCTGGGGCGCAAGGTGTGGTCAAATATTGACTGGAGGCACGTGGTCTCCACAGGAGTCTTCATTGCACATCAATTGTTTAGAGATGCTTGCAGACTCCTTTGCGGCCAGAAGTTTTTCAAAAGAAAAAGTCCAATGCTCAGTTCTTCTTCGCATAGACAATCTCACTGCAGTCAAATACAACAATCATCTTGGCGGTACCAGATCCAAACCTTTGGCGGAACTAGTCAAAAGTTTCTGGGAATTTTGCCTCCAACGGAAAATCTCAGTGCAAGCAGAGTACCTGCCAGGTTCTCTCAATATAGTAGCAGATTGGTATTCACGTCATCTCCTAGATTCCAATGATTTGAAACTTCATCCATGCATCTTCAACTGGCTTAACCACAAATGGGGTCCTCTCCATATTGATCTCTTTGTGTCCCGTCTGAACGCTCAACTTCCCCAATTCTTCAGTTGGAGGACGAATCCTCAAGTTCTAGCAACAGATGCTTTCCTCCAAGATTGGTCAGTCTCAACCCATTATGCCTTTCCTGATGACCAACAGAGTTCTCGCCCAAGTGCGTCGCCAGATGGCCACTTTAGTTCTAGTAGTGCCATTTTGGCAGTCCCAGGTCTGGTTTCCCCCCCCTAGAATTAGCAATGGATTTCCCGGTCCTCCTTCCTACCTTTCCCAAACTCCTTCTCAACCCCCAAGGTCTTCCCCACGACTGGTTCTCAACAATTCTCTTCTTCTTTCAGCTTGGAAGGGTATAGGTCTTCAATTTCCTGTCCAGGAATTTAGATCAAAGCTTCTTCCTATATCAACAAGTCATGGGCCCCAGGCACATCTAAGGCATACAATTCCGCATGGTCAATTTGGTCCAGCTGGTGTCTGGGAAAATCTAATAATCCCTTTTCCACAAATATCACCTTAATAGCTAACTTCCTTGCCTCTCAGGCTAGTTCCGGTAAATCTTACAGAAATATCAATCTCTATCGTTCAGCCATCTCCTTACATCACCCTTTCATCAATGGTAAACCAGTTGGCGAACACCCCCTCATTTGCCGTTTGTTAAAGGAAGTAAAATTTTCCAATCCTCCTATCCCCAAATATAGCGATTTGTGGGATGTCAACCTTGTTTTACAACTGTTTTTATGTTGCCAGGATAATGATTTGTTATCACTCAAAATGCTGTCTGCTAAATTAACAATGTTATTGTGTCTAATCTCTATCAAACGACTTTCAGATGTCAGAGCCCTTGATATCTCTTCACGTCATTTTACTCTTACCGACGTTCTCTTCAATGTTACAAGGCGTACTAAAAACAATATTTCTACTGTGTTTTACTCCTTCTTTCCCAGTCATCCAAAATTGTGTTTTGGTAACTGTTTAAAAGTTTATGAACAAAAAGCTATTGATCTCAGAACATCCTCTGCCACCCAACTCCTAATTTCTTTTAGGAAACCCCATAAGCCAGTTTCTTCACCCACCTTAGCTTGTTGGGTTAAATGTGTCACGTCCCTTGCTGGGATTGATACGTCCAAGTTTGGAGCCCATTCTTCCCGGGAAGCCATGGCTTCCAAAGCCTTTTAGGCGGGATCCTAGTTAGAAGACATTCTGAGATCAGCAGATTGGTCAATAGATGTTACTTTTCATACATTCTATTGTAAACCTATTAATACTGCATCTTCTGTGGTGATTGATATGCTTTGAACAAGCATAATAGGAGCCTTCGGTCTTGACATAAAATGTAGATTTTCCAAATAATTTATGATGGAAAGTCTTAATTTTATTAAAGACAGGGAGGCGAGTATTATCCCACCGCTTATCTATTTGAATTATGTCTGTTCCTTCCCACCCTATAGTTTCTACAAATGCTACAACACCTTCCTCATAAAAAACTTTCATCGCTCCACATCCTCTACAGGACAGGATTTCCTACCTCCTCCAATGACGGCTAAGGATTCTTTCCAACCATCTCTGTACAAGACTGATAATGTTTTCCATTTGGACTAAATTCAAGACTTGTTTTCTCTAATTTTAGCCATATGTATAATAGCATGTATATTTCCAATTTTTCAATCTTATTCATGACTCTCGCAGAAGAAAAGAGGGCTGCTTGCAGTCAAGTTAGGTGTTCTTTACGTGTATCACTTCTTTGATTGGTTCATTGTTTCTTTATTATTTCCCATTGGCAGCCTGTTTTGCTAACCTTCTGGGATTGGTTAAGGTTCTTGACTGGAGCTGCTTTTGAAAATAAAGCAGGAAAAGAAAAGCATAATACTCGCCTCTGTGTCTTTAATAAAATGAAGACTTTCCATCATAAATTATTTGGAAAATCTACATTGCCTGGAGTGGAACTACATGTTCTTGGTACTGAAGAAGATAAATTTCAGTCCTACGTATTTGGCCTAGATGAGAATGTTGTACACGGAACCTATTGCCTGTGTAAGTGTCAATGGGACCTACTCAAAGGGGCACACAGGAGTGCTGCTCTCTTTCTACCATGATATCTACTGCCTTAAGTCAGTGGTCTATCCATTGTCATCCTCGACACTAAGGGGACAGTTCAGGAGACATGTGCTAATCAAAAACAGGGGATTTCCGTAACTGGGTATTTGCATTAAAAAGGCCTACAAGGTGCTTCTTCTTGGAGAACCTGTACTCTGTCCTCATCAATTTTAAAGAGTATGCTCATCGCTGGAAGTGTCTGCCCCTTTCCATGGGAAGAGCAGTAATTAACAAAATGATTGTGCTTCCCAACGTTCTTTACCCCTTGCAGAACGCGCCATTTCAGGTTCTGTGGGATTGTTTTGAAGTGTAGAAAGTGAATTGGGATAACTATGGAATGAAGGAACCCCCTGTATCATCTCACATAAAGTGACACGGGTGTACAACATGGACAGCATAGCCCTCCAGATATAAGGCTATGTTACTGGGTCACACAGTTGATGGTGGTTAATGATTGGATGTTTACCCTGCAGACAGAACCACTGGTTAGGCACCATAGGCTTTTGATGGGGTCGAGGGGCTACTCGCCATCCTTATATGGGAGTTGCTGAAAGGCAGGGTGGCCAGTGTATCTACATGGTGTCCTATAAATATGGGAAATGGTGACTAAAAGCCGGGACCCCATACCAGATGCTGTAGGAGTACTCAGGAACAAATGGGAATGCAATTTGGGGTAACTGTCCAACAAGGAATGGTGTGAGGCCTTATAAGGACTCAGGGATTTGGCCATTAGGGCAGGGTTCCATATTGTGCAACTAAATGTTTACACAGAATTTACTATACCAGACCATGTGGGCGAGCCAGCTCAGATGAGGGCCTTTGTGGATGTGGCCTGTCTGGCACACTCATTCACACTAGATGGGTCTCCCCTAAAATCAGGCACATTTCGGGGAAGTACTGAAAATATATGTATGAAGTGGCTAGTGTCAAGCTGCCTTTGAACAAGAACCCTTGTGTTCTGGGAATTTAAGGGGATACTACCAGTACCAAACATCAAAAGTTGTTGTGTAATGTGTGCCTGGTTGTAGCTCAATGGAATATCTAGTGGAATATTGCACACCTTTGGGGTGTGAATCTCCAGCCCACAGTTCAACAGTGGATTAGAGATCTGGATTGGTGCATTGAATCAGAGAAGATTGTTTATGCAAGCCCCCATAAATCTGAGAAAGTATGGGGCCCATGAGAAAGTTATAAGGGTCACACCTAGTGTTGAATTGACCTGTTGTTACTTCGTCTCTTCATCTTAGGTTTTATGAATATGTGGAACCGGATTGCCTTTATCTACAAACTGAAATGAAAGCTATTTGGCGTGCCACTCATGATCTCACACTTGTATATCATACAGTTGTGATAGAACCATAGGTGCCTCAAGGTATGTTACTGTTCGATTTGGATTGCCTCGCTGGAAAAAATATAAAATAGAGATGGTTCTCACGAAGACATGTCGAATTTTCTGCAGATGGTAGATGAATTTCTAAATAGGCAGACTTTCCATAGTCTAGCCTTGTTTGCGCAAAGGCTTTGGCAACGATGATTTTAAGTGAGACTCGTAGAAATAGCATTATGCATCTTGGAGGCTGGTTACAAGTATAGGTGCTATTCATTGCACGTGGTAAATACTTATATCACTGGGTTTGTTGTCAATCGGGTATTAATGGCAACTATTACAAGTTTCTGGGGAATAGCATGCAGATTTTGGTGTTTAACACTCCAAAATCTGCATGATATGGTAGTCACTGTATGGTTTTCCCCTGTTAAATTTGGTAGGTTTGACATGCTGAAATTTACCAAAGGTTGAGGTATTTAATGTACATCCAACATTTATCAAATGCATTAAATAACACTTGGCTTGTAATTCTGACCTATGCGTAAACAAGGGCTTACACACAGGAGTCGGAGTTGTGCATAATTGTGGGGTATGCTGTAGGAAAGTACCATCTTGCCTGGCATGTTACCCCCATATTTCACTGTATATATGTTGTTTTAGTTGTATGTGTCACTGGGACCCTGCCAGCCAGGGCCCCAGTGCTCATAAGTGTGCCCTGTATGTGTTACCTGTGTTATGTCTAACTGTCTCACTGAGGCTCTGCTAATCAGAACCTCAGTGGTTATGCTCTCTCATTTCTTTCCAAATTGTCACTAACAGGCTAGTGACCAATTTCACCAATTTACATTGGCATACTGGAACACCCTTATAATTCCCTAGTATATGGTACTGAGGTACCCAGGGTATTGGGGTTCCAGGAGATCCCTATGGGCTGCAGCATTTCTTTTGCCACCCATAGGGAGCTCTGACAATTCTTACACAGGCCTGCCACTGCAGCCTGAGTGAAATAACATCCACGTTATTTCACAGCCAATTACCACTGCACTTAAGTAACTTATAAGTCACCTATATGTCTAACCTTTACTTGGTAAAGGTTGGGTGCTAAGTTACTTAGTGTGTGGGCACCCTGGCACTAGCCAAGGTGCCCCCACATGGTTCAGGGCAAATTCCCCGGACTTTGTGAGTGCGGGGACACCATTACACGCGTGCACTACACATAGGTCACTACCTATGTGTAGCTTCACAATGGTAACTCCGAACATGGCCATGTAACATGTCTAAGATCATGGAATTGTCACCCCAATGCCATTCTAGCATTGGGGAGACAATTCCATGATCCCCCCGGGTCTCTAGCACAGAACCCGGGTACTGCCAAACTGCCTTTTCAGGGCTTGCACTGCAGCTGCTGCTGCTGCCAACCCCTCAGACAGGTTTCTGCCCCCTGGGGTCCAGGCAGCCCTGGCCCAGGAAGGCAGAACAAAGGACTTCCTCAGAGAGAGGGTGTTCCACCCTCTCCCTTTGGAAAAAGGTGTCAGGGCTGGGGAGGAGTAGCCTCCCCCAGCCTCTGGAAATGCTTTGATGGGCACAGATGGTGCCCATCTCTGCATAAGCTAGTCTACACCGGTTCAGGGATCCCCCAGCCCTGCTCTGGCGTGAAACTGGACAAAGGAAAGGGGAGTGACCACTCCCCTGACCTGCACCTCCCAGAGCTCCTCCAGTGTGCTCCAGACCTCTGCCATCTTGGAAACAGAGGTGCTGCTGGCACACTGGACTGCTCTGAGTGGCCAGGGCCAGCAGGTGACGTCAGAGACTCCTTCTGATAGGCTCTTACCTGTGTTGCTAGCCTATCCTCCTTCCTAAGTAGCCAAACCTCCTTTTCTGGCTATTTAGGGTCTCTGCTTTGGGGAATTCTTTAGATAACGAATGCAAGAGCTTATCAGAGTTCCTCTGCATCTCTCTCTTCACCTTCTGCCAAGGAATCGACTGCTGACCGCGCTGGAAGCCAGCAAAACTGGAACAAAGTAGCAAAGACGACTACTGCGACCTTGTAACGCTGATCCTGCCGCCTTCTCGACTGTTTTCCTGATGGTGCATGCTGTGGGGGTAGTCTGCCTCCTCTCTGCACTAGAAGCTCCGAAGAAATCTCCTGTGGGTCGATGGAATCTTCCCCCTGCAACCGCAGGCACCAAAGAACTGCTTCACTGGTCCTCTGGGTCTCCTCTCAGCACAACGAGCGAGGTCCCTTGAACTCAGCAACTCTGTCCCAGTGACTCCCACAGTCCAGTGACTCTTCAGTCCAAGTTTGGTGGAGGTAAGTCCTTGCCTCCCCACGCTAGACTGCATTGCTGGGAACTGCGTGTTTTGCAGCTACTCCGGCTCCTGTGCACTCTTCCAGGATTTCCTTTGTGCACAGCCAAGCCTGGGTCCCCGGCACTCTAACCTGCAGTGCACGACCTCCTGAGTTGTCCTCTGGCGTAGTGGGACCCTTTTTCGTGACTTCGGGTGAGCTCCGGTTCACTCCACTTTGTAGTGCCTGTTCCGGCACTTCTGCGGGTGATGATGCTTGCTTCTGAGTGGGCTCCTTGTCTTGCTGGATGCCCCCTCTGTCTCCTCACGCAATTGGCAACATCCTGGTCCCTCCTAGGCCACAGCAGCATCCAAAAACCCTAACCACAACCCTTGCAGCTAGCAAGGCTTGTTTCCGGTCTTTCTGCACGAAATCACCTCTGTACGTCTCTTCACAACATGGGACATCCATCCTCCAAAGGGGAAGTTTCTAGCCCTTGTCGTTCTTGCAGAATCTACAGCTTCTACCATGCGGTGGCAGCTTCTTTGCACCCACAGCTGGCATTTCCTGGGCATCTGCCCACTCCCGACTTGATCGTGACTTTTGGACTTGGTCCCCTTGTTCCACAGGTACTCTTGTCTGGAAATCCATCGTTGTTGCATTGCTGGTGTTGGTCTTTCTTGCAGAATTCCCCTATCACGATTTCTGTGCTCTTTGGGGAACCTAGGTGCACTTTGCACCCACTTTTCAGGGTCTTGGGGTGGGCTATTTTTCTAACCCTCACTGTTTTCTTACAGTCCCAGCGACCCTCTACAAGGTCACATAGGTTTGGGGTCCATTCGTGGTTCGCATTCCACTTCTAGAGTATATGGTTTGTGTTGCCCCTATCCCTATGTGCCCCCATTGCATTGTATTGTGACTATACATTGTTTGCACTGTTTTCTATTGCTATTACTGCATATTTTGGTATTGTGTACATATATCTAGTGTATATTTGCTATCCTCATAATGAGGGTACTCACTGAGATACTTTGGCATATTGTCATAAAAATAAAGTACCTTTATTTTTAGTATATCTGTGTATTGTGTTTTCTTATGATATTGTGCATGTGACACTAGTGGTACTGTAGGAGCTTCACTCATCTCCTAGTTCAGCCTAAGCTGCTCTGCTAAGCTACCTTTTGTATCAGCCTAAGCTGCTAGACACCCCTCTACACTAATAAGGGATACCTGGGCCTGGTGCAAGGTGTAAGTACCCCTTGGTACTCACCACAAGCCAGTCCAGCCTCCTACATATGCAAGGTCAGAAAAAAAGCATTGACTCATAAACAGTCCCATAGAATTCTGATCTACTGGTAGCATTACTTAGTCATGTTGGCAATCTGTTTATAGAGATTAGGATTGGAGCCTAAAATTACTCAGCGATCCCAAACTAAGGTAACTGTCTGTAGACACTCACTAAATATGGATTGCCAGAGTGAATCCTCTCATAGATTACATGTGTTAAAAACTAGGAGAATGTTGGCTTTAGTAGGATTCAGTTTACAAAAATTATATCCCATCCAGGTAACTATGGCATTCATTTTGGCTTGCACACATGTTGAGGCATTATAAGGATCATCTTGCAACTTCATGAGTGCCATTTGTGTAAAGACATCCAGGGGGGAAGATAGCTTGCTGGGGCAGTTGAGATTAAGGAAAAACTCCTCTATTATGGGAGTAAATTCTCACAGTGCCATTTCTTCATCTATGTTGTCATAGCACTGATGCAGGTTGTCCTTGCCTGCTTGTTGATTCTTGTCAGATTCTTCCAAAATGTTCTTATTTTGTCGGAGATGTAGCTAAATAGGGAATGCCCAAGCTCTTGCGAAGGTTCAGTATTGACTTTCATTGCATATGATTATGGAGAGAATCTACAATTTTGAGCTTAGCTTGAGTATTATTTTTTGTGTGATTAATCTTACGGGACTAGTAACTTTCATTGCTTTATGTACCAAGAGTTTGTAATTGTGCATGTACTTAATAACTGGTTTTTATACTGTGCATTTTTGATTTTTTTGTACCATGAGCTTTCAATTTGTAATTTTTTTTTGTTTCTCTATAAAAGTTTCTGAGTTCCAGGAGTGGGCCAAGTATTTAGGTTTAATCATTTTAGTTACTAATGGGGCAACTGACTTAAAGTGTCTGAGAGGATATTCTGAAATTCCTGTAGCAACCTAGAAAGGATTTTTGCCAAATTTGATGGCCTCAGAGAAATTCAGTTTTAAGTAAAGACCTTAACAGTCTTGGGGGCTTATTTAGATCTTGGCTGGGGGTGACACTGTCACACATGTGATGGATATTCCATCCGCTGTATTACAATTCCATTATATCTAATGGAATTGTAATATAGCGGATAGAAGAACCGTCATGTTTGTGACAAAGTAACCCCTCTGCCAACATCTAATCAGGCCCTTGGTCTTTCAGTTACGCTAGGTGATTTTGTTCTGATGTGCTGCATGTATGCTCCTAATTGTCTCCGTAATATGGAAAATAACCAAACAGTCATTGATCTGTGGCATTTCTAGTGAGAAGCAAAATTCAAGGTCTTTTGAAGAGAAAAGTAGACGATTGAGTGTGTGGCCGGCCCTATGAGTGAGGCAGTTAACTATTTGCTTAAAATCAAGAAATGTGAGGGTGGCTAGAATGTGACTCAGGGTGTCTCTATCTTCTGTTCAAATATTAAACTTTCCCAGAACCAAGATCTCTCAAAAATGGATGCAGGTGTAGGTGATTAGTTTTTCCAGTTAAGAGAAATATTCTGTGCAAGGCTGAGGGGGCGATAAATTAAAATGCATGGCCAAGTGTTCCTCAAATAGATTTCAAGTAGAAGGTAGTCACTGTAACATTGTGTATTGTTTTTCCAAATGTAATTGTACACACATCTGTAATATTCTAACTTTATGCCTGATGGTGGCCTTGTAGGAACACCTATGGTAACCCATTTGCCCTAATCTGGTTATGGTGACAAGCCAAAGTCCAGGCTAAAGGACTAATAGTTTCACTGGGAAAGATTTGTCTGATTCCATAGATCAGATTTTTTCTAAAAGGTTAGGACAAAGGCCAAAGGGCCTGGCTTATTAATTGTGAAAAGCATATGGCAAATCAATTGGGGTTTTAATGGTGGCTTATTATATCTTTGTGTCAAATCGAGTAGGCAGGTATTTTATTATAATGAATCTCACAGATTAATGTTTTTGTGTTGGGTACCCCTTTAACAAGCCATGGGGAGTAGAAGGCTCACACTGTGATAATCCTTGTTAGACCCTTGAGAATTAGTATTTATTGTATTACCAATTCAATTTTGTACATATTTTTATAATGCAATTTTGCACATAGTTTTATAGCTGCATGATTGAAGACTGTCTTGTGGGAAAACGTATGCTCAATACAGAAGGCCTGAGCTGGTCATGGTGACCAATAGCTGGATTAGGTCTTTGGGAAAACTTTTCTTAATTGAGTTTATCATTTCTCACACTAATACATACAATCCACATCGCAAATACAGAGTATCACAGTCATCTGGACAACTACAGGTACAGTACATGCAACATGCATATGAAGCCACTTTTTTTGCACAAGTTGAACTAAACAATTTCACTATCTCACATCACTTACATAAGGCTGCAACATCTTTGTCCTTCCATCTATCTCACACACAGCACTGTAATTTCTCCCCATCATTGTTCGCTCTGTCTCATGTGTTCATTGAGCTACGAGGAGCGAACTCCTAGAGGGTCTGAAAACTTCCCAGTCATAGCCCACCAATCAACCAGATCAAACAATCTGCCGTCCTCTAATCCTGCCTTGTGGCCTTAATATTTATCTCCTTGGCCAAAGCCCACTATGATATATTTCACCCAAGCCAGCTTTATTGGGCCTCAAGGGCATAGCCGGTGTATTGTGGATAATTGTTTCACTAGTACTGACCTCAGTGCTGTAAATCTATATTTCATTATTCACCTTTTGGATTTAGGAACTATTTCATGGAGCTATTGTTTCATGGTCAGTTTTGGTAAGTTACCTGTTAACTTCATTTGGAAAAGCTTTGTCAGATGCCATTAGTTAGATCTCTATTACAAAACGTTATGACAAAAGTAGTAGGGCTGGAGTACATATTGTGAAATAGGCTTTTAAGGGTAGATAAAGCATGTAGGCATGTATTTTGGTGTATTGATTCTTAGTCTGCAGTACTAGGCAAAAGTTTTGATGTTGGCCACTCTCTCTTACTAACTGCACTGTGGTGTTCCTTGTCACAGATTTTATATTGCATTGCCATCTGTTCATTTTGTACATCTTTTTAAATGTATTACTGTAAGGATATAGTGACAAGCCAATGACAAAGGCTATAGGCCTGACTGACTTATAGGGAAAAGTGATGTCATATGTCAGAGGTTTGATCTGTTTATTATCAAAAAGTTACGACAAAGGCTGTGGGGCTGACAGATCCATTGTGAAAAGTAACTGTTAGATCAAGTGGTCGTTAACCGTGGATTATTACTACATGGAGTATGCACCATGCATAATACAATTCCAAGATAACACCTGCGGATTTTGGTTTTTATTTATTTTTTATAGTAAGCACATGCCTGCCACATAAAGGTAGTAGCATTTTATTTCTACCTTGCATCTTTCAATGTATCTTCCATATGCTTGTTGCATTTGTGGATGTCTTTCCTTGTGTATGGCTGAGTGACTGAATGCAGGAAAGAGTCAGTTGATGAGTGGATGCATAAGTTCAAGGATGAGTGATATGCACACCTATTGAGTGACCAAGCTCATCAATGACTGAAAAGGCACTTTGGGGCTGATTACGAGTTTGGCTGTCCGAACGCCAATACGGTGGTCGGGAGGACTCCGCCAAGCCAGCAGCCTCCATACCACTGTATTATGACACTACCTTCGGGCTGGCAGTAGTATTTGTGGTGATGTCACTGCTGCGGCATGCATTGGCTTAGAAAGTGAGGCTGAAGAACATGCCACTGCAGTGTAGCGCCAGATGCACCTCAGGCGCACGGTTGCCATGCACAATGTTGTGCATGGCAACAGTATGCATCGGCACCGCAACTAACCACTGCTTCCCCTACTGCCACTGGATCCAAAATCCTGGTGGTTACAGTGGTCTTCTGGCGGTCTGACCACCATCCTCGTAATCTGGGGGTCAGACCACCACCACGTTTATGGCGGTCCCAGGACCGCCGTTCTCGTAATCAGGCCCTTTATTTTGTAAGCCAGATCTATTGGCATTGACAATGCTAGTTTATGTTTACACTAGTTAAAGTTTTACATATTTTTTTCTGCTAATATATGCATGTCACCTCTTGGAGAAGGCATGTTTTAAATTTCAATGCATCATGCAAGTTTAAAAAAAAAAAGAATAATAATAAAGATTGCAAGCTTGCTATTGCCAGCTCTATTGGCGTTTTGCTTGGGTGGAGTGCTTGGGAATGCTTGAATTAATGTTAGCAGAGTGGGATTGTGCAGCCAGGCAGATGCGAGTTTCTGTTCTATACAGTGGGATTCCAGCTCTGTGCCAGACGACTGGCCAAGCACTGTTCCATATGTGATGTTCAAGAAGCAATTGATTACAAATGTTTCTGAGATGGTTGGTTTTTTAACCAGGTTTGCTGTTGCCAGGGGACAGATGATTTCACACTTGGGCCCATATTTATAATTTTTTAGCACCGCATTTGCGTCATTTTGTGACGCAAAAGCGGCGCAAACTGTCAAAATATAATTGTATTTTGTAAGTTTGTGCCACTTTTGCGTCAAAAACGATGCAAATGCGGCGCAACAAAAGTATAAATAAGGACCTTGGAGTTTAGCGGTTAGCAGCAGGGACCAAGGAATGCCAGAAGGCATTTGAGAAGAACCTCTCTGCACCCATAACTTCGGCCTAAAAGCAAAAGGCCAATAAATAGACGGGTAAGAGCCTTTTATCTTCTGAGCCCAGCTCATATTTCTTCATCCAACGAGCGCCCACGGAAAAAGTTGTCACGCTTCTAGACACAGTTTGCCTGATAGCCTGATGGAGGAAGAAGGACGGTGCATATTGGCAATGGTGGAGCGCTGACAATCTAGCACACCCTGAGGGAATTGGATAATTTGCAGGTTAACTGTATATTATGTAAGTCAACTAAGGTTTTCCCCCAACCAGAGACATAAGGGTCAAGACACTGCTTTCAAATTCCATTTTAGGTATGGCCTAGAGACAGCTTTGTCCATCTGCCACAGCAATTCTAATGAACAAAAACAAAATAAAATTCATAGAGAGGGGTTCGGGATTGCGCCCCTTCAGGCTCTTGATGATTTGGGCCAGTCCCCATTCACCTACTCTCGTTCACATTTTGGGGCAGCTCACAGGGGTATTATCTGTTCACTGTCATGCTATTGCCTCCTGTGCCTACTCCTCGCATATACATAACACACTTCCTACATATTCTTTTACTTCTAACCCTATTAGTCTCACCTCTCCTACTCCTACCCATGTTCACACTTCTATTCCTACTCGTTTTTCTATCTCTACCTATAACCCAGGCATACTACTACTACAATTCCCACACTACTTCTATGCATTTTGCTACTCATACTTTTACACTTATCTTGAACACATACTCCTACTTACACTTGCTTTTAGTAATTTTGCTTTTACACTTTGTTAGGCCTGCACTTACCCTGCGTTTACTCATATTCTTCCATTTATTCCTACACTCATTCCTACACCTACTCCAACTCATATTTCTACTTAGACCTACTCTTATACTTATTCCAACTCCTATTCATATTTTGACTCCTAATTCTTCCTACATATTCCGACTCTTATGTACTCCTACTCATCCTACTGCTGCTCTCATACCCATACTCTTTCTCTTACCCACTGACAAAGTCAAATCAGTTGAAATCACCAGTTGAAGCTCTCAGTGTCTCCAGGCCTGACTTTGGAAATGCTATGGTTACACTTGCAACACTCAACCAGTTTTCCATTCAGTTGCAAGACAGAAAATCTGACCACATCATACACATACTTGTGCCCCCCATATACTTTCAATAAAAGCAAAGATCAATTTCAAATTATTCTGCCTCATTGCCAAAGCCAATCACCTGAAACCCCCCTTATTTATTTAAACTGCTCTGCATCTCACATGGTTAAGAGGCCAAAGCTGAAACTTCATATAACTGGAAGTAACACGATTCAGAGCTTATTTTTCCCAAGAAAGCTCTTTCGCTTGGAGCCACAAATACTGCCTAGAACTCTCTGCCTCTTGACATTCCTACAAAACACACTCTCTTCACTTTCAGAATGCGTGCATTTTCTGCCCCTCTCTCTTTTAATCTAAATCCACCCCCCATGAAACCTGCCATTCATCTTGTCATAAGGGCTCTCGTACTTCAATGAGACTGCTGGATTTGGGACAGCAGCACATTTGCGTTCTAGGCTACTGAGTCACTTTCACAACAGTCAGCCCAACCCTCCCGGCTCACTAGCAGCACCTCACCAAAACCCAACCAGTAAAACTGATTTGTGGCAAGCCTTACCCTTTTCTCTCCACATACAAGTCTCTTACACACAGAGGCAAGAAATGAGAGGCAGGACAGTTTTCAACACATTTATTAAAAAGGCTGCAATCTATGATAAAATGCATTAGCTGCAATGATTAGGATAAGGAGGAACACCAAACTGAGGATTGAGAAAATTAGAGATGTGAATATAAACAATCCCAACATTTATTGTCATGAAAGAAGTATACAATTCCTACCTAAAAGCCAAATCTCTATCCCCTAAGCGAGAGCATGGCAATGTAAGCCAAATCTGTCTATGCAGTGCCTATGAGAGGCAGACCTCACCCCTGTTACCATGGTACAAGGTCAGGCTGCCAGTCTCAAGATCAGGATCCGTGGAGACACAAAGGCTGAGGTCTGCCCAAAAGCGGCATGCAGCATGGATAGAAACTCTGGCTGGAACCCCCTCTGATGCCCTTTGTCCTATAAGATGTTTTTATAAGAGAGATGTTTATGTTCAGGCACAGACGCGTGTATGTACTTAGGCACTGGACTGTTTATGCAGTCTTGGGGCCAGCAATACAAAATATTATTCTGTGTGCCTGTAATTCTGTTCTTGTAATTCTGAGGAAAGAACATGATGTAAAGTATGTCATCCATAGCTCTAATAATGACGCTTTTGCAGAATAGTAGCTGATAGTGAAATTAAAACAACTCCAATACTAAAAGCAATACTAAAATGAATAAAATTGAATACAGAGCATAAGCAGTAGGCAAAAGGCACAGGCTGCAACCCTAAGCTAAGCTATTACTGTGCCCAAGCAACTAACTAAAATGGACCCATGACACCCTCCCTATTGAAGGTAAGCGGGTGTGAAGTCCAGGCCCTAATGTTAAAAATACTCTAATAAAAGTATAAAAACTCTAAAAGCATAGCTAAAAACATACATAAGAGACAATGTCCAAGTCTACAAACCAAGCCGGCCAACAGACAGGCCGAATGAAAAAGCATTTAAGTGTCACATTTTACTTTTTGAGAAAAAGCCTAGGGTCGAATTCTAACAATAAATATGTTCTTGCAAAAAGTCTCTGATGTCATCAAGGGAGATTAAGAACAGGAAGGACTCCACTTCAACAGGTGGCAAGTTGATCAAGGTATTGGCAGAAGGATCAATGGAACAGAAGTGTGCAGAAGCCTCCAGTGAAGATTGAACTGCGTAGGTAGCACTATCCATTGGGCCAACTGTCGTTGTAGCAAGCAAATCCACAAGCGGTGACTCATAGGATGTCTCACAAACCAACTGCAGTCTCAAGGGGCATGTCCATGAATGAACCCTCACCAACCTCAATAACAGATCCTTGTCCACAGGAGGTGCAGACTGCACAGCAAGAAACACCTTAGATACACATTTGAAGAGGCATCAGATGCAATAAAAGACGGTCTAGGCACACATCAAGACCGGTCTGAATGTCAAAGATCAATCTAGCTCCAGCTCCTCAAGCAAGGAAGCTCTGAAATACTGCATCATGTGCCCACGACACAGCTGGGCTGGTGGCAGCTCCATCACTCCATTTAGCGGAGAGAGAGCAGCCACTGGGTATCACAAATAGCAGTAGCAGATTTCCACCAATTTATGCCAAAGTTATAGAGAATCCGGCAAGGACACTTGAAAAGAGTGTGTGTATGGCTGCAGGTATTACTCCAAACACAGTCTGAAAGGTGCTAACCAATTCAGAACTGACAGCCTTAAAAAAGTGCACAATGCCTGCAGTATTCGATGCGCTGAATATTCTGTTCACCAATTCTCAAAAATGCCTTGGGAAGTTGGTATTTAATATGGATTGTATCTCGGCCAATGATCTTGCTATCTGGAGATCGTACGTCTCTATGGCTGATGTTGGGGCCACATGTTTTTGGAATAATAGCGCCTTTAGTCTGCTGAGCTTGTCAAAGTTTACAATAGTAATAGCAATATGGGGACACAAGTCTGATACTTTTATCTCTTGTGTGGGGGAATAAAAGATGGCCGCAACAAGTTACCATTTAAGTAACTGAAATCACATAAGCGATTCCTGGCTTCATTCTGCAGCAGCTTTGATTGTTCAGAACCACATAGCTTCCATTAGAAAGTATCTGAAAGACTGGATGAATCAAAGAGACAGGAGTACCCTTTAGATAGAATGGCAAATTCGTGACCTCTGCATTGCAAAGGCTGTGCAAGGACACCTGCCTACAAATCATAGAATAACTAGAAGTAGTCTCACATTCACTTCTGCTAAGATAGACCTCTGTTTTGCCATTCATACATTTGTAACTCAAAGGCAACTCCCACACCTTGTGTATGTAACTATCTCCTAGCCACTCAAACCTGCCTACTGCCAAAATGCTTTAAGCATTTTGTGAAATGAAAGGTGGAAATGGGCATATATATTACTCCATGTATTAGCCATACTGGCGAGGGGATTTTTGCTGCCATAAGTTGAGCGCATTTTTCTAGAATTTGCGTGGCCAGGCTCACCTGATAGTTCGTATCCCAGGAGTAGGACACTTAGGAAAGCAATTTTAGTTTTCTTGAAATTGAATCTGTAGCCCTGGGTAATCCTATTACGATCCAATCCACCCTGGCCAGATGTATGTTGAGGATGTCCTCTGTGAGATAAATATCATCCACATAAGACAATGCCTCAGGATCAATCTCATGGTATATTGATGTTACTCAGGCTGAAAACAACCCAGGGCTGTTTTTATACCCTTGAGGTAATCATTGAAAGTACTGGGGGGAGCCTAATGAGCTAAAAGCGCTTAGGTCCTGATTTTCAGGCACTAGATTCTGGCAGAAAAACACCCTGGAAATATCTAAGGTTGTTTTGTATTTTTTGCACACAATGTTGTTAACTAGTGCTGTTCTCTGCGTGTTTTGTATTGCACAGGTCCATGTGTGACTGTTTAAATGTCTGTAATCTAAGACTATTCCATATGAATGATCTGGTTTGGCAACGGGGAATAATGGGTTATTCGTTGCAGAGACACAGAGTTCAATTACTCCCTGGTAATCAAGCTGTATGAGAATCTCTCTCACTGGAGCTTAATAGGATATTGAGGTTGAGGCTGTGGTGAAGATCTAATTGGTACTACATGGTAGAGGGATTCTTTATCCCACCCCACATGGTTGCAGTACAGCGCAGGAGATTGCACCAGAGCCCAATCAGTGGCATAGGCTTCCTTTACCGAGTCTGGAACCAGGAATGAGAAAGAAGGCAAAATGACATCTTGCCCATATGGGAGCTTGCAGACAAATTCAGGTGGGCAATCTTTTTCTGCCAAAAGAATATCACAGTTTAAGTTTTCAAAGAATATTACTTCAATAGTGCGCTCTATGTCTCCCTCAGTTTGCATATTTAATTCATAAATCCGGTCGGGTGTGGAGATGCCCCTGTCCGCTGTCTCTATGATGAGAAAGTCATTAGTTGCTATCATATCCAGATGATCTATAAGATTCTGGCCACAAATCATGACCTCTACCATGCTGTCTAGCAGAGTCACTGCCCACAACTTGTTCTTCAACAGTGTTCTCAGAGTGGCTGCCATTTATGATTGAAATTGCAGCCACCTTTTTCTTTTTAAATTGGGGTTTCTGTTGAGGGGATTTTTCCTCTTTTTTAACATAAGCTTCTGAGGAATGTTATAAGTCCTTCTTCGACTTCGTGTAGTCAATTTGCGTTTCAGACTGTCCCACTCTCTCACTCCGCTTGTCTTGTGTGTCCTGAAAGTAACGAGAGGGGTTTGTATCAGTATATTGGTATCTATCAGGAGTTTTTAAAGTTTCTCTAGTTTCAGAGATTATACCTTCATTCAGTCTCTGGTTGAGGAGATTCTCCTCTCTGACTTCTTCTGTCTTGGTTTTGTTTTTGTTTATCCCAGTGTTTTTTAGAACCCTTTTGTGGTTGTTTAGTACCTTCCTTAGGGGTGGCGTTTTATATTTGTGGATACCAAGCAACTGCCTCAAAATTGTGACAAACGCCTTGATCACAAGCAGACTTGACTATGACATAGTCCTCTATGCAGGAACCACTAAGAAGAACCTGAGCAAGCTGCAACAAATCCAGAACGCCACCGCCAGACTCGCCCTGAACATCCCCGTTGAGAATACGTCACAGGACACCTGGGAGACCTCCACTGGCTCCCCGTCAAGATGAGGATCAATTACAAACTCCTCGTACATGCCTACAAAGCCCTTCACAACATCGGACCTAGCTACTTCAACCACCGCATCACCTGGTACTGCCCTTGAAGACCTCTCCGCTCCTCCCAGCAGTCGCTCGCCACTGTACCCTGCATAAAGAAGTCATCGGCTAGTGGAAGATCGTTCACCTACCTGGCAGCAAAACGTTGGAACACCTTACCTCTCCACCTCAGACAGTCCCCATTGCTACCTCAATTCAGGAAGGACCTCAAGACCTGGCTCTTCGACTGAACCCTGAGGACATACCCCACAGAGCCTTAAGGCCTTATAGGTGAGTAGTGCGCTCTAAAACAACTGATTGATTGATTGACAGTTGGTCTGGTCCACAGACTATCCCGTCCTGGACTAGTCGAGGTGTCGGAAATAATCTTTGGCAGCTCGTGCTCCTGTTCATGTTGAGGAACCTCTCGGAGCATTTAGCGAATAGCCAACATTGCTGCTTTTCCTTTAATGTGCATCAGTTTCATCAACAAATCCAGGGCCGGGGCGGCCCCATGTTCGTTTTAAATTTGTTTTAACACTTTCGGTAAATTGGCAAGTGTCGGTGTACCATGCATTTTAGTGTAGACTGTGGCAAAGACTGAACCCAAGTGTTACAGTCTTCTATTGAGGGGACCATGCCAAACAACAAGCACATGGTGAGAATTCTATTTGCCTTGGGGAACCGTATGGGGAACCACTGCTTCCAGCTGATTTGTTTTTTGTGCAATCCACAAAAGAATCTTCTCTTGCTCTGTGGATGCTTTTCCCATTATTGAGTGGACTGTTTGGGGATTATTTCCCGGGATGGCCAATTGATGAGCATTTGGCACAGCCCTCGCTGGGGCGGTGTTAAAAGTCTGCATCACAAATTGTTTTACTTGTCTAGACATTGCTACTAACTCATTGTATGGTGTGCGTACCTCAGCTATTTGAATAGCCTCTACATTGGGATGTGGTGTGTGTGTGCTGAGTGTTGGCCACGTTGGTCTATCATTGCCCAAAGGACCTAATCTCACAGGTTGTATTACATGTGGAATGACACCACTGAATAGGTTCTGATGTTCTTGATAAGAGCGATGTATCTCTAAGTACTGGTAAGCTTGGAACTGTTGTACGTTTGCTATTCTCAATGCATGAAATGTATGTGTATCTGCATCTATTTCGGGAAAGTTGACCCAGGAATAGAATATTTCTGTCCTATATGGGTCATGGGCTTCCATGACAAATGTGAGCCATGTTAAGCCATGGGCTAAATGAAACTGCGTGAGCGGATGTCTGCAGTTCTCCCTAATGCTTACAGGATATGCCATATTTGAGAATAGGTATTAGGGAACACCAATGGGGGAAAACTCCTGTTATGGTTCAAGCTTGAACAACCTACAGCCTAGATAGGCACTCCCTATGTAGCTGAGGAGGATTGCCCCCAAGACCTTGGACGTCTCCATGTGATGACACTACCTTCAGTGTGTGTGAGACAGAGATACTCAGGAGACTCGTAAAATTAGTGCCCACACCATCAATGGTAGTGCCATGTCATAAGGACTCTCCTACTCTAATGTTACTGCTGGATTTAGGGTGGCAGCACCTCTGCTTTGTAGGTGACTGAGTCACTCTTCACCAGTTGGCAGCTGTTGGCGCAACCCTCCTGGCTCACTAGCAGCACCTCACCAAAACCCAACCGGTAAAGGTTATTTGTGGCAGCCTTAGGTGGAACTCTGAAAATCCCTCATGGAAAATCGCGGTGAAACAAGTCTTAACCTTTTCTCTCCACATATAAGTCTCTTACACATACAGAGGCAAGAAAAGAGATGCAGGGGAGTTTTCAATACATTTATTGAAAAGACTGCAATCTATGATAAAATGCATGAGCTGCAATGATTAGGATGATAAGGAACAACAAATCAGGATTGTGAAAATTAGAGATACGAATATAAACAACCCCAACATATTGTCATGAGATAAGTATATAATTCCTACCTAAAAGCCTAATCTCTAGCTCCTAAGTGAGAGCATGGCGATGTAAGCCAAATCTGTTTGTGAAGTGTCCTTGAGAAGCACACCCCACCCCTGCCAGTCTCCAGCCCAGGATCCACGGAGACACAAAGGCTGAGGTCTACCAAAAACCACCATGCTAAATGGATGGAGATTCTGGCTGGAACCTCCTCTAATGCCATTTTTCCTACAAGATGTTTTTATAGGATACATGTTTACGTTCAGGCACAGAAGCTTGATGCGGTATGTACCTGAGTGCTGGACTGTTTACGCAGTCTTGGGGCCGGCAGTACAAAATATTATTCTGTGTTCCTCGCATTCTGTTCTTGTAATTCCAAGGAAAGAACATGATGCAAAGTATGTCATTTGTAGCGCTGATAATGACGATGTGGCAGAATAGCAACTGATAATGAAATTAAAACAATGCCACTAAGAGAAGCAATACTAAGATGAATAACATTGAATACGGAGTATAATTAGTAGGTAAAAGGGCACAGGCCGCAAGCCTAAGCTAAGCTATCACTGTGCCCAAGCGACTATCTGAAATGGACCCACGATAATCTATCACTTAGTTAAGATTACATCCCTTATTGGAGTCACCAAAACCGCAACTACCTGTGGCAAAGACAGGCATACCGGAAGAAGCAGCGATGGGTAAGGCAGTCCCTCATGTTGGAAAGATGATGCAACGAGATTGGGAAACATAAGAAGGGTTGATACTTCCCAGAACGAGTCCTTGGTAAGAATTTGTATCAATCAGTGACCGCTTCTAACAGGATAGTAAACAATGCTGAAAAATGCAGATAGGGTCTTAGTCTTTCCTTATTTTTTTCCCAAAATAAGTGCAGATTGGGCAAACAGAGTTGAGGCAAATCCTTTGGAGATGTAGTAGTGGAATGAAATGATGGGTGTGGCCTGTAGACCATTCGACCAGTCAGAACATGTAGAAGCCACGCGAAGGTGGGCCAGTGGTGCAGATGTGAGGGAGTTTCTTTCACAGTCATAGTGGGCACCACCTAGGAAACAGGACTTCTACCTTGACCTTGCACATTCTCCCTTTCCGGCAAGTGAAAGTAAGAGAATAGAGGAGGGGGTATAAAACGAATGCAGGAGCTCCAACTAAAAAACATGGTTTCTACCCTGACTTTGCACTTTCTTCTTTTGCCAGATTACTTAGACCCTTAGTGACCTCCTTGAAATGATTATTGACCCTATTTGGACTTCCAATTTACAAAGAGATTTCAGGCTGTGATAGGAACAGCCTGTCTGTACACATTGGAGACGAATCTTGAATTATGAAGGAAAATCTACAATATGTTGATTGCCTTTTGAGAAAAGCTTCCCAAACATTTATATGATTTGTTTTCTTTTACTGTGGACATCACAGTGCCCTAATCCACTTTGATGCAGGAACACTGGACAACTGCTAAATAAATATGTTGGTTTAATGTAAGCACGAAGAGGCTATTGTTAGAGGCACACTGCTATCATTTATGCTCGACACTGGCCCAACCTTCACTCCTGTCACAGCACTGTTCTCAGAGTGGAAGTGGAATACTTCTCCTCCATGCTTGCCCGCATGGATGCTTTTGATAGCTACACTGCAAATGACAGGAGCAGCGGCCACGGCACACACTTTGCCTTCAGTTCCATTTGCCCTATATGCTAATAGCCCTCGCCACTCAGCTTTTTAAGGTTACTCAAGTAGACAGTTTTTCTGTAGTAGTGAAGAAGCAGTAATGGTATTCTTACTAATTTAGTGCAGCATTGTGTTTCATTTTTTAAACTTTCATGGCGATTCTGGCACTTTTATGGATCAATACTAAAGAAAGATGACCTGTGCAATTTGACTGAAAAGCAACGTCCTTTGATTTCTGTTTGCGCTCATTCCAGGCCCAGCATCACTATTTTTACAACTGCATATAACCAACGGTGGAAGTGCATTAAAAAAAGTATGGGAACTGTGATGCTGCGTGCAATGGGGCGGGGTCAGTGAGTTTCGGGGGGGTTAAAGGTGCGGCTAAAAAAACAAAATATTCTCCTTTAGGTAGCTACATACATAATAACTCATGGATTAAATACAAAAAATGTTAAGTTAATCAGTGGTATGTGCACTATTGTGTATTATGAAACCTCTCTTAGTTAATGCACTGACAGGTCTGCGCGTAACCAGAAAGCCAACAAACGGAATCTGGGTTGGTGCAATGGAGAATAATGGCTTTTGTGTTGTAAGTGCTACGAGGACATAGCCTGTGACGGGAAGCACTGATAAAATGTAAATAATTCTGTTAAACTTGCATTATAAACAGTGTAAGACAGACTGCTACCAAATGTGCAAAAAGATTTCCTATACAATGGTGCTTCCAAAATACAGGGTTTAGTAATACCCATGCTGTAGGTAATGATTTATTTTTAACTGCCCTGCAAATCACACATGGTACAGCTCAGCTGGTAACTCCCTTGCACAATCAGTCGAATAGAATGTGATTTGATCAATTAAACCAGTACCTGCTCCCAAACCCCCTTTACATATGCAGATTAACCAGTTGTGCGCATTTGCATTTCTTTAGGCGAGGAGGCACTCTGGCAAGAAGGCCTGTTTATTGCTAAGCTGCCTGTCCCTCCCTCGGTCTCACAACACAGGAAACTCCCTGAATGAAACCTAAGCTGACGTTTTTGCACGTTTGGAGTTTACCGTCCCAGGACAGTTGTCTTTTAATAAGAAGTAGGGGAACTTTTTTCATGAATAAATTAAACAAACATTTGCAATGCAATAGGTCGCGCATTTGCTTGAGTTAGAGCTACTGGCGCTGTAGATGCATAACTGGACTTTTCTTGCCGCATAAATTGGTCAACCCTGCCGCATAATTTGGTCCTTTCTGCCACATAATTCCAGTGGCCCTGCACATAACTAAAGCACTTCCATTTACCTTCTCCTTCTATCTGCAGCAAAAAATGAATATACTACCATTTAGCATCCTAATTGAAATCTGCCCTGCTAACTGCCTTAAGACAGTTGCACATTCCAAAAGAAATCTTCTCAAACCAAAAAAATTAGCATCACAAGAACCTGTGCCACCTTGCTCTGCTCGCACTACAAATGTCGAACAAACATTGCATGCGCCTATGTGACCTCTCTCCAAACTACGAAGGAGGAACAACGTTGCCATTCCACAACATGAGCTTGTGCTGCAGGCCACCTACTGCTACAGTAACATTCCTTAAACAATGGATCAACAGTCTTAAATCCAATAGAATTTCCCCAAAACAAAAGAAACAATTCTGCATAACAAACTAAACAATAAAAGAGCTCATTCGCACAGCAAAATTAATCAAAAAACGCCCACCACTTATTATTGTTTTTCATTATTGTGCATAAACCAAATAACTTAAAACTGAAAATCTTACGGCATTCTAAATTAATTAGCGGTGCTATTGTGACTGGCAGCATTACAGAGATTATACATAATGTTAGCCTCTGTGCCTTGACATAAAATCCCTGTAGTCTGATTTCTTGAATCAGTCGCTACACACTTTGGGGGTCATTCTGACCATGGCGGTAATTACCGCCATAGCGGAGGTCGGCGGTCGCACCGCCAACAGGCTGGCGGTGCACCGCTGGGCATTCTGACCGCGGCGGTTCAGCCGCGGCCAGAAACGGAAAGTCGGCGGTGTACCGCCGACTTTCCGCTGCCCGTCTGAATCCTCCATGGCGGCGGAGCGCGCTCCGCCGCCATGGGGATTCTGACACCCCCTACCGCCATCCTGTTCATGGCGGCTCTCCCGCCACGAACAGGATGGCGGTAGGGGGTGCCGCGGGGTCCCTGGGGGCCCCTGCCGTGCCCATGCCAATGGCATGGGCACGGCAGGGGCCCCCGTAAGAGGGCCCCACAAAGTATTTCAGTGTCTGCCCAGCAGACACTGAAATACGCGACGGGTGCAACTGCACCCGTCGCACCTTCCCACTCCGCCGGCTCAATTCTGAGCCGGCATCCTAGTGGGAAGGTTGATTTGCCCTGGGCTGGCGGGAGGTCTTTTGGCGGCCGCCCGCCAGCCCAGGGCAAATGTCAGAATCACTGCCGCGGTCTTTCGACCGCGGTGCGGTGTTCTGACGGCGGTACCTTGGCGGACGGCCTCCGCCGTCCGCCAAGGTCAGAATGACCGCCTTTATGTCTATGTACTCTACAATACTCTTCAACAAGGCTTCTAAAGGCCCAAGCATGGGTACACAGTGAACCAAAGCACACTTTTTAAATATAAATAGGAGATTTAGAATGAAAGGTGCATATTTTTATTACTAAAGTGTGCACAGTTAGGGTGGTTGTCATTAATCTGCATGGGTGGTACTGCATTCAAACAAGCCTTTGGCCCTCACTATGATCTTGGCGGTCGAGCAGCCAGTTCACCACCACCCACCATCTGAGTCGACCGCCGGGCCGAAGATAGCCACTGTCGACCCGGCGGTCAGCCATAGACCGCTAGTGGGATAATGATCCCATTTCTATCAGGGATTTCCTGGCGGGATACCCAGCCAGGTAATACCTGGTGGAAAGCATACTGGTGACAGGAATCCTTATTCCTGTCACCAGTATGTGACACGCCAGCCCCCCTCCACTGCTACAACCCACCCGCTCATCCCCCCCAAGCCACTAGACCCACCCTGTCCCCCACCCCGAACCCTGAAATTTGAACCCCTCCTCCCCCGATCCCACTATAGGCCCTCCCTACCCCCCCTCGCCAGCCCCCACGCCTCTCCCCCCCAAAAAATGCACACATCCACACACATGCCTACACGTGCACCAATACCCTCAGTCACACGTGCACACATTCGCAGACATACATACACGCAGAGACAAATCTCGCCTTCACACACACATGCACACCCCATGCACGCACTCAATCACTCCACACATACACCCCTCCTCCCCTCTCAGACAGCACTTACCTTTTCCGTGGCACTGCTCTGGGAGGGAACGGGCTCCCTGGATGCTGCTCCGCCAGCAGCCCTTCGCATCCATACACTGTCACGCCTATTACTGTATCATGATAGGTTTGGCGGTGTCTGGCTGATGTGGCGGTGAGGGTGGAGCAGCATCCACCTCCGCCAACGACCGCCAGTATGGAGTCTGGAGGTTCACACCGCCAACAATGGCGGTGTTCCACCAGGTATCATTATATGGCGGTCATAAGACCGCCAGCACTGGTGGTCCTGCCACGGCGATGATCTCGGCGGTCCACTCTTTGGACCGCCGAGATCATAATGAGGTCCTTTATCTGCACACTTACTGTGACATGCACATTCTACTCTTGGAGTGATAAAATATATTAACAACATGTAGTTATAGGCTGTGCTGCAGTTGCAGTGATGGTGTTTATAGTCTATGTACCAGGCAACTACAATGTAACAGTGAGTAAATAAAAGGGAATACAACAATAAAAATGGACCTAAGCAATCGGCCTAAAAGTGTAGAAAAGATATGTACTCTGTTGCTGAATCTGATGGTTCAGTGGACTAAAGCACCCAATGTAGGGATCTGTGTTCACCTTTCTCTCTCCCATTGTCGTAAGTTCAAAGCTGAGGGACTGTACTCAGCCTGTCATACTCACAAAGTCGACAACACGAGCGCCGCTGAATAATATTAAACATTGGTGATCAGCAAAAAAGATGTCAACAGATGAATGCATTATTCGCAATCACACAAACGTATGTTGAGGGTCGCAGGTTATACATATTCATTGGGACAGTGAAAAATGTAAGACAACCCATGGTTTGAAGTTACAACAGATGGGCCCATGCTCCTTTGCTGTCCCTTGACCTGGGTAAAACTATTCAGTGCATGCCATATGGATGGCTGAGGACCCCAGACTTAACCCCCAGGTTAAACACTGTCTGTTACCCCCACTGCATGAGCTCTGTTGCTCAGACGAGACGGCAGAATGTGCAAGCAAAGTAGGAATGAGGAAGCTGTCACTGCTCCAGCCACCAGACTGGATTTACTCTAAACAGTTGTGGGGCTGAGAGGGGGTGCCACAAGCTGGACACATGTCAATCGAGGAGCACAAACGAAAGGGGTGGGGTAAAGGAGGGTAGAGGAAACCTCCAATGCTGTTATAGCGAGAACAAGAGGGTACGGGGCAAGTGGCCACTGTGGCAAAGGAGTCACCAAGCGTCAGTGGGAGGAGGGTGATTGTATGACGGGACAAGCAAGAATACGGCATGGGGGAGTGTGATTTAGGTGCTATGGATGAAGCGGTAAGGTGCTTGTACAGTGCCCCCAAGCTCACCAATGTAAGCACATTGACTCACAGGAGCAGGAAAACAAGAAAATATAAACGACAAAGAGTAATTATACATTAGTTAGTCTTCGCTCCCAAAGAGAAAAAGGAGGGACAAAAAGGCATGACTGACCACTAGCAAGCGAGGATTTTTAAATGACACTGAAACGAACAAATGAAATGGTTTAAGGCTACAAAAGTAAGTATACTAAAAGTATGGAAGAGGCCGTACACTTATGCTTGACCTAAAAAGTAGGGGCAAATCGTGTCCCTCCAATCCCGCCCACTTAAACCACTGTATTTAATTTCAATAACTGGCAGAACCCATAGATTGAATGGGACTGTAGCCGGGAGACGGACCCCTCGGCTCCACTCCGTTCCGATCCTGAATCGGACAGGCACACGGCAACTCCCGAAGGAAACACTAACCTTGTGATCGGGAAGCCAGACATACGGGTCCCCATCGATTCCCCAGGGAGAGGAGTGGACGGAGGCAGCCAAGAGGAAGAGGAAGTACGTGTCCGAACCGGGAACCCGGATATCTGGGTTCCCGAGACTGTAAAAAGAGCAGAAGGACTCTGTGCGTGGCGCGTAAGAGAGGAGGAAGAAGACGCCGAGAGAGAGGACCGCGGGAAGGAAAGAACCAAGAGCGTGAATTGCGAAGGAGACAAAGGAAACAGTGGTCTACCTTTTGGAAGAGCAACTCCAGGAAACACACGAGAGGCTCCTACGGAGGGACAGGAAAGTCCAGAGAAGCTCGAACTCCGCCATGTCCCTGGAGGGAGGTGGCTAAAGCAGGTACAGTCCTGCTTAAAGAATAAAATACTGTCTGCGATTAGAAGGTAGGGGGGTGGGGAGGTTGAGGTAGAGGGAGGAGGAGGGAGAAGGGTAGGGTCTCTAAAAAGAGAGAACCCACAACAACAGGAGCACTAACCTCTCCACACAGGAGGGAAGATAGAGGTTTAAGTGATTACCCTGGGACAGTATTCACAGAGGTGTAGGGTCGAGGTTCTATCCCCCTCACCAAAACTCCTATTTCTTTTTCTGCACCCTCTCTTGAGAGAAGGTATTTCTACCACATTTCACTCACACACAATCTCTCTCTCTCGCTCTCTCCCACCACTTCCACACCCTCCTTGCACGTTACTAAAATACAAACACACTTGCAGAGACATTACTTACCTGCTTTTTGTTCCTCTTTTTCCGGTCCTCCTGATAATACCAACGCCGGATATTTCGTCTACAACCACTGGGAAGCCTGAGGGAGAAGAGCAGAGGAGATCACCCACTTTAAAAATCTGCAGATAGAGACTGGAGATAGAGAGGTTGTAAAGAGACTATTGAAATATAATAAAGTCACGTATATGCACCCTCTCACCAGAGTGTCATCTTACTCCCTATCGTTATACCCACGGCCACAGGGACCTAACACGCTTGTTGGGTACCTCTTGAATATTATTTCAACAAACAAATGTAGTGTGTCAGCTTTATGGTAACTCGAATAATGCAGAGTGTCTGGTGGTGGAATACAAGGCTGTTGCTCAAGAGGAAAACGATAGCTGAAGCTGTGAGATCATGAAGCTTATGCCCAAAAGGTGGAGGGGCTATTGCACAACCTGAGGCAAGATGAGGACTAAACAACCACTGCATGACAGCAACACACATTCGGTCCCTGAGTCCAATCCTTTAGAAGATCAGGGACAACAGCTATTGAGCTGTTAACAGTAGAGTTGAGTAAATGCAAGGGGCCTTGTTTGGGGGGGCTGCCTGATGAATGTCCGAATTATCACACGTGTGTTTAGGTTGCACCTTGGCTGAAGTTTTTCCTGTCTCTTTTGGTGACTGGTTTGAGGTAGTGACATTGTTGTGTGTTTTTACGTGGTGTGTGATGCCACTGCTTCCCTTTGGTGCCTTTCCTACCTGTCATACTATAAGTGCCTTTTCTTCTTTCTGTCACATCCTTCAGCTTGCTTTTTGACGCATCGAGTCCAACTATGGGTAGCAAATTGTATGTTCCAAGCCTATGTCTCACAGATGTTGCATTGGGATGGTGAGCATCATTATTCCTGGGAAAACTCTATTTTTAACTGCTTCCTCCTTCAGTAATTAAAACGTCATTTGAAAAAAAACCTTAAGGAATATCAGTGGTTCTTAGTTATTAATGCACTGCACAGCTCTACAGCTTCTGCACCTCCCCTCAACAAGAGAACAGCAGTGGATTGTGACAGCCACCAATGTGTTAATTAATTTACACACCTGGGTCACTGGTTAAAGGCACTAATGTTGAGCTCCAGACATCTTCCAATGATGAACGATATGCTTTATTTAACGTGCATGTAATTGTATTTTTAATCAATTTGTATTATTTTGGTGAACATCACATGCCACTGCAGGCAGCTTGTTTAATTAGCTGGTGTGTATAAAATAGCGCTGTATCAACCAGAAATAACTGTGAAGTTGGAATATATTTGGCATTTCATTACAAGTTATGTTTCCCTTTAGAAGCCACCATGGCCCCTGCGAGGACAGATGACGTGGTTGCTGGCTGAGAAGATGGGGTCGAGTGTGTAGTCTGCGGAGTGGGTGGGTGAAGTGACGAGTTGCTTGAGGCCGAAGTTGGCGAGGTTGTCGATTAGGTTGGTAGTGTTGATATCGTTGTTATTTTCTAGGTGGAAGTTTAGGTCACCGAGGAGGATGTAGTCTGTTGAGGCGAGGGCTTGGGAGCTGATGGCGCCGGCGTTGTCGTCGCAGAACTGCGGTCTCGGTCCAGGGGGTCTGTAGACCAGTGTTCCTCTGAGTGTGTTTTTGGCGTTGATGTGGATTTTGAAGTGGAGGTGCTCGGCGGAGCTGATGGTGTCGTGGGAATTGGTGGAGGCTCTTATGGTGTTTTGTGGACTACAGCGATTCCTCCTCCTGGTCTGTTGATTCGGTCTCTTCTGGTGATATTGTAGTTTTCTGGTATGGCTTATGCTACGTCTGGTTCCGAGGCCGAATTCATCCAGGTTTCAGTGAGGAATGCGACGTCGGGCTAGTATGTGGTCAGGAGGTCCCAGAGTTCAATTGCATGCTTGTGGACGGAGCGGGTATTACGTAGGATGCATCTTAGGCGGTTGTCTGTTTTGATTTGGAGTTTGGAGGTTAAGTTGCAGGTGAAATTGCAGGCTTTGCAGGAGAAGGGTCCTTTGGTGCGCATCAGTGTGGACTGGAAGCAGATGGAGGATCGTCCTTGATTAAGGGCGTGGAGTTCGTTGGCAGTGTAAAGGTGTTCGGTGGCGCGGGAGGCGTGTTGGCCAGGGGTTCTGGAGCTGGGCGCGGTCTTGGCGTGGATGGGTGCAGACGGGCTTGCCTTTCGCATCCGCGCTGCGGCCGGCAGAAGAGGGGAGGTGGGAGGGAGTGGCAATCGTTCCCATTCTTACACGCAATCTGAATAGCATTCTTCATAACTGTATTAAATCTTTCGATCATTCCATTGCCACTCAGATTATATAAAGATGTAGTTCTATGTTTAATTCCAACTCTTTCAAAATACTTCTTTGTCAAAGCAGACGTAAATTGTACCCCATTGTCACTAATAATCTGTATAGGTAAACCTTCCTCTACAAAAGTACTGTCCATAAATGTCAAAACTTCCAATCAATCCAACTTATCCACAATTTTCACCACTGGCCACCTAGAGAAAACAGCAATCATAGCAATATTATACTTCCCAGGATTTCCAATGGGACCCATGATGTCGATGGCAACAGTATGCCACGGCTTATTCAGAACAATTGGCTCACACATATTAGGTCTTAAAGTATTCAAAGTTTTATCTGAATTGACACAAACACCTTCCCTTACAACCGTTTCAGCCTGAACATCTATTCCTGGCCACCAATACCATCTCTTCACCCTCTGTTTGGTTTTAACTATTCCACAGTGAGTTTTATGACACAACTTCAAAATTTTAATTCTAAGTGTCTTTGGTGGTATAGCTCTATCGCCTCTAAAAATAGTCCCTTGAACAAGTGAAGGCTCACTCCTCACCTCCCAAAACTGTTTAAGCACCTTGGACATTTTGGACTTGTTAGGCCAACCTTTCATCACACATTCCGACAATGTAAATCATTATCCTTAGAATATTCTTCCTTCCACACCTCCTCCTTTATGCTTAGAGCATCATCATCATGAATCAATGCAACTTATAACTCCTCTCCTTCTCCTGCATCCCATTCTAATATCTCAGTAGGCATTCGGGACAAATAATCTGCCAACACATTACTTCTGCCTGGAACATATTCGATTTCATATACAAAATCTTGCAAACGCATTGACATTTTTGCATTCCTCGCTGATGCTTTATACATTCCTTCGGTGGTCAGTAATTTCATTAGCGGTTTATGGTCAATTCGTAAAATACATTCCTTACCCCACACAAAAGATCTTTAATGCTCCAGTGCCCAAATACATGCAAGTGTCTCTTTCTCTATTACTGAAAATGTTTCTTCATTCGGTGATAATGCACGAGAAGCAAAAGCAATTATAGCTTCCTTTCCCGAAGCATCAATTTGTGTCAGCACACCACCCAATCCTTCATTGCTGGCATCCACAGTTACCACATTTGTACATTCAGGATCAAAACTACTCAAAATAGGAGCTTGTACAATTGCATTTTTTACATTTTCAAACTCCATCTCACATTCACATGACCAATTGAATCTGACATGGTTTTTCAGCAATTGTCTGATGTTATACACCCTGCCAGAAAAACCCTTCACAAATTTTGCAGAGAACTCAACCATTCCTAAGAATGATTTAACAACCATCTTACACATAGGATGTGGAGATTTCAGAATCGCGTCTACCAGCTTAGGTTTCATGGTCACACCATCACCACACAACACATTGCCAAGACAGGTTACAGACTGTACCCCAAACGTACTCGAGTGTTCTACAGTCAAACCCTTTTTTCCAGAATACTTAACACCTCCTCCAAGACTTTATCATGTTCCTTTCTATCTTTGCCAAATAGCAATATATCATCTTGAAAACATCTCACATTGGTATGTTTCCCAAATAACTGATACATTAACCTCTGGAAGATGGCAGCTGCCGAAGCTAAACCAAACAGTAGTCTTTTATATTGGAAACACCCCACTGGAGTGATAAACGCAGTGTACTTCTTACTTGCTTCACTCAATTTGATCTGATGGTATGCTGCAGATAAATCTATGGTGGAAAACCATTTCGCTCCCTTAATTAATGTCAATATCTTTGAAATTCTTGGTAGAGGAAATTTATCTACTACAATATTCTTATTCAGGTGGCGCAAATCTATGCATAAACTAATCTTTCCATTCGCGCGTTTAGCTACTACCACAGGAGAAATCCACTCGGAAGATTCAGTTGGTTTGATGATATTGGCTTCCATTAATTTATCTAATTCTTTCTTAACTTCACTTCTTATTAGAAAGGGAATGTTTATAACTTTGTGTATCTTTGGACTGTCATTAGACGTAAGAACAACACTATGTTCAAAACCTTCTAAAACACAAATTTTCCCACTAAAAACTTTAGGAAATTTCTTTAACATTTCTTTTGCAATACTTTCTTCCTCATCCACTACCATGACAGGTTCAGGGCTATTCGGATCAAGGATAATGTGCTATTCTCCCTGATCCTTCCAACCTAGGACTGAAGGTCCCTTCCTTGCTACGTATAGCTTCCCAACAGACTTCCTGTTTTTTAAAGCAAAAGTAAGTTTTCTGAAACCCAACAAGTCTATCTTCTCTCCAGAAAATCCTTCTGGGCTAATATCAGGTTTTTGTAAATTACTACCTAGTTTTCCCAAAAATGTTGACCTCCATACTTCCTCATTAATGATAGTAAAAGGAGAACCTGAGTCAACATACACTTGATCTCGACCCCTCCTATGCGCATTAAGCATACTGGTTTCTTTTTATTGCCAATAGATTCTTCATGAACATTGAATACAAACGTTTGATTCTTGCCCATTAGTTTGCTGTCCTGCATAATTCTATTGACTTTACTTTCCTCTTTGCTTGAATTATCACTTACTCCATCCACATACTTCACATTATTATTATTCTTTTTCTTTTTACACACCCTAGCAAAATTCCCTATAACTCCACAGGCTGCACACTTCTGCTTCAATGCAGGACAATAGTTATAAGAAGCCAAATGTGAATTGCTATCACAACGATAACACCTTTGACCATCGTACTTTGATGCTTGTTGCTTCTTTCCACTTTCTTTCTTTGGTCTGCCGGTTTCCTTATATTTGATTTTGTTGACTGTATCCTCCCCAATTTCCTTAGATTCCGTTTTAACTGCTTTCGCGCTACGACTTGATAATTCAGCTTTCCTAACTATAGCTAAAATATCATCCAATTCAGCATCTCCATTTCTCCACAATCTTTCCTGAATTGCTGGATCACGGGTATGCATTACTACTTGGTCTCTAATCAACTGACTTTGCAAATGATCAAATTTACAGCCATTCACCAATACTTTGAGTGCAGCCACATACTCATCAACAGTCTCACCACATTCTTGTTTTCTCTGAAAAACTTTGTATCTTAGAATGCCTATGCACACCTTAGGTGCGAAATAATTATCAAACTCCTTTAACACGTTCTCAAATACATTAGTGTCCCCCCTGCCACTAATTTTTGTCGTAGATTCATATACATTTAGTCCTTCAGGGCCCACGAATGTAGAAAAATCTTTTTCTTCCTCTCTGAACTCATTCTTCCTTCCTCGTCTATAGTCTCCAAAAAATTTAGAAAGTACGATTTCCATTCTGTCCATTTCATACATCAACTCGCACCTGCTGGCCAAAATGCTTGATGAGGCTGAAGGGAAAACTTGCTGTGTGGTCATTTGAGAATATTAATGTGCAAAATTGTCTACTAAAGAAATTTGTTCAGTGTAACCTGTTATTATTATAGAAACCACTTTGAAACGAAGAGGACACAAAAAGAAAAAAAAACACAACAACTTTGATAGATTAACAGTACTGCGTTAAAAATGTCACAAATAGTGAAGTTTTCTTCCATCCAGTGTACATGCCTAGTTTATTTCCTTACTGTAGTTCCCAATCCTGCAAAACAACAAGCATTCCAATAATTTCCTGGCGTGCCTTGTAGGTGACAAATTGCTGACTTCCTCCTTGACTGCTCTGTGTCCGTTGACACACTCTTTCCTGCGCACTTGTTCCAAGAAGACGTTCCGATTTCCTGCTTAAATACTCCTTAGTTTAAATAAAAGGCGTTGCTAAGGGTCGTTCCTTTCATCGACGTGAACACGTCAGAGGTCATATTACGTATATTAGATCCTATACTGTGGCGCTCGAGACGTAGAATGGAGAGCACAGCTCAAAGGTCGCTTGAAGTAACGGTAACGCCTCTACTGCTTATCTTCTCATATTAATTTTATAAGTAGTCCACGAATAAAGTACACAATTGCGTGTACATGGAACACGCGTAATCACTTCCTTCAATATCTCGGCAAGCCTTACCGGTATCGTGCACTCTTATTCCAGCGCTGGGTAAGGTCCTTACCGGTATCATGCACACTTTTTCCTTCGCTGCACGCTGCGCAGGTTCGTTAAGGTAGCTCGTCGCAAAATCTGTAAAGTCGGAGGCTTTGTACTTTAAATTCAAGCTTTATTTATGAGATACTAATTTAAAAGGCTTGCCAAGTCTGCTGTGCGTGTTGCGTGTCTCTCACCGGCTCCGATCCCAACCAGCGACTTAGAATCTCCCCATAGAATCGGAACGGAGACACGCAACAGCCACGCGCTAGTACAATAGTTCTAAACTTGAATAACAACATAACAGGAGCATTAAGGGTAAGGCGCAACAACAGCCACCGGGGCCCCGGGAATGACCGGATCAAGCCGCTTTAGCTGCAACCAACAAGGGGAGGAGCATCCTACTCCCCCTTTTAATGGGAGGAAAAGCGCGCCAATGGTGGCACGAAGTCACCAGGCTAATGAGGGCCTGGCAAAGGCAAGTTTGGGTTTAAATCCCCCTATGGGGAAACACCACCGCACCCTCGCTGGGACACGGAGGTGGGAGTTTAAAAGGACTGTGCTGCCCCTGCCGAAATTACATTTGTGGGACAGGGGGCAGCGCGCAAGCAATGCAAGACAGAGGTGGCGCTGATTTAAGTTTTTCGAAGGCCTCGATTAGAAGCTGCTGGCGGCGCGATTGACAAGCGTGCCACCATGCCCCACCGGCATCTCATCTTACCTCTGGTCCGTGAGATCTTTTACCCTGCAGCACAACCTGCGGCGATGCCCCATCCAATATTTCCTGCATCACTCGCGGACCGAAGGCGCACGCGACAACTTACAAAGGTCAATAGTGACATGGGGGTTTCAGACTGTGAGCTTTATGTTGTCTTTGGCGGGTTGCCGAACCTAGAGAGTTGGTGTGTGCATGATTTGAGTTTCACTGACTGAATGCACGAGGAAAACCTGGCACGTCCAAGATCACACATTTAACAAGAGGAGCATTTAATAAGCTAGATCTCTTTCCTGCTGCCGCCCCATATGGTGATTAAGATCCAAACGAAGTTTTTCATGTTTGTGCTAGTTCAGTAAGGCAGTATCGTTTATGCCATTGCCAGTGATATGTGATGCTGAATCAATTGTCGACGTACTGTGTTTGATGCTTGTATGGAGTCTCCTGTTGCATAAAGATTCAAGCCCACAGACCACCACGCTGAGAGGGGATTTGTTTATTCCAAGAGTGTCAGAAGACATTTGCAGCTTTAAAATTCTTTCACACTTCCAAAAAAGAAAAAACCCTAACGCTTTTGGAACATCAATTAAAGATTGTGTTTATTCAAAGGTTATAATAATACGCAGAAAGGAAATATGGTAGAGCCACAGCTCTTTGGAGCACAGGTACAGCAGATTTCCATTGCAAGGAAGATGGAGCTATGGCGGAGAATCGTGGACAGGATCAACGCTGTGGGACAGCACCCAAGATCAAGGGACGACATCAGGAAGAGGTGAAACGACCTATGGGGGAAGGTACGTTCCATTGCAGCAAGACACCTGCTAGACATACAGAGGACTGGCGGTGGACCCCTACCTCCTCCCCCACAGCTCACAGCATGGGAGGAGCTGGTACTGGCAATACTGCATCCTCAAGGACTAGCTGGAGTTGCCGGAGGACTGGACACTGGTAAGTCAACATTTACAACTTATCACCCTCCATACCTGCATGCCATCTTACCCCCTCACTCCCATCACTCCACTCGATCCCACACACTTCACCCACACATCTCACTAATCCCAATGCCAAGCCCAGCCTGCCATACAAATGCATGGACACCCCTCCCCGCCCTGCATGGACACCCATCACTAAAGCATGCACAGCATAGGGAAACTAACAATCCCACATTACATCACCATACACAACCAAAAGCTGGCAGGGTAACTCCAACCATAGAGGGGAAGCTACTGAAGTACAAATGTCATACACTGGAAGCATAATACATCATTTACATCCCCACAGGTACCCCAGCAAATGTCAGTGGAGAGGAGGTGCCACCACAAACCAGTCCCCCAACAGAAGAGGCCCCCAGTGATGACAGTAACTCTGGACTTCAGAATCTGGAGGACCTACCTGGCCCATCAGGGACCACTGGACAGGGGGTCACCCAAGCCCACTCACAGACCACCACAGAGCCTCCCCCATCAGGAACCAACACCACAGCACCCACCCAGCATACCCACACCTCTGTCCCCAGTACATATCAATCAGCAGTGTGCCCACCTGTACAGGGACCCTAGGTCACAACTCGCCCACAAGACAATCAGGGACCTGGGGTCAGTGGCAGGGGGCACACCGTTCAGGGGACAGAGGCACAGGCCAACAGGGACACTAGGAAGACTGCTGTGCGCCAGGGGGAGGACAGGACCAGGGAACCAACTCTCCAGGAGGCACTCTCCGAGATCCTGGGAGCCTACCAACATTCCCAGGACACGATGGGCCAGATCCTTGACAAAGTGCAGGAGAACAGGCAGCTGCAGGAGGGACAGTATCAGGGGATCAGGGAGGACTTGTAGGCCATTAACAACACCCCGATCTCCATAGCAGGGGTGCTGGCAGACATGGCCACCATCATGAGGGAGGCAACAGCACACCAGCGGGCCCCTACCACTAGCCAGTCCATCGACCAGCCCTTCACTTCCGCTGCCGCTAGTGGGCAGGAGGCCCCCCCCCACAGGACCCACAGGCCACCAGCACCCCTTCCCCTGCAGAAGTTCAACCACTCCGCAAACATTCTGTGCGACCCAGACAGAAGCCAGAGACACTTGCCAAGACCACCGCCAGGATATTAGACTCTCCTGATTGTCTCCCTTGTGTCCCATTCTGTCACCTTGTCCACCTTACACTGCCATAGCTCCCCTTCCTATGTCCCCCTTGGACACTGCACCTGTGCTACAAACAGACTGAACCAATACCCTGGACTTTCCTCCATCATCACCCCATTCCATTGCACTTTCCCCTCAATATCTTAGTACTACAATAAACACCCTTGGACAAACTTACTACTAGTGTTTCATGTATTGCAAATTTGTATTGATTGAAACAGCTACATCCATTGCAAATGAACTGTACATAGTAAGAGCATAGAATGAATGGCCTATTGCTGGCTGTTGTGATCACATCACAACATTGTTGTCAGATCACCAACATCTGTAAAATGGCAATCCATAGGCAACAGTAAGTAGAGGAAACAAGTGGGTAATGCCACCATGCCAATGGCACACTGAATACAACAATAGTCATAGAAATGTGAAGTTTCACTCTCTCACCTTTGTGTCATTGGAAGTACTGACGGATCACTAATGTTCTGGTGTCCACATCCTCTTCCTCTGCCTCTTCATTCTCACTGTACTCAGGGTCCACTGCTGCCACAGGGGCATCTCCAGTCTCTTCTTCCTGTAGAAAAGGTACATGGCATCTGAGGGCCAGGTTGTGCAACATGCAGCATGCCACTACTATCTGGCAGACCTTCTCGGGTGAGTAGCACAGGGACCCTCCTGTCAGATGGAGGCACCTGAACCTGGCCTTCAGGAGGCGGAAGGCTCTCTCAATTATCCTTCTGGTTCGCCCAGGTGCCTCATTATAACATTCTTCTGCATTTGTCCTGGCATTCCTCATAGGGTCAGCAGTCACAATAGGTTTGGGTAACTAGAGTCACCTGCAAATATTGAGGGACAACATTTAGCCACACACTATCCTATTTGGCTAGCAGCATAGGCATACACCAACATACACTGGGTGGGGACCAAGGCTCACCTTTGAGCCACACCCTGTGCCTCTGTAATTGGGCCATCACATTTGGGATGCTGCTATTCCTCAGGACAAAGGCATCATGCACCGACCCAGGATACTTAGCATTGACGTGGGAGATGTACTGGTCCGCCAGGCACACCATCTGCACATTCATGGAGTGGAAACTCTTACGATGCCTGTACAACTGTTCATTTTGCCAGGTGGGGGACAAACGCAATATGTGTACTGTCAATCGTCCCAATTATATTGGGGATATGTTCCATTGCATAAAACCCGGCCTTCACAGTGGCCAAATCTTCCACCTGGGGGAAAGCAGTGTAGCTGCACATGTGTCTTATCAGGGCGGACAAGACTCTTGCCAGCACTATTGAGAACATTGGCTGTGACATTCCTGCTGCCAAGCCCACTGTCACTTGGAAAGAACCAGTTGCCAGGAAATGGATCACTGATAGAACTTGCACAAGAGGGGGGATCCCAGTGGGATAACGGATAGCTGATATCTGGTCAGGCTCCAACTGGGCACACAGCTCTGTAATTATGGCCCTGTCCAGTCTATAGGTGAGTATTATGTGCCCGTCCTCCAGTGTAGCTAAGTCCACAAGAGGTCTGTACAAGGGGGTATGCCTCCATCTCCTATTCATCCACAGCAGTAGGTAACTAAGGGCCGCAAGAGTGAGTAGGCTGTCACAATTTGAACAACTATACCACAACAGCAGTCCACATCGTGCAATCATGTTTTGGGACAGTGGAATTTAAAAGTAGTTGCTTTTTATCTTGTGACGCAGCAATTATCGATAGGCCTTTCCCCCCCAAAAAAATTTTGGCCTCCAGTCCTGTGTGGAGGGACAGGTGGAAGTGAGGTAATTCTGCTGATGTTGTGCACCTTGGCGGTACACGGTCGAGAAGCGCTGTGCAATTCTTCATTGGATAATATTGGGCCCTATGGGGTACAGTGGCCAATGGGGATGTACGCCGGCGGTGACGGTATATACCGCCGCAGATGTGAGCGCCATTTTCTATCTCAATCGTCACTTGTTTCCTGACCTTCCACAGGAGAAGACCTACATTGCATTGGCTGCTGTGACCTGTGTCTGGAACCTACCATGGCCTGTGTGACCGGGGAAAGGGCCCCAGCCTTCACTTCTGAGGAGTTGGAGCGACTGGTGGATGGGGTCCTACCCCAGTACTGACTGCTGTATGGGCCTCCAGACCAACAGGTGAGTACACTGTGGGCACGATGCAAGTGGCATGAATGCATGGAGATGTGTGTGAAGGCATCGAGTAAGGGTGGATGGGGTGGGGGGATTTTATCTTGGGGGTGTACATGTTGTGAGCTGGCCTATGTGTTTTGCAATGTTGATGGGATCGGGTATGGTGGACCATGTGTGTGACAGGCTGGACTGTTTGTTTAGTGGAGTTCTCCTGTATGTATTACCTCTGCAGGTCAGCACCCATCCAAAGGAGGGATTATGGCTTGCCATTGCAAAGGAGGTGCCGACCTTGGGGGTCTATGGCAGGCGGAGCACCCACTGTCGCAAATGCTGGGAGGACCTGAGACGCTGGGCACAGAAGACTGCGGAGGCCCAGCTGGGGATGGACTCCCAACGAGGTAGGGGTGCCCGTTGGACTCTGACCCCCCTGATGGCCCGCATATGGTCGGTGGCCTACCCTGAGCTGGATGGGCGCTTGAGGGCATCACAGCAGCTACCAGGGGGTGAGTACAGTGGGTATAGTTACAACTTATGGTTGGTGGGGTGGTATCTGGGTGGTGGTTGTGTGTTAGTTGGTGCCCCTAAGGCCAGGCCAGACATAGCAGCGTAGGTCCTCTGAAGGGTAAGGGTTGCATGGCAAATACACATAACCTAGCTTGTTAGTATTCACTTCTAGGCAGGGCTGCGTGGGTCCCAGGTGTGCTGCAGTTGGCGCTGTGTGCTCCTCCTCATGCCTTGGTGACTAGCCATATCACTGGTAGTGCAATGCATAGTGCAGAGGCCTGTTCCCTGTGTGTGAGGGTGCTGTGTATGCCAATGGTGGTGTTAGTGCAGTCATTGACCCAGTGTATCCTTTGTCTCTCTCCCCCCCTTTCTTGTTTTGTCATCCTGTCCTTATGTGCATTAGCATCATCTGGCGGAGGAGCAGAGGAGCAGAGGCACGGGCGATGGAGGGAGCTGCATCCCACAGGACCCAGGAGGTAGAGTACACTGACGCTGAGGGCACCAGTGGGATGGAGGGTGAGGGGAGTACCATGGCGGAGACTGGAGGGGACAACACAGAATCAGATGCCTCCTCTGACTGGAGCTCCCTGGTGGTGGTGGACACCTCTGTGATCATCCCAGCTGCAGGTGCAGCCGCCACCCCGTACCAGCACTGCCTTCTCAGCAGCCCCTCAGCAAGTTGCCCATACCCGCTCACTCAGGACGGTGGGCATCTCCTTCGCACAAGCACCTCAGGCCCTGCCCCAGTGAGCCCTGCAGCCCTGAGTGAGGAGGCTATTGACATCCTGAGATCCATCTCTGTAGGGCAGTCAACCATTGTGAATGCCATCCAGGGGCTGGCATCCCAGATGCAGCAATGCAATGCATTCCTGGAGGGCATTCATCGTGGTTTGGCGGCCCAACAGAGATAGATTCAGGCTCTGGCCTCCTCTCTGATGGCAACCATTGTCCCTGTTTCTACCGCCCCCCCCCCTCCATGTCCCATGTCCCTTCCCAGTCCCATTCTTCTCAACCCGAACTCATCCCGAGCACACAAACAGACGAGCATGCACACAAGGCAACACCCAAGAGTGGCACATGCAAACACAAGCACAACACTTCATCCCACAGGCACTCACACAAACAAAATACCGTTGCAGACACGACAACATCCACAGCCTCCACTGTCGCTCCCTCCTCCTCCTCCACCTCCCTCCCAGTTACGTCCACACTCACATCTCCATGCACTACATCAACATCCACTACCAGCATCACCACACCAAGCAGAACACACACCACACTGGCAGACACCTCCACAACATCTATGCACACGTCCCCTGTGGCCTTGCACTCCCCAGAACAAAGCAATGGGCATGTTGCCCCCTCTAGAACCAATGGGCAAGTCACCAACTCCAGAGACTGTGGCCTTGCACTCCCCAGGACAAAGCAATGGGCATGTTGCCCCCTCCAGTGGGCTTGTTCCCGCATCTGGCTGAGGTGCCCCCCTCCCCCTGAGGTCCCTGCCTAGTTGTCAACTGATGCCCCTGCAGTGTTCTATCCAAATGTGCTCAGGATTCGAGTTGGGCCTTAGACTGTGCCCTGTGGCCATGTGGGCCCTTTGAACTTTGGACTGGGCAGTGTCCCTTTTTTTGTACATGTGTACATATCTGTTTCATTGCCAAATGGTATTATTAATTTTGATGTTGATCTGATTACAATCACTTTAGTCAGTTTCTGTTGTCTTTGCATTATTCTGCCGATTTTCGGTGGCACATTCTTTTTCGTACGCAGTTGGTTGTGTGTATGATGTGTGTGTCGGGTGTGTGTTGTGTGTCACTCTCGTTTTCCTCCCTCCCTCCCTTGTGTGCTAGATGGCTGTACTCACCGTCGTCGTCTTCGTCGGTGTTGGTGTTCCGGTGGAGCATAACGTAGAAGATCATCGGGAACACTTGCAATTCGGGTTTCATGGCGGCGTGGTTCTTCCCTGTGTCTCCAATGGTGAGTTCTTTCACTTCTGATCTCTGTTTCCTCCAGGGTTTTGTTGGCATTTGTATCGCCCCGGAAAAGGTGGCGGTTTGTGTGGTACATTGGCTGTCTATGGGAGATATCATCGCCATGGTCATAATTTGGCAGTAATTACCGCCAGCCTGTTGGCTGTATTACCGCCACTTTATCACCCACTGCCAGGGTCGTAATGAGGGCCTTAAACTCCCCAGGCCTAGCAAAAGGAATGTGCCCAGGTGTAAGGTACCAGGACCTCAGGTAGAGTGCTGCAAATACTTTTAGGTCGAGCCTCGCTAAATAAAACTGCAATAAATTGATATAATAATTTAAGCAGTAACCAATATATATATATATATATATATATATATATATATACACATATATATATATATATATATAAATTATCAAGTCCCAGGGACAGTGTAGTGCTGCGGCTGCACAGACGGTTGCATGTGAGAAAGGAGAAAGGAGTTTGAGATAAAACTGCTCCAGGTGCAGCAAAAGTTTGTACTTCCAATATTGAATGTTTTTATCAACATGTTGACATCTTTATGAAGAACTATCATCAACCAGTTAGCGCTCATGGTCATCTGATATAGGGTGTATATTATACAGTGACCGTGGTGGCCCACATTTTCTGAGGTTATAAGAACCCTGGCTTTGTGAGCAGCGAGGAGACACAGGAGAGCACCTGGCCATGTCATGGCAGGAGTCCAGCTGATATGTGAGGGAGGGGCTATTGACTAGATTACTGACGATAGCAACCCCCACAGATTGGGAGTACGGATTAATAGTGCTACTGTTTTGGAAGTCAGTATGCTGTATATGATTTAGAGGAATAATCTGGTGGAGACACTAACTTGCTACACAGTTTAGGAGCAGCTGCACAGTGATGAAGCAACTGCTGGGGGGCATCTGAGCACTCTGAAAGAAGCTCTAGTGGGGAACATGTGGTGTTATGCTTACAATCTCAGGTTAACTGCAGTAGTTAACACTAGGAGATCTCGATGTGTAACACTGGGTGATGCTGGGCATCTCCAAGTATATCTAGGGGCATTAAACACAACAACTGTAAACTAGAGTGCTTATAAACACCATCAAACATTACAAGGAAATTTGAAGATATGCAGGGAATATTTCCAGCCATATCATTCCCCGCAGTGGAACGTCTGCATGCATGTGCACATGCCCACAGGCCTCCTGGAGGAAGTTAATGGGTACAGTTTGTACTTACCTGAGTGATCTGTTCTGGGCATTATTTAAGTAGGTGTTTTTGGTTTTGTGACATTGTGCTGCACCACTCCTCGGAAAACAGGTGTCTGGCTGTCCCTCCTGTTTCTCTTTCATTTATGACATCTGCGATTGGGAACGACACACGGAGAGACCAAAAGAGGACCTGAGGATGCATGCACATAACTGTGAGGACGGAGCAGAGCACATTTGGTGCGTGCAGGGAAGATAACCGAGGGAGCCCAACATACGTCACCCTCTCTCAGCCTCGATTAGTATTGCTAATCCAAGGTTAGAGTCTACTTAATGGCTTTCCCCTGATAACAGGTGAGTAACTGCTGATGGCTCAACAGGGACACATCAGTCATTGTTTGGGGATAACCTGATAAGGGCAACCTAGGCACCATGCACTGGCAGCATGCACACTGCAAGGCATAGGATTAAACTTTAGGATTTCCCCCAAAGGTTGGTAGGGATGGATACATCTTTTTGGGTACAGCCATCCCCATCTAGGGTGTAACTTTGAATTCCAAGTTAGTGCTGCACCCGGCACTCTCTAAGTACAACGGCGTGTGGAGAAACACTGTGTACTACATACTGGTGTTCTTCTTAATCGTATATAACAGATCCTATTCACTGATTTATAGATATAGGAACCATTGGCTCTATATAAGACGCGCATGACTCAGACACCCTACTGGGTTACGAGCAGTGGTATTGACGAAGAAGCAGGTCAATGCCGGGTTGGGAGGTGCCGTCATCACCAAAGCCTGCCCTAGGCCAGCGTCTACTCAATCCAAGCCACAACCTAATATTAAAATGGCATTGGAGTCACTACAAATTAGAACAGGAATAGCAATATTACTTATAAATGTAACACTCCCCAAATGACCAACCGTACTAATGGGAGTGACCAAGCCACCCAAGACTTACCTAACTGGCAGGGAAATGCCCCTAGCACTCAGGATTACCTCACCCACAGGGATAAATACCCTAGCCCTCACAGAATAGGGCAATTTGAGCAGAAAGGGAGCAACAAGGAGAAGTAGTTGGTAGTATTGTCGCGCAGGCTCTCATTATTCTAATGAGACTACTGGATTTTGAGCGGCAGAATCGCCCGCTGTGTGGGAGACTAAGGCCCTCATTATAATTCTGGTGGTCAAAGACCGCCAGGGCTGTTCTGGAGTTTGTACCGCCAACAGGCTGGCGGTACAAACTCAGGCATTACGACCGCGGCGGGACCGGCGGTTTCCTGCCACTTTTGTCCCGGCGGCTGTAATCCCCAAGGGGAGCGCTGCTTGCAGCGCTGCCCAGGGGATTACGAGTCCCCCTCCTGCCAGCCTTTTCATGCCAGTATGAACCGACATGAAAAGGCTGGGGGAATGGGGAGTCGCGGGGCCCCTGGGGGCCCCTGCACTGCCCATGCCACTGGCATGGGCAGTGCAGGGGCCCCCTGCCACGGCCCCATGGAACTTTTCACTGTCTGCTATGCAGACAGTGAAGAGCGCGATGGGTACAATTGAATCCGTCGCACCGCCGCAACACCGCCGGCTCCATTTGGAGCTGGCTCCCGTGATGTGGCCGACATCCCCGCTGGGCCGACGCGTGGAAACCAGGTTTCCGCCCGCCGGCCCAGCGGGGATCTCCAAATGGCCTCCGCGGGAGTGCGGCTGCATTGGCGGCCGCCCGGCGGATACAACTTGGAATGTTGTAATGAGGGCTTAAGTCTAACCCACTGCGGGTGACACCTGTCGCTCCAGTCCAGGTTTTGCTCCGGCCAACTAGCAGTGCCTCATCTCTACCCAAGGATAGAGATGACTGGGCAGCCGAGTGCATGACATACTTGGCTTCTCAGGGAAGTCGTGGTCACTCAGGTCTCATCCGTTTCTTTCATTTACAATTCAGTCTCCTATATAAATGACAAACAGAAGCAGTATATGTTTCAATTAAGAGTTTAATAAAATGACTGCATCTTAGATAGCAAAGCGGGAGCTGCAATAACCAGGACGACACAACGTGACAGTATTAAAACTGTGACAAGAAGAGTGAAGCATAAAAACAACGCTATCATTTTGTCACTATAGTCAATGGACTAGTTCCTACCTAGGCTATGATAGAGCACAGCATGTTAAGCTCTAATTCTGCCTTTCAGGCTCCCATGGAAAGACATCAACCCCCATACCTGAGCAAAGGCCTGCGGTCTGCGTTAGCATCTGTAGCGAAGCATTCAGCAATCAGCATACATTTGTGGTTCCCTGGCTGGAATCTCCCTCTAATGTGGAAGGACAAGGAAGTGTTTTTATAACAACACAGCTGATGTTCTGAGAAAATGTCCCTACGCAAGGATGTGTGTTTTCTACGAATGTTGGAGACTAAACTTCTACCATGTTCACTGGCAATGTACCATGCTGTAGCCTTGGAAGAAGCACAGAGTGATCAAGAATGTCTTGTTTGAGAACAGAGTGCTGGCCTAGGCTAAAACAGTTAGATAAACAGAAAATGAAACAAGACCATAAAAATGGTTATTGTAACAATAATAAGATGAAGCTGAATAAAATATATCTAGGCTAAAGTGCACAGTGGCCTAGTATGTTAAAATACCATGCATGGAGCTATGACTAAAAATGGCTACACAACAGTATCACAACAAAGGCTGGGAGAACCAAGCGCTTCACTCGGCCCCGGACGCATAACCAGGGGTGGTCCAAACCTCTAACACTGGTACACCTGGGCAGGTGTCAAGGGTCCCCAATAAAACTCATAGGGGTGAGGCAAAAAAATAGGTCAGTAGCAGCACCTGAGAGTGGAACGCAACCAGTTCCGATAAGCAGGGACAACGGAAAACTGAGTATCAGGGTCACCACACGCCTGATGAGGGAAACTACTGTGGATTATCCCCTCATTCTAGTCAGGGACAGAACACTGGGGACCAAAGCAACGATCTAGGATGTCACATGCAGCAGGTTGTATGCCGCCATGTGGATAGCCAAGGTTTACAATGGGCCTGGGGCCTTTGGTGATGCAGCTTAGCCAGGCACGTAAGGGCCTTCTGCTGCACAAGTACCAGTCACCAGACAGAATACACAGGCTTTGTTGAGGCCGGGACAAGGTAACCCCCTGCACCAAGGATCTGGGAGGCATTGAGTTAATCTGAGCTAATTAGTACAGGTTCACAAGAGAAGGCAAAGGTCGGGAGACCACCGGCAGGGTGGCGGAATGAGCATCTGGTAATATTTCTGTAAAGCATGAAAGTGGCCAGTAGGCCGTCAAAAAGGAATGCATTGCCAGAACAGAGATCCTTGAGAAGCCTGACGGCTGGGACACTGAGCGGCCCTGCTGAGAGTCAGACAGGAAGCCGAGGGTGGCAGTCAAAGGAAGATGTAGGAGCAAAGGATGAAAGGGGGAGCTGTCTGGGGACGTGAGTCCCACAGGCGGCATGGCGGTAAAAGGGGTACATTGGTAGTCGTAAAGGGTTGTGGGTAGTGTGGGTGTGTGTTTTATAGTGGTGTGGGTGTGGTGTGTGTAGGTGTGTCAGGTGTGTTTAGTTTGAATTGTCCAATGTGGTGTTGTTTTGTTAGGTTGTGTGTATTTTGAGCACAGCGGTCTGTACCACCAATGGTTTACCGCCACTGAATGTCCGCCGTGGTGATTCGTGGGTCATAATGCTGTGGGCGTAGTTCTGTTGGTCTAACGGTGTGGGTTTGGATACCGCCAGTTTATCACCGACCTCTGGGCTGGCGAACTTGTGTGTGTGGCTATATATTGACGGATTGCTATGTGTGTGTCATAATATGGGTGATGGTAATCCGCTGCGATATGTTGTCGGCATCAGCATGGCGGTAAGCGGTACTTACCGCCAATGTCATAATGAGGGCCTTATTGTTTCTCTTTCGTGTTTTCCAGATTCAAATTCAAAGGAATTTACCCACAACATATGCTGCTTTGGCCTGAGCTGCAGAAATCATATGCCCTACATAGCGCTATATCCCTCATTCCACAGAGCCAAATGGATATTAACTCTTCTAGTGCAGAGTTCTGATATCCCTTATTACCACTTCAACCCTAAGAGTGCTGTCACAGTCTTACATCAGTTACTTGATGGAAATGTGCCATTCAAAGTACCTGGGGGATGGGTAAGTACCTGGGGGATAAGGAAATAGTGACAGGAAGCGATGGGCCGGGAGTGATAACGTGTCAAAACCTTGATAATTTAACTTACAAGGAGAAACGTTTTAGGCCAATGAACCTTTTGACCACGTTTGGAGACTTCCCAGGACGAGGTATCCGTTCAGCATTCCAATCAGTAAGACAATCTCTTTATCAATATCCACAATAACTAATCAATCGAGCTAATCAATATCATGAAATAGGACTCAAACACTCCTTGACCTTGCGGTCATGAATAACCACACAAATCTAATAAGGATTAGGATATTTATTCCCTATTAGTTACAATCTAATAGCATATTTATTAGTCTCAATATCAGTAAACACATCAAAACCACTACAATATGGCAACTCGAGTAAAACTTTATCAGAGCATAGATCATGAACATTAAAACAAAGCACGACTTTAACATGAATCAACTTTAGCAGAGTATCGTTAGCACGTTATTCAACAAAGCAAAAATTCTGTCATTTGTCTATTTGCATCCGGTATTTGTGAACTCCTCAACTACCCTCGAATTAGCATCAGCATGTTGGGCTTCATGCAAAACAATTTAGCAACACAAATTTGGAAACACATCTAACTATGGTCTCTATCAAAAGAGCAGTTGGTGCCTAGAAGGAAAAGGCAAACAGACAATTACAATACATCATCGGATAGTTACCCATCCAAATGGGTCAGCATACAGCATCAGTCTTCGTCCTCAGGACATCAGTCGATTTGCCTTCAGCCAGGGTAAAACAGGCAAGTTTCAGTAGGGCATAGATAAAGAACAAGGCCTCCAGGCACAGCCCCACACTGCTTTTCACTGTCAAAAAGCGCGTCGGGTGCAGCTGCACCTGTCGCACAGCCGCAACACCGCTGGCTCCATTTGGAGCCGGCTCCCATGTTGCGGCCCACATCCCCGCCGGCCCAGCGGGGATGTCATATTGGGCACCGCGGGAGTGCGGCAGCATTGGCGACCGCACGGCGGTCACAACTTGCCGGGCAGCAGTTGCCGCCCGCCAATGTTGTAATGAGGCCCCATAGTCTCTCAGAGTAGCAAGGGATGGTGAAGAATGGCAAGGTAATGGCAAGGAAGAATGGCCTCAAGAGTGGCAAAGTAATGGCTGATTTTTCCTCGGGTCACGCTGTTATATCAAATCTGTAGAACAAGTCTCTAATTTCCCATTGGGCAATATTTGGTGCATCATTATCTCTGTCCAATAATCCTTCGCACACCTTACTAGAATTTTCACCTAACATAGTTCTCACGTAGTCTATTGGCTCCTGTGATTGACGTCTTCACCGGGTGGAATGCCAGGTAAGAAAAGTTACACTTGTTGCTCCAGTCAGTAGTTCCATTGTCTTCCCCTAGTCCAGGCGACCTTGCACCTGTCGTGAATTACACTGTTGCATTCGTCAAGAATGTCTCCTTGAGCAAGTCGGGTCCCATGAGGAAGAATTTAATACAGCTACACACATATCTCCAGCTTCTGGAAAAGTACAGCTTCGTGGCTTCAGGAAAGCAGCACATTGCACGTTAGAAAACACAGTTAATATGAGACCAGGCAGCTAGGCCCAGACCCCTGCTAACTAAGGCCTGGTGAATAATTTAGCAAAACCCTAATACATAACTCTTAATTTCTAATACAAAGTCATACATTAGTACATTGTTAATACATCATTAGTCAGTTTCATTAATCATCGTATACATTGATGGCCACTCCCCGTGGGCACATTTCAACACGTACATTATTTCTATATTAAAACATTTCTATGCAGTTTCATTACACTTTATATTGCAAGCTTTTCATATTAATGATTAATTCTAAAAGTCACACTCCAACAATCCCTCCTCTGATGACTCTTGTCATCACACAAACTTTTTCCTTTACAATTTCATCCTAGAATTCTCTCATCTCTATGTCTTCCCTCAACTTTGCCCCTTCTAATTTTGCCCTGAACATTTTCTCCCTTTTCTTTTCTTCCCTCCTCTTATTGTTTTTCGCCATTTTCAATTTAATTATTTTGCTAATTTTGCATGCCAGCCATAGTCCAAATAAGCAAGCTATAACAATCAATATTCCCTGTATTATTTTTGCCAATATCCCCTGCCAAATACTACTAAACCAACTTCCCACTTTAGCTAGGCCCTTTCCAACCTTTTCCCAAGCGCCTGGCTCCTTCAGTTCCTTCAAATCTGTACTATCTCTTGTTAGGTTAGTAAGCATACTTCTAATCTCGTTACTATTATCAGGTATGTAAGCACAACAATGACGCTCATTAAGCATTTTACAAACTCTGCCATTTTTTGCTAAAAGAATGTCAAAAGCAAGCCTGTTTCGAAGAGTCATAGCCCTCTCCGCAGCGAGTTCAGTATCCATCAGGAGTATAGCCCCTGTGAAATTTGTCAGCATGTTATCCACAATAGTAGACAACTTTCGAATCTTTATGGAGTTTAAGATAACTCGCACTGAAGGAATTGTCGCCTCAAATATGTCTCCTACTACACCAGCAGCAGTCTCTCTCCTTTGTCTAGTACGATGTAATTCAGACAATTTCGGAAACTTTTTCAAGTCCTCTAACTGATATATCTTTGGGAAAACTATCCCCAAATAACATGTCCCATACCATCCCTTTGGAAGACGGTAATAAGCATTAAGTCCACATATATAATAGATCCCAGGGATCTCTGGATCCTGTCCATTTAACATGAACGTCCATTTACTCTGGAACAAAAACACATGCTTACATTCACTCGTTCCCACAAACACATTGTCATAATATGACTTCGGTCGCATAATGCAAAGCTTCCCTACGTGTTGTGCATCTAAAGCTAATTTCCCTTGTTCCCTAACTGCACTGTAACTCTCACAATTTACAAAAGCTCGCTGCTGCAAACCTTTCTCCAATTTCCCTTTCAAAGCCCTTCTTCTAACTTCCGTGTGATCTAGAAAGCTTTTCTCTAAGGGTGTAAGCAAACATGTCAGATTATTGTGATGTGCATAAGATGTACTAATTGTTAATGTCACTTCAAAGAACCCCTTAACTAACTTTATGCTATAGTATTTAGCTACACTATTCAAATCCTCTATGATAGGCACATAAAAAAACACAAGGTTGTTATTCGAATAATAGTACTGAATCTCTTCCTGGTTATAAAATCGTGTTAGTAACAGACTACAGCTTATCCCATATGTTAGAGGCAAGCTATGGTAGGTAACTCCCTCTTGCACTGAAACAGGAATCTGTGTACACACATAACAGTCTTTCTCATCCATAGTATCAACATACTCACTCAGCAAGCGACAGAAAACATTAGTAGATAGTTCCCCTTTTACGTTAGTTCCCTCATGCAAGTATCTTGTGTCCTGCTCAAACCTCTCCCAAGCTGTTAATGTAGCAGTCTTAGGAATTGTAGCATTGTTAGTTTCACTCTTATCCACCAATGACATTCCCACAATCACAACTATGATGAATATCACACATACGACACCTAAAACAACACCCAAGCATTTGCAACGCCAACTTCCTCTATTATCATTTCTAGTGTTAGCAATGATCTGTAAAGAATCAGAAAGTGAAGTAATATTAGTTCAAACAACAACCGACAGAGGATGGTTGAAACTTATTATGATTTTCTTTTCAGCAAGCTAAGCAAAGTCTTTCTCCAGCAAGTATTTACAGCTTTCTCATTCACTCCCAGGATCCTTGTCAATTCAGGTTAGCAGCTTGTCAAAATCAGTTCTCAAAAGTCTATTCAGGTTAACAGTGTAACATCCGGTAATTTAGCAGTCTCTTTTCTCAGGTTTCCTTAATTCAATTTTCACATCAATACAGTCTCTTTCTCTGGCCAGACTCAGGTACCAAAGTACTGACCTGGGACTTCTCGATCAAAACAGAACACCAAGGACTCTTGTTGCCATTCGGCTGACATTGCGTATGCCCATTCAGGACCTGCGTACCTTCTGTTTGCCACTCTCTTTCTTTTCAACTTGCGATCACCCTGCAACTCTCCTTCACTCAGATCTTCTCTCCTTGTTGTATCGACCGCTTCCTCTATTGCATCTTTGACAACCACCTTTCCTTTTGTCACTTGCAATTCAGGCCACTTATCTCCTTTTGGCGGCTCTCTGGTCTTTGGTCTTTCCTGGGGCAATCCTTCGCCCTCCTCTGACTCTATGGTGTTCCCTCTTGATGGACCTGCAATTTGCTCGGGAAGAGTCTGGACACTCTGACTCTCTTCCACCTCAACTCCTTCGCCTTCTTGGTCTGTCAGGGGCTCTATTACATTTCCATATTCGTCTGCTTCTGGGAGAACCTCCTTCTGACTCGGTCCTCCTGGCACCTCAGTTGAGATAGGCTCACTGTCACCCCTCTGGATTTCTTCTCCTTCGTCTCTTATTGGAGTGACCAAGTCATCCTCAACGGGCTCTCCTTCTGTCTCAGTTCCCCTGAGACTTCCTTTTCTGTCACTTTTACTTTCGACAATTCAATTTCCTCATCAGTTGGACACGTCACCTTTTTCGTGTGACAGGCATGGATCCAGTTTGGAATTCCCGCACACTTCACAGTAGTAGTAGTCGTTAGTACTACTTGATATGGCCCCTTCCAACGTGGCTCCAAACACAACTTTCTCACGTGTTTCTTGATGACAACCCAGTCACCAGCTTTCAGGTTGTGACCTGGATCATTTATCGGTGGCAGTGTGGTGAGAGAAAGAGCAGACCACGTCAGCCAGACCCTTGCAGTAGTCCAACACCATATTATCCGTGATATTCTCAAGAGCATTTGCAGGCACTGGGGGCTCGACCCATGAGAATTTCATGAGGAGACAGTCCTGTTTCTTGTTCGGTGTATTTCTCATTGACATTAGCACCAAAGGCAATGCATCAAGCCATTTCAAATTTGTAGCTGCACACATTTTCGCCATTCTCGACCTCAGGGTACCATTCATCTGCTCCACTAATCCTGAGGCTTCAGGGTGGTAACTACAATGCAGCTTCTGCTCAATGTTCAATGCTGCACACAATAGCTTAACCACCTCATTGTTGAAGTGACTTCCTCTATCTGATTCTAAAGAGATCGGAAACTCGAAACGTGGTATCAATTCCCTAAGCAGCAGCTTCGCTACTGTGAGACTGTCATTTCTACGTGTAGGGTATGCTTCAATCCAGTGACTAAAGATACACACATTCACAAACACGTATCTCAAACCTCCACACTCAGGCATCTCAATAAAATCCAATTGCATTCTGCTAAATGGACCTCCTGCTCTCCCAATGTGGCTCAACATCACCACTGTCCCTTTCCCCGCATTCATCTGTTGACAGATGATGCACCTGTGACAGATCACTTCTGCGGCTTGTCTGAACTTTGGGTTAAACCAATCAATCTTGAACAACCTGATCACGGCATCTCTCCCAATATGTGCTTGCCCATGGTAAAACCTTGCAAACTGTGACAGGAGACTGTTCGGCAAAACCATTTTCCCTTCATCTGATACCCACAAATCATCTGATCTTTGTACACCCTGCATCCTAACCCAAGAACGTTTTGCATCTTTGCTAGTACGTCCCTGCAACAATTGTAATTCCTCCAACGTGTCAACCACCCTCAAAGCGTAACCTGTGCATGTCTCATTTTCTGTTTCAGGTAACAATTCCCATTGATCTTTAAACAATATACAGTTCAATGCGCAAAACCTTGCGACTTGATCCGCATATCCATTTCCCATTGAAACAAAGTCTTGTGATTTCAAATGAGCGCTGCATTTCACCACGGCAATTTCATGAGGTAACTGAATTGCGTGCAACAACTCTTTAATTCTTTCACCATTTTTCACTGGCGAGCCAGAAGAGGTCAGGAAACCCCTCTGTGACCATAGCTGGCCAAAATCATGAACAATTCCAAATCCGTATCTGCTATCAGTATAAACAGTTACTCTCAATTCAGCAGCAGTGCGGCAAGCTCTAGTAAGAGCAACCAATTCAGCCACTTGAGCAGAATACACTCTCTCAATCCAAGACGGTTCCAGGATACCAGTGATCGTACACACAGCGTATCCGGCTCTCAGCACTCCTACTGAGTCTCTCAAACATGAGCCATCAACAAAGATAATTTTGTCATTTTCTTCCAATTGGGTATCTTTAATATCAGGCCTCGGTTTGGTGCACATTTCTGTTACCTCAAGACAATCATGTTCTACATCATCAGCATCCTCAACTTCTGTATTTTCATTTGGAAGCAAAGTTGCCGGGTTCAGCACTGTACATCTTTTCAACGTTACATTTGGTGACCCCAATATAATCGTTTCATATTTCGTCAGTCTTGCATTTGTCATGTGCTGTGTTTTGGTACGAGTTAACAGGATCTCAACTGAGTGTAGGACCATAACTGTTAAAGGATGTCCCGTCACTATGCCTTCACATTGTACGAGGCTTTGACCAACTGCTGCTACTGCACGCAGAAAACCTGGTAAGGCTGCTGCGACCGGGTCCAAAGTAGCTGAAAAATATGCTACTGGTCGGTTTATACCTCCATGGACCTGTGTCAGGACAGACAAAGAACATGCATCACGTTCATGACAAGACAGGACAAAAGGCTTTGCGTAATCAGGCATACCTAAACCTGGAGCCCTACACATACACTTTCTCAGCTCAGTAAATTCCTTCATTTCTTTCTCTGTCGGTGTTGGGACATCTGGCCCTACCTTAACCGTCAGTCTCACCAATGGCTTGGAGATGACTGAGAAATTCAGGATCCACTGATGACAGTAGCCCACCATTCCCAGGAACATCCTAACATCTCTCTGTGTCGTTGGGGGATTCATCTGCAATAAGGCGGTCTCTCCTTCCCTGGATAACTTCCTCGACCCTTTCTCAATTAGATGACCTAGGTATTTCACCTCTTTCTGACAATACTGCAGCTTCTTTGGAGACACCTTATGCCCATTCTTTAACAAGTGGTTCAGTAAGGCAAACTAATCATATTTGCAATCAACTCTCGTTTTAGACGCAATCAACAAATCATCAATGTACTGCACTAGAGTTGATAGAAAAGGCAATTCCAATTACTCCAAATCCTTCTTCAGTATCTGATTGAAGATGGAAGGTGATTCCAAAAACCCTTGAGGAATTCAACACCAACTGTAAACCTTGTCCAAGAATTTGAAACTGAAAAGAAATTGGCTGTCCTCATGGAGAGGCACAGAAAAGAACGCTTGGGACAAATCTACAACTGTGAACCGTTCTGCATCACATGGGACCTGGAACATTATTACAGCTGGATTTGGCACTACTGGGCAACATTTTACCACTATGTCATTGATTTTTCTCAGGTCTTGGACAATTCGAACTTTCCCACAAGGCTTTCTCAGTCCCATTATTGGTGAATTACATGGACTGCTCATCACCTCTTTCAAAACTCCTTGCTTCACAAAGTCTGAAATCAGTTGCGCTACCTGTATGAGGACATCTTGCGCCATGTGGTACTGCAGTACCTGGGGGAACACAGCATTCGGTTTCACACTAACTTTAACTGGTTCTGCTCCTTTCATCAGTCCCACTTCCTTTCCTGTCAAGTCCCACACTTTCTCTCTGACTGTCCCCTGCAAATCTGCTGGCAGATCAGTCACTGTGAAGATTGGGAAGAAGTTAATCAGAGGATATTCCTCATCTGTTGTCTGTTTCAGGTTCTGAAACCTGACCGTCATCCCCTTCATCGTCACTGTTCGTCTGCACCTCAATTCCGTCATTGGAACAGGTGATAGAACATCTTGTCTTGCACAGTAAGTCTCTTCCCAGTAGAGACATGGGACTTGAATCACAAACTACAAACCTGTGCAATCCCTGAAAAGTGCCAAGCTCAACTTGAACTGGATCTGTGATCGGGTTAGTCAGGAGTTGATTCGCCACTCCCACTACCTTAACTGTACTTCCCGAAAGAGGCAGCTTCGGAACCTCTGCACTTCTGACTGTAGAGCGTGTAGCTCCGGTGTCAACCAAGAACAAAACTTTGGGACCCATCACTTTCCCTCGCACATAGGGCCCTCTCTGATCTACTTCTAAGGAAGCTGCAAGCCTGCGCTCCTCACTGTCTGAGCTTTCAACCGACCATTAATCGTTTATTCCATTCTCACCATGCAAGGGGAACTGTTGTACTGCATTATTTTGACTCATTCCTTGACTTGTGACCTGTTGAGGAAGCATCACCTGTTGCTGTCCCATTGGTGCTAAGGGCAACTGCATTTGCTGTCTAGGTACCACGGGAATCTGCTGTTGCATTTGCTGCATCTGCACCGGTTGCACACGTGGCATCTGCACTTGTTGCATGGATTGGAGACCCTGCATCTGAACTATGTTATTTTAGAAGTTCGGATTCAGACCCCTCATTCTTGGTCCTTTAACATTTTAGAATGCATTAACATCATTGCTTTGTTGAACAACACCCTCCTGCACCATCATCGGGCACTCCTGCTTCCAGTGTCCGACGCCCCCGCAAGCATGACAAGGTTACACCTTCTTCATCCCCTGCACATCATTTTGAACTACTACGGTGTTCAAATCTGGACCACGGTTCACAAAACCTCCTCAACCTCTACCTCTCACTTGCGCCTGAATCATCACGTTTCCTTGCGGCTGTTGCACCATCTGCTGTAGACCACTTCCCTGCATCCCTGCTTGTGCTGCCTTAATTTGCATTACCATCACTTTCTCCTTTAACTTTCTATGCTTCAACTCAATTTCGTCACTACAGTACTTCGCATACTGCAACACCTCATCAATCGGCTTCGCTTGCCAACAGATCAAATGATTCTTATTCATCTGACTAATCTCAGGTCTCAACCCTTCAACAAACCTGAACACAAGGTGATTCATGTCTTTCGCCTCCATAACCTCTGTATCAGTGTAGTGTTTGAACGCCTTCAACAACCTCTCATAGTAGGCATGTATCAACTCTTTGGCCTCCTGCGCCGTTCGATCAATCTTTTGCCAATCAATATTTTGCGGCAAAACTTTCTGTTTAAAAAACTCAATCACCTTATAGTAGTACCTCATCACTTCAGGAGACGGTGCTCCTGTGACTCTATCCCTTGCGGGTTCCGCGGTTGGCCAATCCACACTACTCTTGCATTCGAACCACAAATCAGCTGAAACTATGATCTCAAAGAGAGTATTCAGGTCTTCCCAAAGACACTTCGCAAGCTTCACAAACCTGTCCGTCTGCTGATACCACTCTATCGGCTTCTCCCTCAGCCTGGGGAAGTCATTTGTGAAAGACAAAATATCACCCCTAGACCACGGTACATGGACTAGAACCCCTCCAGCCGTTTCTCTCATGGGTGACATCTTTATTGTACCAGTATCCGGCATGGCTTTCGCCTGCTGCTGCTCTATGCCGTCACTCTTCCTATTATCTCTTTTCTTTGCCCATCTGCCTTTCCACTTTTCTAATGCTCCCCAACCTTGTGCATTCTGCAGTATTTCTTTAAGGTGTGCTTCCATCCCAGTAGACCTCTTGTGATCAAAATCCTTAGCCTCGAAGTCTAACCTATAAATCCTTTTCAGATGTTTAGTGTTGTCTAAGTCTATGCCGTATTTATCTGCCAGGTTTGCCAACTTCTGGTGCACCTTGCTCACTTCTTTAGTTATCTTTGGGCACAGATACCTCAATTCTGCTTCAGTATATGATTCTAGTCTGTTCACTCCCATGCTCCCTTCAACTAGCTCATTTGCTTCCATGCCCAACCTCACAAAATTCAGGTACTTTTCTCTCTCCGACTGCTCTGCTGTCGCAGGAGTAGTCTGTGGTGAATTTAACTTGTCTAACCATTCGTTCAGTTGTTGCGCAGTTAAACCTTGTAATGAGATATTTCCAGCCTGCATCATTGGTGTTTGCGGTACATTCGCACTCGGGATCTGCGGAGTCAGCAGTCCCAAACCTGATTGTCTCATGGTATCCGGAGGAATCCCAATCGGACTGAAGTCTAATAGAGACCTAGATCTCTCTATTGTCTGTTCCACTGGAGTCATCCCATGAGAGCTCCCTACGAACCCTCCTCTTGTCATCTCTTGGGTCATTACTCCCTGATCACATACACTGGGCTTCGCCTGTGCATATAATGGTACTGGTGGACCAACTGTAATAGGTAAGGATATGGCGACTGGCAGCTGCCTGCTTCCCAAAACCTGTGGAGCATTAGCTCTCAAATTCTGATTAATTATGTGTGCTGTGGCTGGCTGCGGTCCTGTGACCGAGGTGCAATTCGGTATCAATTGTTGCTGTGCCTGATGCAGTAAAAGTGGAGTTGGCTCGGTCTGTATCAGCTTTGGTCTCGTATATGCCGGATCTGACGGCCCCATCAAATTTGTAGTAGCTTCTAGTACTGGGACATCAGGGTAGAGCCTCTGAACCGATGGTGGCTGCATCTGTGTCTGCATCTCTGGGGAAGTAGACACACTGACACTATTCTGTATCGGAACTGGTGTTGCAACAGTATTTACCTGTACCGTGTTTGTTGTCCCCTGATTTTGCGTTGAATTTATAGGACCTGCACTAGTACTTGGTCTATTGTCATCTAGAGCATATGGTGGTGGTCGATCATGTAACAACTGATTAAGGAACTCATCATCATCAGAATCATCTGCCTCTGCCCATGACTTCTTAGTCCCCTTTTCTTTGCTAGAACCCTTGTCAGTTTTACAAGTGGCTTTCCCTCCTTGGGTTCTGCATTCTTGAGTTATCGCTGGAAACATCCTAACTCCGGCTATTATTTCTCTTCTCCAAACCCTCTGCTCGCTATCCCACCTAGCCTCCGCTGGTGTCTTTTCTGCTGTCCTCATTCTCCTCTCAAACTTGTGCTGCCGTTGTTGTATGGCCATCAGTTCCCAAATTGCTAGCGCCTCAAACTGTGCTGGCCTCGGAGGTGGCTTTTGTTCATTTAAAACCCTTCACAAATTTTCCAAAATCATTCTATTGAACGTTAGGTGCTCCGGAAACGCCAAACACCCTTCTTTCTCTGTCATTTTGCACCATTGCTTTAGCCAAAGACATGGCGCGACTCCCCTCTCCTCCATTACGGCATAAGCCGGTGTATCCTCTGGCGATGTAGGCTCCCCTACACTCGCGGTAATGTACACATCTCCCCTCAAAGTGCTCTTTAAAGCCTTGAAAAACGTCATTTTGCGTCTTTTATTTCGTTTACAATCGAATCAGGAAGTGACTTTAATTCCCAGAACTATCTTTGCTCACCTTCTCAACCAATTGCCTCTCACGGACGGCTGCCAATCCGTGCACGACCCTTCTACTAACTGACCTATCCGAGCGCGGCTCCAATGACGTCACACCCACACACTGCGGCTGACAAAGTCTTGCGGCTTGTCTTCCTCACTCTCTCGATTCACACAAAAACTAATACGATATATTGCGAGCATTAACAAAAACTCAAATTTGCCAGTTTACTACAGGGAAGGGTAATACAATCGCTTCAGAACTTTACAGAGATTTTGCTTAGCATCGGCCGCTACTCTCTCCTTCTCAGATCCCGCACTCGCAAGCAAAATTTGACCCGCAAATTTTACTCTCGACTTGTCAATGGGTTGTCCTAGTGCACTTTAGGACTTGCCAAATCTCCATCGAAGTTTTCATTCACTTACCTTGACTGAAACTTGACTCGTCAACCACGCCTGATTGACCTACTAAACTGCACAAATTACAACATAAACCATCAATATACTCCGGAGTCTTAGACCACGCAGGGTCCGTACATCACCAACAACCACGTGGATAATTTTTTTTTAGCACAAAGCGCCACACTCACATGAAGTTCGCCGACTTCCCTACTCTCATACTGCGGAGTACGCACACTCCTACTAAAACATCACCTGGCCTAAAATTTTCACAAACCTCACAATTCACCTGCGGTATGCATAAGCTGTGCAAGCGCAAACCCTATGTCACTCACACTATCACTAGAATGCCGAGAACATACCCAACTCACTTTAGCAAGCTCCGAGATTTGGGACTTAGGGGCACATCATCTCTCCAATTTGCAATATTTCAAAAACAATTTTCAAACAGTGGTCCCTCGTCCTAGGGCCCCAAAGGGCCGTAACCGTCCTCTGCTACCAGAACTGATAACGCGTCAAAACCTTGATAATTTAACTTACAAGGAGACACGTTTTAGGCAAATGAACCTTTTGACCACGTTTGGAGACTTCCCAGGAAGAGGTATCCGTTCAGCATTCCAATCAGTAAGACAATAACCTTATCAATATTCACAATAACTAATCAATCTAGCTAATCAATATCATGTAATAGGACTCAAACACCCCTTGACCTTGCAGTCATGAATAACCACACAAATCTAATAAGGATTAGGATATTTATTCCCTATTAGTTACAATCTAATAGCATATTTATTAGTCTCAATATCAGGAAACACATCAAAACCACTACAATATGGCAACTCGAGTAAAACTTTATCAAAGCATAGATCATGAACATGAAAACAAAGCACGAAGTTAACATGAATCAACTTTGGCAGAGTATGATTATCACGTTATTCAACAAAGCAAGAATTCAGTCATTTGTCTATTTGCATCTGGTATTTGTGAACTCCTTAACTACCCTCGAATTAGCATCAGCATGTTGGGCTAGATGCAAAACAATTTAGCAACACGAATTTGGAAAAACATCTAACTAAGGTCTCTATCAAAAGAGCAGTTGGTACCTAGAAAGAAAAGGCAAACAGACAATTACAATATATCATCGGATAGTTACCCATCCAAATGGGTCAGCATACAGCGTCAGTCTTCGTCCTCAGGACATCAGTCGATTCGCCATCAGCCAGGGTAGAACAGGCAAGTTCCAGTAGGGCATAGATAAAGAACAAGGTTCTTTCCTCATAAGGAGGAGAAGTAAGCATTAGACCGGGAATAGGATGAGGATGGTTTAAAGTATCAGACAGCTAAAGACATAGGCCCTCATTACAACCCTGGCGGTCAAAGACTGCCAGGGCTGTTTTGGAGGTTGCACCGCTAACAGGCTGGCGGTGCAAACTCGCACACCACCGGGAACGGCGGTTTTCCGCCACGTTGGTCCCGGTGGATTTAATCCTCCAGGGCAGCGCTGCCCAGGGGATTACAAGTCCCCTTCCCGCCAGCCTTTTCATGGCAGTAGGAACCGCCATGGAAAGGCTGGCGGAAAGGGGAGTCGCAGGGCCCCTGGAGGCCTTTGGCATGGGCAAGGGCCCCCTGGCACAGCCCCATAAAGCTTTTCACTGTCTGCGCAGCAGACAGTGAAAAGCACGACAGGTGCAACTGCACCCGTCGCACGGCCGCAACACAGCTGGCTCCATTTGGAGCCGGCTCCCATGTTGCGGCCCAGCGGGGATGTCATAATGGCCACTGCGGGAGTGTGGCCGCATTGGCGGCCGCACGGCGGTTACAACTTGCTGCCAAAGTTGTAATGAGGGCCATAGTCTCTCAGAGTAGCAAGGGATGGTGAAGAATGGCAAGGTAATGGCAAGGAAGAATGGCCTCAAGAGTGGCAAAGTAATGGCTGATTTTTCCTCGGGTCACGCTGTTATATCAAATCTGTCAAACAAGTCTCTAATTTCCCATTGGGCAATATTTGGTGCATCATTATCTCTGTCCAATAATCCTTCGCACACCTTACTAGAATTTTCACCTAACACAGTTCTCACGTAGTCTATTGGCTCCTGTGATTGACGTCTTCACCAGGTGGAATGTCAGGTAAGAAAAGTTACACTTGTTGCTCCAGTCAGTAGTTCCATTATCTTCCCCTAGTCCAGGCGACCTTGCACCTGTCGCGAATTACAATGTTGCATTCGGCAAGAATGTCTCCTTGAGCAAGTCGGGTCCCATGAGAAAAAATTTACTACAGCTACACACATATCGCCAGCTTCTGGAAAAGTACAGCTTCGTGTCCTTCAGGAAAGCAGCACATTGCACGTTAGAAAACACAGTTAATATGTGACCAGGCAGCTAGGCCAATACCCTCGCTAACTAAGGCCTAGTGATTAATTTAGCAAAACCCTAATACATAACTCTTAATTGCTAATACAAAGTCATACATTAGTACATTGTTATTACATTATTAGTCAGTTTCATTAATCATCGTATACATTGGTGGCCACTCCCCGTGGGCACATTTCAACATGTACATTATTTCTACATTAAAACATTTCTATGCAGTTTCATTACACATTAAATTTGCAAGCTTTTCATATTAATGATTAATTCTAAAAGTCACACTCCAACAGGAGTGACTCAGGAGGTTTTGTTTATTGGTGGGATAACTGACCTGTCTGTTATGGGTCCTCCACTGAAGACTGGTCCAGTGCATATTGAAAAGGATTCCTACCCTATTCGTAACAGAGGGATGAGAAGAGAAACCGTAGACTAGCGGAGCAGAGGAGATTGAGTTTAAATGGGAGCTACCCAGTCAATCCAAAGGTGGTTATGGATGGAGGGAAACAAATCCTGCCAATCTTCCTTTCTCTTCCACAAAGAAGATCACGATCACAGGTTAACCCCAAAGTTTATTGGATGAAGTTATGGGATACTGCCAACTCGACATTTCCTTCAACAGAGAATGAGAAGAAATCCATTCACTCAAGGCATCTGAATGTCCATAGTTGTCCTTTGTGTATTTATATTGCTTTTAGTTCTAAATATTTCATGTTGCAGATGTTTGTAACACTTTTTGTAACATCTGGATAGACTTATTCAGGTGTCCCTAGGTCTACTGGGTGAAAACGATGGCCTAGAATGTGGCTGGAGTGATCACCACAGGCTGACATTAATTCAATAATTACTTCCATCACTTTGTTGCAATAGTCGCTCTGAGTGCGATGGATATGCCCACAAAGTGTGTCCCGTGCTCACGGTGCCACATGACTCAAGCTGTACCTTACAGAAAAGACATAACATGTCGAAATCGGTCCCTCTGCAAGATGGACCTCATTTAAACGTCCCCAGGGGGTCGCACCTCTGACCCTGGCGTCCCTCTTCCTAACTCTGGTATTGCCATTGCAAACCCTGGCTTAAGAGGTTGCTAAAAGAGTGCTAGGAACAGAACGGTGCTCTTTTTCATGCCTCAGCTAATGGGGATGTTTGGTTGCCATAATAAAGTTCAGCAGTGAAACTCTGAACTCCCGCTCTCTGCACTGAAAAAAAAGATGCCACCATTCCTGAGCTGGGGGCTGTGGCATAAGCTGTATTTGCAGCGTGCTGTGAAGGTGGTATGCTCAAACATATAATAGCAATTTCAACAAGGGACCAGCAACCGAGAGGGAACGACCAGGACAGCAGAGAGATTAGAAGAGAGGAAGAAGACACGACAGGCAGGTGAGACACAGAGAGAAAAGGACATGTATGTGCGAGTCTGGAGATGTTGGAGATAAAGATGTATATATATATATATATAGGAAGGTGGTGACAAGAGAGACGTGACAAAGAGACTGTAGAGAAGGGAAGACAGTTGTGTTAGGAAGACCGATTTGAAAGCCACTGCTTAGAGAGACAGAAAGAGAGGGGATTACAGGTCTGAAAAAGGTGACAAAGCGACAGTGACAGAAATAGACTGCCAGTAGTGTAAAAAAGAGACATTTGAGAGAAAGGAGCGACAGGTGAGAGACAGGTGAGAAAGAGACAGTTCAAACGTACAGCGCTGAAGAGGAGACAGGTGTATGAGAAGTTATGAAGTGGGACTGTTGTGAGAGAACTCCGAGAGAGACAGAGAAATAACCGATAGAGAAGTAATGATACAAACAGAATACAAAGAATAGCTAAGATTTTGGGGAAGGGACAAATGACACGGGTCACAGTGGTAACTCCTGAATTGCCCTTTAAAACCCCTGGCACTGCTTTGCTATCCCCTGGGGTCTAAAGAGGCAAAATCAGCGTCAAGAACAGAGGGGCAGCCTCCCTTGTGGGCCTTGGGCTGCTCCCTTCTTGTTTTCTACCCATTTTGTATTATACCAATAATGAATAATAGTATATTAGTCACTATTATTGTAATAAAAATGAAGCTATGAGCAGTACCAGGACATTTGTGACAGCTGAAGTAAGTTAAATAAAATGATTTTGAATGTATGTGTGTCCATGTGTGCAGTGAGAGTGTTTGTGTGAGAAAAAGCCTGTGTAAGTCTGACCGTGTGGCTGCTTAAATGTGTCAGTTAGTTTGAGCGAGGAAGTATGAGAGAGTGAGTGAGAGTAAGAAAAAATGTGAGTGAGAGTGAGTACACATGAATAAGAATGAGTGAGTCAGAGTGAGCTAAGAAAGGTGAGACTGAGTGAGAAAGAATGTGGAAGTGGGAATAAGAGAAACTGTAAGAGTATTAGTGACTTTATGAGTGAACCAGACTGAGGCCCTGATTACGAGTATGGCAGTCCTGGGACTGTCATACCCACGGTGGCGGTCCGACTGCCGCATCCTCAGCGGTACGACCGCCAGATTACATGGATGGTGGTCGAACTACCACAAGACCGCCGCCATCACCAGGATCTTGGATTCCACAGCAGGAGGAAAACCCTGGTCAATTGCAGCAGTGCCAATGCCAGCACTGCCATGCTGATCATGACCTGCCTTTCCGCCAAGCTTTTCTTGGTGGGGACCCAGCCATGAAAAGCTTGGCGGAAAGGCAGGGAAGGGGCCCAAACAGTGCCCCAGGGTGATTTTGCCCATTAGGCAGTGTGGCTGGGGGGGCACATGTTGTGCCCCCTATGCCTGCACTGTCATTGCAAACTGTTGCCATGCACAACATTGCGCATGGCAACAGTGTGCTTGAGGTGCATCTGGCGCTGCACTGTGGCAACATGTGCTTCACTCTCACCTTCTGAGCTGAAGCATGCCGCCGCAGTGACACCACCCCAGCCACTACCGCCATCACGGTGGTAGTGTTGTAATGCGGCAGTGAAGAAGCCATCTGCTTGGCGGCATCATCCCGACCGCCGTATTGGCGGTCTGGTGGTCCAACCTCGAAACTCCAGATCGGGGACTGAGAGTGAAAGTAAGAGTAAGTAGTGATGAGTGACTGCAAGTGATTGAGAATAAACAAATTTGAGTGAGAAAGAGTGTGAGTGAGTAAATGTAAGTGAGCATGAGAGAGAATGTGGAGTTATGCTGGCAAGTCTGCAATTGACTATGGTATACGGAAAGTAATTCCTGGCTTGTAGACTGACCCATAGGAAAAGGAAAGCTCTGGCATACTCAAGACTATTCTTAGCAAGGAAGGCACCTGTAATAAAATACTGACATTGCAATACTAGAGGTAATACTTGGCATTTTAAGAACACCTCTAAAAAAATTCTGCCACTAGTATACTGGAGCAAAATCTTTGCATGGGGTACCCATGGTAAAATGCAGCCATTGGCACACTGGCGATAATTCTTGGCATAAGGGAGGACTATTGTGCCATACTGGGGAAAGACAACTAAAATGCTATCCCTGACATACTACAGGTAATATTTGATATGACTCAACCATGGTATATGGACAGCACTAATGGCAACATTCTGGCACTAGGCATATCTTATGTAATTTGTGGCTTAAGGGACACCAATAGCATATGGTGGGGGGCATTGATGACAAAATGCACATTATTAAAAAAAATTGCTGCTGTATGTCATTATTGTGAATATATGAAAAATGATGCTTTTGAATAAAACCTTGAAATAAATTATGTTCAGGAAACTGAGGGAACTGAAGAAAACGAAACAGTGCCTCCTAGGAGATAAACGAGTTAATCAATTGAATATAAACTGTATTTCATAGATATAATATTTACTGTAAGAAAAATACATTTCTTATTAAAATAATGTAACTGCCAAATTAGAGGAGTTATATATATAAAGGTTTACAAAGGTTTTATATTTACTGAAATTGAAAATATTTTTTTTGCCGTAAACAGATGCGTGTTCAGTAAACAAATGAAATTATGGTAAAAATGAATTAAACATCAACACGTATATAAATGTTGCTTTATGCACTACCACTCTATATAAGAATAATAAGACAACATAATTTAAAAAAGTAAATAAGGTAACTGCCACTTAAAACCAATTCAAGACCATTAATATATTTTCTAAATAAAAATCAGCATCTAAAACTATTTACAAATTTCTTCCACAGAACTATATTTTTTGCTAAAATAGGTCTCATAAAGCAAACAAAAGAAAATATTAATAAAATACAAAATCATTCTAACAAACAATTACTTTTTATTTATTTTCAGACAAAAATAACTCACACACAAGAACTTTTTTTAAATAATAGAAGAACATCTTTCACAAAAAAACAAGATCAATAAATGGTAAGGTAAATTGGAAAACAAAGTTAACAACAAAATAAAAAAATTTACAATTATATTCATTTTTACTATATATAATACAGGTTAAAACATGTACATTTTCAACAAAGTCAACATGTCTTTTAAAAAGTAGGTGACAGATTATTAAAACACTCACAATACCTTTATTTTAAGGAGGCACATACTGAACCACTGCTTTTTTGAGATGTGTGGAATACTTTTTAACTTGTTGTAAATCCAGATTGGTTAGTTTTAGTGATTTTATTGAGAGAAAAACCACTCTGACAAAGTTTCCAGAACTAAGACAAGCACAATCATTAACTGGTAGTCTCCAACCCTCAGTTACATAAAAAGAGAAAGAAATTAACAGGATACTCCTTTTGGCAGTTCAACTCACTGTCTTGAGAAGCAATAAAATAATAATTGCCAAATTGCTGTTGAATAAAATTCATACTAATTATTGTGATCATTCTATAAATAAATTTAAACATCTGTATTACTTAAAATAAAATGTAAATGAAATCTTACTTGGAGTACTTTTGTTTTGTTAGGTGTAGGTAAGATTTTGAATCTTCTTACCAAGACCCTAAAGTAATCCAAACAATGTTCTACACATTAAAATATGAATCTCCCCCAAAAAACAAAGCTTTTGTATGAATTGTTGCCAATGATTACAAAAGTGTTTTTTTTTTGTTCTCGCAAAGTGAGATAAAAGTCGAAATCCTCAAAATCTATGTTGAAAGAAAAAAACTTCAAAAACACAACAAATGTAAATGTATATTTGTTCAAAGAATGCTCCATTTCACATGGGTAAAAAAAGATGTAGGGAGAAAATGATGTTAAGTAATACTTCCAAGAATCCCATACATCAAAAGTCACCCAGGGTATACAATCCATAAGAAAACAAGTTAGTCTTTTGACTGAGCATATTCGCTGGCAACCTGCTTAGGAATTAAAACAGCAGTAATATGCAAATACAAACATTAATGTACTTATCCAAATGCTACACACCTCCCTTAAACTCTAATTGCAATAATTGTACTTTACTAAGTGTGTATAATGCAAAAATAAATTCTCACCTAACTTGTGTACCTGTCCGACCTTGACAGTAGATATCCACTGACTAACAAAACAGATGCAAAGCCATCAAAAATGTAAACAAATGTTGCTGTAAAAATCAAAAAACAACTATTTGTTCGATTGCAATGAATGGAAAAGCATGGGGAAAAGCAATAACATGTTGTTTAAAAATATTGTAAGGTTACAAAAATGATTTAAACAATAAAATAATAAAGAAAATGTATTATATTAGATTATAATAACAATAAAGAAAATACATATTTTTTGTTACCTAATAAATATTTTCTTTAAATGTGTTTGTAATTATGAAAACATGTTCAGGAACTATGTCAAATTACACTTTATATGTATGACTATATTAAAAACCATATCAAAATGTTGCTATATAGTGTTGCTGCTATAGTACAATGTTAAATGTGTATTTATTTTGTGGATATTGCATCCATAAAACAATTTGCAAAAAATAATAAACCACTGACAATAAATGCCCGCAACCCTCCAACTTTCCACTCTCAGCACCAGAGCACCACACAATCAGGTTTTTTTAAAACAAAAGTGTCATTATTTTAAGTAATTCACTACTTAAATACACCTCAAAATAGATGTACACACCCAAAAAATAATTGCTCATAAATTAAAGCACTCCCTACCCTTAACCCCTGAAATATAAATAACCCACCCCTAGTGAAACAAATCAAGCAATTTTAAAAAAAATATGTATATCTTTAAATCACCCAAACAAATAATGCCCATGCCCAAAAATTGCACACACACCAAAAATAAACACCCATAAATTTATGCATGCCAAACACCATACCCTACAATCCTATTTTCCGGCTCCTAATAAGCAAATACATTTGTATGTGTTCAATTAAGTACATTTTTGTTATTAAAGTACATCAAGTTCTTAACACCTTCACCCCAAAAATAAACAGCATACCCCAAAAAATAATTGCCCATATATGAAAACACTCCTTACCCTTCTCTCTAAAACCGTGCAGCCTACAACTGAAACATTTTTTAAAAATTTTTTGTGAATCAAGCAAATATTGTTCATAAACTAAGAAAACAAAATGAACACCCACCCCAATAATACCCACACCCCTAAAATAATTACCCATCTATTGAAATACTCCCCTCCCTGTTCCCCCACAATGCTGGTATCCTGTTCCGTACTCCCCATATTTAAAAAACATGTTATTCTTTTTTTTTCTATGTGTTTTTGGGGTAGACACTCCAGCCTCCCTAATTTACCACTTCATTAAACTATATGTATATAATACTTATACCTTGCTTTAAAACCACCATCTATACAAACCTAACTCACCACAATAAAAATTTACAAATAACTAATACCTTATCTTCTTCTTTTCTACTTTAATGGGGAGTGGTGGAGTGAACCATCCCAAGACCCTTTAAACCCACTACTCTTACAACTCCAACCCCCAAAATTAATAAATAAATTAATACGAAAATTAATAATAACACTTTTTTCTTGCTTTGGGGGTATAAACCTAATCCCCATGTAGTAAACAACCTCTCGCTTTTTTTCCCCTACTCTAGCTTGTGTATTTCGCCCCACAAAACATCTGTATGAACCACACGTATGATAACATCTAACCAGAAGTTAATGCATGGAATGATTTGCTTGAGTGCACAAGACTAATCCCAAAAAGACAATAACACTGGACTAATCACTAACCGTGGGTGCCAGAGTAATATGCTGCCCATTATAAACGCTTCAATAGTTTATCAGGTGTACAAGCATGTTGGACATTTGACAATAGCAACTCTGTAGTTATGATTAAGCCTAGAGCCTGAATTAGAGTTTGGCGGACAGGTTATTCTGCTACAAATGTGTTGGATAGCCTCTCCGCCTTAGATCATGTGGCACTTCTGATAAGACGGACAGGCTCTCTATTGTATTTGTGATGGAAAAACCTGTCTGCCAAGCTAAAAATCAGTCCCTAAGTTTCCATCATGAAGGTGATTATTTCTATTGTTATTATTTTGGCTACATTTGAAGAATCTGCATGAAATTTCTCTCTGAAACAGCACAAGTGGATAACTTTGGGCATTTCAAGTTTTGTGTATATCTTCTGCCAGGAGGTGAATGGCACTTAAGACAAAGGTGTTTCACTTTTTAACACTCATAGGAAATTTCGGTCTGTATTACAGCAGAACAATATATCAATAAATAACATAATTATATAAGGTTGTAGTGGATACTATTTGGTTTTCTGGGGAATCAGGAGTTTGCACAGCCTTCTGGCTTGCAGACCTCCGCCCGGTCAACTAGTGACTTTTAATCTACTTAGCCTGCTCTGTTTTAGTTCATTTATTTAATTATTTCTTCCAAGATGGCTGCTATGTTTATAGTTAGGAAGATGTTTTGATTTCACAATGTCAGTGCCACTCTGTGAAGGCGTCTCTATCAGCGTCAAAGACAAGTGATATACATAGGTATTCACATCATGTCCCTTTCTCACTTACTTGTGACAGGAACATAATGTACTTTTGGAGGGAATTGCTTATATAATTGCCGCCCAAAGCATGCCTTCTTATCTATTGTTTGTGAACATACCTGCGTCAGGGGTCCTACAAGATCTGTATAAATACATCTCACGCAGACAAGGTTATCAGACGGATTCCTACTAGATGCTATCAACGCTATCTATGCTACACGTCGCCTAGATGCAGACCCATTTTTCGTGTCCCAACTGAGTCTGACCTAAAGTCCTCATTCCAAGGTAACAAGGGTTGCGGGGTGGTTCTCATGGACATGGTACTTGCAGATTAGGTGTATCACACTGTGATGCTATTAATTTTGTTTGACCAATGACTTTGTGTTTCACCTCTGCGCATATTAGTTGCTCAATGTTCACCAGTAGCACATTGTATGTTTTGTTCAGCCTAGCCGCCTATTGGCTTTGACATGGCATTAGCCATTATTTTCTGTATTCAGTTTAGCCGCCTATTGGCTTTGACATTGCATTAGACATTACATTTTGTATTCAGCTCAGCTGCCTATTGGCTTTGACATGATATTAGACATTGCATTTTGTATTCAGTTTAGCTGCCTATTGGCTTTGACATGACATTAGACATTACATTGGATATTTAGGTTAGCTGCCTATTGCCTTTAACCTTTGCCTTTAACGTGGAGTTAGACATTGCAGTTTAGAATCCAAGCTGTATTTTTCCAAGCTATGTTTTTGCCACAAGATGAACCAAGATGTTTTCTTCACACCAGACTAGACCTGATAAGAGAGAGTAACTTTGGTGTTTTCCTTTCTGCTCAGGCTTGGGAAGAGGAGAAGTCTAGGAGATCTGGCCAGTCTCCAAAGGCTTGCGTAGTTTTCCCGAGTCTGAGAGGAGCGGGCACGCTTTTGTAAGGATGGCTCGGGCTTCAGAGAATTAAATTGAAATCTGCTTGACTTCGGGCTGGAACTTGGTGCCTGTTGCCAGTTTCCCGTGTGGGTAGATAATCTCTTTCTCGCAGTTGACCGGAGTCATCAACTTGCAGACCCCAGAAAGATGAAGCTGTAAATAGTTTCTCACACAGTGAAGTATTTGATTTTATACGCTTTGCATTCAATATCTTATAAATATAACCTGCTGTGTACATTGCAACTGAGAAGTACTGTGATATATTTTGTTTTCATTGCTGTGATACTTTTACTCATTTGAATGTGTGCTTGAAATCTATTAATTCGTCTCTCACGAACTTGTGGGTGGGGAAGAATTAACAACAATAAAGGTCTTCTTTGAACTCAGAAGTGCATTCTTGATATGTTCTGTAAGCTCTGATACGAGATAAGTAGGAAAGCAGAACACACACCTAGCTCTCTTTAGGTTAGAGATTAGGTTCTCCATGCTAGGGTTCTAGGGATATTTTACATTCCATGTTATTGCAATATGGTGGGGGTATTTGTATTCACAACTCTCATCTTTACCATTTTGCTTCATGCATTGTTCATTATCCTAATCATTGCAGCCCATGTATTTTACAATAGATTGCAGTCTTGTTAATAAAACCTATTGAAAACTTTACTGAATCTCCTTCATTGCTTGTGTGTGACCGAGACTTATTGCTCATGTTAAAAAAGGGTAATCTCCATTTAACCACAACTCCCCTGAGATATCGCACTCTTGAGTCCATGTGTAAAGACTGCCAGAAATCACCTTTTACTGTTTGGGTTTTTGGTGAGGTACTGCTTGTGAGCCAGAAAGGTTGGGACGACAGTTGCGTCTTGTTGTAGGAATGGCCTAGTCGCCTACAAACAAAAGTGCTGTCATCCCTAAAATAGCAGACTTGCCTAGAGCAAGAGTCCAACTATGACAATGTAACAAATTATAAAACATCTAACTAAAGAAATGATGGGAAGTGTGGTGAAGCAACATGGCCAACAGGGCGTGCAGCTAGAGCACTCCATCACCCCAAGAGAAAACATCCTGCAGTATTCTGCCCTAAGTTAGAGAAATGCTGCATAACCTGAAAGCACTTCATCCTCACATCGCCCAAGGATCCTGATTGGGGCAGTATGCTGAGAACAGGGGCACGGAGTTTGAAAGGTGAAGCCTGGTCTCCTTGTGGGCCTCGCAACTTTGTGAAGTGGCTGGTCTGAGTGGCAGCCCCCATGCTGCTGCAGAAGCAGAGAGGCTGTTACAGCCCAAAGAGTGCTATATCAGTGGAGGAGGGGGCACTCCAGCGGGAACGGAGAGCAGCCTTTACTGGACATGAGAGCTGCATGATTTGGAGGGACTTGTCTCTTATTGAGGCCTGTTCTACGCTGATAGCGAGCATGCCACTGAAGTCACAGCTGTGACAGAGAGGTGTATCTGGACTGCAAGGTTGCCGCCACATCAGCACAATGTTCCACTCAGCAAGCAGGCGATGTGGCTGGAGGACAATTGAGAGCAGACTTATTGATGGCCAAACATGGTGCACAGACCGCATTGGCAGGTGAAATTCAATTAATTTGGTCTCAATCGAGGGCAGCCTTCTTTGTATGGACTTATGCAATGTGGTAGAGAAGGTCAAGACAGCTAAGCACTCGATTGACGAGTTGCAAGTGGAGGTGAAGATGCTCCAAGACCAGATATCCAAAAAGATAGCATTCCCAGGACCCTGAAGGACAGAGCGAAGGATTTTGAGGGGTGCTTGTGCCAAAATAATTTGAGATTTTGGGGGTTTCCTGAAGAGGTGGAGTGTTTCTCCCTGGAACACTTCCTAGAGACTTGGATCCTCATGGTGTTAAAACCACAGGGCTTGTCGAAGATGTTTGCTGTGGAGAGGACTCACTGGGCCTTGACTGTGAAGCTGCTGCTGGGTGTTCCTCTTAGGCAGTCATAGCAAGGATTTTCCACTATAAAGACTAGGATGCCATCCTCAGGGTAGCCAGGTACAGTCTGTATAAGAGGCCCCCGGAGTGCCCTGCCATCTCACAAACTCTGAGGTGGACTTGGAAGGAAGGTATTTCCTCCTCCAGGGCGTGTTAGATGGGAATGACATCTTTATCCTTAATCTTTAGGCCCCTAACACAGATGATAAGGGATTGCTTTTTAAGATACAGGACCTACTGGCAGAGTGCACAGACATCCGGGTGGCGTGGGCGGATGATTTCAGTTGTGTATTGGATAGAGAGATGGACAGGCACACTCCAAGAAACCACACAAAACCCAACATGGTCTCTACACTGTGCCAGGTGATGCTCAATACAGGCAGCATGGATGTGTGGAGGGAACTGCACCAGACCGGTAGAGAATACTCCTGACACATAACACATTTAACAGACTGCATCTGGGGAGTTTTTTTTTTTATCAGGGGCGAGCTTCCTCGCACATTTTTTTTCGGACCATTCCCCATGACTAGTAAAATTTGAGGGGAGAAGTGAGGGCCCTATTTCCTGGAAATTAGCCCCAGGAGTGTTAACAATTCTGAATGCTCAGAGGACCTACGTGAACAGTTAACCACCTACTTGGAGGCAAATTGGGGCTCTACGTCAACCAGAGGGAATGAGTGGGAGGTACTGAAAGCAGAATCACAGGTTTTCTGCCTGAGAAAGGAGTTTGGGGTCAAGCAGCAAATCCAGAAAGAACTGGCACTACAGGAGGCAAAGATAGTGGACCTAAGGAGGAGGGAACCCGAGCAACTGGAGATAGGGCCTGAAATAGTAGATACTCACAGGAACTTAGGGAAATTACTGGATAGGACTGATAAACTGACTTTGAAAGACTACCCCCAATGTCTACGCAGGAAAGGGGAGAAGCCCAGCAAATTGTTACCTTGGATTATCAAGGGGAGATGGAGATACCCCCGGTCCTGCTTTTACATCATCCCAACTGCACTCTAGCCATGATGTAGGCCACGATTAACTGCACATTTTGGGAACATCTACGAGATATGTATCGAAGTGTGCATTGGGCTATGCCTGAGGCCATAGCATCCTTCTTAGCAGGGATAGAGCTTCTCGGGGTAACGGAGATGCTTTGCAAAGAACATTGGATGAGTTGAGAGATACCTTGGGGGCATTGTCTGTAATTAAACAATGGGTAGTGATGGTTCCCCAATACATCTTTTACACCTCTACTCTCTAAGAAACTCTTAGAGGTCTTTAAGGAGGCACAGGGCCTAGGTGTTCTGCTTCTCACGATGAAAGAGGGTCTTGTAGCAATGATATAAAAACTAGGAGGGGATACCTTCTCCTATAGACCATTGACTATGATTAACTTGGACACTAAGGTTCTGTGTAAACTTTTGGCAGCCAGATGCGATGTGTGGTGGGATCCTTAATGTACAAGCCCTAATGCAGCTTTATACCTGGTAGGAGCAAGGCCATGAATGTATGCAGATTGTCCCATGTGATGCACTCTGTGCAGGATTCAGATGCAAGGATTGCATTGGTGACTGTCGACATTGTCAAGCCTTTTGACACCTTTGATTGGTCTTACTTGTTCGAGGTGCTGAGAAAAATGGGCTTCGGACCCAAATTTTTATCTGGGTCAAATTTTTAAACAAAGACGTTAGGGCTAGTCAGAGAGGACAGCTCATGTATAAGGACTAGGGTGTGGAGCGGGGCACCAGGCATGGCTGCCCATTCTCACCACTACTTTTCGCTCTAGCAGTGGTGTTGCTGGTCATAAAACTTAGGAAAGCACTCAGGGATTTTGGAATCAAAATGGGAGACACCGATCATGTGCTTTCCTTGTATGAGGATAATGCATTGTTCTACCTGTTATGGGGGACAATGGAATCTGTTCTGAAATTGTCCCACTTGTACGAATTTGGCGCAGCTAAAAATCAACAAAAATAAGAGCATATTGTATTCTCTGGGCACCTTGGAAAGCTGTCCTGCAGATCTTCTAACACATCTTGGTATTTACTGAGAAGTGAATAAGTTTAGGTATCTACGAATAACGGTTGCGACAACATCTGAGAAGCAGTATAAGCCCCACAATGTCTAAGATGCGCTGATAAGCGTTGGGTGAAGGAGAACTTTTTTAAAATTATGAGAAGAAATAGGGAGGTGGAGGAATTAATGAAACCGTCTTTGAGTGATTTTCTAATACTGAAGTTGTAGGCGGGCGCCGAGGCGTACCTTTTGGTGGTTCACAATGTCTGGGAAAGAGCACTTATCATTCGCTTTCGTCTAGGCTCAATTAGAAGTAATTTGTGCTTTCTGCTTGGCCAGTATGATCCAAAATCTATATAATTCTCCCTGTGTGATGGGGCTTCCCTGCAGACAGTACTTCATTTTACTCTTTTTTGTGAGTTTTATGCTCCTTTTAGACAGAGATTTTCATTGCTGTTACTGAAGAGTAAGGGGTTTGTGCAATGTCGCCCAGCTTATCTTTGGCTAAGATTGGTTCCTGATGCTGTGGTGTGTGGGGGCGTTGGACCTTTTTTAAAAGGTGCTATATGCTGGCGAAATAGTGTATATTTTTCAATCTGCTTAATATTTATCCTATGATAAGAGTGTAGATGATTTTGAATTTTTAAATTTTAACAAACGTCTTTTTTTATTATGTTTTTAATTGATGAATTTATGTGTTTTATTGTTGTCTTTAATATAACCGAATAAAGAAAGATAGTGGGATAGTAGTGAGAAGCAGTATACATACAACATTAAGAGGGTGCTCAAGGGTTTGCAATCATCCATCCATTTCGGACCACATTACCCTTGTCCACGATGGGAAACGTGGCCATTTTAAAGTTGGTGTTTCTTTCCAGATGTCTTTATGTTGTGCAGAACTCTCTATGCCTTTTGCCACAGAGTATGTTAAAGGTGTTGAACAGCCTCCTGGCCTTGCTGGTGTGGGCTAGAAAGAGAAGTTGCATAGCACTGGATACTTTTAAATGAGACCAGGAGGAGGCTTCCGGACATAAAACTCTACTCTTATTCAGCTCACATGCAATACGCTGCAAAATGGGCAGGTGGCACGGACAACTAGGAGATATAACTTTTACGGGGACGTGTGCTGATATTACCTTGATGGAGTTATTGATAGGGGATCAAAAATGGGTGGGGAATATCCCTGTCTTGGACGACACTTTACATGTGTCTGGGAAAGAATAGTTACCATAATCCTTAGATGTCCTCCCTTCTCTAGGGATCTTGAGTTGTTGGTGTTGAATCCCTTCTGGGGCCTAAGTATTGATATGTCAGTCACACAGTGGCAGGCAGCAGGATGTCAAAAATGAAATGACCTGACCCCAGGGAAGGGTTTATGTCTTTCCAGGAGGCATGGGAGACTTTCTCAGTTTGGGAATTCTAATATCTGCCAGAGATCTGGACCAAATTCCCAGAAGCGACCCCCCCACTCCCCAAACTGAGACTGTTCAGGTGATACTGGGTATGGGTAAGGGCAGACACTTTGGCCCTCATTACGAGTTTGGAGGTCAGTGGACCGCTGTGGTGGAGATGGCATTCGCACCACCGTGGGTCTGGCAGTGCAGACCGCCATATTACGAGTACTGGGAAGGCACCTGCAGAACATAGTCACGTTTCCATCCCGACTGCCATTGTGGATGGACCGCTGTTGCCGGCGGAAGGCCTCTTCAGGCTGACAGTCACACAGTTTCCACCCACCATATTACGAGGTTGCACACCGCCAGGACTTCCGGGGTGGTTTAACCGCTGCAAAAACCATGGCAGAAACGTACAACATAAAAGGAAGTACCCACCTTCTGGAACACAGGCGCGTCCGTAGGTGCGATGGCACGCGAATTGCAAGTCTTTCCAATGCCCCTGCTGGCCATTGACATCCAGGACCAGGGACGCCAACATAGACACCAGCCGTAAGTACCCCAGCCTAGTTCATACTGGAGGGAAGGACATTAGTACACACGCACAAACGCACATTCCCCACACATACATGCGCAAGGAAAGCCAGGACAAGCTATGTAACATTGACACTAACGGTGCTGTTGTAGATAAATATAATTAGATATAAAAAAAGCATAATGAAAACAACTAATCACATAATGCCACAAGGGCCAGTGCATTAATGTCCACATGTCCCGGGCACACTGGACATTTGAGGAGTGCCCAACTTGACTCCTAACAGCAATGTGCAGATCTCCACAGGGCAGGGGCATCAATGAGGCATGCAGGCACCTCAGGGATGGGGTATTGGGGGGCTGGTGTGATCAGAGTTTGTATGGGGTGTCCCTGCTCTTGTTTCCAGGCTTCCCCTCTTTACTGTCCTACTTTCTGGGGGACGCCTTAGTCTTGCCCCTCTTTTCTGCCTTCTTTGGTGGGATGGCGGTGAAGGCTACGACAGCAGGGGACCCAGATGGAGTGTTACCAGGCCTGGAGGTATGAGGGGCAGGTATGCATGTGGTAGCAGCACTGCAGGCTGCATTCTGTGGGGCATGACTCAGCCCAGAAGAGGACAGGGAGGTGGAAGGCAGGGCTCTGGTAAGGGCTGCAGGGTGTTTGGGGGAACAGGAACTGGACCAGGGGACGGGAACAGGGAAAACTCATGTAGGAATCTTTTTTTCGGGGCAGCGGGTAGGTCATGGTTAAGGCGTTTGGCTGTGGAGGGAGAGGGGATGGTTGACAGGTGTGTACGTGGATATGGTTTGGGTGCTGGTGCGTGGGTGTATGACATATGAGTGCTGGGTGTGTGTTGGGTGAATGAGTGTGGGCGTATAGGTGTACTGGGAGGAGGAGTGGAGGAGACACAGGGAGATGGTGGGGGGATGTGTGAGTGAAGGTTTGGGTGGTGTGTGCATGTAGGGTGGATGTGCTTCATGTTGTAGTGTTGACTACTGTGATGCGTGCGAATGTGGTGTATGGTTTGGATGTATGGGGTCTGCTGTTGTGGTGGCAGTGGCAGTGATGGCACATGTGGTTGAACCTGGAACTGATGATGTGGTGTCTGCAGGTGTGAGTGGCGATGTGACTGTGAGGGGGGAGGAGGTGTGGGACTCAGTGTAGGGAGTGGATGTTGTGTGTGTGTCTGAATAGTGGGTGTGTGCATGGCGGTGGTGGCGTTTGTGGTACATGTGATTTTCATTGCGCTCTGGGTCTGTTGGAGGGGATCCATGCTGGTATGAAAGTGTGCTTTGGATGGGAAATGGGAGAGGGATGTGGGAGTGGGAACAGGTATTTGGAGGGGGGACGGAAGAAGTAGGAATACTGTCTGCCGTCAATGAGGGGGCCAGAGCCTGAAACCATCTTTGAAGGGCAGACAGGGCACCGTGAATGCCTTCCAGGAATGCATTTGACTGTTGCATCTGGGATGCCAGTCCCTGGATGGCATTCACAATGGTTGTCTGCCCAACAGAGATGGACCTCAGGAGGTCAATAGCCTCCTCATTTAGGGCAGCAGGGCTGACTGGGGCAGGAGCAGAGGTGCCTGGGGCAAAGGAGATGCCCACCCTCGTGGGTGAGTGAGCACAGGCAACTGGGTGTGGAGCTACAGGGAGGGCAGTGCTGGTAAGGGGGGTGGCGGACAAGGATGGTGCAGGCATAGGGCCTGAAGGTTCCGCCACCATCAGGGAGTCACCATCAGAGGAAGAATCTGATGATGGGGTAGTTGTTCCTGTCCCCCTCGTGGTGCTCCCCTCGCCCTCCGTCCCACTGGTCCCCTCAGCTCTGCTTGTATCAGCCGCCTGGGTCCTGTGGGATGCCGCTTCCCCACTCACCGGTGCCCTTTCTCCTTCGCCAGATGATGCTGATGCACACAAAGACAGAGGAGGAGAGGGAGTGTGGGATAGTGAGAGACAGGGTGGGCAAGAGAGAGACAGGGAGCAATTGGTCAATGCCAGCATAACAGCCACACACAAGTCACCACAGCATTCTATAATGCCATGTCATTACATGCCATGCCTTCACTCACACATGCCACTCCAATAACAGATCACGCGTGCCACCACAGTCATGCACGTGTTCCACTCATGCTGACACACATTCAATCCTGTACAGGATGAAAGCCATACCCTCAACACATGGCTGAACCAGCCCATTGGGTCATGGCTCTTTACGATCTCAAGACCCAAGGCGTTTGGAGGCATACTTGCACAGCCACATAACCCATGCACATATAGCTGTGTGATGTGAAACCTCAGACTTCGCAGACTACACATACACCACATGCCAGCAGACAGGGATATGGCCCCAGCCACACTGTTTGGATAGTTGGGATTACAATGTGTGTGAATTGCTGAAGCAGGGATGCTGTCCACATAAAATACCTTGCTCATCTACTACACAGTTGCCATGTCATCGATACTACTTAGCAGTTAAGTTAACCTCAACTCACATCCTGCACTGCATTTTAACACATCTATGTAGCACAAGTGAACATGACACATGAAATGGCGGTCACAGCTGCCACGGACATCACCGTCACTGCCAGCGGTGATCACCATTGGCTCATATCTCCCATTGGCAATCATGTTAACCAATGAGGAGTTGCATGGCGGTTACGACCGCCTACCGCCATGCGTCTTACGCCAGCGGGATTCGCTCACTTCCATCTGTCCTGTGCACGCAGGACAGGCGGCTGCCATTTTACTTTCTACAATGTGTATAGAGGGGGTTTATGAGGTGCGTCATCGATGTTTTACAGTGACCTGTGCACAGCTCCACTGCGTCCACACAGTCTTTAATGCACATAATGATTGCTACTTCCTCCTATTACCAGGTAAGGTGGAAGAATGATGGTGGGGAATGCTCCAGTCTACAGGCCCGTGGTAGATCTTGACAACCTTGAAGAGCGGCACGTCATGCAGTGCTATCGGCTGAACTATCAGACTATCATGGGGCTTGTGAGGCTGTTGGCGTCAGATCTGCGGCATGGTATCCGTTATCCCAATGCCATCACACCCACAGTACAGGTGTAGGCAGTCCTCCACTTCCTTGACTCAGGGTCCTTCCAAATTACAGTGGGCTGGGCTGCCGGAATGTCCCAGCCCATGTTCAGCTACGTCTTGAAGAACTCCCTATGTGCCCTACTCAAACATATAGGCAGTGATATCAGGCTCCCCCAATGTGACGATCTGTCCACTGTGATGGCAGCCGTCTACGCTGTAGCACATGTGCCACGTTTGAGCGGGACTATTGATGGGACCCACATTGCCCTTGTGCCACCCAGGAGGAGTGAACAGGTGTTCAGGAACCGTAAAAACTTCTACTCAACCAATATGCAGGTGGTATGGTTTGCAGACCTCTACATCACACAAGTGACTGCCCGGTTCCCTGGTTCAGTGCATGATGCCTACATTCTGCAGCAGCATCCCACACCTGATGGCACTACTGCAAATGGATCATGCCTGGCTCATCCGTATGTATCATGTGCTTCTGTATACTGAACACTTTACACCACCTGCCCGATTTACATACGATTTTCAATATGCCTATTACCACGGTGCACACAGGTGACTCTGGTTATCCCAACCTGCCATGACTACTGACACCTCTCAGGCATCTGACTACAGCAGCTGAAAAATGTTTCAAAGAGGCCCATGGAAGGACTTGACAGGTCATTGAATGCACCTTTGGAGTGCTGAAAGCCAGATTTCATTGCCTGCACCTTACTGGAAGAGCCCTACTGTACAGACCAGCGAAAATATGCCACATCACTGTAGCGTGCTGCATGTTACTCAATTTGGCTCTCAGACGTCACATCCCATTACTAGATGCTGAGGAGGGTGCAGCTGTGCCAGTGGCTGATGAAGGGGACATGGGGAGTGATGAGGAGGTGGATGACAAGGATGCAGCTGATTCCAGAGCAGAGCTCATACAACACTTCCACTGACATACAGGTATGTGTAAAAGCCATGCTATGCAACCAGTAGCAATGTCTGCCATGTGCACGGCTAACACCAGGGTTGTGTGTTCAATGTGGGTTTTGGGTGAACCCATAACTTTAGATGGGGTGCTGTTATCTGTATTTCAGAACTTAAAAATGATTGCTCCCCCTTTTGGCACTGTCACATACATTGGTAGGACAATGGTCTGCCTGCTACACATGTCATCGCTGTTTATTTTGCAACTATGGTAGATAGAGACGTAGGCAGTAACTGTGCTCAAAGGTGTTTATTTTTATAAGACAAGTGCAAGGGCTGATGAGTGGGATCATGGCTAGTGGGATCATCAGAGTACTTGGCCCAATTGTGGGGAGTCGAAGTAAAGTATGATGGCCACGTGAAAACGGAGTTATGACAGTGGACAGTCAACAGGGTGTCGCTGTGACACACAAGGGGCTATGTTCGGAAGTGGCTCACTTCCTGGCGGTGGTCTTGGTCTTGGCATTAGTGGAGGTTGGATGTTTGGTTGGACGTCCTCGCTTGCGTGGGGGCTCCTCAGCTACAGGGGAAGGGGTGCTAGTGTCCTGTGTGTCCTGTGGCAGGGCCTCCATTCCACTGGCTGAGGCTGACGTGGAGGGCTCAGATGTGATCTGGCTAATGGTAGTGGCCTCTTGGTGGGAGGTGGACTGACGCTGGATGGTGGTAAGTTCCGTCAGCACCCCTGCTATGGAGGCCATGATGGCATTGTGGGTCTGCCACTGCTGCATGGCCTCCTTATGGATCTCCCTCTGAAGCCTCTGGGTCTCCTGCAGGGTAGCGAGGATCTGGGCCATGGTGTCCTGGGTTTGGTTGTATGCACCCAGAACTTGGGTGAGGGGCTCCTGGCCAGTCTGATGTTGGTTCTGCCCCCTCCCTTGGACCACAGATCCACTCCCACTACCCCTGGCCCCCTGTGCCTGTGCCCCTGACACAGTGTGCCCACTCCCAGTAGTACCCGGGCCTTCATTGTCTGGGGCGTGTGCCCTTGACTCAGGCCCCTGTGCTGTAGGGCACACCTCTAATGGAATGGTCCTTGAGGCCCAGGTTTGGGGTGGAGGGGCTAGCTGAGGTGTTGTAGCCACACGGGAGGGTGACACCAGGGTGTCCAGGTTGGGGCTGCTGGGGGTGGATTGGCCAGTCGCCCCAGATGGCCCAGGCAATTCGTCGTCCTCCAGACATCCACTGGGGCCTTCATCCTCAGGAGAAATGTCTGACCCTGCTATCATCTGCTGGGTGGCAGAAGCAGGGTAATCTGTGGATGAAAAGGGTGAGTGTTAGTACGTGGATATGCTGTTGTAGTGTCATGGGATGCTGCTTGCAGTGGGTGGATTTGTTACCCAGGGATGGCTATGACATTTACAGCAATGCAGACACTGCATGGTGAATGGGCTTTGGGCCACGCTTTTCACATCATATTAAGTCGTGAGTTTGCTGTTTGACATTGCTGTAATTGCCATAGGTAGTGAGGTAGTGTTGGCTAGCAGTCGGGGTGGGCTGTGGGATGACTGTCCATGCAGGTGCTCCACTGTGAGCTGTGAGTGTGACTCGGATCCAACATGCGTAGTGATAGATTGCGGGAGTGGTAGTTGAGGGAATTGTGAAGGTTTAGCGTGCATTGTGCGGGGTGGTTGTGTGGATGGTGGGAGAAGGGTGGTGTGGCATGCAGAGTAGGAAGGTGGGGTGATAGTGTGGGGTGCAGTCTTGTGGTATGTGATAGTATGGGGAGTGGTGGGTGCTTGGGAGGCATGCAGGACTGGAGTGGTCAGTGCTAAGGAGGTTGTTGCTTCCTTACCAGAGTCAATCCCTTTGATGATTCCAGTCAGGCCCTCTGGATGCATGATGTCCAAGACCTTCTCCTCCCAGGATTTCAAGTCAGGGGAGGAGGTGGGGGTCCACCGCCAGTCTTGTTGAGGGCGATGTTGTGCCTGGACACCATGGAACGAACTTTCCCCCTGAGGTCGTTCCACCTCTTTCTAATGTCCTCCCTTGTGTGTGGGTAGCTGCCCACTGCGTTCACCCTGACGACGATCCTCTCCCATAGCTCGGTTTTCCTGGCCATAGATGTTTGCTAGACTTGTGTTCCCATCAGGTGTGGCTCTACTCTGACGATCTCATCCACCATGACCCACAACTCATTGTTGGTGAAGATTGGATGCTTGTGGCGTGACATGTTGGGGAGGTGCGTGCACCGTGCAAAATCAATGCTCAATGTGCATTGGTTCGTGGGTTGTGTATCTCTGGGTCATGGTAGTATTTGCAAGGGTTTGAAGGGGTGTGAGGGGGTGTGTCTTATGGTGCAGTGAACAGGTGTGTATAGTGTGTGTATGAGTTTCAGGTGTAGGGTATTCGATCTGTCCAATCTGATGTTGCCTTCTATTGGTGGTGATTTTCTATACCGCTGCGGTGCGCACCGCCAATGGTTTCCCGCCGTGCATGTTCTGCTGTGCTGAAATGAGACTCATAATCTGGCAGCCGGAATGCTGTCGGCGTGGCGGGCCCGGCGGGAGGACAGTCGCTCTTTTGCCGTCAGTGGCACTGGCAGTGTGGGACTTCTGGCTGTGTTTCGTCGGCTTGGTGATTGTGACTCGTACTACAGTGGACACTGTACTGCCAACACTGGCGGGATGGTAGTAGCATTTTCCATGGCGGTCTTGCCCGAAGACCGCCAAACTCGTAATGAGGGCCCTTGTGTCCTTCATGTACAAAGTCCTCAGGATGGATAGACTCAAGAAGGAACCACTAGCCAGAATGACGTGGGGTGATGATATAGGTGGGCAGCTCCCAGACAACGACTGGAAGACAACATGTGACTTAACAAAGAGGGTATACAGCAATGCAAGGTTTAAACTAATCCATTTCAGCTATGCACACCATACTGACATTACCCCAATTAAATTGAGAAGAATCTACATGGGACGGTTGCTGGCTTGTCTGTGATGCAGCCAGGGGGGCTATCTTTGTGCACCTGGTATGGTATTATGACAAGGTTTTGGCCTACTGGCGGGAGGTAGTGGCTTGATTACAGAGTGTGACAGGGATTGTTCTTGAGCTTTCCCTTCGGCAGTGTCTGTTGAGCCTCATAAGTAAGTAAGCCCAAAAACAAGAAGATGCAATTCAAATTTCTTCAGCTGACATTACTCTTGACAAAATGGAGCATGGCTGGCAAGGAACTGGGGACCAGTCAGTATCACTGTGAGTGAGAGACACAATTCAATGGGCACTAGAAAGGAGGCGCATTTTAGTATGTGCCGGGGACAATAGGGTGACCGAGGACTTAGGAACATGAGGTGACACATTGACAGCATTTGAAGAGGTGGGTGCAGGGGTAGAACAGATGTGTGCGAAGAAGGAGTACAGAGAAGGAAATCTAGGAGACTTGGGGCCAAATGTGGCCTGGCAGGTGAGTAGGCATGGTGGATCATTGGGAAATAATGGTGTATCCAGAGACAATGGAGAGAATATGCAGTATACTGGATTCTAAGGGTAGGCTTGTGGGAATAATACCTTTAACAAGAGGTCCGGGCCGTAATTTGGCATGCACGCTCAATGTTTTCTGTAACACAATTCCTGGATGGGGGGAGATATTTGACACAGTCGTTCTTGTCTTTGTATTGATTGTTGCTTGTGTAGATTGAACCAAAAATTTAATTTCAATAAATAATTAACATGGAAATTATACCATATCCAAGGGACATTATCCAAAATGGCAATGCTAAGGTGATAGGTAATTTAATCAGTGTCATCTATAATGTCCCATGAACATATGAGGCAGTGGCCTTTTTTACATTTTAATGGTTGGGGGTGCCTTGTGGTTTGTGTAACGTACCACAATTTGCCAGTTTCAGGATTTTTTTTATTTTTATTTGGAACCATAGCCGCAGTCTAACTGCGCAGTTTAAGTTGAATTGAATTTTTTTTTTTATATAAGCTTTCGTGTTATAAGCAGAAAAAAGCATAATGCTCAGTTTATAATAATCAATGTTGGCACCGAACTTTAGAGTTTTCAGAAGTAGTGAGATGATAAGAGAAATGAGGAAAGAGTAGGGTCATTCACATGTAATATCAATAATATGCCGATACAACCGAGACAACCGTTAAAGTAACTAATTTCCCTTCGCCCGTATTTGCACATCCTTTTTGGGACTAACAAACAACCATCCGCACCATGACCTTGTGGTGACCTTCTATACGGCTCTCGCTCTGCCTGTGCTGTGCCTTGTTGTGAAGAGAGCTGTGCTCGAGTGGGCCTGCTATCTACCCACACTGCACTGCACCCAATCCCTCGCGCCATCGCTCACGCATGGCAGCTAAGTGCCACAATCGAAAGCTTTGGATCTCTCTGCTTCGCTCTAAGGAGAGCAACCCAGGAAGTCCTTCCAACGCAAGTAGTTGAAGGGCGGGAAGTGGGAAGATGGGTGTAAGGGAGGAGGGAAAGTTCTTGATGGTACAGGGCTGCCTGCGTCCTCAGAACGCGGTTACAGCAGCTCTTCTCAAAAGGTTAAGCTAATAACAGCCCCAGCAGAATCGATGTGCAAAGGAGGGGAACTGTGTTTGCCTTCGATAATTACACAAGAAAGCAACAGCGGTAATGTTGGGGAAGAATTGGGAGGGGGCGACATGACTAAGGAGGATTACAAGAAGGTCGGCCTCAGGGCAGGCACAAACAAAAAGTACTTTGAAAGAGGACATGGAAGGCTAGCGGGTTAGCTGACTGTAAGAGACATGAGAGAAACAGAAAATGGCGTGATAATATGAGGGTGCTGGAGTCAAAGATGAAGGCGCTGAAACGGAGATAAAGGATATGTAGAATGCAAGGGTGAAACTAAAAGCTGGCAGTCATTGACACACACCAGCAGGATCTTTCACCGGGGCTAGCTTTACCTCAAGGTAATCAATAGTAGGCAGCCATCTTTGAGTAACACCACAAGCAGGCAGCAGATTTTAACTAAAGCCCTGAAGTATGTTCATGCTGCTATGGGAGGTGAGCGCTAAAATGACAGCATTTAATTTTGCCTGTGGCACTGAACATCTTTACACCGGTTATATTTGCCTCTCTTTCCCCCCTTCAGGCATTGTGAATGCTCACAAATACCAAAAAGTTCCTCACAGTCAAGCACTAACCACGGCATCCGGTGAGGCTGAAGACCATGGACCTCATTTAGGCCTTGTGGTGCCCCTGGAAGCACCTTTGCTGTCCTGGTCTCAGGGTCCTGAAGCCATAGACAAGACGGCACAGTAAATGGGAATATAACTGCCCTGTTTACTGTTTGTAGTGTTCACCCCTTGCCGTCCTCTACAACGTGAATCGCTTCTTAGGGCTCTTTGGGACCCTAAAGCCATGTGACTGCTCTTTTGGGGAATCATTTACAATGGATAACCTGTTCCACTGATCCTGAGCTTGGAAAATGGTAGGGACGTTCCTCATATTTAATATTTCATTCTGATGCTGCACATCAAGGAAAATGTCACATCAAAGTCTAGGTAGCAACCAGGAGACCTTAGCTACTGCTTCCCAACTTTATTTCATCTGAAGGAAGCAAATTACTCCTTGCCATGCAAAGCTTCTCTCATTAGAGTACTTGCTATTTGGCTGTGGAAGTAACAATCCCTGTTCACACATGAAATGAGTGTCAATCAATAATTGTATTTATGCATTTGATTTTTTAGTGGAAGCTTAGCCCTGATGTAGTTTTAATGCAGTACAGCTACTAAGAGTTACAATTGGACACCAGGTGCTGTAGTCAGAAGGCGGGGTCTTCACACAAGTGTCTGGAGCTATTAATGTAGGAGGTAAGTTATTTATTTCTCGTTAGGCCTTTGGGTTACAGCAACAGTAGACAGGCCCTGTCAGGGCCCAGTCCTCTCTCTAACTATCTCCCGCTGTTTGCTTCAACCCCACACCAATATTCTGTTACATTGTTCACGCTCATCATTTTAGACACCAGCTCAGATATATAGGGAGCGGTTGACACGCATGTGTACATACTGAAAAACGTCCATGCTAATAAAAGGCTCTTGCGAGCCTGTATAGGAGTGGTCTATGTGAAAGGGGCACACTGGACTGCATCATAGCCATAGAAGGATCACTGGACATAGAATCCATTCTACTGAGTGACTGGAAGGATCAGTACTCAATCATCTTCCGCCTCACCGCATATACACAATGGACCAAAGGCCAACGTATCAGACTGCAATGATGGATAAGAGACACACAACAGATCAAATGGACCAAACTGTCAACACTGTCTCAGGAGATTAACACCTTAAAATGAGGCATAGACCGTACAGGAGATTATTTTGCACCACGTGATGCTGAATGACACCATGGATAAAGTGGTACAGCTATGTCTTCAAATACGGACAAGCAATCAGTCTCACCTCTAGCATAACTAGAGCTTAATTGAAGAAAGTAGGAAACTCAGTCAAGTAGAAAGAAGATGGAGACAAACACCCCCCTCTCATAGTATAACTTCAGAACACATGAAAAACCTACAAGAGACTACTATGGAATACTAAAGCTACGTTCTTCAAAACTCGACTCAACAATGCTAGAAACTGATCAGGAGATCTCTTTAAAATCATCAAGCATTAAACCTTCCCCAGCAATACCAAGACCTTTGACATCTCCCCTTTAACCTGTGAGAAGTTTTCAAACCCTTTTGAGGAGGTAAAAAGATTGAAAACTCCATTGCTAAAGATCTAAATACAAACCTGACCTGGAGAAATTACACACCCTCTGCTTAGCCAGAGTGCATGACCACGGAGATGGCCCTTACAATTCAAGTTCCTATTAAACTGAAAAACAACAAAGACGATATCCAGACGTTTATTGCATCAACAAAACCCACATCACACTTCTATAATTCCACCCCTTCCTCCCTCATCAAAGATCTGTCACCTTTCTCCCCCTATGGAATGCGGTAGTCAATGCTTCTCTGACCCAAGGCAGAGTCCCAGACTGACTGAAAACTGGGCAAGTGACTCCCTTCCTTAACAAACCAGGCGCTGGCTCAGCATATTTAAACAACTTCTCCCAGTGACAAACCTCCCTTACCTAGTGAAAGCCCTAGAAAAATGCACTCTAAACCATCCCTTTCTACATATCTGCTTAGCAACTTCCAGTCCTGTTTCAGACAAGGCCACAACACAGAAACCACCACTATACACATCATGGATGACAGTCAAATTTCTAGACAAAACATCTCATGTCTCCTCCCTGTCCTAGATCTGCTCTTAGCTCTTGACACTCAACTATGTCACGCTCATGAAGACACTTAGAGACAGAAGGGGATTTCAGGAAATTTACTCAAATGATTCCCCTCTTATCTGAAGAACCACTCACAACTGATTAAACTGGACGGCTCACCATCAAACTCATCCGCGGTTAGGCTCCAGCCTCCCTTCCATTCTTTTCAAACTACACGTCGAGCCACTAACAGCAATTCTCCACCACATGAACCTGGTGTACCACATGTACACAGATGACATACAACTGTACTTAAACAAATCCTCCCCAGATGACATAATCCACCTAAACAATGGTTTGGCTGAGGTGCAAACTTGGCTAACGCAGAACCACATCAGGCAGAACTCCCTAAAGATGTAACTCCTCTTCATATCTCCCCCACACACTTCCAATACAGGAATGGATAAACCACCTAGATGCCCTTAATGGCAAACCCACAATTGAATCAAACAAAGCCCTAGGAATTACCCAAACAAAACGTAAACATGAAAGGCCATAATACTCTGTGCTGTCTTCCAGCTCAGTCTCAGTGCCAGCCATGGTGTTATCCAGACTGGACAATGGTATGAATGTGCTCATTGTGACACCAAGATCTCACAGATCGCTTCTCATGACAATCCTCAAGGCTTCACAAGCCTGCTAACTGGCACAAGACACTTACATCACATTACGCCCATCTCCTACAGCTCCAATGGCTCTCCTTAGAAACCTGATGCATGCTCAAAGTAGCCATTGTGAAACACTTTTTAATACCTAACATACAGTTTCACCATATGAGTAGGAAACTACTCTAAGCGCAACACCGGATAGCTTTTACAGAAACTGTTTCGTTAGAAACAACCTATGCCTGCATATTCTCTGAAACAGTTCCCAGGATCTGGAACTCCCTTTCACCTGAGATTTGTAAAAAGACGTTGTCTGCCACCTTCAAGGAGGGCGTGAAAACAATTCTAATGAACAGTTTCCTTTCACTGTGATATTGAAACACAAGAGGAGAGTGTCGGAGTGACTCAACCCCACACATGCTCCCGTTTTGACTAGAAAACCATAAATACACAAAAGGTGTGGGGTGTAACTGGAGGGAACTGGAATATTAGGCCCTGTTCAGGAAGTGCTAGTTGGACGCGTATTCTCCAGGTAGGGAATGGGTGTGGGAAGTGGCTGTGCCTTTGAGGAAGTTCCCTTTAGGAGCTAGGTGGTCTCACACACATTATAATGTCATGCTTCATCATTTGACCACCTAGCCCCACCCAGGTAAGATGATACTACCTGGGCGGACTCAACCTCGTTGTGAGGGAGTGCTGAAATTAGATCTAGCTGGATAGTACAAGGGATCCAGATAAAGAATTGGTAAATAATAATAGAATTACCTTACAAATCACCCGTTTCGTTTGGAGATTATTTAATATAGGTGTTTGTAGGTTGTGGTCCTCAAATACCCAGCGCTCCTTCAATGCATTATTCGAGCGGCTGGAATACGGACCATAGGTGCTTCTACAGGTTGTATCCTTTGGAGTTCTAAGTTTTTAACCCCCCCCCCCCCAAGGGGTCCCCCCCTTTGATTCTCCCACTATAGGATAGTGTTTCTCTCCCTAAGAACAGCATTCTTCGACCGGAGATTAGCACCACAACAAGCTTATCTGTTTTATATGCGTTTTTATTGAATTTTTATTACCTGTATCAACCCAGCATTACGCATATAGACTTATCTACTCTACTGATACTGGTTCCTTACTTAATACTCATTACCTGCCATGGCCTCCCTTTAGCTCTTTGCCCTTTTAGGTTTTATGCTCCGTCATTAACACAGAGTGTGACTATAAGGGGCAACCCCCCTCCGTTATCTTCCAGACCAGAGGCTCCCCGCCTTTTCTCGCAGGGTAAGTCCATTTCTTTAGGCTCCCCTGCCTGTTGTTCTCCTACATGTGTTTGCGTGTGACATCCACGGCATGTTTATGACACCCCTGTGTGCTATGTGTTTTTGATTGAAGTGGCACCTTTATTTCACCACTGTTTTCCTTATTTTCTCCTTAGGCCTCCCCCAAAACAAAATGTTCAGGTAGGCCTGACATATATTTATTTAATTTGAGCACTTTTCATATTATCAAGCATGCTTTCATGCTCCTTGTCCTATAGGGATCCCCGACCCTGATGAATGCCCCAGACCTTCCAGCTCCTAGTGCGGGCAGAAACATGTTAATCCCTTACTTTTAGACTCCCTGAATCATCATTCTCAACAGAGTCCTTACCCTGGTTTTTATTCTTACCTACAAACACCTATATTAAATAATCTCCAAACGAAACAGGTGATTTGTAAGGTGATTTTATTATTATTTACCAATTCTTTATCTGGATCCCTTGTACTATCCAGCTAGATATAATTTCAGCACTCCCTCAGCAGTTCTTTTAACAACGAGGTTGAGTCCGCCCAGGTAGTATCATCTTACCTGGGTGGATCTAGGTGGTCAAATGATGAAGCATGACACTATAATGTGTGTGAGACCACCTAGTCCTTAAAGGGAACTCCCTTGAAGGCACATCCACTTCCCACACCCATTCCCTACCTGGAGAATACGCACCCAACTAGCGCTTCCTGAACAGGGCCTAATAGTTCAGTTCCCTCCAGTTACACCCCACACCTTTTGTGTATTTACGCTTTCCTTCCACTGTGAACCTTCTTAGGTTTGAGACTAGTTGTCGGTCGGCTGGTCAACTGGACCCTGACAGAGATATACTAGTTCCAGGACTGTCTACACCAGTCCACACCAACAGACGAGTTCTTGCGATACTTGACCCCAACAGGAACATTTAGCTTGTGTACTTAGATCCCGATCAGGGTCACACTGTTGGCTTTTGGAAGCATAATATTTGCCAAATTCTACCTTATAGTACTTTTGTTAAACACCCTGTGTTAATAGATTGATTGCCTTTTACAGCACTCTGCCACTACTGGTTTGTGTTCGTGCTTTAGGACACTTTTTAGCTAAAATATAAATGCGAGGAGGGGACACAGGATTCTACACACATCCATTTCTTAAAAAATAACAAAATAAAGATCAGCCAGTTCTCTTGCAAGTAAATTACAGGAAAAATCATTCCCAATAACTCAGTCTCCAAAATGTCTAGAATAGGCATTCACCCAACATCAATCTGATAAACTCTCCAATATCCAAGCAAATTCACAAGGATAACAAAATGCAGTCACAGAAACTCTGTGATTGGTCAACACGTGATTCCTGACACCTAAAGTCAAACAAAGAAATGAGACAACAACTTGGTTGTGACTACCAGTGCACAACAGTCCAAGGCATGCAAGTGTTGCAACCTCCTTGGACATGAGGCTCTGCCACCACATATCTACACAATCACAGTGATGCAAGATTTATGCACATAGTACATGTAGTCATGGAAGGTTAGTGATACCGCAACCAGGGCACGAAACCCGTTGGCTTCCTTCGACAAAGGGTTTCCCTATCACACCTAAGTCTACAAATTCCGGTGGGCATGCACATTCACATAGGATGGCTGTCACAACTTGAAGAAGCTCCTGTTGTCAGCCTTTCAACATTTCAAGCACTTTGGGACCACCATGAGGGGAATTAAACTGAATGCAGAGTGCAGCCTCTTGGAAATGTTTCCTGAGCTAAGGTTGGCTCTCCTTCCCCGCGGCTTTCTAGCATGCTGAGTCTGAGACATCCATCTGCCTTCCCCCAATCAGACAAGGCACCTGGAGGTGAGTACCAGTGATTGTTCCACCACGGGGGTCCAGCCACCATGACCGGGCAGAAGCACAGCAGCAGGCCCTCATTAACCTGGTAGGGCAGCCCCAGCACCCCCCGAGCCTAATCGTGCAGATTGATGGAGGAGGGTGGATGGAAATGGGGATACCTCAGAGCTGAGAGTGATGGCGCTGTGGCCTTCCTCGCCTGACCCTACCTTAGTGATCCGACCCCTGGCTGCCTTACTTCACATCCAAAATCAGAGCGGCCTCTAGCAGAGCCCACAACCATCTGTCCTGCACCCCAGGAACCTACAGCATAACATTATGAACACCTGCTACCAGTTAATGAAGTGCTGTTGATGATTAATACCTGTTCAAGGCCTGATGCAGTAATATTAGTTGCAAACCCTGGAAGAATACACACCTATTTTGCCATTTGACTGTCCTTTGTCACTACTGAAACAACAGAATCCCCACTTGCAGATGCCACAGAGGTTGGGCTGCTCGTGTCAGCCCTAGTAACTAAAACATTTTGGATGGATGATAAGAGGTGCCTGGTGGGCCTCAGCTGCATGAAAGGAAGGTTTTTGTTAAATGAATACTATGGTTGTACTTTTGCTGAACCCACACTGTAATACTATGCAACCCTTCCACTTCAATTTGACTGTGGATGACTTGACCACAATACCTCTTCTGGCACTGGCTAAATCCACAGTCTCACTGCAACATATAGAATTGCCAACTGGGGAAACTAACCTCTACAGTGCCCTGGGCTCTGGCAAGCTTTACCCGAAAGATCACTTGTCACGGGTCGAAACTGCACAGCAGGTGCTGCAACGTCACAGAGGTGCCCTGTAAGATATAATGGCCTTGGATGAATCCTCCCTCGACCACAACTTATCCTCCCAACTCACCAGCTCTGCTGCAGAGGCCATGGATAAACTGGACCTACATTTAGTGGTGATTAGCGCCACAAAATTAGCACTTAAATTAAAATAGATACAGTTGCCCTCAACCTGGGACTAGTACATGAAAACTGATGCAAACTACGGCAGCAAGTCAGCATTAACGAATCATATATTAATGTCCTCACCCCACTCCCCACAAAACAAATGACTGAAACAGCCGAATTGACGAACCATGTCCGTTTTCGGGAGGAAAGGATGAGGCATGGGCCCGAAGGAATAATTTGTATCTCGTTGGCCTGCCGGAGACCAAAGAGGGGCTAGATATCACTACTTTTATCACAACCTAGCTCCTGGACCTGCTTACGGTGTTAAGTATGACCTGCTTTTTCCAGTATTGACTACGGGTGTTTGCTGACAAACATACACAAGCTTTGGAGGATCCCAATGATGCCTAGTCATGGTTAGAACAATACACAAACCAAGCAAAGCTGCCTCAATTACAAGACTATCCGGGCACAGCATTGACCCAACAGTGCCTCAGGGGCAGCCACTGCAGGATCCAGAGGTGCACTTCAGAGTGGATAAGGCTCTAAAGACAGATCAACCAACTCAAAACATAAGAAAGGACAATGCAGGTCTATGAGTGTCCAAGTACGGAAATGTTCAGCAGCCACAAAGGGATAGAGAACTGCTCAGAAGTGAGAAGTGAGTGGGGCACAACACCCATCCACTCCCCATCCATAAAGGCATTCCAACACTGAGATAGTCATCCACATATTATAGCAGGGCAGCACCCAGCCAAGGTAACTGTGGGGTGTAAAAGTGAAATACCAAGTACCATTGGAGATACCTCAACAGGAACAGCAGATGAGAACCCCATGGACCGCAGGAAGAGATGGGAAAACCATGCTAACACATGCGGACCAAAGCCATTGTAGTGTGGTCAGTTTCATGTATCCTTTGCGCGTTAGCTTTAGGCTTTAGGCCTTCGTGCACTTTGCCCTGGATGTATTTTATTCCTTTGCTCGCAGCATAGAGCCTTCGTGCACTTTGCTCTAAATGCGTTTTATTCTGCTTCGTACTGTTATTTTTCAAATAGCCAGTTCTACGGTCTTGTTTTATTTTTTAGATCACACTGTTTAGCCTACTTCAGCACTGGAGTTTTCAATAACACATTCTTGTTCACTCTGTGCTTCAGTCAAGGATACAGTCTGGTACATTGCCGATAGCCGTGGTAGGAGTTTAGTCTTTGGCATTCTTGTGCATGGACATTTTGTGATCACACTGACATGTTAGTTATAAAAACACTTCCATGTCCTAATAAGAGGTAAGAGGGAGATTCCGACCAGGGAACCACAACTAGACGCTGACTGCCTCGTTGCAGATGCTGAACCAGATCACAGGTCTTTGCTCAGGTATGAGGGTTGATGGCATCCCAGGGAATCTAAAAGGCAAGTTAGAAGCTTAACATGCTGTGCTCGAAATAGAACTAACAGAGAGAGTAGAATTTATTAACACCATGATAGCGTTATTCTTATGTTTCACTCTCCTCGTGACTATTTCAATCCTACTGTGTTGTATGGTTCTGGTTATTGCGGCTCACGCCTTAATATCTAAAATGCAGTCGTTTTATTAAAACAATATATAAAACTCAAACTGCCTTTGTCATTTGTATATGAGATCAGACTGTAAATGAGAGAATTGGTTTGGATCTGAGTGACCACGACTTCCCTGAGAAGTTCTATAGATGTCATGCGCTCGGCTGCCCAATCATCCCTTCTCCTTGGGAGAGATGAGGCACTGCTAGCTAGCCGGAGCAAAACCGGATTGAGGGTGACAGAGGTCCTTCTAAGTGGGTCAGACTCAGTTCCCCACACCAGGAACGATCCTGCTACCTAGAAATCCAGTAGTCTCATTTAGGATAATGAGAGCCCACGCGACATGGCGCCGCCAACGATTGGTCTGGCTCTGTTTTTCGGGTCCGGCTGACTCTCTCGGTCTCATATATATATTGACTCCTCAGTTCCGTTAACGGAGACGTCCGTGGCGCTGAGGATTTCCGCCACCACCATATAGGTACATCCTATTGTTTTGTGGTCGGTTGTTCAAGCTTGAACTCTGAAAGGAAATCCCCAATATTGGTGTGCCTTCTCTGAACTAGCGCTGTTTTCATAATGGCGAATCCCCAAGTGATGAACATAGCAGTTAATATGCGACACCCGCTCACGGTACATCTGTTAGCACATGGTTTGACAAACCAGGGGGGTCCAGTTACGTTTGTGGTGGACGCCCATGCAGCCTATAGAACAGAACTTTTTTATTCTTGGGTCATATTTCCGGCAGTTGATGGGAATTCAAACACATTTCACGATTACACTTTGGCAAATGTCCCTGGACAATACAGGGCATATGCATATTTAGAAATACCTCTATCTTATCAAGAACATAATATTTGGCTTGATGGCGCCCTACCCCACACCATAGCATCAGTTAGGCTTGGCCCACTAAGTAACGATGGTCCTACCTGGCCTTTATTGGCTATATATACACCACATCCAGCGGTTGCTCAATTGGCGGTGGCTGAAGTTCGTTGTTTATATACAGAATTAACGGCTACATATAGACAGTTAGTTCAATTTGTGATGCAGACACTCAACACAAACCCAGCGCGTGCTGCTCCGGCACAACCGCATGCAGTGGTTCCGGGTATCAATCCGGCCACTGTACACTCAGTTATGGGTAAAGTACCGACTAAACAAGAGGAAACTCAATTTTGGCTGGCGCAAAAAATTAATACGCTGGAAGCAGTATTTCCCCATACGGGACCTCAGGATAAACATAGAATATTGATGATGTGTTTGCCGTATGGAATGGTTCCTACTGTGGATCATTGTAATACCTGGGGCACGGTGTTTGCCGCGCTCTACACTACAGCACACGGTACACCGACATTGGCTAATTTACCGGAGGTGCTCAAACAAATTCAAGATGAATATGGGGCTGCCCCGGCCTTAGATTTAGGGATGCAACTGATAGGCAATTTTGCCACGGTTTCTTCCATCATATTGAGTAATCTCAAAGGGGAGGCAGTAGCACTAGCGGTGCGTATGCGTCTTCGAGACGTCCCGCAGCTTAATCAAGAGCGGGAGCTGCCGAGAATAATAGCAGAAACATATTCAAGTATCGGTCGTGATAGCCTAGGGGCTAGACCGCAGAAACCACAGTTGCAGGGTAAAAATAGTAAGGATATTACTAAACAACAGACACCTGAGGGTTCTAAAAAGCGCTGGGAGAAAAAACAGCAAACAACTAAAAAAGACAGGGGACAATCTCCGCAACCGGAGACTCCACAGAATAGGTATAATCTCAGGAATAGGGATAATTTGAAGACGCCTGATAGATATCAATATACTGATACACGCCAATCTCGTTCCTTTCAGGACTCATCGGAAAAGAGAAATGAGAGAGGTGGGCGGTCAGAGCGGAGAACAGAGTACGTGAAACCGAGACAGGAATCGCAACGCTCATCGGAGGTTTCTGTCAAGAAGGAAGAGAAACCGGTCCAACAAAAACAGCAGTTTAAAAAGAAGAAAGTGGCGGCGGTCTCAGTTAGACATGCCACACAAGAAGAGAGTTCTCTTGAAGAACAAGACATGGGCACTAGCACCGTTAGACAGCGCGGCAGAGGTCACAATAGTTTGCCGGAATCTTCTAGAGCATCTGGAGGTGAAAGCAACTGATGACTTCATACAAGTCGAAACAGCAGATATGCGTGTCTGTGATCCTGATAGAGTTTATACAGTTACTTTACAATTAGAAGGGGACATTGAGCGCACTATAAACGCCATCTTTTGGGATCGTGTAGTGAAACTGTATGACATTCTGCTAGTCGAACAAGATTGGCCCCCAGACTTTGTTCGCGATTGTCCAGTTGGGGAGGAGGTGATTACACCTTCATTCTCACCACTTGTTCCGGGGGACCTCGCAGAGTCCTATGGCATCGAATGTGCTCTGGCACAAGCACCCGCCTTATATAGAAATCATGTGGGGTGGGATAGGGATTCACCTTACCATGTAATTCCAATTAAAGGCGAGCCTCAGCCACAACCGCAATATCCTATAAAATTTGAAGCGAGGGCATCGGTGAGGAAAATACTTACACAATTGGAGTACCAGGGAGTAATTGAACCCTGTATCTCGCCGATGAATATTCCCTTATTCCCTGTGCCTAAACCGGACCATTCATATAGGATAGTGGTGGACTACAGACATTTAAATAGACATACATGCACATATGCTATACAGAATTCCCATAGCGCAGCACTCATGAATAATATTGTGCGTAAGAAATACAAAACAACATTGGATATCTCAAATGGTTTCTTCTGCCAGAATATAGCACCTGAAAGTAGGGATTTTACGAACTTTAGTGCGTTTGGCTCTCAGAAAAATTTTTTGTCGTTTGCCTCAGGGGTATAAAAATAGCCCAGGACTGTTTTCTGCTCGTGTGACTGAAAAATTGCACGAGTTGGACCCTGAAGCGTTGTCATATGTTGATGATATATATCTCACGGATGACGAATTACTGCAACATTTAAAGCGGGGGGCCCGCATTGTTGTGGGATTTGCCTAAATTGGCTACAAATTTAACTTCAAAAAGTCGAAAATTGCCTTCCTCAGCGTCATTTTCCTGGGATATGAGCTGTCGAACGAGGGTAAGAGCTTAGCGCCACACTTTTTGGAAAAATTTGCACAGTTGCAACCTCCTAATACGATTAAGAAACTCCAGTCATTGTTGGGATTTCTACATTTTGGCCGAACTTACATTCCTGATTATGCTACACGTATAAAACCATTATACGAGTTGATTCTCCCAAATTTTTCGAGTAGATTTTGGACGATTGAGCATACACATACTCTTTGAGACTTGCAAAATGATCTCCTAGCTGCAAAGCATTTACATACACGGGACAATAAGACACATCTGGTCATCAGGGTCATACCTGGGGCCGTTGGGTTTACGTATGTCACCTTTAATGAGGGTGGGACGGTCCCGATTGCATACAAGTCCCACTTGTATTCTGCTGCAGAACAACGTTTTGCGCAGACTGAGAAAATTCTCACTGCGGTACAGATGGCTGTGATTAAAGAACGACCTCTTGCCCAGGGCCAACGCATCATTGTTGTTTCCCCGATTCCAGCCTTAGAGGCTGTAACGAAGGCGAGTGTTCCTAATGCGAAAGCGCTACACCCGCGATGGATACAATGGGCTATGTCTTTGACAGCCACTGATGTAGATTACATTTTTGACCCAAAACTGCAGACACAGGAATTTCTTCAATATGAAATGGAGTACCCAGTTCCCGCTGGTACATTGCCTATTGATCAATATCAAGTGGTCATGTACACTGATGGCTCTGCGCAACCTGCGGTTGGGACTAAGCAACAGTATTCTGCTGCATGTGCGGTGGTGAGCGGCTATATGGAGGTGGAGAAGTTCTGCCCCCAACATACTTATACGCAGACCTTGGGAGACTGTACGGCACAGTTGGCTGAGCTGAAAGCTCTAATATTGGCCGTGGAACATGCTGATCCGGCACAGTTTACACTGCTTGTTTGTGATTCCTATTACTGTGTGCAGTCTTTCAATGAATATTTACATTACTGGAGGTTGAATGGGTTCAGAGATTCCAAGGGTAACACCATTAAACACAAATTACTTTGGGGGTAAGGTTGCGGATCTGAAGGAGACGCTTCCTAAGGTCCATGTTGTACATACACTTGGACACCAGCGCATTGGAATACACGTGGCTGGGAATGCTTTGGCTGATGAAGCCGCAAAGTCGGCAGTGGCAGTTGCCACTGTGGCCGCAGTGACTCGTTCGAGTTCCAAACCAGACACAGAGATTTTGGCTGCCGTAAAGGCTACGGCTGATGGCACGCCATTTCCTAAAGGATTCCCTTCTAAATATAGTTACTACATGGGTGGTATGCTAAACGCTGTAGTTAAAATCCCAGGCGTTGGTGTACGTGATGTGCCCAATAAAATTGTGCGACCTCAATTGATCACTGCAGCTCATGAGGGGGCGGCATCTGCACATGCTGGCGTGGCTGCCACAATTATGCTCTTACAGGCCCGTTATTGGTGGCCTGGTCTTTATAAAGAGACAAAACAGTATGTCCTTTGTTGTGACATTTGTCAACAAATTAAAGTTTCCACGGCTAGGCGCCCGCAGCAGACGCCCCTTCTAATATCGAATAAACATTTACAGTGTGTGTACTTGGATCATTGTGGTCCGTTTGGGGGATGCAATTACCATTGACTTGAAGTTGATGGTAACAAGGTGCAATTTTTAAAAAGCACCCCAAAGTGTTTTTTTAAATTGCAATAGAGCACACACATGCCCCTTAAGCATATGTGTGCTCTACAGGTGTACCCCTATTTATGGGGTGCACCAAGGCGGGCTTTTTGCGCATTGCCATCCTTGGTTTTGCATTTCCTAAATAGCGATTTCCTAATAAGAAATCGCTATTTGGGAAATGCAAAACCTGTCCATTGACTCAAATGCAATGGGATTTGTTAATAGCATTTTGCATTTCTTACATAACGATTTCTATGAAGTCGCTATTTAGGAAATGCAAAATTGCATTTTCGTACACCTGGCGCGGGAACTTGTAAATAAAGCACAGAGGGCCAGATGTACAAAGCTATTTAGCATTTCTTAATGGGCCGAATCTCTATTTCTGCTTGTTAAGAAATGCTAAATAGCCTTTTGACATGTATGTTCAGGAATCGCAAAATGTGATTTCTACCTATTAGAAATCACATTTTGCGACACCCAAATAGGAGATCGCAAAGGGGGATTTCTTATTTGCAATTTCCTGTGCACATGTACAAAGGTTCAACTCAAAGTCAATGGTAATCATGTGCAGTTTAAAAACAAATACTCCAAAATGCTATTTTTTAAGTGCAATAAAGCTCACACATGCCCCTAGAGCATGTGTGCGCCTTACATGAGTACCACTTTTTTTGGGGTGAAGCAAGGGGGGGCCTTAGACCGAACATCACCCTTGCTTTAGCATTTCCTAATTTGCAATTTCCTTTTAGAAAATTGCAAATTAGGAAATGCTAAAACATTCTTTTGGGCCTTTGGGCCCATAGGAACAAATAGTTTGGTATTACCTAAATAGTTTGGTATTACCTACACTGCAGGAATCACTATTAGGGAATGTCTATTTTTGTACATACCATTTTGCATTTCCTAAATAGTGGTTTCTAAGGAGTTTCTATTAGGAAATGCAAAATAAGTATTTCGTACATCTGGCCCATAGTTTCAAATATTTCAAAATCATTTTTCTGTTATGGTGTGGCAGGTTTAGATAGTTCTGCACAAAACTGAAATATTTGAGACATTGAGGTGCAAGCAGAATTAAGCAAGGCAGTCCTTATTTGAAGTGAAAAATGCACATTTGCAGCATACATGAGAGAAGATGCAAAAATGTGATTTCCAAAAGTTGGCAAATAAGTGTGCATCAATCTGTGATACTGACCAAACATGAAATTATCAGTTCAAGTTGACAAGTGTAACATACATATATATGCACATTCAAAAACATACAGCAATAAGTGAAAGCTGTTCTGGGGCTTAACTAAATATATATTTTCTGTGATTTAATCAATTATAATGTATTCCATGTTTTTATAGGGTGTACATGACAATTGACTTGCAAACTCATGTGCCAAGAATTAAAGACAAATCATTAACCTTAGATGTAAAACAGGAGAAGTAGGAGAAATAAAGAGATGTCTATCTACCTACTGAAATGAAAACTATGAAAGCAGCGCTTGATACTTGACTTTCATGTGGCTTCTGCCTGCCAGTCACACTCTAACCTCTTGCGGCAATAATCAAACACAAAATATTAATAGGAGAAATAAAGAGATGTCCATGCGGCAAACCTATGTGCTGCTCATGACCTCTGTATGCCAGGAGAAAACTGCTGTGATGATTGAGGGCCGTGGACCTGGTGAATTGCTCTTTCAAGAACAGGACAGTCACCCTGTGCAATGCTGTGACCTAATAGGCCATTTCCCTATGTGTGCTGTTATGAACCCCATATGCCAGGAGGAAGCTGTGGTGAAGTGAGAGGGCTATTGACCTTGAACAGGTGCAGCCATGAAAGAGAAGCAAGTCATTACCAACAGAGGAAAACAACAATTCAACTACCCAACAATCTAGGAAGACCAAAACCCTGCCACCGGGTTCAGGGAGGCTTACAGTGTAGGCGGAGGAGCATGTGGATGTCTGCCACCGCAACCGTAGCATCTAAACCTCTGCTCACCACCAGGCCACAGACACATGCCAGGGCACTCCAAACCTCCACTCCAGCAAGAGCAGTAAAGACTGAATAATAGGCCTCCAGGGGTATCTTGACTTGATTGACATGCACGGCGTGGAGGCACTTTGAATTTCACAAAGCCATCATGGATCTTCCAAAACTTGAACATGCTAGCGGAGCCCAGCTTGAATGTCACCTCTTATCAATAGGGAATAACCAAGATCCTTTGAAGGGAAGTGGGACTCGAGGGTCGACCCAGGGAATGCTAGTGTGCCTGTCTAAAGAAGACTGTGTATATTTGTACACGGAAAAGGTGGGAGGATGTACGGGAATGCCCATGCCTACCTGATACACAGTGACTCAAGATAGCACAATGCGTTACCTTGGATTAATTTTTTTTATAAAGCTACAAAAAAACTATACTATGAGGCTATTTTCTTTTTGTATGTGTGCTGCAGAATTGTTACAGCAGCCTCACGTAGACTCACCAGTTTGGTGCAAACCTATGTTTACAAGTTTTTGTGAATGTGGGTTTGTGTCAAAATATATAGGCAGATGCACAGGAATGTTCAAGCACAACCCATGTAACTGATGCAAGGAAATGCAAAGCAGGGCAATGTGCTGCCTTGCTTTAGTTTTTTTTGGTTTTTTTCAAAGCCACGCAACGGGATTTGTATGACACTGTAAATCCCAAAATAGATTGTGTGTCAGTGTTTTGCCGGCGTCTGAAACAGGAAAGCCCCCTAGCTGCCTACACGTTGTGCAGATCTAAAGCAGACAACGTGCAGGCACTGCTGAATGTGTCCCGGTGTTTGAAAATTACACCAGGATGAGTTCAGTATATTTTACAGTGGGGTCCACCTTCTTGGAAGGGTGGATGCTGTCCATATGCATGTACCCGCTACTTGTGCCCTGCCCACAGGACAACATCTCGTTTCCACTCTGGCCTTACCCATATAGGATCAAACTTGTTCATCAAAGAGATCCCCCATGCCTGTCATAATCAGTACATTATGCAGATTGCCAGGCTGGCACAGTACTGCACCCACATTGGCATTGGGCCTTGGCTACTCCTCTCCATTGGTGGATGCCACACTTACCTATAAAGGGTTTGCCATTAACGGTTTCACAGTGCTATGTCATTCTGTTCCATCTTGGCTATTTGTTTGGTCAGTTGGCTTCACTGCCACTGACTCAGATGTTTGTGAGAAATGGTTTAATGGGTTTGCTTTACTGGTTGGCCTGTTCACCTGAGATACGAGGTCAAGAGGAAACTTTATGACACAGAGAGGAACACTCACCCAACTAGCATACACAGCACGTCCTCACTAATGTAGGAGCCATTTCACATGCAGGACCCACATTTTATTGTTCTTTTCCATTTAAACCACACAATTCTTGATATATGACAACAAAGGGAAAAGCACCTTCGTAACTCCTATGAGGTGGGTATCAAATACACTACAAATTGAGGGGCACACTGTTTGGCACCTCCTTTTCGTCCTTTGCCAGAGGATTTGTGATCTAGATCTGTCCGGGCACACCCTTTGTAAAAGATGAAGTGCTGATTGAAATTGACAGCAGGTCATTATATCCTGGTAAAGGGATGACCTGATGGCTTCCCTGGGTTTTAGGGAGCATTCATACTTCATACACCAAACTCCGACCAGCCCCAGAAATTTAAGGAATCCTTAAAACTAAGAGGCTCAGCCCAAACCCCATGGATGACCGGGGGTGACTTCAACTGTGTCCTAAATGTTTCCCTCAATAGGTCTCATCATCCTTCCCAGAAACACCCACCATTCACAACACAAAGGCACTGGCCTCCTGGATATGCAACCTGTCTCTATCTGATGCCTGATGTGCTATAACGAACATCATATGGAATGTTCCTTCTTCTCCCCTCCACATGGATTACAGGAGAGACAGGACCAAATCATATGCACAACAAATCTCCTTTCCTCTAGCTTAGCTTCCTCATGTTTAGGTCAGACTCTCTCTAATCACAATCCCCATTAATTCAGACTCGACTGGGGTAGAATACACTCCCCAATTTCAAGATAACTCCTTTAACCCATCTGGTTAGAAGACACTCCTTGTAGGAACACTATCCAGGACACTATTACTAATTATGTCAGCGACAATGAAAGTACAGCCTCCACACCCCCTTGTGAAATGGGAGGACTTTAGGGTTGTAACTGGGGGGGCATATATAAAATTGTTGACATTACACAAAACATGTGGAATGTATAAGGTGCTTAGATTGGTCGTCTTACATTCCCATAACCCACAAGAAGGTCAATAACCAGGAAGGGTATTATCATGGCTCATCCGTCTGCAACACTCAGGGATTCCCATACAATCCAATAGGGATCATCATGACTCCGTTGTCTTCTCTCAAGAAGAGATCAGCTCCTCCTTTCTTTCATACTATGCCTTGAAGTGAGCCCCTTGCAGATGAATTCCTCCCAAATTTCCTAACCAAGTAGAGCTCCCACAGGTACCCAAAACACTTAAAGATGGGCTTGAGTCACCAACTTCAAAACAAGAAATCCAAAACACAATCGGCTACATTTCTAAAGGCTGGACCCCTAGGTCAAATGGCCACCCAATTGAATTATTTGCTGCAAAGTCAATTTGTGATTGTTTATTCAGTTTGTTTATTTGTGTTGCAGGCTGGCCCTCTTTGTTGTGTACAAAACAAAGGCCTATATTTATACTTTTTTAGTGCTGCATTTGCGCTGCTTTTTGACGCAAAAGCGGCACTAAAAAAGTATAAATATGGGCCATAATTGTATTTTGTAAGTTTGCGCCGCTTTTGCATAAAAAATTACACAATTAGGTGCTAAAAAAGTATAAATATGGGCCTAAGTACACTATGCAGAGGGTCCGAACAACCACATGTTAGTCTTCAGGGGTAAAAATCTAATTGTTAAGGTAGCTGGTCGAGCGGTTAGGCTAATCCAGGAGATGTGCTAAGTATTTGCTGTACTCACAAATCCAATCATGCACCACACACACTCAATGAATAGCTCGAGACCAGAATTTATAAAATTACTTCAGACTTTTATATCATTTTTAAGACCAAAATCTTTAGAATAGGTTAAGTACTTTTCTTGTTATGATTTTTTTTTTTTTTTAGCAAAATTAGAGCCATATTTATACTTTTTGACGCAAAACTGGGCCGATGTAGTTTTGCGTCAAAAAGTTTAACACCGGCTAACGACATTTCTTTGCGCCACCCGGGCGTCAAATTTATACTTTGACGCTCCGTGGCGCAAACCATGGGTTAGAGTAATTTTTTTTTTTTACTCTAACCATTACTCCACGTCGTAAAGCAAAATGACGTTAACGCAGCGAAAATGACTTTAATACGGTTTATGACATCGCAAACCGGATAAGCGCCATTTTTCCCTGCAATAGCGTCAAAAAGTGGCGCAAACACAGCAAAATGTGCAAAGGAGCCCCAAAATGGATCCCAGGAGAGACCCCAGGAAGACCCCAATCGACCAGGAAGCAGCTAGGAGGACCCAGACAAGACCCAGGAGAGGGAGAAGAAGAAAAGGAAGTGTTGTTTCATTGCAGAGGAGCAGGAAATACTGGTGAAAGAGGTGACGGAACACCAGCATCAACTTTTTGTCACCCCAAAATTGCCAATTGGGAGGAGAGAGGCAATTTGGCAACAAATTGTGGACAAGATAAATAAACAGTGTGGCAGAAGTCCGGAGAACAGTCACTGAGTGTAAGAAACGCTGCCATGACTGCAAGCGCAGGACCAAGGAAAAAATGGCAAGGAACAGGAAGGCAGCACTGCAGACTGGAGGTGGGAGTCCAGCACCGCAGGAGGCCCTGGACCAGATGGAGGAGATGGTGGCAGCCGTCATCACAGAGGAGATCGTCACAGGGATTCAAGTACAGGACAGCGCAGACTACCATTAAACAACACAGATGCAGGGTAAGTTGCATGAGGGACAAAAATGCCTAAATGTTAACTGCAAGCAGGGGGAGGGGACATACCTACTACACAATGCATGTCAGCCCTGAAAATCAGGCTGTGGAAAGGGCAAAGGGGCACAGCACGGGTGCATGGGCTGTGCAGGAGAAACCAGGGGCACAGCACAACACTACACCAACAACCTTTTGCATGGGGGTAATTTGCCATGCCAAGGATGTTGGAAAGGCAAAGCCAGGGCAGGAGGGTAGAGTACAACGTAAAACTGGCCTGCTGTCACACGACAGCTGGTATTGTCACAACATGAACTAGGGCTCAATTTCCAGTCTCAGGCCATATCCGCAAGTGGCATTTACCATTGACAACAGTTACCACTACCACCTGTGCTGTGTGTGCTGGTCAAGTAGCAAATGGCAGTTAGGTGCCCATGGATCAAACACACCCAAAATAGAGGGTTCAGGATGACGACGTTATCAATCCCCTGTAATTAATAACAAAGTGTAAATCCTGTCAAATGCTCATGTCTATAGGCGCAATAAACATCAGGTATTGTTACTTACATTATGAAGTACACAGCAGTAATGTCATACCCATGCTGCACATTATAGGGTCTACCCAGTGCCTGTTTTACAATACCTGCAGTGCCACCTTGCAACATCCCAACTGCCATACTGCTAAGACAACAGCATTGAGGGGGAGGACATATGTGTCTAGCTAGTTAAACACACCCGCTCAGTCATAAGAGGAAATAAACACTGCCAGGCCCATCAGTACAATCCAATGTAGCACACATTCCCCCACATCAACATTACACACTACCAATGCTGACACCTGTATCGTGCCATGCCAATGCTATACATAGTATGTGTTTGGTCTCAGCAACATATAGGTGTATGTGAAATATCAGAGACTGGGTCAGTCCCATATTATTAAGTGTGGTGCAAGTGGCATCAGAACACCCACAGCCATTGCAAGGCCTCACCATGCCAATGTAAGTAGATGGCGGGTTGAGTAGGACAAGAAGGTGGCAACATACAATTTGGACAGAACCTACACCTAGAGGATGTGACGCAGACAATTCCCCAAACTATCCACACTACATGTGACATGCAGGTGGGGCATAGGCCTGTGAGAATGCTAATATTAATGACAGGAACAATGAACAGGAACCAAGATTACAATTTCTCACTAATAGGAAGTCAGTAACATCACATTACAACTGCCACAACACAGACACACTAATTGTACAATATCTCATTGCAGAGGACGATGTCTCTCCTGTGGATATGCCTGTCCTGGACTTCCCTGATGACATGGATGACGAGCTGACAAACATTAGCCAGCAGACCCTCCAAGATGTCCTTGGAACCCTCCAGACCCCACCTTCAGTCGCTAGGAGGAATACAGATGCAGCAGCCATCACAGAGGACCCCCCACCACCCCAATAGTACGACCTGCCAGCTCCAACACAGCTGAGGACTCTGAGGACACTAGTACCACCTTTGAGAGGACAGTAGTGGGAGTACAGCGGGAGCTGGCCAAGGAGGTGGGGGTGGGGATGCAAAATAAGGCAGCCAGCCTTGAGGGGATGCACAAGTGCATGATGTCATCTGCAGAACAGGCAGCAGCCATGCAAGCGCTAGCATCCCTCCTGCAAGGACTACAACAATGTGTGAGGGATTTCACAACAGCAGTTAGGGAGTTGCCACAACACTTGGCATCCCAAACCTTTCACTGCATGCACGAATGCAATCATCACCCCCTCAAGGCCGACCTGGCTGCCTGCCACAGTGATGTAGCTGCTATACTCAAGAACCAGCAGCTCCTCCTTGCTGCAGTAATGCCCTTAATAGCCCCACAGTTGGCAGCTACTGGGAATTCTGACTCCACGTCTTCCAACAGTGAGGTGTGTGTTGCCCCTTCAAACCCACCACCACCAAGGGCAGAGGAAACGACACACACATCAGAAGAAGAAGACGTGGAACAGATCACCTTCACCTGAAGGACTACCCGGTAGCACAAGTTCATGCCACATGGGCACTGATTTCCTAGGTTCTGTGCTTGTTAACATGCCAGTCTTGCTACAGTTGGTAACATGCACTGTTCTCCAGCACACTGTTTACCTTACCATTATGCACTGCAATTGTCTCTCACTACCTCATCGGCAATTCATGTTCCTCTGCACTGAATGACAATTCACCCCAGCATGTCCAATGACATTTCCCTCACCATTGCACTTGTGTTGCATCACAATAGAAGGTGTCACACTAATGGACTTACAATCCTGGACTATGTAAATATTGCACTACAGCACTTTAAAATAAATAGCACTTACACAACCACTTTGTCTCCTTGTAATGTGACACATCAACTGTGTAGGAGATTTGGGATGTATGTAACATGTCAATGGTCATAGAATGTCAATATAACAGTGTAGAAAGAATGTGCGCTGATAACTATGCACTGGGGTCTGGATTTTATCATCATCTGTGCTTCCTTAGGCGTTTTTCTGAAGTAAAATGAGAACAAACAGTATAATGTTGTGTAGAACTGAAAAGTCAGATCCAAAGTATGTGTAAGATGAAACTCAATGTGGCCAACATTCCCTTCAAGACAATCTTTATGTATGTGACATCTGACTATAAACTTTAATCACACACACACCATACAGCAGGAATGGATGTGTATGAGTGTATGGACAATTATGTAACCTGGGAGTAAGAAATGAGAGGGGTGCGTTATGTATACAGAAATTCATAAGATTATAACATCACTCAGCTTATCAGGGTTCACATGAACATCAGGCTGCAGGCAGATGTCCCACAGTGCCCAAGATTCCAATACAGGACTCAAACGATGACAGATTTAAAAACACAGCAACATTTACAACACATTAGGGAACCATAGTAACTTTGAGTGGTGGGTGCAATGGATGGCAGATGCAAAGAGAAGTAACTTTGTTGTAGCTGCCAATGTGACAGCTCATTAGGAATAGGGAATAACCATGTTAATAATGGGATTCTGATGCATGATGGAACACAAATGCAAATACTAAATTGACACTGTACACCCAATGCAAGGCCCTGATCTCCAAGCATATGACACTTACTGTAAAGGAGTACCTAAAACTTCATTGTACAGTAATAAAGGAAACTTAAACTAGGGGAAACACCTTAACTAACCTAACCTATCCTAACTATACATTACCCACAACTGGCCTTAACTACCCTAGGCTAAACTTACCACATTTAACTAAGCACTCTAAACATCAACCCCCCACTCCCCTTATATGATGGGAGACATGTAGGACAACATTAACTAACCTAAACACATACTAACTTATCCTAAACAAATATATATTTTTTTGGTATTTTTATTTTTTTATTTTTTTTATTTTGTTATATACACATAAACCCCAACATCATCCCCCACCCGCCCACCCTCAAAAAAACATGTAATAATATAACACCCTCCACCCCAACCCACTTATACTAACTAAACTAACAGCCTACTCTAACCTAACACTAAGCCCCCTAAACCCACTAAAGAAAAGAATGAGGAAAGAGGAGGGAGAGGAGGGAATCATGGATGAGGATCCAACATTTACAAATTAGCCCTCTGCAGGATCTTTTTGATACCCCGCAGTCTCCTGCTATTGAGGGACACTTCCTGCTGTAGCTTGCCATCCTGCGCAACATTCGTTGCATGTCACGTTTCAGTGTCTGCAAGTCTTGATTGTCTATCACAGCAGCTGGGGTTGTCTGGGTACCGCTTGTAGATGGCATTGCTGGTGCCGGTGCCGTGGTTGGAGGGGGAGGTGCAGAAGGTGCTGCTTGTGGGGCCGGATGAAGCCAAGGGACCTGCTACATTGGCTGTCATCCTTGGGGCCACTGGGCTGTGGTGGTGGTGGCGGTTGTGGGCAATGCTGGCCCCCCCTTAAGCAAATGCCCTCCATACCCCTGTGGCTCTCTCATGGCGATATTGACGTGCCATATTGCGGAACCCAGCCTCCATATCTAGTATGTGGTAGTAACGCACTGCCCGCCTCTGGAATTCCCGTATCCCCTGGACATCCATGTTTGCAGCTGTAAAAATAGAGAAGGCCAAACATTATTGACATCATTGTGTGATGCATCTACAGATGATATTCTAACACTTCATCAAAAATAGCACATACAGTCCAAATCACAGTACAGATCATAGAATGTCCCTGATGAATGACATGCCAACGCAGCCTACCCATCAACTATCTAACGGCACAGCAATGCACAACAAGGTGTGTACTTAATTAAATGATCTGTGCATCTTTGTACTGCGATTAGTCACATAACAAATGCTGCAAGTACTCCACATGTGCCAGACCGACTAATAACTATCTTCAGGATCAAAATCAAGGCACACAAGAACTGTGATTTGTATATGGAACTGCCAGGACGGTATGCAGTTGGTAATCATGAGGGGGCATTGTAGTTTGGAACACATAAATGCTTGAATTACATGTCTGTTATCTACACTGTGACCATCACACCTAGCTACACATATTTTCTAGCCCGAACCCTGTGCCTCAGAGGGGGATGGACATGCAACACATACTTGCAAACATCAAGGACAACCACAAAGCTTTGGACAGCCGTCCATGGGTTTAGTCACTCCACCACGGGTAAGGAGGCCTGCCAACTAGGATTGAGTCAACCATTGGACAATCACATCTACATTAATTTTTCTAATTGCGGACAATTGTCAACATCATTAGATCTCACTGACACATTTCCAAAATCAAGCACATTGATGAAGCATCTGGCCTTGACCTGCATGCACGCCTATGACATTTCACTCAAGTGCCACATAAATGGAGTACAACATGTGGAGCTAGATGCTGCGGGAAAGTCACCCATACAGTCCTACATGTTCATTACTTAACAGGGATGCTCAAGTATGTGGGTAAATCTTCTGCATCACTGGTCTGTGTTAATCAGGGTATGACCTGCTGTCTAAATCATGACACTGGCCAACTCCAAATTAATCATTGGCATATATGTTGCAACAAATCACCCTGTTCACCTGCCCATGCCTATAGCGCAGCACTCGACTCCCAATATATGACTCTCTGCCACAGAATGTCCAACTCGAACATGGAACAAAATGTCAACCTCCAGTCAAGTCATATATCAGACCACGTGCCAGCACATCATACCTTGCAATGAGTCCAACACACAGGAGTCAATCACACAACAGCTGCAAACACAACACAGTACAAACATATTAACACTTACTGGATACGTCTGGGTCCGCAAATCGAGCCACTACACCAATTGTATATGGGGCGGGTCCACCTGTAAAACATGGAAGGGTGATATGTGCTCAATGTCTGCTCACTGTACAAAACTTGGATCAACAAATCACTGTGTGTGACATTTTATATGATAGAGTAGCACATCAGGCATGTAGACACACCAACAGACATGTCCATGCAGACATGCATTGACACTGTCACTCGAGTGAGTGATAGACTCACATATGCACACATGCACTGGCCCTAACACTCATGTGGTGCCAAACATGATTACTCAATTTTGTGCTTTATTAATTCTAGAGGGTACTCCATTTCATCATTTGTTATTATGAGAGACATGCAGTGCCACATTCCTGGTGCACTGCAATACCATTGACTCAGGTATTTTGGCTTGGGCATCAAGGGACAATGAGTTAGTGTGATGCTCATGTGGGTTGAGTTGCGTTCAGGAATTATTGTGCCTTCAATGGTCTATTACATATGTGTGCCAGTGTTGTATGTAGGTTACATATGCCACATTGGCAATATACCCAGAGCTGTATATGCCCCCTATGACAACATGATGGCAGGGATCCTGTGTGTTACCTGATGACGATGTCACGCTAAACATGAATTGTCCATTTGTCTGATTCAAAACAACAAAAAGAAGTATGCTGACAGTGTCTAATTTGATCATCCGTGACAGAATGCATGGGCACAGGCGTAGTCATTGCACATGACATGTGTTACTATGGGCCCTGTGTACCTATATGAGGTATTGTAAATCACACTTTGCCACATTCATTAACTTAGAATTGCCAAGTTGGGTGATCTGTGGTAATACAACCAAACTGACACTGTGCGCTAATTAAAACACGGGTTAGCAAATGTCCTACTTCTGCAATCTTGATGAGGTAGGTCTCTATTTGAAAGCATCTTTGGAATGGCGGCAATCACAGGAATGCTGGCCTGCTGATCTTAGCATACCACCATGTCTGTGATAGCCTTCATACTGAGAAGTTAATACTTGTACATATGCTGCACTATATCAGCAGGGGTGTACCAAAATTAAAATAACAAACTATTTTGTCACTTAAAATGTATAATGGAAGCAGTCAGTGGTCCCTTGCACAACATCATGCAAATAAATAGTTTGTGACCATGCATTCACAAAGAGCAGGGATCCCATGATGACCTATTCACTTTAGAAAAGTGTTTGGCTATAAAGTGACACAGATGGTAACTGCACCAGCTCTGTACCAGCAATTGTGCCCAAGGCAAATATGTTGTTGGCCATGCTACTCGATGATAGGATGTAAACGCCTACTCCGAAAAGCCACGAGATTAACCTGTTTTGTGCTACTGCAATCTGGTAGCATCCGGGCACAATTAGGTTTGGCCATGTGAAATAATTTCTGTCCACACGTAAACACACAGAAACAATGAACTTAGAGCCAGATGTGTCTTTTTTTTGGTGTAGCATTTGCTTCATTTGTTTACGCTACAGCTATGGAAAGTAGCACAAAAAAACTAGATTGTAGCAAGTGTGCTATACTTTGGCATCCAGAAATAATGCAAATGCTGGACAAACAAAGTAGATATATCGGCCTAAGATATTAGCACAGGTTAGGAAGAGCTTTGTACGTATGGCCATGAATACTGTTCAGACAAGGTTTAATAAAAATGGTGACTACATTGGTTCCTTGTAATAGCATGTGAAATACATCCCATTCCTGGTACACTTACAGGCCCTGAATCATAAATTGTTTTGTGGCGCATTACCATCATCTCTTGATGACAAAGCGGCACTAATTTACAAGATAAAGTTGTCTTTTGTAAGTTTGTGTAGCTTTAGCGTCAACAATTGACAGTAATGCGTTGCAAATATTGTATAAATCAGGGCCACAGTTTGTTCAACTTGCATTTCACATGTCCACAAACATTGCATGCAGCATGTCACAAAATATGCTACTGTCACTCCAGAGCATTGTACTGTACACATTGGTCAAATTTGTACTCCCCAACAGGGCCACCAATTACCATACCCAGGTGGTCCAGCAGGTCCTGCTCTTGGGCCACCAGGTCAGCCCAGCGATGTTTCAGTTGGTGGTTGTTGCGCTGGCTGTTAAAGATTCTTCTCAGGTGGAACAGCACCTTTGCCCACCTGATCCTCCTTGCCTCCGTGTGATACCCCTGTATTACCCGGCCCCCAGCCTCCAACATCAGGGGTAGGAAGTGGCACACCAGCCACACAAAAGCCCCTAGCTCCTCCTTACCCATTCTCCCCAGACGTGGCCTACCCAACATCTCCCAAAAAATAGGTTAGGAAAGGGTAAAGAGGGAAAAACAGGGAAAGGAGGTATGAAAAGGAAACATAACTAACCCACAGACAGCCCAACAGCACCCCAATAACCAATGCCCACTTACACGCTCCCAACAGTACAAAGACAAATATAATCACAATAAATGACAGTAAAACACTTACACAGATTAACACAGACACTTACAAAACAACAGAATACAATAGCAATAGCATACAGGAGACAAAAGCACAAAATTCACAGAGACAACTCAAGACACACAGTCTAGAATAATCACAGACTGCAAAGTGAAAGTGAAAGTACACACACTGTACAATTTCTGTAAACAGGATATCCTATTACATCACTCCCTGTCTCAATTGAGGTGCGTTTTTTTCTATTGCGTGTAGTTATTTTGACGCATATGCATGGAAAATCACCCGCATTCAAGGATCAATACATTTTTTATGATAACCGATTTCCTGGGGTGCGGTGTTGGACTTAACGCTAGGGACCAAACGATGTATTATGGGTGTGAGCGTCATTTTTTAATGCATATGCGTTATATTTTGACGCATGTGTGCAATGTTTTTATGCTTTTGCGTCCAAAAATCTGTCTTAAAGTGTGTTTGTGTTATTTTTCATTTATTTACATGCATGCAGCCTATAACTATACAAAGATAGGATGGTAGGACCTGCAGTGTCTGTTCTAGTGTTTGAGCACATGTGGCAGACCATACCACTGCGGACCATAATACTCATGTTGTTGTGCCAGATTAGCTCTCTTAAATGACGCAACATCAACACAAACTTTTTGAATAAAATTGATATTAACTAGTTTGCGCAGGTGATGCATCAATAGAGGATAGCAAGGGTATACAACTAAACGAATAGACTCATTGCCTGTGTGTTTATGTCTGTGAATTGGCTCTTGAAATTGTTGTTGTGCCTCTGTGTGAACGTCACAAGAAACTTCTGGCATAATATGCATCTAGGAATGTGTTATAATAGTGTATAGCCATCAGATGCCATTAATTGAGGTACATCAGTCATGATATCTGTTTGTTATATCTGTTGTGTCTTATCCTGTGTATACTTCCTTGACTTTGGGGACAAAACATTTCCCATGACAAACTATACACATGATAGATAGAGGACAGGTTGATAATGGCTATGTCAGATATGTAACCAATCACATTTAAAGAAATGTTGAATACCACCTCATGGTCACTTGTGTTTATACTACCCATGAGTCAGGCTTTTGAACATGCTAGGTAGGTATAGTGTTTGTGACACAGGATCTCAAATCGAAATCTAAAATTGTTATGTACAACACAGTTTGAGTCATGTAAATGACCGATGTTTCTCCTGTGGCTGTGGAGGACCAGCAGACCATGCTGCATGTGTTCACATATTTCCAGTGGTTCATTGCACAAAGGTGTCCAGTTCAAGTGTGTGGCCATGTGTACCCTGTGTCAGTATTGGCCCTATGTTGTCACAGATACGTGCTGGTCTAGTCATAAGACTGTGGAGCCAATTCCTGAAGTGACAGAGTATCGTTCAAAGCAGAATTGACCTAAAGCCAAAGATAAATGAATGGCACACATGGGGATAGTCCAGCTATGGCACTGCAGAACTTTTATAAGGATGACAACAGGGCAACCTTGGTGTGCTCAAAAACTTTATGGATCAGTAATAGGAAACAGGCAGCTTTCATCACAACATTTGTACACCGGGTGGGCTCTAAAATTCCCCCTACAACAGGGAACATCAGTGCCTCTGTGCTGATTAATCTCACAGCTAGTCACCACGCAAGCCCCATCAAAAGGTGGCGCACAAAGTGAATCTGTGTGTGGACCGTCAGGGCACAAACATGTTTTGTCCTTACACACACATTAGCAACCCGTGTTTGTTGTGCTGGAGGCACCATACCGAATCCATGCATACAGCCATAGCACACTGTCACTGTTTGGCACTCATGCATACATGCAAAACCAGACAAGGGATGGGGGATGGATTAGGCCATTTGAATACATGTCCCAGAACAGAATACGATAAGTAAACTGATTAAACTATACTTTACATTTGAGGATTCATCGTAGACCTACCAGACACAATACCCCAGGAGGAGAGAGAGGGCATGGAAAGCAACTATTAGACAAATGTAGCCACAGGGAAACTCTATGGTATACGCAAACACAGGAACCAGTCAGGCTAACAGGATCCAGGCTCTGTCAGGAACAAACATGAACAAGGCAAATACACAGTGAGCAGACTCTGACTGGGAAAAGCAGGAACAATACTGTGGGAACTAAAAACAAATTGTGCTGTGGCCTGCAACGTTACACAATCCCTCAAGGGCTCTGGTACACAAGTGATTTGTACCCCAATGCACAAGAAGGAGATTCAGAAAATGGCAGCTTCTAAGCAGTTCCAGCCAGCAGCAAGGACAGGGCAGGTTCAAATGGTTGGTCTGCATAGAAGTGCTCACAGGTGTGTGCAGCTTCAGTCTCTCACAAGTCCTGGAGTTGAGAATCAAGTTCAAAGGGCCAACTAGACCTTTCACATGGGAAGCAATGGACAGCTGATTACAAGTCCTACCGACTACCAGGCAGTGCATTATCGGACCTGAAGTCCATGCAGACTGATGAACTATGACTATGGCATGCCATGCTGAAGAGGGAAGCACACAGGAGTCAGAATGGGAGTCTGGGTGTGTGTAAATGAAGATTCTCAGGATACAGATAGTCCATTTACAGGGCCCCCTAGAGAAGGGTGGGCAGAGACTGAAAACATGGCAGTGGCAGGACTTATTACCTGGGATGGACTGCGCAGGGCATGTCTTGTGAGCAATGCTTGTCATACCTGGGGCACTCGTGCTATCCATTTTCAGCTTAGATGGACATCTTGTCACACATGCTCCTTGCAGAGATAGCTGATGTCACACTTACTGCTGTAAAGGGTCTGGTCATACATTCCTGTTACCAATGCAGTAGCACATCCGCTGCCTTATGTATGAAACACTTTTTTACCTTATGATTGATGGTGTCTTAGTTGTGTGTCATTTGCTGCAATGGACCATGTTGGCAACATGGATGTGTCACATAGCTGTGGTGCTCTGATATTGCCCTTCAAATGTGAAATAGACAGGATACATGTCATTTACACTGTGTGTGATGTTTGCTGTACATTCATACCCATCAAACGTGATGTGGCTTTTTCAGTATCCTAATCTGTATTTCTACAATGCTCCATGAGGCTAAACTCTGATTATGATTCCTAGGGATCATGAGATGCATAAATAATTACCCAGAGCATGATTGAGTGATGAAGTGAGGTGTTTAATTACATATGATAACAAAGTGGTGATGGTGACTATAGTTAGAAGACGTTTTGTACGATGTGTTGTCTCCTATGCAATCCTGCAACTGTGTTTGGATGTTCCCCCTCATTTTCACGGACAGCATACTCCTCTTCCTCCTCTTCAGTCATTTGTGTACTTGGTTCATAGAGGGAAATGTTCCTTCTCACACAAATGTTGTGCAGGATGGCACATGTCAAAATGATCTTGCAGACCGTTTCAGGGGAATATAGGAGGCTGCCTCTGGTGATGTCCAGGCACCTGAATCTGGACTTCAGGATGCCAAAAGTCCTCTCAACTATGGTGCGTGTCCTACGATGTGCCTCATTATAGGCACGCTCTGCTGCTGTGCTTGGGTTGGCAATTGGGGTCATGATCCATGGCTGGATCACGTAACCCTGATCAGCTGAAAGAGAAAATTAGGGTAAGTATTTTGTTGTTGGTTGCACCGTGATTTTCACTTTGCATGGCAGTTGTTATCTTGTGTCGTCTGTGACTCATCAGTGTTTGTGGTATTGTATATGGGCCCCTAGGCTTCTGTGATGTTCTTTCTACATTGGCTTGTTTAACTATCAAAACTGGTGTTTGGCTGATTGACATGATATCTGTGGTATATTTATAAACTTGTAGTTCAGTGTGTATCTCCCATGCGTTATGTAATGTGAAAGAAGTGTCCGTGTGCCTTCACTGGAGGTGACATGGTACTTTCACACACACAATCAATTCCACTGTGGTGGTAACACGGTTGCACTATATGGCCTGAACATCTCATCCAATTTGACATATATGATTGCAGGTGAAATGCAACAGTGAGGCCCTTTGATTTGGCTAGGTGACAATGCACAACACATCTCCATACGTTGGCAGCACTGAAGTGTTCACAATTGACAATGCACAAATATCCCATGTGTGACAAGTTCTATGCCAACCTATTTTTGTGACCTCACCGAGTTGGCTCATGTGCAAACGTGTACCTACACTACTGAACCTGCTCCAGGTAAGCTGGCTAACTTGGTTATGGGGGTGAAGGTTTTAGTGTCAGAAGGTTCATCTGCCTGTACATCTGTTATGTATATGGGGGATTGTCTCATTCAGTATGTGTAGCAGTGTGCACTTTGCATTAGTGTCACATCCACATGTTTTCATAGCACAGTCCACTTCCTTATTGCTAACTGGCAATGTCACCCCAGGAGTGATGGGAGATGTTGGTACTGCCTCAATGATTACATGTCACCTTCATTAGAGTCAGCATCATCATGCTATGTGTCTCATGGTGTTTGACCTGCAGCAACACACATTACACACCCCTTACACAGGACGTATTGGTTGGAAGGGAGTGTTATTGATGTGATATAGAAAGGTTAATCTTCCAAGTTGTACTGCCAGTTAAGGCCATGTCATTGTCACTGTGTGGTTTTAAATTGGTCCTGTGTGGCTCTAGAGTGGCATCTCTTGTTATTTGCATCTGTCTTTTGTCCATAGGTGTGTATCCCATTGGGTCAGGATATCAAACATGACTACGAGTGTCACACCTCAGTGTCTTCCTGGCCACGTGTCAATGTAGTGGTGTATGTGTTGTGTGTCCTACAGGGTTGCTGTGCTGTGTGTAACTAACTAGGTATCTGTACTTACTAACAAGTAGGCCATTGCCATATAGTCCATCCTGGAAGTGCTGATTGATGGTGCTGTGGCAGAAGATGAATGAATCTTGTACACTCCCAGGATACTTTACCATGATGTTGGTGAAAACTCCACGTTGATCCACAATGGCCTGCACATTGATGGACTGTGTGTGCTTCCTGTTGCGGTATAGATGCTCGGTTGCAGCAGGTGGCACAATCCGTACATGTGTGCAGTCAATGGCACCAAGCATGTGCGGGAAGCCATGAATTTGATAAAACCCCTGTTTGGTCTCTTGCTGCTTATGCTGTGTGTTAGGGAAGCTGCTGTGGCGGGTGTGCGGGAGATGATGGCATCCAGTACCTTGGGAAGGAAGGCAGAGAACGAGGGCTGTGAGATTTCGGCAACCAGGGCACCAGTGGTTTGAAAAGAGCCACTTGCCAACATGTGCAGGACAGCTAGCAGCTTGGTCTCCGGTGGAATGATGTGGGGTGTCTGCAAGCTGGGTGCCAACTGTGGCTCAATGTAGTGCAGCAGCTGCTGTATGGCTTGCCAGTTTAGTCTGTACCTATGGATGATGTCATGTTCCCTGAGGCCCTGAAGGGTTGTCCTGGTCCTGAATATCCTCTCCTGCCTTCTGCGTTGCCTTTGGGGTCCCTGTTGGTGTGGTGGTAGCTGGTGCTGTTGCTCCTGTGCTCTGCGTCTTCGTGCATGCTGGATGAATAGCACCTCCATGTCCTCCTTTTTGAACTCTGATGTTGCTTCTGTGAGTTTTCCTTATGTAGTGGTGTGTTTGCCCCATTTTAGCGCCTGCCCTGACCCAGGCGTTAAATTTTGGTGCAAATCGGGATTTGCGCCATTTTCCGGCTCCGCCTACCAGACGTGCACCTTTTTTGCATGGTTGGATAAATATAGCGCACAGTGTTTAAGTCATTTTTTAGACGGGAACGCCTACCTTGCATCTCATTGACGCACGGCGGTTTCACACATCCAGAAAATGGCACACACTGGGATATTTTGATGTTAGACGGGTCTAGCTTCAAAGTATAAATATAGTGTTAAGTTTGCGCCGAATTAGTGTCAAGAAAATGACGCTAAACCGGCGCAAAGGGAGTATAAATATGGGCCTCAGTCTATCTGTGCGTAATTACGCAGCATTGGAATCAATAGGCAGTCACTTTTAAAAATGCATTAAAAATCATACGGTTTAGTTAACAGTCTCTTCTTTTGCAGGGTGGTCGCAGTGGTCGGTGGACACCTTGTGCAAGCCGGAGAGCTTCGGGCAGCTCCCGATTCCAGCGGGAGCAGCGTTGGAAAAGTTCTTGGCACAGGCAGAGGCCACCTGGATGGGCCACTTGGAAAAGGAGCTGGTTTGCAAATTCAAAGTGGCGGCTGAGGGTCCCCTGTGGCTGTTGAGGTCACAAGGGGTTAGGGACCTGGGGCACACAGCAGAACCTGCAATGCAACGCCCCGGGCGGCCACATTCAGAGCCTTTTGGTGGTCTTGGATGCTGTGCGCAACGAAGTCCACTGGAGCTGGAGGTAAGACTCTTTGAGGGTTGCTTGCAGGACAACGGGGGCATGAGGTTGTTCCTGAAGTCCTTTGACTGGGGCTTCCTCCTGATCCCTTTTCAGCTCCAGGGGAACTGGTTTTCTCCTGCTCCGATGTCAGCTGACCAGGACCCAGGGTATTGTTCTATCTCAACCACTGGGGGTCGCAGCACCACCAAACTTGGTGCAGTTGGGAGGAACTTTTGGGCTGTCGTCTGTATGTCGCTGGATCCAGCTGTGTCCTCCGGTTGCAGAGATATTGTTGATTCAGTGAAGCGTCCCTCACTGGTTTCTTGGTCTTTTGCAATTTACTTGCTTTTCTTGAGTGGTGCCTCCAATCAGGAGGGAGATCTGGGGTGATCCTTGAAGCCTGGAGGTCCCCTGGGTTTCTTGAGGTTGATCCCAAACAATCCAGGGTGCAGAGTGGCCATTATGTAGCTCGTGAGGGACTCGTGTTTTACCAGTGCCCAGTACAAACATTAAAATGGCTGCTCAGTTCACTCACTATTTCCTAAGTTTAGCAAGGACACAGTGGGGGCGTATTGCTCATACAGCTATGCCCTCACATATAGTATGGTGCACCCTGCCTTAGGGCTGAAAGGCCTGCTAGAGGGGTGACTTACCCATAATATATGCAGTGTATGGTGGACAGGGCACACAGAGAGTGTGCCATGTCGAATTTATACTTTTGCCTGCAATGGCAATGCTGGGTGCATCTGGGTGCAGGGCCCTTGGGGGTGGCACAATCTGTGCTGCTGCCCCCAGGGGCCTACTCTTAATATCTCTTGCCCTGGGTACTGGGTACCCATTTACTAGGGACTTACAAGGGTATTTAATACTATAACCAATTGTACCAAGCATCACAACAATTTTAGGGAAAGAGATCTGGCCCAGGGAACTTGTTTAGCAGGGGCCCTGGGCCCTACCAACTTCTAGAACACATCAGCTTCAGGCACAAAGTGGGGGCTCACCGTGCAAAAGAGGCCTCCTCTCACACTACTCCCCCCAAATGAAAGAGGATGAGACAACCCTTTCCCTAGTGAGTCTTCATCTTCTAAGTGGAAGAGGCCATCTGCATTAGCATGGTAAGTCCCAGGTCTGTGTTCCACTTTAAAGTTCATTCCCTGTGGGGGCATGGACCGTCTAAGCAGTTTGGGATTTTCAACTTTTATTTGTTGTAGCCACCTGAGAAGCCCGTGGTCAGTCTGAACAGTGAACTGAGAGCCAAACAAGTATGGCCTCAACTTTTTCAGGGCCCAAACCACAGCAAAGGCTTCCCTCTATGACACTCCATTTTTGTTCCCTAGGGAGTAGCTTCTTGCTAATAAAAGCAACTGGCTGGTCATGTCCATTATCATTCCTTTGGGAGAGGACTGCTTCTATCCCCGGTTCTGAAGCATCTGTCTCGACTATGAATTCCCTTGAGTAGTCTGGTGCTTGAAGTACTGGAGCAGAGCACATGGCTTTCTTCAGAGTGTCAAAGGCCTCTTGACTACTCGCTGTCCAGTTGATCTTTCTGGGCGTCTTCTTGGAGGTAAGCTCTGTGAGGGGGGCAACAATGGTACCATAATCCTTGACAAACATTCTATAATATCCAGTCAAGTCAAGGAATGCCCTGACTTGGGTGTGGGTTGTTGGAGCTTCCCAAGCCAACCAAGTGGCCCAGGTACACAACTTTTCCCTGCCCTATCTGGCACTTACTGGCCTTGATAGTCAGGCCTGCCTTCTGCAGGGCCTCAAGGACCTTTCCCCGGTACATCAGGTGATCCTGCCAAGTGGAACTATAGACAGCTATATCATCTAAGTAAGCTGCACTAAACATTTCCAGCCCAGCAAGGACTTGGTTCACCAACCTCTGGAAGGTGTCAGGTGCATTCTAGAGTCCAAAGGGCATAACAGTGAACTAATAATGCCCACTAGGAGTAGAGAATGCTGGCCTCTCTTTTGCTCCTAGGGTCAGGCCAATCTGCCAGTACCCTGATGTTAAATCAAACGTATTCAGGTATTTGGATGCCCCTGGTCTGTCTATAAGCTCTTCAGCTCTTGGAATTGGGTGTGCATCAGTTTTGGTTACTGAGTTGAGGCCCCTATAATCCACACAACACCTAATTTATTTCTTATCAACCTTGGAGTGAGGTTTGGGGACTAACACTACTGGGCTGGCCCAGGACCTCTCTGAGGGTTCACTGACACCCAAATCCATCATTTTTTTTACTTCAGCTTCTATGCTTTCTCTGACATGGTCAGACTGTCTGTACATTTTGTTCTTGACAGGCAGGCTGTCACCAGTGTCCACATCATGGGTACACTACTTTGTCTTCCCAGGGGTCAAAGAAAAAAGCCCAGCATACTGATTGAGCACATTCCTGCAATCAGTCTGCTGTTGTTCTGAGAGGGTGTCTGACAAGATCACTCCATCCACAGAACCATCTTGGGGATTGCTGAAGAGGAGTTCAGGGAGAGGTTCACTCTCATCTTCCTGTCCCTCATCTGTGACCATGCTCAGCTCTGTCAAAGAAGGGCTTTAGGCAGTTGACATGAATGATCCTTTTGGGGCTTTTGTAACTGTCCAGGTCCACTAGATAAGTGACCTCCCCTTTTCTTTCAAGAATGGTATAGGGCCCAGACCATTTGTCCTGGAGGGCCCTTGTAGCAACAGGCTCCAACACCCAAACTTTCTGCCCTGGTTGGAACTCCACCGTAGCAGCTTTTTGGTCATACCAAAGCTTTTGAGGCTCTTGGCTGGCCTGAAGATTTTTGCTGGCTTTCTCCATTCTGGAACGTAGGCCAAGCACATAGTCCACAATGTTCTGTTTGGGATCTTTGAGAGGTCTCTCCCAGCCTTCCCTTACAAGACTCAGTGGTCCCCTAATAGGATGCCCAAACAAAAGTTCAAAGGGTGAAAAACCTGCTCCCTTTTGTGGCACTTCTCTGTAGGCAAACAGCAGGCAAGGAAGTAGGACATCCCATCTCCTTCTGAGCTTTTCACAGAGTCCTCCAATCATGCCTTTTAGGGTCTTGTTGAACCTTTCTAATAGCCCATTGGTCTGTGGATGGTATGGGGTAGTGAATTGATAAGTCACTCCACATTCCTGCCACATATGTTTTAAGTATGCAGACATGAAGTTTGACCCCCCCTGTATGTTACTACCTCCTTAGGGAATCCCACCCTGGTAAACACACCCAGGAGGGCTTTGGCCACTGCAGGTGCAGTGATGGTCCTAAGGGGAATAGCCTCAGGATACCTAGTGGCATGATCCACTACCACTAGGATGTATCTATGTCCTGATGCTGTTGGAGGGTCAAGGGGGCCAACAATGTCAACCCCTACCCTCTCAAAGGGAACCCCAACCACAGGTAGTGGAATTAAAGGGACCTTTAAGTGCCCACCTGTTTTACCACTGGCTTGGCAGGAGGGACAGGACTGGCAAAAGTCCTTCACTTTTTGGGACATACCTGGCCAGTAGAAGTGGTTAATCAACCTACTCCATGTCTTGTTCTGACCCAGATGACCTTCTAGGGGGATGTCATGGGCAAAAGTGAGAAGGAAGTCTCTGAACATCTGGGGCACTACCACCCTCTTGGTTGCACCAGGCTTGAGGTATCTGGCCTCAGTGTATAGGAGCCCCTCCACCCAGTAGACCCTGACATTTCCTAGCTCCTCCTGAGCAGCTTTCTGTCTCAGGCCTTCAAGAGTGGGACACTCCCTTTGTCCCTGGCACAGATCTTCCTTAGAGGGTCCCCCTGGACACAAGAGCTCTGAGTGGTAAGGCCAAGCTCATCAGACTCAGTTCCCTCCAAGATGGGTGATTCCTTCTCCTCCTGAGGAGAGGAGTCCTGTCTTGTGATCTGTTGTGAAGCTGGTCCCCCAGTCTTCTTGCCTTTTCTCTTGGGAGGCTGGTCCACTATTTTAGGATCCAGCTCTCCATTTTCTCTCTGAAGTTTGCTCTGTGCCCTAGTCTTGACACAAGCCCACTCAGGGATTCCAAGCATTGCTGCATGGGTCTTTAGCTCTACCTCAGCCCAGTGAGATTGCTCCAGATCATTACCAAGTAAGCAATCTACAGAGATGGATGAGGACACAAACACTTCTTTCTGCCCTGTTACTCCTCCCCATTCAAAGTTTACCATAGCCATGGGGTGGAACTTGGGGGGTCATTCTGACCTCGGCGGTAAAAGGCGCTTACCGCCGGTCAGAAGACCGCCATAACACCGCCGCGGCCGCGGAAAGCCGCCACGGTCATTCTGACCCACAACGGCCAAACCTCCAAAAATCCGACCTCCACTGCAGGCCGCCACATCAGCGGGCAGCGATAAACTGGAGATGACCAAACCTCCACCGTCACGCCAACAGAAATACGCCCATGCCATTTCGACCCACGAATCAACGCGGCGGGCTTTCCAACGCGGTATTCCATTGGCGGTACACACCGCCGCGGTCAAAATACACACACAGCACCAAAACACAGGCACATTGGACAATTACAAATACACACACCTGATACACATACACAACCCACTCCCACACAATCAATCAACTATAAAACACACCCCCACATCACCCACAAACCCCTACGACCACAATTACTGAGAGAAGGAGAGAGAGACACAGCAGTCAATCCATAGCAATACACACTGAGGCACACTACACCATCACACACACCACATAGTAGCACAAAGGACCACACACCAACATACTCATCATCACATACACCACCCCACACCTCACCCACACCACCCCATGGCACCCCAAAGGCACCCACGCTTTTCGGACCAAGAACTCCGGGTCATGGTGGAGGAAATCCTAAGAGTGGAACCCCAGCTCTTCGGCTCATAGGTGCAGCACACCAGTATAGCTAGGAAGGCGGAGCTATGGCAGCGGATCGTGGACAGGGTCAACGCGGTGGGACAGCATCCCAGGAATAGGGAGGACATCCGCAAACGATGGAACGACCTACGGGGGAAGGTCCGATCGATGGTCTCCAGGCACAACATCGCGGTCCAGAAGACTGGCGGCGGACCCCCACCCACCCCTCCCGAATTTACATCATGGGAGCAAGAGGTCTTCAACATCCTGCATCCTCAGGGCCTTGCAGGAGTAGCCGGAGGAATGGACTCTGGTAAGTCCAATCTCAACTACTATATCCCCCCCACCCCACCAGCATGCCAACCCACACCCCCACCCTCACCCCCAACCCCCCAGCACACATCCTCCCTGACAATGTCTCACCAGCACAACCCACCCATCCCAACACCAACTCCTGCATGCCAACACAATCCATGGACACCCATCACCTAAGCATGACCATTGCACTTACCCCCCCCCCCCACTAACTACCCTCACAACACCTCCCTCAAGGGAATGCCTGCACTGGGGGACGAGGGCACCCATAACACGCACGCCATTGCACACACAGAAACAATAACCAAACTCTCTTGCCCCATGCAGGACCCGAACGCCAACACACCAGCCAGGAGGGTCCAGAAATGTCCATCCCACCCCCGGAACAGGCCCACAGTGAGGACAGCAGCTCTGTCGACACTGAACCTGATGACCAGCCCGGACCATCGGGGACCTCTGGGCAGTCGGTTCCCCTCAGGCAGCCACAGGCCACACCAGACCCGACCCCCTCTGCCAACACCAGCACAGCTCCCACCCAGCGGGCCCATGCCTCTGTCTCTAGGACACGTCAATCAGCGGTGTGTCTGCCACTACAGGGCACCCAGGCTAACCCAACACCCCAACAACAACAGGGACCTGGGGGCAGTGGGAGCGGGCACACCGTCCAGGAGACAGAGGCCGGGGGAAACCGGGCAGCTCGGAGGGCTGCTGTGCGACAGGGGGGGGAGGAGAGGCCCAGGGAACCCACTCTCCAAGAGGCCCTCACCACCATCATGGGGGCCTACCACCACTCCCAAGAGACGATGGCGACTGTACTGTCCAGGTTCACGGAGATCCAGGCACAGCAGGAGGAACGCTACATGGGGTTCAGGGAGGAGCTGAGAATCATCGGGACCGCAATGGGGACCATCGTCCTGGCCCTCAACAGGATAGAAGACGCGTTGCGGGACCATTTGGCACCACACAGGGCCCCTGTCACTAGCCCGGACCAGGAACAGCCTACCACCTCCGCCGGCGCTAGTGGACAGGAGGCCCCAACACCACGACAGGCCACCAGAACCCCACCTCCTGCTGAAGAACAACCACCCCGTAAGAGGAGCCTGAGATCCAAAAAAAAGACAGAGTAGGATGTCAAGACCCCCGCCAGCAGGACATACCCCCTGAACTCTTCCCACTGTCCCACATTGCCACCCTGTCCAACCATGAACTGCCTCTGCTCCATCCTTCCTCAGGCAAAAGGACAATGCACCTGTGAGACTGAGAACTGGACTCTGCCATGGACATTACTCCACCCCCACCCATCACCCTTATAATCACATGTACCAATATCTAGCACTGTAAATAAATCACATATTGCACACAAATCAGTTTGGAGTCATGCTGTATTATTAGCAAATGTATTACATATTACTGTTCAATATCTGTTCTGTCAATTAGTGATGACAACATATCAATGTCAATACGCTGTAGTTCATGGGCAAACCAAGCAGAAGTCAGGCACTGAGTCATACAGCACTGAGAAGGGAAGGGAAAAACAAAAATTACCCAAATAGATCTGGTGGGAACTACAGAAAGTACAGATGCAGGAGGCTATAAGCAATTGTGAAATGGCGTGGGTGATTCTTACCTGGGTGTTACTGGAAATACTGTTGTATCACTCTGTCCCTATTGTCTGTGTTGTCCTCTGAGTCTTCCTCCTCTTCACTCTCCACAGGCTCCACGGCTTCTACAACACCACCATCTGGACCATCCTCCTGCAGGAAAGGCACCTGGCATCGCAAAGCCAGGTTGTGAAGCATACAGCACGCCACGATGATATGGCACACCTTCTTTGGTGAGTACATTAGGGATCCACCGGTCATATGCAGGCACCTAAACCTGGCCTTCAGGAGGCCAAAGGTTCGCTCAATCACCCTCATAGTACGCCCATGGGCCTCATTGTAGCGTTCCTCTGCCCTTGTCCGGGGATTCCTCACTGGGGTCAGTAGCCACGGCAGGTTGGGGTAACCAGAGTCACCTATTAGCCACACACGTTGTCTCTGTAGCTGCTCCATCACATAGGGGATGCTACTATTTCGCATCACATACGCGTCATGCACTGACCCTGGGAACTTGGCATTTACATGGGAGATGTACTGGTCAGCCAAACAGACCACCTGGACATTCATCGAATGATAACTTTTTCTGTTTCGGTACACCTGCTCATCGTCTTTTGGGGGTACCAAAGCCACATGGGTCCCATCTATGGCACCAATGATGTTGGGGATATGTCCAAGGGCATAGAAATCACCCTTCACTGTAGGCAAGTCACCCTCCTCTGGGAAAATGATGTAGCTCCGCATGAGTTTCATCAGGGCAGACAACACTCTGCTCAAAATCTTAGAAAACATAGGCTGAGACATTCCAGATGACATGGCCACTGTGGTCTGGAATGACCCACTTGCCAAAAAATGGAGGACTGACAAAACCTGCACCAGAGGGGGAATCCCTGTGGGTTGGCGGATGGGGGACATCAGGGCTGGCTCCAGCTGGGCACACAGTTCATGGATAGTGGCACGGTCAAGTCTGTATCGAAGTATTATATGGCGTTCTTCCATTGTCGACAGGTCCACCAGCGGTCGGTACACGCGAGGATTCCTCCTTCTCATCGCAAGTCCCAGCGGACGGTGCCTAGGAAGGACAACATGGAGCACAGAGTCAGCCAAACCACAGGTACGTACAGACAGCTTGCACAGTTAAAGAATGGCAATGGGTTGAAAGGCGTGTATGTGTGGCAATGCAAGGCCTAGGCCTGTGTGTCGCAGTCAAAATTAAGCCATGTAGGCCCTTGAAATGGCGGCTGCCTGACCTGTGAAGTGGGACAATGGGATGTGAGGTCAATGCGCTGGCGGGGCACACCGTGGCGGTAGGCGGTCGAAGACCGCGGCGCAGAGCCGCATTGGTTAACATTGAAGCCTATGGGTTTCAGGAGCCAATGACGAAGTGTGCCGGCGGTCGCGGTACGCACCGCCGCTGGCGTGACCGCCATTTTCTATCTGCTTAATCACTCGAGACCTGATCATCCACAGGAGAGGACCTATACTGCAAGTGCTGCTGTGACCTCGGTCTGGAAGATACAATGGCTGCTGCGACTGGGGAAAGGGCCCCTGCCTTCACGTCTGAAGAGTTGGAGAAGCTCGTGGATGGGGTCCTCCCCCAGTATGCGCTACTCTACGGTCCTCCAGACCAACAAGTGAGTACACCGGGTGCACATGGAATGGGCTATGCCTGTGTGGATTGGGGTGGATGTAAGTTGGTGGGGTGGGGGGCGAATGAGGAGTGCAACGCCAGACAGATGAGAGCATGTGCCATATGGCAAAGTTGGTGGGGGGGGCCAATTACATCTAACATGCAGGTCATTGATGATTTCCTCCTTTCCACCCTGTACATGTCAAATAGGTCAGCGCCCATCAGAAGATCGAGATTTGGCGTGCCATCGCCAAGGAAGTCCGGAACTTGGGGGTCCACAACAGACGGGGCACCCACTGCCGCAAGAGGTGGGAGGACATCCGCCGCGGAACAAGGAAGACCGCAGAAACACTGCTGGGGATGGCCTCCCAACCTAGGAGGGGTGCCAGTCGCACCATGACCCCCCTGATGTCCCGGATCCTGGCGGTGGCCTACCCTGAATTGGATGGGCGCTTTAAGACATCACAGCAGACACAAGGGGGTGAGTATCAGCACATTCTCCTATCTTTCTGCGCAGTGGAGGCGTCTGGGTGGGGGAGGAGGGCTGTGCGTGACATTAGGCCAGGGCGCTTTCTGTAGTGTAGTCCTCTCCCTTAGGCATGGCCCTGTGCCCCCGGCCCCCACCTCGGTAGGGTGACAAGTACAGCCATTGAAGGTCCAGCATCTCCCATGTGCGCGTTTGACGTCTCTTGGCCTGTTGTCTTAGTCAGTAGTACTGAGTAGTGTACCCCGAATGCGCGGCTTAGTGCATTAGGCACCTGTGTCTGTCCTCTCCGCCAACGGTGTTGACATTGCATGCACTCAACCTGGTCTTCTTTTTTCTCCCCCCACCCTTTCTCTTCATCTTCTTGTGCATGTGTGCATTAGCATCATCAGGCGGAGGAGATTTGGCATCGGAGCACGAGGGAGCTGCAGGACACAAGGCCCCGGTGGGCCCAGGAACAGACACCGAGGGCACCAGTGATCCGGAGGGCGAGGGGAGCACCACGACGGGGACCGCTGGTGAGAGCAGCGAAAGCGACACGTCCTCGGATGGGAGCTCCCTAGGGGTGGCGGCAACATCCGTGCCCCCGCCTCTACAGGTACAGCCGCCACCCAGCGCACCAGCCCCGCCCTCCCAGCAGCCCCTCAGTCTTCGCTCCGTGCCCGTTCGCCCAAGAAGGCGCGCGTCTCCTTCGCCCCAGGCACCTCAGCCCCTGTTGCCCCTGCTGCCCTCAGTGCGGAGCTCATTGACCTGGTAAGGACGCTCATTGTTGGGCAGACGACCCTTTTGAATGCCATCCAGGGTGTGCAAAGGGAGGTGCAACAGAGCAATGCGTACCTGGAGGGCATTCATTCGGGTCAGGCTGCCCATCAACGAGCGTTCACTGCTCTGGCCTCAGCACTGACGGCAGCCATTGTCCCTGTTTCCAGCCTCCCTCTTCTTACTGCCTCCAGCCTTTCTCTGTCTCCTGTTCCTCAGCCTATCTCATCCACACCATCAGACCAGCCTGCACACACCTCAACACCCAAGAGCAGCTCATCCAAACACAAGCACCACAGATCCCACAAACACTCACCCAAGCAACACCCAGATGCAGACATGCCAACAGCCACTGCCACCCCTGTGTCCCCCTCCTCCTCGTCTCCCTCCTCCCTCCCTGTGACGTCTACACTCACACCTGCATGCACCCCAACATCAGCCAGTGCTTCCATCACCACCTCACCCTCCAGTACAGTCCACACTCGTGCAGTCACCACCCCCACTGCCATTTACACGTCCCCTGTGTCCTCTCCCACTGTGTCTGTCACCCCCTCTTCCAAGACACACAAACGCAGGCAGCCACCCACCCAACAGCCATCCACCTCACGACAGCCTACAGCACCAGCACCTTCACCCAATGAGAGCACACCTGACTCTCCTACAACCACCTCCTCTACCTCCACTTCCATCTCCACTTCTCCTACCCTTTACCTTGGACCTAAAAAACTTTTCATGGCTAACCTTGACCTCTTTCCCCCCGATGAGCTCCCCCATCCATCTTCAAAGAGTCCCAAGAGCACCGCAGCCACCACCAGCCCAGCTTCGGGTGTCACTGTTGTGCATGGGTACTGGAGCCCACCCTTTGCCAGCAGTGACACATCGATCAGCAGCAAGGACACGTCCAGCCCCCCCCCCGGCAAGAGGACCCGCAAAAACAAGGGCCGCTGTGCGAGGACCGACAGGGCTGCCCCCAAGGAGCAATGTGCGGCCACTTCACCACCCACACCATCTAGGGGAGGCAAGGGCCTGAGAGCCCCATCAAAGGAGCGGAAGGGCAGCAGGAGCGCGGAGAAGGTGGACCCCACATGCCACATCCCAGCTGGGAAGGAGGACACTAAGGAGGCCAGGAGTCCGTCCCCGAAGGGTCCAGAAACGTCACGGTCCGAGGGCGACTGAGCAGGGAGTCCAGGCCAGGTCTGGCTCCCTTGACCTGCTGGATGAGCACCGCTGAACAGGGCCCGCGGTGAAGAAGAGCACCGCTGAACAGGGCCCGCGGTGAAGAAGAGCACCGCTGAACAGGGCCCGCCGTGCAGAAGAGCACCGCTGAACAGGGCCCGCCGTGGAGAAGAGCACCGCTGAACAGGGCCCGCCGTGGAGAAGAGCACCGCTGAACAGGGCCCGCCGTGCAGAAGAGCACCGCTGAACATGGCCCGCCGTGGAGAAGAGCACCGCTGAACAGGGCCCGCCGTGGAGAAAAGCACCGCTGAACAGGGCCCGCCGTGCAGAACAGCACCGCTGAACATGGCCCGCCGTGCAGAAGAGCACCGCTGAACAGGGCCCGCCGTGGAGAAGAGCACCACTGAACAGGGCCCGCCGTGAAGAAGAGCACCGCTGAACAGGGCCCGCCGTGGAGAAGAGCACCGCTGAACATGGCCCGCCGTGCAGAAGAGCACCGCTGAACAGGGCCCGCCGTGGAGAAAAGCACCGCTGAACAGGGCCCGCCGTGCAGAACAGCACCGCTGAACAGGGCCCGCCGTGTAGAAGAGCACCGCTGAACAGGGCCCGCCGTGTAGAAGAGCACCGCTGAACAGGGCCCGCCGTGAAGAAGAGCACCACTGAACAGGGCCCGCCGTGGAGAAGAGCACCGCTGAACAGGGCCCGCCGTGCAGAAGAGCACCGCTGAACAGGGCCCGCCGTGGAGAAAAGCACCGCTGAACAGGGCCCGCCGTGCAGAACAGCACCGCTGAACAGGGCCCGCCGTGCAGAAGAGCACCGCTGAACAGGGCCCGCCGTGGAGAAGAGCACCGCTGAACAGGGCCCGCGGTGAAGAAGAGCACCGCTGAACAGGGCCCGCCGTGGAGAAGAGCACCGCTGAACAGGGCCCGCCGTGCAGAAGAGCACCGCTGAACAGGGCCCGCCGTGCAGAAGAGCACCGCTGAACAGGGCCCGCCGTGGAGAAGAGCACCGCTGAACAGGGCCCGCCGTGGAGAAGAGCACCGCTGAACAGGGCCCGCCGTGCAGAAGAGCACCGCTGAACAGGGCCCGCCGTGCAGAACAGCACCGCTGAACATGGCCCGCCGTGCAGAAGAGCACCGCTGAACAGGGCCCGCCGTGAAGAAGAGCACCGCTGAACAGGGCCCGCCGTGCAGAAGAGCACCGCTGAACAGGGCCCGCCGTGAAGAAGAGCACCGCTGAACAGGGCCCGCCGTGGAGAAGAGCACCGCTGAACAGGGCCCGCCGTGGAGAAGAGCACCGCTGAACAGGGCCCGCCGTGCAGAAGAGCACCGCTGAACAGGGCCCGCTGTGGAGAAGAGCACCGCTGAACAGGGCCCGCCGTGGAGAAGAGCACCGCTGAACAGGGCCCGCCGTGCAGAAGAGCACCGCTGAACAGGGCCCGCCGTGCAGAACAGCACCGCTGAACATGGCCCTCCGTGCAGAAGAGCACCGCTGAACAGGGCCCGCCGTGGAGAAGAGCACCGCTGAACAGGGCCCGCCGTGAAGAAGAGCACCGCTGAACAGGGCCCGCCGTGGAGAAGAGCACCGCTGAACAGGGCCCGCCGTGCAGAAGAGCACCGCTGAACAGGGCCCGCCGTGCAGAAGAGCACCGCTGAACAGGGCCCGCCGTGGAGAAGAGCACCGCTGAACAGGGCCCGCCGTGGAGAAGAGCACCGCTGAACAGGGCCCGCCGTGCAGAAGAGCACCGCTGAACAGGGCCCGCCGTGGAGAAGAGCACCGCTGAACAGGGCCCGCCGTGGAGAAGAGCACCGCTGAACAGGGCCCGCCGTGCAGAAGAGCACCGCTGAACATGGCCCGCCGTGCAGAAGAGCACCGCTGAACAGGGCCCGCCGTGCAGAAGAGCACCGCTGAACAGGGCCCGCCGTGGAGAAGAGCACCGCTGAACAGGGCCCGCCGTGGAGAAAAGCACCGCTGAACAGGGCCCGCGGTGAAGATAGGCACCGCTGAACAGGGCCCGCGGTGAAGATAGGCACCGCTGAACAGGGCCCCGCCGTCTCAAGCACCGCTTCGCTGGTCCCTTCATCTCAAGCACCGCTCCGCTGGACCCTGCTGTCTCTCCACCTCTCCGCTGGGCCCTTCCTGTCAAGCACCGCTCCGCTGGGCCCTTCTTCTCAAGCACCGCTCCGCTGGGCCCCGCCGTCTCAAGCACCGCTCCGCTGGGCCCCGCCGTCTCAAGCACCGCTCCGCTGGGCCCTTCATCTCAAGCACCGCTCCGCTGGGCCCCGCCGTCTCAAGCACCGCTCCACTGGGCCCCGCCGTCTCAAGCACCGCTCCGCTGGGCCCTTCTTCTCAAGCACCGCTCCGCTGGACCCTTCTTCTCAAGCACCGCTCCGCTGGGCCCTTCTTCTCAAGCACCGCTCCGCTGGGCCCTTCATCTCAAGCACCGCTCCGCTGGGCCCCGCCGTCTCAAGCACCGCTCCGCTGGGCCCTTCTTCTCAAGCACCGCTCCGCTGGGCCCTTCTTCTCAAGCACCGCTCCGCTGGGCCCTTCTTCTCAAGCACCGCTCCGCTGGACCCCGCTGTCTCTCCGCTGGGCCCTTCCTGTCAAGCACCGCTCCGCTGGGCCCTTCTTCTCAAGCACCGCTCCGCTGGGCCCCGCCGTCTCAAGCACCGCTCCGCTGGGCCCTTCTTCTCAAGCACCGCTCCGCTGGACCCTTCTTCTCAAGCACCGCTCCGCTGGGCCCTTCTTCTCAAGCACCGCTCCGCTGGGCCCTTCTTCTCAAGCACCGCTCCGCTGGGCCCTTCTTCTCAAGCACCGCTCCGCTGGACCCCGCTGTCTCTCCACCTCTCCGCTGGGCCCTTCCTGTCAAGCACCGCTCCGCTGGGCCCTTCTTCTCAAGCACCGCTCCGCTGGGCCCCGCCGTCTCAAGCACCGCTCCGCTGGGCCCTTCTTCTCAAGCACCGCTCCGCTGGGCACCGCCGTCTCAATCACTGTTTATGGTTCACTGTGCCCACCATGCCTCCTCCTTGACCAGTGGAGACTGTCATCCACCTGATGGACTGTGGCTTTGCACTCCCCAGGATGGTCCAGTGGGCAGCCCACCCACTGTAGAGACATTGAGAGACTGTGGCTTTGCACTCCCCAGGATGGTCCAGTGGGCAGCCCACCCACTGTAGAGACATTGAGAGACTGTGGCTTTACACTCCCCAGGATGGTCCAGTGGGCAGCCCACCCACTGTAGAGACATTGAGAGACTGTGGCTTTGCACTCCCCAGGATGGTCCAGTGGGCATGGTGGCTCCTCGTGGATCTGGCGTCGTGGACTCATGTGGCTGTGGTGCCCCCCCCCTTCCCTTCCCCCTGAGGTGCCTGTAGTTTTTACATCTGATGCCCCTGCAGTGTTCTCTCCAAAGGACTCAGGTCTCCTGTGTGGGCTTTGCCCTTGTTTCTCAAAACTTTGGCCCACGGACATGATGAATTCGTAGGATGTGCAGGACTTGTTACTTCAGTTATACACTGATGTGTATGTCATTTGTTTTCTTGTGAATATCTTTCATGGTTGTACGATATTTTTCAGGAGCTTTTTGGTACATAAATATTTATTCCAAATTTGATTATGTCCTAGCATTTTTCTGGGGTGTTTGGGTGGTGTCACTGTGACTTGTTGCTCTGCATTGGTGTGTACATAGTTGGGGGGGTCGCATATGTGTGTGCCCGTAACCTTTCGTCCTCCCCCCTCCCGTGTGTCGTAGGTGCAGTACTCACCGTTGTCGTCTGCGCCGGACTTCGTACTCGTGGTGGATGAGAAGGTAGACGAGAGCAGGTAGGATGTTTAATTCGGGTTCCATGCTGTCCTCCTTCCTCCTGGAGTGCGTAGTGGTGAGCGTTTTCCCGTTCGTAGTCTGTTTCCGCCGTGTTTTTATCGGCGGTGCTCCCGCCCCGGAAAAGGTGGCGGATTGGTGAGTTGTGATAGTGTGGGCGGTACATTGTCGGCCGCCTGGCTGTTGGCGGTGACCGCCGCGCTGTTTGTTTGTACCGCCGTGGCGGGCGGAGTGTTAAAGTGGCTGTCTGTGTTGGCGGTTCCCGCCAGGGTCAGAATTCCATATTTTTTACCGCCAGCCTGTTGGCGGGTTGGCCGCCGCTTTAACACCGACCGCCAGGGTTAGAATCACCCCCATGGTCTCATTGTCAGCATTGGTGACAGGATAAGACCTCCCTACTAGGAACTGAGTTGTGGGGACCAGGTGCTGAGACACCATAGTGATGCTAGCCCCTGTATCCCTCAAAGCTTCTATTTTTTCTCCATTAATCACAGGGTGCTGTCTGTATTTGGACATATTACTTGGCCAGGCAGCACAGGATAAATCTACCCCACCCTCAGTGACTAAGGTTGCCTCTCTGGGGACACTGACATGGTCAGGCCACACCTCTGACCTCATCTGGATATTGGCAACTGCATTTACTGCAGGTTGACTAGAGGCATTCTTTTTGTTTTTACAGCCAGAGTCTCCAGTTCGGTGCCCTTTTGTCTTACAGTCTGAGCATCAAGCCTTGTTGGGGTCAAAGTGTTTTCCTTTGTACCCTCCCCTGTCTGTCTCTGGGCCCACCCACGTGTGAAGATTTTTGGGGGCCTTGGGAAGACTCTTAGTTGTTTTTACCCTGGCTCCCATCTTCCCCTTGGGGGGTCCTTTTGGCCTCTTTCTTTTAGTCTCCCCCACCAGTGGTAGTTTTGGTAACCCTTGTTTTGACCAAATAGTCTGTCTTCCTCCCCAACTCTTGAGGGGAAAGTGGACCCAGGTCTACCAGATGTTTATGTAGTCTATCATTGGAACAATTACTCAACAGATGCTCTTTCAGAAATAAATGGTACAGCCCATCATAATATTGTACCTTGTTCCCAGCTAACCAACCACCCAGCATTTTTACTGAATAATCTACAAAGTCAACCCAGGTTTGGCTCTGGGATTTTTTAGCCTCCCTGAACTTTATCCTGTACTCTTCAGTTGTAAATCGAAAGGCCTCAATTAGGGTACCCTTCATGAGGTCATAGGATTTAGAACCTGCCCCATTCAGTGTCAGGAGCCTATCCCTGCACTTTCCTGAGCATAACTCCCACATCAGTGTGCCCCAGTGTTTCTTTTCAATTTCCCACCCAATGCAGGCACTTTCATAGGCAGAACACCATTTCACCATATCATCCCCTTCAGTGAAGGGAGGGACAACTCCTTTTGGGAGTTTAATGTTGAAAGCCTTTTTTTTCAACACTTGTATGCTGCCATCAGAGATGGGGGCCAACCCCAACTCTTTTCTCTTTTGTTCTATCTCCAAAAGCTGACTCTCTAAAGCCGGTCTTTTGGCCAGCCTGGCAATTTCCAGGTCTGTGTCTGTGGGTGCTATAGAGCCTGTGTGAGAAGAGGAGCTACCCTCATCTCCATTTACCACAGGATCTTTATCCACTTCAGAGTCATCATCATCAGCTGGGGGATGATCTTTTTCATACTGGGCCACCAGAAACCTACGTTTCTCTGTTTTGGTTTTTTTTCCAGTTTGAAGTTTGTAGAGTCTGCAGTTTCCTTAATTGGTCATAACTATGGGCCTCATTCCGACCCTGGCGGTCATGGACCGCCAGGGCCGGGGACGGAGGAAGCACCGCCAACAGGCTGGCGGTGCTTCTGGGGCAATTCTGACCGCGGCGGTAAAGCCGCGGTCAGAAAAGGGGAACCGGCGGTTTCCCGCCGGTTTTCCCCCTGCCCCAGGGAATCCTCCACGGCGGCGCTGCATGCAGCGCCGCCATGGGGATTCCGACCCCCTTCCCGCTAGCCTGTTCCTGGCGGAAGAGGCTGGCGGGAACGGGTGTCGTGGGGCCCCTGGGGGCCCCTGCAATGCCCATGCCACTGGCATGGGCACTGCAGGGGCCCCCTAACAGGGCCCCATCAAGATTTTCAGTGTCTGCAAAGCAGACACTGAAAATCACGACGGGTGCAACTGCACCCGTCGCACCCCAGCAAATCCGCCGGCTCCATTCGGAGCCAGCTTCATCTTTGCTGGGGCTTTCCCGCTGGGCCGGCGGGAGATCTTTTGAAGATCGCCCGCCGGCCCAGCGGGAAAGTTAGAATGCTCCCCGCGGTCATTTGACCGCGGGGCGGTGTTTGGGCGGTTTCCACCCGGCGGGCGGCGCCCGCCGCCCACCGGGGTCGGAATGACCCCCTATATGCCTTATAAAGGTCCAGGTTGAGCTCCTGGTTTCTGGACTCTAAATCAGACATTTTTATCTTACTAAAGTTGGGACCTTTTTGGAATTTAGAACTTCCCTTTTTGGATAACCAACTAAAACAAAGACTTTTAAACTTTTTCTAAAGTTGTAGGGACCTAGCCAGGGCCATAACAATTACTTTTAAAATTTTGTAAAAAATGTTAGTCAATTAGAAAAATCAAATACAATTATCTAAAAGGCAATTTGGAGAGTTATTCATATGTTGACACAATTATAAAAGTGGTATCAGCAAACACAAAGGCCCTCATTATGACATTGGCGGTAAATCCCACTTACAGCCACTCTGACTGCCGCCACGGATATCCGTTCACCATATTATGACACACATATACCAATTCGTCACTATTCAGCCACATACTCAAATCTGCCAGTCCAAAGGTCAGTGATAAAGTGGCGGTATCAAAACCCACACCGCTACGCCAACAGAACAATGGCCACCACATTATGACCCACGAATCACCACGGCGGACATTCAATGGCGGTAAACCATTGGCGGTACACACCCTCGCGCTCAAAATACACACACACATACAAAACAACACCACATTGGACAATTCAAACAACACACACCTGACAACCATACACACACCACACCCACACCACTATGAAACACTCACCCACATTACCCACAGCCCTTTACGACTACAAACCATTGGCACAAAACAGACATCAAGACCACAGACAACACCAGAGCCACACACTACTTACACCAGTACACCACTCACACACCCCACATCACACACCCCAACACATCACCCTACACACCCTTACCTACACACCTCACACAACACCCATGGCACCACAAAGACACCCCGATTCACAGAGGAGGAGCTAAGGGTCATGGTGGAGGAAATCATCAGGGTAGAGCCACAGCTATTTGAGCACAGGTGCAGCAGATATCAATAGCTAGGAAGATGGAGCTACGGCGGAGAATCGTGGACAGGGTCAACGCCGTTGGACAGCACCCAAGAACTAGGGATGACATCAGGAAGAGGTGGAACGACCTACGGGGGAAGGTACGTTCCATTGCAGCAAGACACCAACTTGCTGTACAGAGGATTGGCGGTGGACCCCCACCTTCTCAACATCGGAGGAGCAAGTCTTCGCAATCATGCATTCCGAGGGCCTGGCCGAAGTAGGAGAAGGACTGGACTCTGACAAGTCAACTCTATACTACTACTACCCCCCTACCTGCATGTTATCACATACCTCCACCCTCACACTCACTCCCATCACTACACCACTTCTCACACACCCCACCATCACATCTCACTTATCCCAATGCCAAGCCCTGCATGCCATACCAATGCATGGACACCACTCACAGACCTGCATGGACACCTATCACTAAAGTATGCACACTAGAGAGAATCAGCCAACCCACCATATACCAACTTACACAAGTGAAAGCTGCCAGGGCATATACAACCAAAGAGGGCAAGCCACGGATGCACAATATGTCAGACACAGAAACAATTACACAGCATTTATATCCCACAGGTACCCCAGCCAATGTCAGCGGAGAGAAGGTGCCAGCAATATCCATCCCCCACAGAAGAGGCTCACAGTGATGACTGCAACTCTGGTCTTCTGGATCTGGATGACCAACCTGGCCCATCAGGGACCTCTGGACAGCTGGTTACCCAGGCCCAGTCACATACCACCACAGAGCCTCCCCCATCAGGAAACACCACCACAACACCCACCCAGCGTACCCACACCTCTGTCCCCAGGACACGTCAATCAACTGTGTGTCTCCCGCTACAGGGACCCCAGGCCACCCCTCATACCCAAGAAAATCAGGGACCTGGGGTCAGTGGCAGTGGGTACACGGTTCAGGGGACTGAGGCACAGGCCAACAGTGAAACTGGGAGGACTGCTGTGAGCCAGGGGGAGGACAGGCCCAGGGAACCGACTCTCCAGGAGGCACTTGCAGAGATTCTCGGAGCATATCAATATTCCCAGGACACGATGAGCCAGATCCTGGACAGTGTGCAGGAGAACAGGCGGCTGCAGGAGGGACAGTACCTGGGGATCAGGGAGGACTTGCAGGCCACTAACAACACCCTGATCTCCATTGCAGGGGTGCTGGCAGACATGGCCAACATTATGAGGGAGGCAGTCTCACACCAGCGGGCCCCTGCCACTCGCCAGATATCTGAACAGCCTTCCACCTCCGCTGCCGCAAGTAGCCAGGGGGCCCAGCCACATGACCAGCACGCCACCAGCACCCCTCCCCCTGCAGAAGGTGAACCACCCCGCACACGTTCCCTATGATCCAGACAGAAGCCAGAGACACTTGCCAAGACCCCTGCCAGGCAATGAGACTCTCCTGATTGTCACCCTTGTGTCCCACTCTGTTACTGTGTCCACCTTGAACTGCCATTGCTCCCTTTCCTATGACCCCTTGGACAATGTACCTGTGCTACAAATAGACTGGAACTATACCTCAGACTTTCCTCCATTATCACCCCATCCTATTGCACTTGGCCCTCTATATTTTAGCAGTTCAATAAACACCCTTCCGAAAAAAAGAATTTTGGAGTATGTCAATTGTTTTAAGTATGTATTCATTTCAACTGTACAGAAAATGAGCATAGGTATATGACCTGTACCTGGCTGCAGTGATCACACCAGGAGCATATGTGAGGTCACCAACATCTGTAAAATGAATTGCCAAAGGGTACAGTAACTGAGCATAGAAGTGGGAAATAACGGCATGCCAGTGCCACAGAAAGTCAAACAAATGTAATTGAACTGTGAAGTAACACTGTCTTACCTGTGTGTCATTGGAAGTACTGTCTGATGACTGATGTTCTTTTGTCCTCATCCTCATCCTCTGCCTCCTCATCCTCACTGTCCACAGGGTCCACTGCTGGCACGCAGGCATCTCCAGCCTCCTCCTCCTGCAGAAAAGGCACATGGAGTCTCAGGGCAAGGTTGTGCAACATGCAGCATGCCACTATAATCTGGCAGACCTTCTTGGGTGTGTAGCACAGGGATTCAACTGTTAGATGGAGGCACCAGAACCTGGCCTTCAGGAGGCCAAAGGTCCTTTCTATTATCCTTCTGGTTCGCCCATGTGCCTCATTATAACGTTCTTCTGGCCTTGTCCTGGCATTCCTCACAGGGGTCAGCAGCCATGATAGGTTTGGGTAACCAGAGTCACCTGAAATATTGAGGGACAACATTTAGCCACACACTCTCCTATATGGCCCACACCATACCCTTACACCAACATATACTGGGCGGGGACCAGGGCTCACCTATTAGTCACACCCTGTGCCTCTGTAGTTGGGACATCACATTTGGGATGCTGCTATTCCTCAGGATAAAGGCATCATGCACCGGCCCAGGATACTTAGCATTGACGTGGGAGATGTACTGGCCCGCCAAGCACACCATCTGTACATTCATGGAGTGGAAACTCTTACGATTTCTGAACACCTGTTCATTTTGACGGGGGAACAAATGCAATAAGTGTTCCATCAATCGCCCCAATTATGTTGGGGATATGTTCCATTGCATAGAAGTCGGACTTCACTGTGGCCAAATCTTCAACCTGGGGGAAAACAATGTAGCTGCACATGTGTTTCATCAGGGCAGACAACACTCTGGTCAGCACTATTGAGAACATTGGCTGTGACATTCCTGCTGCCAAGTCCGCTGTCACTTGGAAAGAACCAGCTGCCAGGAAATGGAGCACTGATAGAACTTGCACAAGAGGGGGGGATCCCAGTGGGGTGATGGATAGCAGATATCAGGTCAGGCTCCAATTGGGCACACAGCTCTGTGATAGTGGCCCTGTCAAGTCTATAGGTGAGGATGATGTGCCTGTCCTCCATTGTTGCCAAGTCCACCAGGGGTCTGTACACAGGGGTATGTCTCCATCTCCTATTCATCCACAGCAGTAGCAATCTATGGGCAAAAGAGTGAGGAGCCGGTCACAAAATGAGCAATGGGGCTACAACAGAACTTTGTATGCTGTTAACTTGCAATGGGTAAGTGTGACTAGTATAGTATGTCCAATTTTCAACAGTGATGCAGCAAATATCCAGGGCCTGCCCCCCCCACACCCATGAAATGGCATCTGCCTGTCCTGTGTAGAGGGACAGGTGGAAGTGAGGTAATTCTGCTGACGTTGTGCACTGTTGCAGGAGGCGTCGGGAACCGCCGTGCAACTCCTCATTGTGTAACATTGGGCCCTATGGGGTACAGTGGCCAATGGGGATCTATGCCGGCGGTGACGGTATGCAGCGCTGCAGACGTGACTGCCATTTTCTATCATATTCCTCACTTGCTACCTGATCATCCACAGGAGAGGGCCTACACTGCATGTGCTGCTGTGACCTGTGTCTGGAACCTACCATGGCCCGTGTGACTGGGGAAGGGGTCCCTGTCTTCACTTTGGCAGAGTTGGAGAGACTGGTGGATGGGGTCCTACTCCAGTATGGACTGCTGTATGGGCCTCCAGACCAGCAGGTGAGTACACTGTGGGCACGATGCATGTGGCATGAATGCATGGAGTAGTGTGTGTGAAGGCCTCATATAAGGAGGTGGGTGGAAGTCCTCATGGTGGCATACAGGTTGTGTGCTTGGCACAATTGGTTATGCTTTTAAATACCTCTGTAAGTAAATGGGTACTCCAGTACCCAGGGCAAGAGATATTAAGAGTAGGCCCCTGGGGGCAGCAGCACTGATTGTGCCACCCCCAAGGGCCCTGCACCCAGATGCACCCAGCTTTGCCATTGCAGGCTGAGTGTACTGGGGCAACCCTAAAAGGATACATTCGACATGGCATACTCTCTGTGTGTCCTGTCCACCATACACTGCATATGTTATGGGTAAGTCACCCCTCTAGCAGGCCTTTCAGCCCTAAGGCAGGGTGCACCATACTATATGTGAGGGTAAAGCTGCATGAGCAATATGCCCCCACTGTGTCCTTGTTAACCTAGGACATGGTGAGTGAACAGAGCAGCCATTTCAATGTATGTTCTGGGCACTGGTCAAACACGAGTTCCCCAGCTGCATAATGGCCAATCTGCACCCTGGGTTGTTTGGTATCAAACAACTCAGAATATTAAATCCAAACTGATACCAGTATTGGATTTAACCCGAAATGTACCCAGGGGCCACCTTAGAGGTTCCCCCTGCAAAAGCTAACCCTAACTGGCAGAGTTGCTGGCTGGTTCCATCCAGCTGCCACTCCAGACAGCCAATATACAAACCTAGGGGAGAGCCCTGGCTCTCTGTTTTGTAAGACAATGCCCTTCCTGGGTGGAGGAGCTAACTCCTCTTCCCTTAAGAATTTGCAACAACCTGGCGGTGAGCTTCAAAGGGCTACTGCCCCTGAAACGCAGGCCTCCAGGCCTGCTGCTAGCAGCAGAGGGCTTCCCCCTTTAAAAAAACCCCACTTTAGGCGGGAGCAAAGGCGGGAAACCAGACAAAGGGTAGGAGGAGTGGCCTCACTGAGCATGCACCACCCCTGAGGGCTTGCATGCGAAGTGGACCCTCTAATTCAAATGTCTCCATCTTGGAATGGAGAAAAACAGCCAATGAGGTTTAGGGGAGTGACCCTTCCCACAGGAAAAAGACCACAAAACCAGTGAGAGACACTTCACTGAATTGCTGATATCTCCACGACCGGAAGTCACAGCCGGACCCAACGACACACGAACGACAGTCCGGAAGTGCTCCCCAGTGTACCAAATTTGGTGGCGTTGCAAACCCCAGTGGCCGAGATAGAGCAATACACTGGGTCCTGGTCAGCTGATGTCAGACCAGGAGAAAACCAGCTCCCCTGGAGCTGACAAAGGATCAAGAGGAAGCCCCAGTTGAGGAACTTCAGGAACACCCCAGACCTCTGACCAGAGTTCCCCCGTTGTCCTGCAAGCGACCCTCAAAGAGACTTACCTCCAGCTCCAGTGGACTTCATTGCACACAGCATCCAAGACCTCCAAAACGCCCTGCACCTGGCCACCCTGGGCCTTGCATTGCGGGTTCTGCTGTGTGCCCCAGGTACCCAACCTCTTGTGACCTCGACAGCCAAAGGGGACCCCCAGGCGCCACTTTGAATTTGCAAACCAGCTCCTTTTCCAAGTGGCCCATCCAGGTGGCCTGTGCCTGTACCAAGAACTATTCCAATGCTGCTCCCGCCGGAACTCGGAGCTGCCCGAAGCTCTCCAGCTGGCACAAGGTGCCCACCGACCACTGCAACCACCCTGCTAAAGAAGATACTGGTAACTCAACCATACGATTTTTAATGCATTTTCAAAAGTGACTGCCTGTTGATTCCAATTGTGCGTAATTACGCACAGAAAGACTAATTTTGCTAAAAATTTAAAAAGTCATAACAAGAAAAGTACTTAACCTATTGTGAAGATTTTGGTCTTAAAAATTATATAAAGGTCTGAAGTACTTTTGTAAATTCTCGTCTCGAGTTATTCATTGAGTGTGTGTGGTGCATGATTGGATTTGTGAGTACAGCAAATACTTAGCACATCTCCTGGATTAGCCTAACTGCTCGACCACCTACCTTAAAAATTAGAGCATTAGGTGGTCTGATTTTTACCCCTGAAGACTAACATATGGTTATTCGGACCCTCTGCATAGTGTACTTGGTTTTGTACACTACATAGTGGGCCAGCCTCCAACATTTGGTGCATCAGCGGTGGGATAAAGACTTTGGCCCTCATTGCAACCCTGGCGGTTTGTGTTTAAGTGGCTGTAATACCGCCAGCAGGCTAGTAATTACCGGCAAATTATGACCATGGCGGTGTTATCTCCGATAGACAGCCAATGTACCACACTGACCGCCAGACAAAAGCCACCCCGGCGGTAGCCGCCTACAGCCAGGCGAAAGTCAATGTTCCGCCCACCATATTAAGACCCTGTAAACCGCCACCTTTTCCGGGGAGGTACCAACGACATCAAAAGCCTGGTGGAAACACTGCACAGAAGTGAAAGGACTCACCATTGGAGACACAGGGAAGAACCACGCCGCTGTGGAGCCCGATCTGCATGTCTTCCCCATGATTATCTACATGCTGCTCCACTACGAACATCAACGCCGGTGAAGATGATGACAGTGAGTACAGCCGCCTAGCACACAAGGGAGGGAGGGAGGAAAAAGAGAGTGACACACACCTGCAACACCCCCCCCCAACACCATACACACAACCAGCTGCATTACCAAAACATTTGTATCCCGTACCTCGGATAAATAATGCAAGGACAAAACAATTTTGAGAAAGTGAATGTAATGAGAGAAACACATCAAGATAAATAAGTGGGGCAAGACAAGAGCTATATACATATGTACACAAAAAAGGGACACAGCCCAGCACCTGCCTCAACACGGAGAGAACACTGCAGGGGCATCTGTTGGTAAATAGGCAGGCACCTCAGGGGGGCACCTCAGCCAGGAAATGGGGCAACCCTACTGGTTCTGGAGGGGGCAACATGCCCTGTGCTTGGTCCTGGGGAGTGCAAGGCCACAGTCTCTTGAGTGGATGACTTGCCCACTTGCTCTGGAGGGGGCAACATGCCCTGTGCTTGGTCCTGGGGAGTGTAAGGCCACAGTCTTTCGAGTGGGTGACTTGCCTACTGGTTCTGCAGGGGGCATTATGCCCTATGCTCTTGATCCTGGGGCATCTGGGTTAGGTGGGGGTCTTCCCCACTGGTTCTGGAGGGGGCATCGTGCCCTGTGCTCTTGATCCTGGGGAGTCTGGGGTAGGTGGGTGTCTTACTCACTGGTTCTGGAGGGGGCATTGTGCCCTGTGCTCTTGATCCTGGGGAGTATGGGTTAGGTGGGTGTCTTCCCCACTGGTTTTGGAGGGGGCATCATGCCCTGTGCTCTTGACCTTGGGGAGTGTGGGGTAGGTGGGTGTCTTCCCCACTGATTCTGGAGGGGGTATTGTGCCCTGTGCTCTTGATCCTGGGGGAGTCTGGGTTAGGTGGGTGTCTTCCCCACTGGTTCTGAAGGGGGCATCGTACCCTGTGCTCTTGATCATGGCGAGTTTGGGGTAGGTGGGTGTCTTCCCCACTACCACTAGTTCTGGAGGGGGCATGGTGCCCTGTGGTCCGGATCCTGGAGAGTGCAAAGTCACAGTCTCTCAGGTGGGTGTCATAGCCACTGGATTTGCAGGGGGCAGGCCGCACAGCAGCCCATGGAGGCAGGATTACATACCATCCGCCGGGAGGGACGGCTGCTCAGTAGGGGTGCTGCTTCTGGTGAGGGACCAAGAGACATTTCAGAGGAATGCTTACTCCAAAAGAGATCTCCTGATTCTTCCACTGTCTTTTTATCACTCCACAGCGCTGTCTTTAAATACCTGTCTCCATAGCCTTTTCCTTAATCCTAGGACTACAGACAGGGGCAAATCACCTCCGTTTATAATTCTCCTCAGGTGGCTCCTTATCCTTGGCATACCTTACCTTCCACACTGGGCTATTCCTGCGCTTACACCACTTGCCGTTGGATTTGAGGTGGGCGGCCCCAAACTAATCCTCCATGGAACGGGGCAATTTTCTTTCTCAGGCCTCCTCCCCTACCAGAAATGGGTCCCAACTGCTACCAAAGTCTTGCTGCATTATCATGTAGATCCTTTTAACAACTTGTTATCAAAATGTTATAGTTAGAGGGCAGGGTTTTCAGTCAAGCATCAGCAGCCTGTCAAGTAGGAGATAACTTCTTTATATCATATTAGGCCTTTAGGTTACAGCAACAGGTTGATCCTGTGAGGGCTCCATCCTCCCTCTACCTGTCACTGTCTCATAGCTTACACTGCAGATCACGCAGCAATATTCTATTAGGGCACTTACTCTCAGTATTCCAGACACCAGCGCAGACGTACAAGGAATGGGAACACCTCCTATTCCAGAGTCACAAGGTGAAGCTTTAGGGTAAAGAAAGAAAACAGTCAGTAATCCTGGGAGGTGTAATCTGAAAAGATGGATCTTCAAGTCTTGCCTGAATGCCAAAAGATCTAGAGTTATTCCAAAGCACTCTGAGATATTATTCCACTATCTAGTGATCAGAAAGAAGGCAGCCTGGTTTGAAGAACTGCTTTTAGCAATATATGAGCCTGTAAGATCATTAACAAATTCAAAACTATAGATACAAGCAGCTCTGATTACTTTCAAGCCAATGGGCAGTGGGGTCGTGTGAGCTGTAGTCATATATGACAATGCCACCCTCTCTAGCTCCATGGACAGAACCCTAGCTGCAAAGCACAATTATTCATCTTTACAATACCAATGAGCCATGCTCAATTTGTAAAATAATAAGTGCTAGGGTCCTTGTCAGGAGGCCACCACATTTTTCATCACTCATTGCAACTGCCATTGCTGCCAGTTACAGTACCTATACAACTCTAACTATCACACTGTTACAAGTGTGAGAATTCAGACTGTTCAAGGCCCCCAAAGCTATAAGAATGGTTTGGGTGGCAGGTGTTAGTTGTTATTAAAGTATATTAAATTTATAAACTACTGTTGTTCTGATCATCTCTAAATTACACAAAAAGCGCTATCATGTGGCAGCTGTCATAAGTGCCAGTGTTGATAATTAAGTGTAGGTGCCGAGCACCGGGATTTCACTGGTTCAAATTAAGCACTGCCAACAAGGGCCTAGTGCCTAAGATATATTCCCTTCTCACAATACCTGGCAGCTTCAGAAAATGGCCAATGTTCCAATTACTGGTCCACTTATTTCTGTTGGTTATTTTAGCGTTTATGTTGGCACATTTATTTTGGTTTGTGTCTGAGACCTGTGCCTTCTCACCTAGTCACTTGCCATTTATTCATCTTTTTATTTTAGCAGGGCTTCATTTTGGTTGTGATTTTTTTTTATTTTATATCAGTTGCCCTTCCTCGTAAAATTGTTTTTCATTTCTCCACACAACATTTCATGCTCACTCCAAGGCTGTACACGATAGTTTACCGGGTATTACTGGTCCAGAAAGTGCAACGTCTACCTTACAGAGAAACAATGTATTATCACATCTGGGCAGTTCTCAGAAAAACAACATGTTTTATTATATAACAACAGGCTGCCCAAAATAAGTCAGAGGGGACATTTCAGCAAGCCTGCCATCTTATGCTGAATGTCATCGCAGTTTCTGCTGAAACCTCATACTTCCTCTTTCATACATGGGAGGACTTCCAGCAGACTAACAGGCCTCTTCATTACCTCTAACACAACAATAGGGATTAGGCTTCCTTCCCGGGACTAGATGGGCGGATTAGGGCTACCACTGCTATTTGCTCTCATGTAGAAACATAGTAGTGTAGGCAGGGATATTAGGTAAAGCATTGTGACAATATGGTGGGACTCTTCCTGTGTTTCACTTTCCTGATCACTACTGTTTTAGTTTTGTGTTTCATTATCCTCATAATCGCAATGCATGCCTTTTTACATAAAATGCAGTTGCTTCAATAAAACCTATTGAACCAAAATTCTGCTCCTGTTTGTATTTGCATGTATGAGACTTGTATAACTGAGAGAAAGGGGTATGATCTGTTCTACCATGACCTCCCTGAGGGATCTGAATGTTATGCGATAGGCTGCCACAAATCACATTTACCATTGGTACTAGTGAGGTGCTGCTAGCTAGCTCGAAGAGTCAGGCCAACAGCTGTCACATGGTGTGGGATCAGACTCAGTCCCCCATACTCAATGGTGGTGCTCCCCAAAATCCATCAGCCTTGCTACTGCAACGGGAGTCCTATGACATACTCGTGTTTGTGCAAAGAAAAGGGAAAAAGGTTTTATGCATCCATTATTAGTCTGCAAGTTGAATAGAAAATTCAGCTTTCCATTTAGAGCAGTATTTTAGGTCATAGTAACATCTGTTATTTTCAGTGCTTAGAAATGGTAGAAATGTGATATGAAGCAATATATACAAACAAATCATTTTTTTCAACTAGTTATTATTTAGACCTGGTGCTACATACAGGTGCAAAAAACACGATTTTTATAAGACTTGCGATGGCTTGCAAGTGTTTGCCTGCGCCTCGCTTACACTCTGGTGGACAAATATGTGGGGTAATGCACAAAACTGTTTTTTGCTACAGATTTGTGAGCATTATTACACAATATATATTTTTTTTTAGCAATTACACCTAACTAACAACTAGTGAGAAGTGCCTGTCAATAAACGGAATTGAATAGTATTTGCCCTCAGCTCCTAATGGGCTGTGCTGCTAAGCAGGCATTTACTCCTTGTGTCCATTTTAGCCCTGCCGTCTGTGCTTCAATGACCCTATAAATGAGTAGAGTTGCAGATGCCCTGCGAGAGGCATTCGAGCCTGGATGTGATATGATTGTTCGACAGTGCTCCTTTGAAATGCCACTACAGTTCATTGAGAACATGTAAAGTACTTGTCTCTTGATACTGACAAGACCAGACTAAGAAAAGCACAGACACAAGTAAGTCGCTCACGAGCTTAAAAGTTCATCCCTAGAATAGATAATAAAAATGCTTTTCAACGGTATTCCAGACGGAGAGCAGCAGTGCATTTAAATAGAGATAACGTGCAGTGTACTTTGTGTTGCTGAACAACAAACAAACATCAGAGTGTAAACAAAGGACCAAACATTGGCACACAAAAGATGGGGGATGAAGGGGCGGATTCGAATCTTAATCTGGTGTTATAATGGCCACCTATGGTATACAAAGACACATACAAAACCTTAATGTTGCAGATGTACCGTGTAAATAAATGTAAGTTAGGAAAATAAAGAACGTAAAAAAGAGGAGAAGAAAGAAAGTGAGTAAAACAGATGGCATGCCAAAGGGAATCAGCACCCCTGCCAGCTGGCGCGCGCCCCCTGCAGCGCACACCTGCCTCTGACAGGAGTGCGGGTCTCACCTCAAAAAGAGGTGAGAGGTTCATGGGAGTGTTGGTTCCCCTCCCTCTGCAGTAAGAAAGGAAGGGGGAGACGGTGGTGCATTAGTTATAGCTGAATGATGCTGTGTGTGGTATGGGGACCTCGGATGAATGAGGCAGCGTGGTGTGTTTCAATGGGGTGATCAGTTGGAGGTGGATGCCTGCTACCCTATTTCTTAGTGTAAACCCTTAAATTACACCAGTACCATGTCTCATTACAGGAGTAGCGTACCCAGTCTGTCATGGGCTCCAGGGCAAGGCAGGAAACGGGTCCCCTGGCTGCAGTATGAACTGTGAAATACAGCAATAAGCCTGGTCCAGTGGACTCTTAGCCCTGGTGCCACTGCACCTGCTGAACTAATGGAGGCCACGCCCTTGCATAAGACTAGCGATGAGCGGAAGTCATCCAAAGTGGAGCAGCAGCATGGTTGGGCGCGCATCTGAAGGATCTACCTCTGCAGGGTCAAGAGCAAGCCCCTTCTGTTGTCAGTGGAGGGGCTGACTCAAGTAAACGTGACGTCACCATTTACCAACCTATATACAGCTTTGACAATATCCCAGAAGAAACAATTGAAGCAAAGTGAATGTGACTTGTCCTAGCGCAGACACTAATTCTGTCCTGCTGCAATGCAAAGCTGATAGTTCATGATAACCTGTGCCAAGGCTAGATGAATAGTGACTTGGGGACGTACAAGTAGCTTAACATGCTTTTTATTAATTAACAGAAGTAATAATATAGATAGAGGCCTAATGTGTTTTAGGTATGTTTGAAAATACGTAGTACCAAAGCCAGAGTAAGATTTTATATGTTAATCTAGTTTAACATGGCATATATTTAAACAACATACAAAGCAACGCATGCATAAGTGCAAATCACAGGTAGAGACATTATAAACGTGAAACGCTCGTGTATTAAACAACCATTGCGAAACCGTAGGTAAAGGATTGAGCTAGAAACATCATGTAGGCAGATCAGCACTATTTTCTAGCAGGCAGCCAGGCCACATGTTATATGACGTGAAGCCCAAAGTGAAATCAAATAGAACTATTATTCGTTCTATAGAAAAGGCAGGTAATTGTGCTCACTCCATGGTGGCGTTGGCCCTGGCTCGCTCATGTAACTGAACTATTACTGTTATTATGAATGAAGATTTATAAGGCAACAGCACCCCTAGCGGCCGGGAGTATCCTTGCTTTAATATAGAGATATTGCCTGCAGCTGGGTAGAGAGATGTGGGGTCTTGGTCTTTGGCCTCTGGGGCTGCTGGCTTGATGAGCTGGGTATGATAGTCATAATGGAGGAGTCCCTCTGTGCTCTCCCTGTATTCGGAGCACATATGAGAATACAAACTCACAAATATTATCAAAGAGGGCTAAATGAGAGAAAGACTAAAGATAGTTTTTGAAAATAGTGGTTTAGAGATATCGACAACTCATAAGAGGTGGGAAATGCCACCAGTCGCTGTTCCCTGATCTCAGATATTAAATAAACTCTATGCGAAAAGTAGAGGAAAACTGCAGAAGTCCATGTTGTTTGTCAAATGACACGTGGCACGATTTGAAAATAGAAGGGGGGGGTATTTTGATAAAACAAATTAATAGAAACAAGGGAGTTTGACAATTTATATAATTTTGCAAGTGACTCCGAGTTCATATGTGGGGGTATGTGGAAGACCATAGCGAGTTTGAATTTGTGAACATTTGCATTATTTGCAATTGGTTTCCCTGCACGAATTCCCTGATGATGCGATCCTGTCAATGTCCTGGGTGAACGAAACCTCCATCACCTTATCATAGAGCCTCGTAGACGTAAACCTGTACATGTGTGTTGAGCATGTTCTACCTCATTGCCCATTCAATGGGGGTGCGCTTTGTATTAACGAAAGTGAAGATGCAGATCGCATGTCAGTCATGGCTAAATGAAGCAATAAGTAGGAAAAAATCAATTAGAGTTTTTTTTAACTGATTTTTTAGCTGACACCTCATAATGAATGTCAGTTTACATCTGAAAAAATGGGTGATTTCCTCAGGAAGAGAGGCATTAAGCACAGGAGAGTGGCATTATAAATACCCACAGCCAAAAAGTCAACTTGAGAGAATATTTTGTGTCTGCAAAATAATCAATCGAATGGTCTAATTTTTGTTGGAAGAGGTCACTGACTGTTGTACTCGTCATATTTTCGCAAAAAACATTTCCAATATTAAACCCATTTGTGAACAGACAGTTCAGTCAATTTCTTATCTTGGCTATGTTCCCTAAATCCTGGAAACACATACAGGTGGTTCTTTTACTCAAAACTCCAAATGCTGATCCCACAATCATTGCTAACTTTGGGCTATCGCCCAAAATGCTAGAGAAAAATATGTATGTGCAGCCTTTACTCATTATAAAGAAACACAATGTGAGTGGAGGTTACTCGCATAATTCCATGCGCCTTAATCACCACAAGGAATTACATAATAATTATGCATTTAGTGCTATTTTCTTAGCACAAACATGTCCCCTTGTGTCCAAAATGGATGCGAGGATGCATATTGTACTAAAAGGTATTCATAAATGCAACAGAACACGAACAGTAGCATGAACAGCTGCTTGCTAAATGAACTCTTGGGGTGGGATTTTCTTCCAACTTACTCTTATCATTCAGCACTAGCTTCTTAGTGCAAAATGCACCCTCACGTCCATTTTGGGCATGAGTGTGCATTTTGCGCTAGGAAAATGGAGCCAAATGAAAACAACCTGACCAGCATCTATAGAGCATGAATATCATCCAGCAAGCTAGCAAGCTGGTACGCCTTTTGGTGTAGCTGTGTGCTCAATAACTGAAGAATTGCAGGCAACATTGTTAGCTTGCAGGATGACACAACATTTGTTTTTTGGGGTGCAACTATTTAAATTATTAAGTGACAGTAATCCTCCAACTAATTTGATTGCATGGTGGTTATCTGGGAAATGTTGTAAGGATCTGGATTGAATTATGAACGCACAAACTCTGTTCTCACCTGCTGTGACTGTGCCTGGAGGGCTGGGGTGGGGCTTCTTCCCCCAACCTGCTGTTTTGCTCAGTGGGAGGGGCTATTGGTAATCACCTTGACACACTAAAAAAGCTCTCTGGTTCCCCGCAGCTCGGGATGTGCAAACTCTGTTCTCATCTGCTGTGACTTTGCCTGGAGGGCTGGAGTGTGACTTCATCCCCCAGCCTGCTGTTCTGCTCCGTGGGAGGGGCTGTTGGTAATCGCCCTCATGTGCTACAAAAGCGCTCTGATTTCCTTGCAGTGCGGGACATGCGCACTCTGTTCTCACCTGCTGTGACTGTGCCTGGAGGGCCGGGGTGGGACTTTGTCCCCCAGCCTGCTGTCCTGCTCAGTGTGAGGGGCTGTTGGTAATTGCCCTTACCGGCCACAAAAGTGCTCTGGTTTCCCCGCAGCACTGGAGATGCACGGGACGCACCTGGGATTGTGCCCAGGCCAAGACCGGGTCCATCTTAGCCTGTCATAGGCCAGAGAAGGCTGGGCTGTGCCACCCCAAGGTCAATCGTGGGCGCTCCTGGCGCTTGATCTCCTCTTGAAACCCTTGATGGCTAGCTCTCAGGGTAATAACAATGCTCTTTTATTCCACTGTTATGGGTAAAAGGAAAGCAGGATCTAGCAACCTTCAGGGAAATAAGCTGCCCACAACTAAAACTTCTATCACTAACTATCTTTCCACTGTAATGGGGGTGATTACTTCAGAGTTGGAGCAGGTAGAAGAAAGAATTGGCGTTGACAAGAAACAAGCTCACAAACGTCAGTTGGAGCCTGATATATTTATCAATAACATGGTTTCATCACTTCTATCTACTATCCTGCTCACTCATCAATCAATCAATCATTTGCTGAGCGCTCTACTCACCCGGTAGGGTCTCAAGGTGCTGGGGGGGGGGGGAACCCGGCTCGAATAGCCAGGTCTTGAGATGCTTCCTGAAGGTCAGAAGATCCTGGGTCAGATGTAGGTTGACGGGGTTAGGGAGTTCCAGGTCTTGGCGGTAAGGTGGGAGAAGGATCTGCCACTCGTCGTGGTAAGGTGAATGCGGGGGACGGTGGCGAGGGCGAGGTTGACGGAGCGGAGCTGGCGTGTCGGGACGTGGAAGTTGAGACTCATGTTACTATCAACGTCTCACATGGAGGGAAGTGCTCGATCGCAACCTTAGGCGCATTCATTCCCTATCCCCTAGACTACTACAAGGGGGGAACAGTGTAGAGAACCCCTAGGAGGAGAAATCTCCCTTTTATTAAGCCCACCTGTGAAAAAGAGAAGGGATACAAAACAGAGAGTGCCTTCAAAATCAAAAGTTGAGAACAACCATAGTAAAGTGAGTAAATCCGGCACTTCAAAAACAGTTTCTAGAGATGTAACTACAACAACGGACCTGGTTTCAAGCCCGGATCTCTTATTGTCAGATGTTCTTCATCATTTTCTTTCCAAAATCGAGGCTGTTAATTATTATCTTTATGGGAAACTTGAGCATAAATTGTCTACTTTGTTTAAGAAGGAATTGGCCCATCTGTCCAATTCGATGACTGTTTTTTCTACAACAAATTAAGCTTCTGATCCTTCAGGCTTCCAGTATGGCCACCAGCCACGTAAGCCCGCTGTCAAAGCCCCCATGCCTAGACAGGAAGTGAATGCTAAGAGAAGGATTCTTTACAAAATAGTCTGATTCAGAGGGGGTCTATAACTTCTGCTGGTGCTCACTTTCAGAGTATTCAAGTGGCAGCCGCCACAGCCACTGTCCTGGCTCCATCAGAATTTCATACGCACTCCCAAACTAGTTATGGACAGCTACAGCTTCCTCTATGTCATTGTGCAATAAGCATCCCTAAATTAAGAACAAAGTTTAGAGAAACAGATGACTTTTGAAGTGCAAAGTCGGCTGCTGGCTACAGCATTAATCAGGGTTGCACGTGGATCTGAAATCTGGCATTATTGACTCGTGCAGAGTGTACTGGATTGATAACCAATTAAAAGACACAAGTGGAGACTATGGTTGTGACAGTGTGAGTACAATGTCCCTGTGAGCTCCTTCTTTGACCCATTAAGTAATATGGCTAGAAATGATTGAATATGTGGGCTGGGGCCGGGGACACTGAAGGGTCATTGCCAGGTTTCCTAGCAAAAATTTATTTACAAATCTTGGTCTGCAACAAATGGGGTTAAGAGAATCTCCCAAAGCATATGCCCCACAAGCAAAGTCCAACTGCCTAAGCTTGAGTTCCTGGGATATTGCTGGAGCCCGAACTATGTCGGATAACCTGACTGAGTATATTTTGTGTCATCCTATGATATAATCTGCTGCCAGGAAGCATGGCCAGCAGAGACACTCCATCTAGATGGGTATGCTGCTCTGTCTCAGCCAGCAGCCCCTTCTGTAGCAGATAGAGCAAAGTGTGGCTTGACCACCTTTGTATCAGTTAACCTAACAGGTATTAAAATGATCAATTTGAAGTGTTACCCTCATTGTTTAATCATATTATTAAGGTTCCCTTTAGAACCTGATATACTTCTAATTAATTTTGATTATAATGTTTTTGATCAAAGAGAGTGTCAAATGATATTGGAGCTTAACAGCCTTTTTAAGGAGCTCACCTTATAGTTGCCACACCATGCAATGGTTGTATGGACAGAGGATTTCAACATCTCATTGTGTCAATATGATGGTAGCAGGGTGTACAGGTTAACAGCAAGATTGAGGATCATTTACACTTCAGGCATACTGCTTTGGAAGAGGCCTTATGTTTGTTATCCTGAAGCATGACTTTGTTTTTGTAGGGGACTTAGTAGAAAATCCTGGAAATAATATTCCCACATTTGTGGGACCTTCAGGGAATAGCCAGATCGATTTGATTTTAATATCAGTAGAAAAGTATCCTTTTCTGTCTGATTATAGGGTCATCCCTAGGTGTAATAGTGATCACAACCCCTTGGTGATACAGTTAAACTTCCAGTCCAGTACAACAACAGAAAAGAAACCTCAGAATTTAACTATTTAAAAAAACAAGGGCCTACGGTGCAAATGGGGGAAGGTAAACTACCCGAATGTAATAAAATAATGTTAAAAGGGAACTTATTATTGGTTCAAAACTGTCTAAATGAGGGTACAGATCCCCCTGCTTTAGTAGCAGGGTTTGATAATTTATGTAGCATAGTATCAAACAGTTTATCTTTTTCCGAGGGCGGCAATGACCCTAAACTCCATGGCTGATCTAATAAAGACTGCACTACTGCTTATAAACGCCTGAAATTAACTATGAAGGTGAATCCATGTATTGCTGAGCATGTGAAGGCAGCTAGAACATATTATGGAAAGATGCTTGAAGACAGGAAAAGAGAAATCAGGATTACATAGTAGGATGACCTCATTAGTGCGGCAATTACTGGAGACTCTTCGAAATTTTGGGCAGTGGCGAATTATAGCTTTTTTTCCACCTCTGAGGCTCCCAGAATAGACTGGACAATTACACCGGAACAATAAGCGACCCACTTTACAACAACTTTTCACACATACAGTAGTATATTACATTCTTTAGAGTTATTAAACATCCAGTCACAGACGGTAGGGACATGTGGTAATAACAGGTCTCCTACTGAAGTGGGTGAAGTTATAGTGGCTATCGAACAGGGTATCCCAGGTAAAGCAGCGGGGCCAGATGGGGTCCCAATTGACTTTTTAAAATCAAATATAGAGCCTTGGGCCCCTTTGCTAACTAATGTGCTGAGGTACGCAGTGGCAGGTCATATCCTACTCTCATGGAGGACAGCCATAATTGTGTCCATTTTTAACAAAGGAGATAGATTTCAACCATCCTGCTATAAACCCATCTCCATAATTGATTCTTGCGCAAAATTCTTCTTGGGGACAGTTATTCTTGCATGCCTTGAAACTTGGGCTTCTGAAAATAATATACTAACACATGCACAATTCGGCTTTAGGCCAGGCATTGGGAGAGTTGAGCAGGCCTCAAATCTATACCTTATAGCTGGGACGAAGTATGTACTTGCTAAGAAGGACATTTTACATATTGCATTCATATACCTTACATGTGCATTTGATTTGGTTAATAGGGCTAACTGTGGTGGATCATGGAGAATATGGGTGTGGATCGGGACCTATTAAGTGTTTGCATTAAGATCTCACAATTTCAGTTAGGTATGGATAACAGGGATAGAAGACTGCCCAGATTAGTTCGAACAGAGGAGTGAGACAGGGTTACATTCTAGCCCCCTTTTTTGTTTGATATATTAATGGGGTCAGTAAATACATAGTAGATACAGGCAAGGATATGCCAAAGATGGGGACCCACCAAATTCCGATTTTATTATACACGGATGGCGTGGTAATAATGGCCTGTACTGCACATGGACTCCAGACATTACTGGACTCATTTTTATCCTTTATAGCCTCCCTTGATTTAAAAGTACATTAAAAAAAAACGTACACTATGACCTGTGGGAGATCGTGTTCCAGATTAAAGGCCCTTTTTATGGGGGGTAGACACCTGGAGAAGGTGAACTCTTTTAATTATTTAGGTATCACCTTTAGTCAAACTCTTAGTTGGAGTAAGCTTATCTCTACAAAAACACAATTGGTAAGAAACATAGAGGCGATCTTCAGATTCACCAGTAGGCTGAAAAATAAGCCCATTTGCGAGATACTTAGATTTACAGAAGCAAATGCCTATCCACTGGGCTCTATGGTGCTGGTGTTTAGGTTCTTGGGGTTGTTTATTCCCTCCAAAATCTTGAAAACTCTTTTGCCTGCAGATTGTTGGCTGTACCTGTGTACCTTTATTCAATGTAAGGGAGACCCAGTTGAGAAACTGGGTCTCCCTTACATTGAAGATCAAATAAAGCTAGATCCGCTTTTGCTCTGGACTAAGTGCAGGGTAAGTCCTGATGCGTCCTTGGTAGGGTCTGTTTAACTGACTGTTTAACCCTAGATGGAGTTAATGATATCCCGTGGATCGCATATGTTCGGAAAAGCTGTAGGATAGACAGGGTGGACCTTGTTATAAACCCAGAGGCATGTAATCCTAGTACCAAAGCTGTGACCAAGACTTTGAGTTTGTATTGAGGATAGGATTGTGGGTGCTTTGGACTTGGAAACTGTTGAGAGATATGAGCCGCTATCCACAATCTGTTTTATGGAACCTTGATTGGTGTGGATAGAAAATACATACCAGCGATATCTTTTCACACTCTTCCGGTTAAATAAAATACACTTCAAGGTAGCCTTGCCTGTCCAGTAGTCATGGGATAGCTCATTACCATATGCAGGTGTAATAATGGTACCAAGCAGATAACACATCACTTTATGTTATTCTGCCCATTACTTGCCTCTCCTTGGCAGTCTGTTTTAATTCCAATTTTCTGCCGTTTCAGGGTGAGAAATCATATTCTGGGTCCTGAGCTGTTTGGCATTTTACACTTCCTCACTAAGGGTATACAAATAAGAAATAGCTGTGAAGATATATTATTGGAATAGTGTAGAGTGATTATTTACTTTTAGCCCGTAATGATTTTAATGCATTCTGTGTTCCTAATTTGAATATTTACTGATATTTTTTTATTGCTACAGATTTGATTGAGATGTTTTTTAACTATGACTAAAGATCATTGTTTGTATGAATTTGTTATGCTGCTTCTATGGCATTTTTTGCCGAACGAAGTATTATTGAATTGAAATGAGTTATGGAGTTCAATGAACATGTAATAAAATAGGGGTGGAAGTTTATGCATGTTTGAAGATGTTGTAGAATAAGTAATCGTGAAGTGATTACGCTGGACAATGGGTTTATGTTAAAAAGCCAACAGATACTGGTCAAAGTTTGGCCGTGGGGTCTGATTCCTGTCAAAGTTGAGAATTGTAAGCAGTGGAACTTGAAAATAGTATTCATTTGTCATAATGATAGTGTTGGAAGTGATGAATTGAGTGAGGTAAGCAAGGACGGTAATTTAGACTTGTTCAGGATTTCATTGCAGGGTACGAACGGGCGTTGTAGTGTTTGGATCTCTTGTGGACGTTGTCATGCTTATTTGGTTTTGGTGTTTCTGCGGTCTGTTTCATGTTCTTGTTTGGAGAGATGGAGAGTCTGTGCGCTCTTACGAGTGGCTGAATTTGGTGTGTGGTACATTAGTTGGAGCCCAGTGATTTAGGTGTACCTGGAGTACGCTGGATGAGTCTGAGAGACAAAGGAATGCGGGGCTTGAAGTGTGTGCACATTTGAATGTGGTGATTAGTTCGAGGTAGGTGCTTTTTGCTGGCGTACTGCTATGCTGTTGCACCACTTTGACTCCCTTAATACTTAGATTAAACTGCACCAGTACCATGTACTCGTCATTCTTCATGTGAACATACTTCGTACTCTTTACAAGAAACTGAATGACTGTGGTGAGCTACCATGCCTTTGTGCTTGACTGGAAGGGTGTGGGTTTGTGGTGTGGGAAGAGTCGCTCTCTCTACTGCACACCTTTTTTACCTCCCCAAAGCCTGACCTTCTATAGGAGGGAGTAGTGGGTAATGGAATGCTGTAGAAATGAGGCCTGCGCATCGCACGCACGTGCACGCAGGTTTGGCAGCTTCTCTCGATCTCTCTTCGTGTGCCCGGTCCTCCCCTGGTCTCCCCTCCTTCCATATTCCCTTTCATGACGGAGACCTGTCTGTTGTGAGGTGTCTGGAGGGGACGGACTGGCACCGTGTTTACCCCGTAATGAAGCAGCCGTCGTCCGGGAGCACTCGGTAATGAGTAAAAGCCGCGCAGCAGGCATGGCCTGGAAACATTTCAAATAGGAGCAGAAATCAATCAGCCCCATCAGGTGGGCAGGAGCAAAGAGCCAAAATAATCACGTCGGTGGACCCATGCCGTGCCAGCCCCTCCAAAAATGCTAATCACAAAACAAAGAACAGCTTTCCTGAAGGGGAGAAGAGTGATTGCGCACTACAGCAAGATGTCAAACCTGGAGATGTCCATCAAGGGCCTCCATAGTCCCTGCCGGTCACCAAGGGGGATGGCCTGGCTCGAACCCAATGAGTCAAGGAACTACTTCATGTATAGGAGATGAGCTGCGCCTCTAGTCCACAATGCTGCGGATGCGCCTTCGTGCTGTGTGATGTCACTTAGGTCCCCACCTTCTTGTCATAGCCTCATGGGTGACGGGTTGTGTGCTGTGCCCACAATAAGTGCCGAACCAGGGAACATTCTGGGGCGACAGTGGATTTATTTACATTAGAGAAACAATGCTCTCAACCATGACAGTCACACACAACATTCACCCAACTGCTGCATTATCAAAGACTGCCCAGGCTTTTCCTCACACCTGAGTACAGATGCACCACGAGATTCGTGTGACATTCACTCCAAGATTCCACATGCCAATGTCACCAGATCTGTAAGATCTTGTGGTCTGAAATAAGTCGAGAGGGTGTCTATGGACGTCTGCTCAAAAGAAGAAGTATTGCACATGACTTTCTGCTGCCTGTGAACTTACATAAATAAGTAACAGCACACGTTATGTTGCGTTATGCTATGCGTTTTATGGAGAGCTCAAATACCCACATAGCTGTCTTGCGCTCAAGAGAAATCATACTGAATTAAACATAGCAAGAGAGTCCTATTTGTCATACAGCCAGGACTTCAAGCCCTACCTAAAAAGCAATAGCTCATGCACCTTGCGCAGTGTTATGGGGAGAGTATTCTTAAGTTCGCAGCTGCTACAGAGAAAGACCTACTGCCAGAGTGAGCCTGGTTAAATATAGGTGTTGCTTGTAAGGATGTATCAATAAAGGGAAGGGCGTGACCAGGGGCATATGGGGTAAAATGTTTCCTGAGGTAGATAGTCTCGATATGACTCAAGGTTCTATGGATGTAGCTGAGGGATGTAAAAGCAATCCTCTTCCTTCACCGAAGCCAAAGCAGTGGAGGCAGGAGAATGATGGACTAGACCAAAAGCCAGATGGCTGTCGCATTTTGGATGCGTTGGACCCTTTTCAACAGACCGAACGGCTCTAGGGCAGTACGACAGGAGCCACTGCGCTGACTGCTGATTTCGGCTGGGTGCGCCTGTTTGCTGGTATATTATGGTTTTAAAATCACCTTCTGTGGCGTACCTTGTCTCCATCAATTTTCAGGCAACAATAAATATGTCAAGATAACTCTGGTGATTAATGTCCTGTCTGAAAAGTAAACCCATGCAGATCACAAAGTGCATATAATGCAAAAAGGTCAGTGGGTCACTACTTATGTCTAAGGGTCCTTTTGTTACTTGCAGTTTATAAATTAAAATCCAACTATAGAACACTGCCATCAAAGAATTGCAGGCATACTGCAAGGTATATATTAGAGCTTATGATTTATACCCCAGTCTTTCATTATCCTAATGTTGATAAAGGGTTTATGTGGGGAGAAATCAATTCTTATTATTAAAGGAAACCCCCAACCATGGTGTTACATTTTAAATCCTGAGTTTGCGCTTCTAAGGACTCTTAAACTATACAAACTACCAGTATAGATGACATGACATGTGCCTTCTACATCTTGTATTCCTGTGTCCTATGTAAAAAAATGTATACACTGATTTACGCATGTATGAATGATTTTCCCTGTGTAATGTGTATGCAATGTAAACTGCTCTGACTCCCTTCACTGGTCTGAATGGTGCTACAACACTAATTAAATGCATCTGAGAGAGAGTGGGTATGGAGACTTGAGGGGCACTGTTAAAGGGTGGTAGTGAGGGAATCCGTGGGTGAGGTTGTCATTGGGGTGCACCAACAAACATTATCGCAGAGAGCTCCACCATTGCTAAGGCCGGCACTGCAACAAGGTGCCCAAAAAAGAGAACTTCAATGGACCAGGTGACTCAAAATGGTCACCTGGACCATCACTCAATGGCTATCACTGGAAGAAGCAGCAACATTTCCATCAATAGGCAAAGTAGCAAAAAGCAAGTAGAAATTAAATGATTAACTTGTTTTTCAAGAGATAGATCCAACTCTAGATAGAAACCTAACTGCAAATATGCATTGGTGAAAAATGTTGGGGAGGGGTGGCTGGTGGGTAATTAGTTGAGTGTCATCTGCATAATTCATGCAGTTAGGACCGAAAGATCTCACCAGTTTTGGCAGTAAATAGAAGTAAATGTTAATGAGAGTGGGACTTAGGGCCAGATGTAGCAAACGATTGCGACTCGCAAACGGGCCGAATCGCAATTTGTGACAGTGCAAAATCGGAAATGGGATGCAAAAAGCCCATTTCCGACTCGCAAAAAGCGATGGGACCCGTTTGCGAGTCGCATCCGGTGCGACCCCATTTTGCGACCAGCAAATTGCAAGTCGCAATTTGCGAGTCGCAACCCATATGCGATTGCAACTCGCAAATTGCGACTAGTCGCAAAAAGCCCAGTTTGCATGTCCCATTTACCACTAACTCAGAGCAGGTGGTAACCATTACCAAAGTATAAAAGGGGACCCAGAAGGCATCTGGGTTACTCAAGATGGCGGAGATATACCTGATAGCAGTGAGGAGGAGAGTCTACGCAGCCCAGCAGAGGAGGAGGAGGGGCCACAGATAGGAGAAGATATATAGAACCAGGCAGACTCTTTTTCAGCAAACTGAAGAGGAGATCTATGACAAATACCGCCTTAGCAGCGCAGCCATTCTAGAATTAATAGATTTACTGAAACCACAGCTAGAACACAAGACTCTGCGTGGCTGCGCCATCCCTACGCATGTGCAAGTACTATGCGCACTGCACCTCTTGGCCTCAGGGAGCTATCAGGGGGTCATTGCCGTGGCAGGTGGGGTATCCCAAAGTGCAGTGTCAAGGTTCCTCAGGGCATTCCTAGATGCCTTAGTCACGCACATGTCTCACTTCATATACTTACCAAGGAATGAGGCAGAAATTAACAGCACCAAGCTGGACTTTTACCGCATTGCCCACTTTCCTCATGTCATAGGGTGTGTAGATGGGACACACATTCAAATATGCCCCCCTGCTAATCTGGAACACATTTTCCGCAACAAGAAGTGTACCCACTCACTCAACATACAGGTTGTTTGTGATGCCCATTATGTCATCACGGACATCGTAGCTAAGTTTCCTGGCAGTACCCATGACTCATACATTTTTAGGCATAGTGGGATACATCAACGCCTGGAACGTGGGGAATTTGGAGACGGTTACCTCCTAGGTAGAGCCACAGACACTTGCAGACATACACACAGGTCACTGTGCACGACAATCTGGACTTCCTAACCGTGTACTTTTGTGCCCAACAGGTGACAGTGCATATGCTCTCAGGCCTTGGATCATGACTCCGTTTTTAACACCCAGAACTGAATCAGAGAGGCAATACAACAGTGCGCATAAGAGGACCAGGAACCTGATCGAGCGCACCTTCGGACTGCTGAAGGCAAGATTCAGATGCCTCCACCGCAGTGGAGGCGCCCTCCAATACACCCCCATTACCGCTTTCAAAATTGTGGTCGCATGCGCCATCCTCCACAACATAGCCACCCGACGTGGGCTACCTCTCACCCCTGCAGACCCAGATCCTGATGATGAAGAGCAAGAACAACCACATCGCCATCATGGGGATAGGAGTCTAGCTAATCAAGGCAGACTGAGACGGGACCACATTGCAACGCAATATTTTGGACGGTACGTGTCAACTCCCACCATACTCACCTATTAACCATTTGTTAAGTGGAACAAAAATAACTGTTTTATTAATGTCATGAAGAAACTATATACAAGTTGAAATTGTCCATGGGCAGGAAAATGCCAACCAGTCATGTGGCACATTAACGCCATGTGCCACATTAATCTGTCCTGGCTGTTATCTATGATCTCCTGCCTCCTCCCAGGTGTATTTGTTAACTTCCTGGCTGTGATGTCATCATCATGTGCCAGGAAGTGTTTCCAGAGTGTTCTGGTATGCTTTCTGGAGTGTTCTGCTGCACCTGCAAGCAATTTTGAAGGTAATCGCAATTTGCGACACCCACTCGCTAATTGCGAGTTCGTTTTTTGTACACTCGCAAACAGCGACCTCGCAAACTGCGGCCTCGCACACAGCGTTGCGAGTCCGGCTGCGAGTCGCAAAATCGGATCGCTTTTTTTTCTGACATTCCAATTTGCGACTCGCATTTTGCGAGTCGCATCAACTCGCAAAATGCGAGTCGCAATTTTTAATTTTGCTACATCTGGCCCTTAGTGTTGACTCCTGAGGCATTCCCTAGTTCAATGTCTTAAATTCCGACAGACAAGACAGCAGATAAACTGCCTGATATCTTTCCTTTGGGCAGGATTTACAGCACTGGTGTGCTGACCCACAGATGGAGACTTGTCACAGCCTGGACAAAGGATGGAATGTGACACTGTATCAAATGCAGCAGACAAATCAAGTAGCAGTAAGGCCTGCTGATTCGGCCTTGTCTCCCGACATTCACAGATCATCAAGGACCACCAACAAAGATGTTTTTGTGTTGTGTGCTTGTCAAAATTCTAGTCTGTACAGGTTCCAGGATTTGGTTCCTTTTCCAGAAAAACAGAGCTCAACAAACTGACATGCTTTTTGTGGATTTTCGCTGCAAAGGACAACAGAGAGACTGGGCAAAAGTTGGAATGAAGAGATTGGTCTGGGTTGGATTTCTTTAGCAGGGGGACAATCAGTGTCTTTTTCTAATCTAACTGAACACAGGTGTTAGCTAAAGAACCATTACAGACACCCGGCAAAGGTTTAGCAATTTTTGATATACCCTCTTCCCAAAGATTAGGTAGGATCAGGTACAGAGGGAGCTGAGAAGATAGAGCATGTAATGTCAATGAACTGTTGCAGGGAAAGTAGATCAAAGTGTCCAAGGCAAAGAGCAATCAGCAAATTTGCAGCATCTACAACTAAGCAATTGTTAAGGGCTCTTAACTGGGACGCACCGGGAGACTAAGGAGGGTGATCGGCTGGGGATCAAGTTTCTGGTAAAGGTTCTGTTTAGGGGGAATCATCGTGTTATTTATGGTGGTAATTTTATCTTCAAAGTAGTTCCAGAGCTTCTCTGACAATCTATGAGAGTGTTGGATGGCAAATGATGTGCACTTTGGGGAAGATAAGGACCGAACAATTCTAAAAATGTATTTCGAGGAACTTTCATCAGGTAAGATCTTTATAGCATGGAATCCTGCTTTTGCTGAGAGTACCATTTTTTATAGCATTTAAAGAAAATTTAAGCTACACTCTGGTAGAGGAGGGGTAATCAAGATCCCAATCTTTTTCCAGTTTCTTGCAGCCGCACTTGACCTCTTTCATAGAAGAAGTGAACGAAGGGGCTGAATGTCTGGCTCGATTAGGACACCTTTTTAACTGCAACACTGCATCTAGCGGAGTCAATCCACTGGGCATAGCTCCTATAATCGTCAGTTACAGAACGTAATGTGGCTTCCCTACTGTCCTACTGAGTCTATGGAGCCAGATGACATCCAAGGTCAAAGGGAGACCAGGTCAAGCAGGTTGTGAGTCCGTGTCCTACACTCCATTATGAGCTCTGGTCGTGAGGATTGAAAATCCTTCAAAGGAAAGTAGGCTGAAGTCATTAAACATTTTGCAGCATTCAATTTAAATGAAAAGTTACCTAAAGCAAAATTTATTTTCTCTAAGTGATGATCAATAGCAGTAAGTGTTCTTTGCAGAGGGCCTGTCAACTGCAACATGAGCCGTGCTGGTATTATATGCTCATGGTGAGCTAGCCTCAAGCCCCTTTCATATGTGAATAATAATCAACCACCCGCATTGACCCGTTAGCCAGATACTAACAATTTTATGGTTTTCATGCCACGTGCACATAGCTGCGGGTGGGGTGTGGGGGGGTGGTCAGGTTCTGAAGACAGAAGAACATATCAGCCTGTACATTCAAATGAAACCTCCACAGAAAATACAAAAATACCAAGCCCTTTACCCCACAATCTCCTCGATTGACACCCACCGTCCAAACTCACCATTGCTTACAATTTTCACGTAATTGTGCATTAGTAACACTGGGAGCAAATGAAGGCCTCGAATGGAAGTGACTCCTTCTGAAAACCTGTTTGCACAGGGATCTCATTTTCAACTGGAGTGATAAGGTTCATACCGTATGGATTTTTCTCTGTTTCAATTACAAGAGGTAAACTCAGTCGAAACTTAACGGGTAAAAAAAGTTCTAGTAAATTCCAGATTATGCACATTTCAGTGTGGAAAGCACCAAAATCGACATGTTGTACCCCATGTTAAGGCATAATCTCTTAACTGGGGCTCTTGATAGCAAGTGAGGAATTTCGAACTGAGGTATTGCATTTCACGAGGTTCAATAAATAACATCAAATCCTCCAGGACACTCTTAACCTAGTTCATTCGAATTTCATGAGTGGGGCGTGAAGCAGGAGCAACATTGTGATGCTTTTGCAAAATCTTCCACGATAAATAGATAAGTGTAAGTATGTGAACAGATCCTGTTTTACACTAAACGATGCCTCACAAAAATTGAAATGCTTTGCTCTAGCATTCTTGTAACAGAATAATCTTTAAGGAGAAAGATCGATTGCATGTACCATTATTTCCTTAAGGGTGCCAGGTTTATGAGCAATTGATGTTTGTGCATATAAAATTAGAAACACGAAAAACAAGCACTGGTATAGCATTAAGCATTAAACGTTTAACCCTAATAAAACGGTTAAAATGGCAGAAAAGTATGAAAAACGGGTTTTTATATATATATGCATATATATATATATCGACAAACAAGCACAGTGTTCCGTAACTCCTGGTCACTTCCACCCGAACGGGAGCGAGTGAAAAAAAACGGCGACGGGACACCACATAATTGGAGACGTGTTTGGTAATTTGTTTCCGTTACCAAAAGAAAGTCGCACTCCTAGATGCATTTTAAAAGAAAAATTTATTTGGCAACGGGTTTCAAACAACGGGTCTTCATCACGGCCATATTACAGATCAACAGTGTCCAACCACCTTTAACCCCTTCGCTGCCAGGCCTTTTCCCCCTCCTGTGCCAAGCCTTTTTTTGGCTATTTGGGGCAGTTCGCGCTTAGGCCCTCATAACTTTTTGTCCACATAAACTAGACAAGCCAAATTTGCGTCCTTTTTTCCCAACATCCTAGGGATTCTAGAGGTACCCAGACTTTGTGGGTTCCCTTGAAGTAGGCCAAGAAATTAGCCAAAATACAGTGAAAATTTCGTTTTTTTTTTTAAATGGGAAAAAGTGGCTGCAGAAGAAGGCTTGTGGTTTTTTCCCTGAAAATGGCATCAAAAAAGGGTTTGCGGTGCTAAAATCACCAGCTTCCCAGCTTTCAGGAACAGGCAGACTTGAATCAGAAAACCCAATTTTTCAACACAAATTTGGCATTTTACTGGGACATACCCCATTTTTACAATTGTTTGTGCGTTCAGCCTCCTTCCAGTCAGTGACAGAAATGGGCGTGAAACCAATGATGGATCCCAGAAACCTAAACATTTCTAAAAAGTAGACAAAATTCTGAATTCTGCAAGGGGTCATTTGTGTAGGTCCTACAAGGGTTTCCTACAGTAAATAACAACTGAAAAAGAAAAATATTGAAATTGAGGTGAAAAAAAAAAAACTTTTTCTCTACGTTTTACTCTGTAACTTTTTCCTGCAATGTCAGATTTTCGAAAGCAATATACCGTTACGTCTGCTGGACTCCTCTGGTTGCGGGGATATATAGGGCTTGTAGATTCATCAAGAACCGTAGGTACCCAGAGCCAATAAATGAGCTCCCTGCAGTGCGTTTTCACTCTATACCGGGTATACAGCAATTCATTTGCTGAAATATAAAGAGTGAAAAATAGCTATCAAGAAAACCTTTGTATTTCCAAAAAGGGCACAAGATAAGGTGTTGAGGAGCAGTGGTTATTTGCACATCTCTGAATTCTGGGGTTACCATACTAGCATGTAATGCCCCAAAACGCAACATGGACACATCACATTTTTTAAAAGAAAACACAGGTGTTTTTTGCAAAGTGCCTACCTGTAGATTTTGGCCTCTTGCTCGGCCAGCACCTAGGGAAACCTACCAAACCTGTGCATTTTTGAAAACTAGAGACCTAGGGGAATCCAAGATGGGGTGACTTGTGGGGCTCTGAGCAGGTTCTGTTACCCAGAATCCTTTGCAAACCTCAACATTTGGTTAAAAAAACACATTTTCCTCACATTTTGGTGACAGAAAGTTCTGGAATCAGAGAGGAGCCACAAATTCCCTTCCACCCAGTGTTCCCCCAAGTCTCCCGATAAAAATGATACCTCACTTGTGTGGGTAGGCCTAGCGCCCGCGACAGGAAATGCCCCAAAACGCAACATGGACACATCACATTTTTTTAAAGAAAACAGAGGTGTTTTTTGCAAAGTGCCTACCTGTAGATTTTGACCTCTAGCTCAGCCAGCACCTAGGGAAACCTACCAAACCTGTGCATTTTTGAAAACTAGAGACCAAGGGGAATCCAAGATGGGTTGACTTGTGGGGCTCCGGCCAGGTTCTGTTACCCAGAATCCTTTGCAAACCTCAAAATTTGGCTAAAAAAACACGTTTCCTCACATTTTGGTGACAGAAAGTTCTGGAATCAGAGAGGAGCCACACATTTCCTTCCACCCAGCTTTTCCCCAAGTCTCCCGATAAAAATGATACCTCACTTGTGTGGGTAGGCCTAGCGCCCGCGACAGGAAATGCCCCAAAACGCAACGTGGACACATCACATTTTTTTAAAGAAAACAGAGGTGTTTTTTGCAAAGTGCCTACCTGTAGATTTTGGCCTCTAGCTCAGCCGGCACCTAGGGAAACCTACCAACCCTGTGCATTTTTGAAAACTAGAGACCTAGGGGAATCCAAGATTAGGTGACTTGTGGGGCTCTGACCAGGTTCTGTTACCCAGAATCCTTTGCAAACCTCAAACTTTGGCTAAAAAAACACATTTTCCTCACATTTTGGTGACAGAAAGTTCTGGAATCAGAGAGGAGCCACAAGTTCCCTTCCACCCAGCGTTCCCCCAAGTCTCCCGATAAAAATGATACCTCACTTGTGTGGGTAGGCCTAGCGCCCGCGACAGGAAATGCCCCAAAACGCAAAGTGGACACATCACATTTTTTGAAAGAAAACAGAGGTGTTTTTTGCAAAGTGCCTACCTGTAGATTTTGGCCTCTAGCTCAGCCGGCACCTAGGGAAACCTACCAAACCTGTGCATTTCTGAAAACTAGAGACCTAGGGGAATCCAAGATGGGGTGACTTGTGGGGCTCTGACCAGGTTCTGTTACCCAGAATCCTTTGCAAACCTCAAAATTTGGCTAAAAAAACACGTTTTAGTCACATTTTGGTGACAGAAAGTTCTGGAATCAGAGAGGAGCCACAAATTTCCTTCCACCTAGTGTTCCCCCAAGTCTCCCGATAAAAATGATACCTCACTTGTGTGGGTAGGCCTAGCGCCCGCAACAGGAAATGCCCAAAACGCAGCATGGACACATCACATTTTTTTAAAGAAAACAGAGGTGTTTTTTGCAACGTGCCTACCTGTAGATTTTGACCTCTAGCTCATCCAGCACCTAGGGAAACCTACCAAACCTGTGCATTTTTTAAAACTAGAGACCAAGGGGAATCCAAGATGGGGTGACTTGTGGGGCTCCGGCCAGGTTCTGTTACCCAGAATCCTTTGCAAACCTCAAAATTTGGCTAAAAAAACACGTTTTCCTCACATTTTGGTGACAGAAAGTTCTGGAATCAGAGAGGAGCCACAAATTTCCTTCCACCCAGCTTTTCCTTAAGTCTCCCGATAAAAATGATACCTCACTTGTGTGGGTAGGCCTAGCGCCTGCGACAGGAAATGCCCCAAAACGCAACGTGGACACATCACATTTTTTTAAAGAAAACAGAGGTGTTTTTTGCAAAGTGCCTACCTGTAGATTTTGGCCTCTAGCTCAGTCGGCACCTAGATAAACCTACCAAACCTGTGCATTTTTTTAAACTAGAGACCTAGGGGAATCCAAGATGGGGTGACTTGTGGGGCTCTGACCAGGTTCTGTTACCCAGAATCCTTTGCAAACCTCAAACTTTGGCTAAAAAAACAATTTTTCCTCAAATTTTGGTGACAGAAAGTTCTGGAATCAGAGAGGAGCCACAAATGTCCTTCCACCCAGCGTTCCACCAAGTCTCCCGATAAAAATGATACCTCACTTGTGTGGGTAGGCCTAGCGCCCGCAACAGGAAATGCCCCAAAACGCAACATGGACACATCACATTTTTTGAAAGAAAACAGAGGTGTTTTTTGCAAAGTGCCTACCTGTAGATTTTGGCCTCTAGCTCAGCCGGCACCTAGGGAAACCTACCAAACCTGTGCATTTTTGAAAACTAGAGACCTAGGGGAATCCAAGATGGGGTGACTTGTGGGGCTCTGACCAGGTTCTGTTACCCAGAATCCTTTGCAAACCTCAAAATTTGGCTAAAAAAACACGTTTTACTCACATTTTGGTGACAGAAAGTTCTGGAATCAGAGAGGAGCCACAAATTTCCTTTCACCCAGCTTTTCCCCAAGTCTCCCGATAAAAATGATACCTCACTTGTGTGGGTAGGCCTAGCGCCCGCAACAGGAAATGCCCCAAAACGCAACGTGGACACATCACATTTTTTTAAAGAAAACAGAGGTGTTTTTTGCAAAGTGCCTACCTGTAGATTTTGGCCTCTAGCTCAGCCGGCACCTAGGGAAACCTACCAAACCTGTGCATTTCTGAAAACTAGAGACCTAGGGGAATCCAAGATGGGGTGACTTGTGGGGCTCTGACCAGGTTCTGTTACCCGGAATCCTTTGCAAACCTCAAACTTTGGCTCACAAAACACATTTTCCGCAAATTTTGGTGACAGAAAGTTCTGGAATCAGAGAGAAGCCACAAATTTCCTTCCACCCAGCGTTCCACCAAGTCTCCCGATAAAAATGATGCCTCACTTGTGTGGGTAGGCCTAGCGCCCGCAACAGGAAATGCCCCAAAATGCAACGTGGACACATCAATTTTTTTTAAAGAAAACAGAGGTGTTTTTTGCAAAGTGCCTACCTGTAGATTTTGGCCTCTAGCTCAGCCGGCACCTAGGGAAACCTACCAAACCTGTGCATTTTTGAAAACTAGAGACCTAGGGGAATCCAAGATGGGGTGACTTGTGGGGCTCTGACCAGGTTCTGTAACCCAGAATCCTTTGCAATCCTCAAAATTTGGCTAAAAAAACACATTTTCCTCACATTTTGGTGACAGAAAGTTCTGGAATCAGAGAGGAGCCACAAATTTCCTTCCACCCAGCGTTCCCCCAAGTCTCCCGATAAAAATGATACCTCACTTGTGTGGGTAGGCCTAGCGCCCGCGACAGGAAATGCCCCAAAACGCAACGTGGACACATCACATTTTTTTAAAGAAAACAGAGGTGTTTTTTGCAAAGTGCCTACCTGTAGATTTTGGCCTCTAGCTCAGCCGGCACCTAGGAAAACCTACCAACCCTGTGCATTTTTTAAAACTAGAGACCTAGGGGAATCCAAGATGAGGTGACTTGTGGGGCTCTGACCAGGTTCTGTTACCCAGAATCCTTTGCAAACCTCAAACTTTGGCTAAAAAAACACATTTTCCTCAAATTTTGGTGACAGAAAGTTCTAGAATCAGAGAGGAGCCACAAATTTCCTTCCACCCAGCGTTCCCCCAAGTCTCCCGATAAAAATGATACCTCACTTGTGTGGGCAGGCCCAGCGCCCGCGACAGGAAATGCCCCAAAACGCAATGTGGACACATCACATTTTTTGAAAGAAAACAGAGGGTTTTTTTGCAAAGTGCCTACCTGTAGATTTTGGCCTCTAGCGCAGCCGGCACCTAGGGAAACCTACCAAACCTGTGCATTTTTGAAAACTAGAGACCTAGGGGAATCCAAGATGGGGTGACTTGTGGGGCTCTGACCAGGTTCTGTTACCCAGAATCCTTTGCAAACCTCAAAATTTGGCTAAAAAAACACGTTTTAGTCACATTTTGGTGACAGAAAGTTCTGGAATCAGAGAGGAGCCACAAATTTCCTTCCACCCAGCGTTCCCCCAAGTCTCCCGATAAAAATGATACCTCACTTGTGTGGGTAGGCCTAGCGCCCGCGACAGGAAATGCCCCAAAACGCAACGTGGACACATCACATTTTTTGAAAGAAAAAAGAGGTGTTTTTTGCAAAGTGCCTACCTGTAGATTTTGGCCTCTAGCTCAGCCGGCACCTAGGGAAACCTACCAACCCTGTGCATTTTTGAAAACTAGAGACCTAGGGGAATCCAAGATTAGGTGACTTGTGGGGCTCTGACCAGGTTCTGTTACCCAGAATCCTTTGCAAACCTCAAAATTTGGCTAAAAAAACACATTTTCCTCACATTTTGGTGACATAAAGTTCTGGAATCAGAGAGGAGCCACAAATTTCCTTCCACCCAGCTTTTCCCCAAGTCTCCCGATAAAAATGATACCTCACTTGTGTGGGTAGGCCTAGCGCCCGCGACAGGAAATGCCCCAAAACGCAACGTGGACACATCACATTTTTTTAAAGAAAACAGAGGTGTTTTTTGCAAAGTGCCTACCTGTAGATTTTGGCCTCTAGCTCAGCCGGCACCTAGGGAAACCTACCAACCCTGTGCATTTTTGAAAACTATAGACCTAGGGGAATCCAAGATGAGGTGACTTGTGGGGCTCTGACCAGGTTCTGTTACCCAGAATCCTTTGCAAACCTCAAACTTTGGCTCACAAAACACATTTTCCTCAAATTTTGGTGACAGAAAGTTCTAGAATCAGAGAGGAGCCACAAATTTCCTTCCACCCAGCGTTCCCCCAAGTCTCCCGATAAAAATGATACCTCACTTGTGTGGGTAGGCCTAGCGCCCGCGACAGGAAATGCCCCAAAACGCAAAGTGGACACATCACATTTTTTGAAAGAAAACAGAGGTGTTTTTTGCAAAGTGCCTACCTGTAGATTTTGGCCTCTAGCTCAGCCGGCACCTAGGGAAACCTACCAAACCTGTGCATTTCTGAAAACTAGAGACCTAGGGGAATCCAAGTTGGGGTGACTTGTGGGGCTCTGACCAGGTTCTGTTACCCAGAATCCTTTGCAAACCTCAAAATTTGGCTAAAAAAACACGTTTTAGTCACATTTTGGTGACAGAAAGTTCTGGAATCAGAGAGGAGCCACAAATTTCCTTCCACCCAGCTTTTCCCCAAGTCTCCCGATAAAAATGATACCTCACTTGTGTGGGTAGGCCTAGCGCCCGCGACAGGAAATGCCCCAAAACGCAACGTGGACACATCACATTTTTTTAAAGAAAACAGAGGTGTTTTTTGCAAAGTGCCTACCTGTAGATTTTGGCCTCTAGCTCAGTCGGCACCTAGGGAAACCTACCAAACCTGTGCATTTTTGAAAACTAGAGACCAAGGGGAATCCAAGATGGGGTGACTTGTGGGGCTCCGGCCAGGTTCTGTTACCCAGAATCCTTTGCAAACCTCAAAATTTGGCTAAAAAAACACGTTTTCCTCAAATTTTGGTGACAGAAAGTTCTAGAATCAGAGAGGAGCCACAAATTTCCTTCCACCCAGCGTTCCCCCAAGTCTCCCGATAAAAATGATACCTCACTTGTGTGGGTAGGCCTAGCGCCCGCAACAGGAAATGCCCCAAAACGCAAAGTGGACACATCACATTTTTTGAAAGAAAACAGGTGTTTTTTGCAAAGTGCCTACCTGTAGATTTTGGCCTCTAGCTCAGCCGGCACCTAGGGAAACCTACCAAACCTGTGCATTTTTGAAAACTAGAGACCTAGGGGAATCCAAGATGGGGTGACTTGCGGGGCTCTGACCAGGTTCTGTTACCCAGAATCCTTTGCAAACCTCAAAATTTGGCTAAAAAAACACGTTTTACTCACATTTTGGTGACAGAAAGTTCTGGAATAAGAGAGGAGCCACAAATTTCCTTCCACCCAGCTTTTCCCCAAGTCTCCCGATAAAAATGATACCTCACTTGTGTGGGTAGGCCTAGCGCCCGCGACAGGAAATGCCCCAAAACACAACGTGGACACATCACATTTTTTTAAAGAAAACAGAGGTGTTTTTTGCGAAGTGCCTACCTGTAGATTTTGGCCTCTAGCTCAGCCGGCACCTAGTGAAACCTACCAAACCTGTGCATTTTTTAAAACTAGAGAACTAGGGGAATCCAAGATGGGTTGACTTGTGGGGCTCTGACCAGGTTCTGTTACCCGGAATCCTTTGCAAACCTCAAACTTTGGCTCATAAAAAACATTTTCCTCAAATTTTGGTGACAGAAAGTTCTGGAATCAGAGAGGAGCCACAAATGTCCTTCCACCCAGCGTTCCACCAAGACTCCCGATAAAAATGATACCTCACTTGTGTGGGTAGGCCTAGCGCCCGCGACAGGAAATGCCCCAAAAACGCAACGTGGACACATCACATTTTTTTAACCACTTCGCTGCCAGGCCTTTTCCCCCTCCTGTGCCAGGCCTTTTTTTGCCTATTTGGGGCAGTTTGCGCTTAGGCCCGCATAACTTTTTGTCCACATAAGCTAACCAAGCCAAATTTGCGTCCTTTTTTTCCAACATCCTAGGGATTCTGGAGGTACCCAGACTTTGTGGGTTCCCCTGAAAGAGGCCAAGAAATTGGCCAAAATACAGGGACATTTTTGTTTTTTTCAAAAAAATTGGAAAAAGTGGCTGCAGAAGAAGGCTTGTGGTTTTTCCCCTGAAAATGGCATCAACAAAGGGTTTGCGGTGCTAAACTCAGCAGCTTCCCAGCTTTCAGGAACAGGCAGACTTGAATCAGAAAACCCAATTTTTCAACACAATTTTGGCATTTTCCTGGGACATACCCCATTTTTGCAATTTTTTGTGCTTTCAGCCTCCTTCCAGTCAGTGACAGAAATGGGCATGAAACCAATGCTGGATCCCAGAAACCTAAACATTTCTGAAACCTAGACAAAATTCTGAATTCAGCAAGGGGTCATTTGTGTAGATCCTACAAGGGTTTCCTACAGAAAATAACAACTGAAAAAGAAAGATATTGAAATTTAGGTGAAAAAAACATAAATGTTTCTCTACGTTTTACTCTGTAACTTTTCCCTGCAATGTCAGATTATCGAAAGCAATATACCGTTACGTCTGCTGGACTCCTCTGGTTGCGGGGATATATAGGGCTTGTAGGTTCATCAAGAACCCGAGGAACCCAGAGCCAATAAATGAGCTGCACCCTGACATGCGTTTTCATTCTATAACGGGTATACAGCCATTCATTTGCTGAAATATAAAGAGTAAAAAATTGCTATCAAGAAAACCTTTGTATTTCCAAAAAGGGCACAAGATAAGGTGTTGAGGAGCAGTGGTTATTTGCACATCTCTGAATTCCGGGGTGACCATACTTGCATGTGAATTACAGGGCTTTTCTCAAATAGATGTCTTTTTTACACACTCTCCTATATTTGGAAGGAAAAAATGTAGAGAAAGACAAGGGGCAATAACACTTGTTTTGCTAATCTATGTTCCCCCAAGTCTCCCGATAAAAATGATACCTCACTTGTGTGGGTAGGCCTAGCGCCCGCGACAGGAAACGCCCCAAAGCGCAACGTGGACACATCCAAATTTTTGGAAGACAACAGAGGTGTTTTTTGCGAAGTGCCTACCTGTAGATTTTGGCCTCTAGCTCAGCCGGCACCTAGGGAAACCTACCAAACCTGTGCATTTCTGAAAACTAGAGACCTAGGGGAATCCAAGGAGGGGTGACTTGCGGGGCTCGGACCAGGTTCTGTTACCCAGAATCCTTTGCAAACCTCAAAATTTGGCTAAAAAAACATATGTTCCTCACATTTCTGTGGCAGAAAGATCTGGAATCTGAGAGGAGCCACAAATTTCCTTTCACCCAGCGTTCCCCCAAGTCTCCCGATAAAAATGATACCTCACTTGTGTGGGTAGGCCTAGCGCCCGCAACAGGAAACGCCCCAAAGCGCAACATGGACACATCCAAATTTTTGGAAGACAACAGAGGTGATTTTTGCGAAGTGCCTACCTGTAGATTTTGGCCTCTAGCTCAGCCGGCACCTAGGGAAACCTACCAAACCTGTGCATTTCTGAAAACTAGAGACCTAGGGGAATCCAAGGAGGGGTGAGTTGCGGGGCTCGGACCAGGTTCTATTACCCAGAATCCTTTGCAAACCTCAAAATTTGGCTAAAAAAACACATGTTCCTCACATTTCTGTGTCTGAAAGTTCTGGAATCTGAGAGGAGCCACAAATTTCCTTCCACCCAGCGTTGCCCCAAGTCTCCCGATAAAAATGATACCTCACTTGTGTGGGTAGGCCTAGTGCCGGCGACAGGAAACACCCCAAAGCGCAACGTGGACACATCCTAAATTTTGGAAAAAAACAGAGGTGTTTTTTGCGAAGTGCCTACCTGTAGATTTTGGCCTCTAGCTCAGCCGGCACCTAGGAAAACCTACCAAACCTGTGCATTTCTGAAAACTAGAGACCTAGGGGAATCCAAGGAGGGGTGACTTGCGGGGCTCGGACCAGGTTCTGTTACCCAGAATCCTTTGCAAACCTCAAAATTTGGCTAAAAAAACACATGTTCCTCACATTTCTGTGGCAGAAAGTTCTGGAATCTGAGAGGAGCTACAAATTTCCTTCCACCCAGCGTTCCCCCAAGTCTCCCGATAAAAATGATACCTCACTTGTGTGGGTAGGCCTAGTGCCGGCGACAGGAAACACCCCAAAGCGCAACGTGGACACATCCTAAATTTTGGAAAAAAACAGAGGTGTTTTTTGCGAAGTGCCTACCTGTAGAGTTTGGCCTCTAGCTCATCCGGCACCTAGGGAAACCTACCAAACCTGTGCATTTCTGAAAACTAGAGACCTAGGGGAATCCAAGGAGGGGTGACTTGCGGGGCTCGGACCAGGTTCTGTTACCCAGAATCCTTTGCAAACCTCAAAATTTGGCTAATAAAACACATGTTCCTCACATTTCGGTGACAGAAAGTTCTGGAATCTAAGAGGAGCCACAAATTTCCATCCACCCAGCGTTCCCCCAAGTCTCCCGATAAAAATGATACCTCACTTGTGTGGGTAGGCCTAGCGCCCGCGACAGGAAATGGCCCAAAACACAACCTGGACACATCACATTTTTTCATAGAAAACAGGGCCTACCTGTGGATTTTGGCCTCTAGCTCAGCCGGCACCTGGGGAAACCTAGCAAACCAGCGCATTTTTGAAAACTAGAAACCCAGGGGAATCCAAGATGGGGTGAATTGTGGGGCTCTGACCAGGTTCTGTTACCCAGAATCCTTTGCAAACCTCAAATTTTGGCTAAAAAAACATGTTTTCCTCACATTTCAGTGACAGAAAGTTCTGGAATCTGAGAGGAGCCACAAATTTCCTTCCACCTAGCGTTCCCCCAAGTCTCCCGATAAAAATGATACCTCACTGGTGTGGGTAGGCCTAGCGCCCGCGACAGGAAATGGCCCAAAACACAACGTGGACACATCACATTTTTTCATAGAAAACAGTGCCTACCTGTGGATTTTGGCCTCTAGCTCAGCCGGGCCCAGGGGGGGCAGAAATGGCCTAAAATAAATTTGTCCCCCACCCCCCAACCCCCCTGCCCCCCGGGAGCGACCCTTGCCTATGGGGTCGCCCCCCCTTGCGTGACATTGGTGCCAAAAAAAAAATCCCCGGTGCCTAGTGGTTTCTGCCCCCCTTGGGGGCAGATTGACCTACAATCGGCCAATCTGCCCCCAAGGGGGGCAGAAATGGTCTAAATACAATTTGCCCCCCAGGGGAGCGACCCTTGCCTAATGGGTCGCTCCCCATCTCTACAAAAACAAACAAACAAACAAAAAAAAAACACAAAAAAAACAATTTGCCCTGGCGCCTAGAGGTTTCTGCCCCCCCCGGGGGCAGATCGGCCTAATACCAATAGGCCGATCTGCCCCCAGGGGGGGCAGAAATGGCCTAAAATAAATTTGCCCCCCCAACCCCCCCGGGGAGCGACCCTTGCCTGCAAGGTCGCTCCCCTTGCGTGACGGCGCAAAAAAAAGATCCCTGGTGCCTAGTGGTTTCTGCCCCCCTTGGGGGCAGATTGACCTACAATCGGCCAATCTGCCTCCAAGGGGAGCAGAAATGGTCTAAATACAATTTGCCCCCCAGGGGAGCGACCCTTGCCTAATGCATCGCTCCCCATCTCTAAAAAAACAAACAAACAAAAACAAAACCCACACAAAAAAAAAATTGCCCTGGCGCCTAAAGGTTTCTGCCCCCCCCCGGGGGCAGATCGGCCTAATACCAATAGGCCGATCTGCCCCCAGGGGGGCAGAAATGGCCTAAAATAAATTTGCCCCCCCACCCCCCCGGGGAGCGACCCTTGCCTGCAAGGTCGCTCCCCTTGCGTGACGGCGCAAAAAAAAGATCCCTGGTGCCTAGTGGTTTCTGCCCCCATTGGGGGCAGATTGACCTACAATCGGCCAATCTGCCCCCAAAGGGGGCAGAAATGGTCTAAATACAATTTGCTCCCCAGGGGAGCGACCCTTGCCTAATGCGTCGCTCCCCATCTCTAAAAAAACAAACAAACAAAAAAAAAAACACAAAAAAACTATTTGCCCAGGCGTCTAGAGGTTTCTGCCCCCCCTGTGGGCAGATTGGCCTAATACTAATAGGCCGATCTGCCCCCAGGGGGGGCAGAAATGGCCTAAAATAAATTTGCCCCCCTCACCCCCCCCCCCGGGGAGCGACCCTTGCCTACAAGGTCGCTCCCCTTGCGTGACGGCGCAAAAAAAAGATCCCTGGTGCCTAGTGGTTTCTGCCCCCCTTGGGGGCAGATTGACCTAAAATCGGCCGATCTGCCCCCAAAGCGGGCAGAAATGGCCTAAATACAATTTGCCCCTCCAGGGGAGCGACCCTTGCCTAAGGGGACGCTCCCCATCTGTAAAACACAACAACAACAAAAATCCCTGGTGCCTAGTGGTTTCTGCCCCCCGTGGGGGCAGATCGGCCTAATAAAAATAGGCTGATCTGCCCCCATGGGGGGCAGAAATGGCCTAAAATAAATTTTCCCCCCATGGGAATGACCCTTGCCTAAGGGGTCGCTCCCCTTACGTGAAAAACAAACAAACAAAAAAAACTCCCTGGTGTCTAGTGGTATCTGCCCCCCTTGGGGGCAGATTGGCCTCATAAAAATAAGCCAATCTGCCCCCAAAGGGGGCAGAAATGGCCTAAATATAATTTCCCCCCTATGGGAGCGACCCTTGCCTAAGGGGTCGCATCCCACACCTAAAACACAAAAGAAAACAAATCAAAAAAAAAAGAAAAAAAAAAGTATCCCTGGTGTCTAGAGGTTTCTGCCCCCCCTGGGGGCAGATCGGCCTATTATTAGGCCGATCTGCCCCCAGGGGGGGCAGAAAAGGCCTTAAAAAAAAATGACCCCCTGGGAGTGACCCTTGCCCAAGGGGTCGCTCCCTTCTGTCAATTACATCTAAAAAAAAAAAAAAATCCCTGGTGTCTAGTGGGGTTTCAAAAGCCGGATTGCAAGCAATCCGGCTTTTGAAACCCTCGGAGAGACTTCAAAGGGAAGGAAATACATTTCCTTCCCTTTGAAGCCCCTCCGGGCCTCCCCGCCGTGATCGAAAGAGAAATGCTGAGCATTTCTCTTTCGATCGCGCTGGAAGCTCTGCTTCCAGCGCGATGGGGGAGGTTGTGTGATTGTCAGCGCGCGCTCGCGCGCTGACGTCACAGGGGGGGGTGGGGGAGAGGTCGGGGGTTGAAGGGGAAGGGATTCCCCGGTCAGCCCTGACCTAGGGGGGTGTGGGGGCGGCCCTCGGGAGGAGCGCTAGCGCTTCTCCCGAGGGCAGCATTGCGGACGTAATGGTTACGTCCATGGCGCCACACGGGCGCTGCCATGGACGTAACCATTACGTCCGTGGCGGGGAAGGGGTTAAAGAAAACAGAGGTGTTTTTTGCAAAGTGCCTACCTGTAGATTTTGGCCTCTAGCTCAGCCGGCACCTAGGGAAACCTACCAACCCTGTGCATTTTTGAAAACTAGAGACCTAGGGGAATCCAAGATGGGGTGACTTGTGGGGCTCTGACCAGGTTCTGTTACCCAGAATCCTTTGCAAACCTCAAAATTTGGCTAAAAAAACACGTTTTACTCACATTTTGGTGACAGAAAGTTCTGGAATCAGAGAGGAGCCACAAATTTCCTTCCACCTAGCGTTCCCCCAAGTCTCCCGATAATTATGATACCTCACTTGTGTGGGTAGGCCTAGCGCCCGCAACAGGAAATGCCCCAAAACGCAAAGTGGACACATCACATTTTTTTAAAGAAAACAGAGGTGTTTTTTGCAAAGTGCCTACCTGTAGATTTTGGCCTCTAGCTCAGCCGGCACTTAGGGAAACCTACCAAACTGTGCATTTTTGAAAACTAGAGACCTAGTGGAATCCAAGATGGGGTGACTTGTGGGGCTCTGACCAGGTTCTGTTCCCCAGAATCCTTTGCAAACCTCAAAATTTGGCTAAAAAAACACATTTTCCTCACATTTTGGTGACAGAAAGTGCTGAAATCAGAGAGAAGCCACAAATTTCCTTCCACCCAGCGTTCCCCCAAGTCTCCCGATAAAAATGATACCTCACTTGTGTGGGTAGGCCTAGCGCCCGCCACAGGAAATGGCCCAAAACACATCGTGGACACTTCACATTTTTTCATAGAAAACAGTGCCTACCTGTGGATTTTGGCCTCTAGCTCAGCCGGCACCTGGGGCGACCTAGCAAACCAGCGCATTTTTGAAAACTAGAAACCCAGGGGAATCCAAGATGGGGTGACTTGTGGGGCTCTGACCAGGTTCTGTTACCCAGAATCCTTTGCAAACCTCAAAATGTGGATAAAAAAACACATTTTCCTCACATTTCGGTGACAGATAGTTCTGGAATCTGAGAGGAGCCACAAATTTCCTTCCACCCAGTGTTCCCCCAAGTCTCCCTATAAAAATGATACCTCACTTGTGTGGGTAGGCATAGCGCCCGCAACAGGAGATGGCCCAAAACACAACGTGGACACATCACATTTTTTCATAGAAAACAGTGCCTACCTGTGGATTTTGGCCTCTAGCTCAGCCGGCCCCAGGAGGGGCAGAAATGGCCTCAAATAAATTTGTACCCCATCCCCCAAACGCCCTCTCCCCCAGGAGCGACCCTTGCCTACGGGGTCGCTCCCCCTGCGTGACATTGGCGGCAAAAAAAAAATCCCCGGTGCCTAGTGGTTTCTGCCCCCTTGGGGGCAGATTGACCTAAAATCGGCCAATCTGCCCCCAAGGGGGGCAGAAATGGTCTAAATACAATTTTCCCCCCAGGGGAGCGACCATTGCCTAATGGGTCGCTCCCCATCTCTGAAAAAACAAACAAACAAAAAAAAACACAAACAAAAAATTTGCCCTGGCGCCTAGAGGTTTCTGCCCCCCCTGGGGGCAGATCGGTCTAATAACAATAGGCCGATCTACCCCCAGGGGGGGTAGAAATGGCCTAAAATAAATTTGCCCCCCCAACCTCCCCCGGGAGCGACCCTTGCCTACGGGGTCGCTCCCCCTGTGTGACATTGGCGCCCAAAAAAAAAATCCCCGGTGCCTAGTGGTTTCTGCCCCTAGGGGGCAGATTGACCTAAAATCAGCCAATCTGCCCCCAAGGGGGGCAGAAATGGTCTAAATACAATTTGCCCCCCAGGGGAGCGACCCTTGCCTAATGGGTCGCTCCCCATCTCTGAAAAAACAAACAAACCAAAAAAAAACACAAAAAAAAAATTTGCCCTGGCGCCTAGAGGTTTCTGCCCCCCCTGGGGGCAGACCGGCCTAATAACAATAACAGCAGAGCTTCCAGCGAGATAGGGGAGACCATGTGACAAACCAGTGCGCGCTCGCGTGCTGACGTCACACTTGTGGTCGGGGGTGGAAGGGGAAGGGCTTCCCCTTCCATCCCTGACTTGGGGGGGTGGGGGGAAGCACACAGATGGAGTGAGAGCGCTCCCTCTGGGCTGTGTGCCGAGGACGTAGTGGTTACGTCCTCGGCACAGCAGCACTGTGCCGAAGGACGTAACCAGTACGTCCTCGGCACAGAACCGGTTAAAAACATTCAAACAAACAATAGAAATGGTAGAAAGACCTAACATTTTGTGGTCTCATAAAGGCTCTGTTTGTGTCTTTTCAAAACCATGTTAAAAATAATTTTATCCACCCATCTTCCAAAACATAATATAAATAAATACCTTACAAAATATATATATATTCATATATAATTATAAATATTGTTTCAATCTTTTCATATCTTCACAAATCATGTAATACAAGAGTATAGTTTCTTAATTTGTACAGTCTAGTCAGAGCCATCATTTCATGATAATATACAGATTTCATTTATATCCTTTCGAAGATATCTTCAAAATAAATGTTTTTCATCCTGTTTCACCTTCTTCCAAGACATGATATAATAAATACATCCCATACAAAAATATATTAATGCATAATTCATAACTATTTTCATATCCTGCCAAGTGGCTAAATCAGATTCCATAGCAAAATCAATTTTTCATAATTATTTCACAAACAGCCTTTATGGCCAAGTGACGTTATGACGCCCACACCTACCAAATTCGTTTAAATCGAGTAAGAAAATTGTCTCAAAACCAAAGTGCCACTACTGATACTAAATTAGCAGATTGAAAAACTACACAGAAGTAAAATAAAATTAACATAATAAATCCCTATCCCAAAAAAATCCTTTCCTCATAATTTTTCTGTATACATTTTCTTGAACATGAGTACTGGACTTTGAGATTAATCTAAGAGTCAGTCTAATTATACCTATAACTATAAGGAAAGAAGATACCACAAAGAAAAAATAAATAAAATTGCAACAATCATTATATAAACTGTCCTATTATGAAGGATACAATACAAAGTGCGGCATTCCCAGAGATTTTTCAAATTGAAAGAAAGAAGACTACTGCCCAATATGGACCTGAAGTTCTTGATCGCAGTTCAAACCGGCATTAAACTTAGTATGCTCAGATTCCATTCGCCTCATCTTTCTCACTATGCCTCACCTCACAAATGAGAAGGGGGGCCCTTTTGGAACCCCTGTAACCCTGGGGACAACCAGGTTCCCGGGCTATCTTCACATTGGAGGGGGGGCCGTGCGGCCCTGCGGACCGCCACCCCCCAGAGCCAGCTCCTGGCATATCCCGTGGTGCCCGCCCCAGGACATAGCTGTTTGGTGTGGCTTGGCTGCAGCTTTTACAGCCAAGCCACAGCAAACACTCCACTTTTTAACAGCAGGACCTATAAAGGAGGTGTTGCTGTAAAAAAGTGGGGCTTTCATCTCTGCCCCCTCCACGAGTGAAGGGAACAGAGATGAAAAGCTGCAGCAAGAATGGAGCTGCTGTTAAAAGCAGTTCCTTGCTTGCTGAAGCAATGGTACCGCGGGGATAAACCTGGAGGCTTATCCGCGGTGCCAGATAGCCCATAAATGACATTTTCCTAAATAATAAAAAATAAATAAATATGAAGGGACCGTGGGGGAGCCCTTGATGGCTCATGGTACCAGATAGCCCATAAAGGCCTAAAAAAAGAGAAAGCAGTAGCTCAGTGTCACTGAGCATTCAGGGTTCGAGTCCAGCCAGACTCGCTTCCCACATTTTTCTTTTTTTTTAAGTACAACTTATTTTAATTTTTAAAAATGACAGATATATTTTTTATTTTAAATTGTGCAGAAATATCTCATTCTAGGTATATCATACATCAAAGCCTAAAGAACTTGCTGTCACTCTTCCTGTAACTTTCTCTCTCTCTCACTGTCTCTCTTTCAATTAATTTCTCCCACTAACACACCCACTCAGTCACTTAGGCACCCGCTCACAGACCCACTTATACACTAATGCACCCATTCACAAGCCCAGTCAGACCATCACGCACCCACTCACAGATCCACTCAGATAGTTACGCACCCACTCACAGACCCAGTTAAACTGTCACACACCCACTCACAGACCGACTGACAGCCTCATGCACCCAGTCACAGACCCACGCACACACTGATGCATCCACTAAAACACTAATGTATACACTCTCACAGCCAGACAGACAGTCTCACAGCCACTCTCACCCCCAGATACACCCTCTCACACCTATTATCACACCCAGAGAGGCTGCAGCCATCTCCCACCATGCACTACCACAGGGCCGTGCACAGCATGCAGTTGGGGGGTTAGCTGCAGGGTCTGGCTGCAGGAAAGGTCTTGCTGGCAACCTCTGCTGAGCCTGGGTGAAGGCTGTGCACAGTGCAAAGTTGGGTGCTTGAAGGCCTTGCACGGCGGTGGTTGGATAACATATAGCAATGGAAATTACTATACGTTAAAAAAAACATAGAAATTGACTGAAAAAATCAAAGGTTACAGGGAAGTTATAGTTAGGAAATAGAATTACTAATTGTACTAATTAACCCACAAATTACAGCATTCATGGCAGCTTTGATATCATTGATAATATCAAAGTGATATTTCTTGTGATCCAGTGAGACTTGCAGAATTGAAAAAAAAAAAATGCCAGCCAGGACGCATTTAAAACTCTGATGCCTCTGTGAACCAGCTGCATGCCTCCCCTCCCCAAGCCTCCAAAGTCCCCGTGAGACAACCCCAAGTGCTGAAAACTCTTTATATGGGGAGGGGAGATGGACAGCCCCCCTCCTTGAGCCTTTGGGGGGCTCCGGGGAGGTCACCCCTGGGGTCGCAATGTACAAAAATGGGGAGGGGGCCGTGGTGCCCCCGTCGTCGAGCCTCAAGAGACCATGGGGAGCCCACGTCGGAAAAGAATAAAAAAAAAATGGGGAGGGGGCCCCACACACCCCTCTCCGAGCCTGAAAAGGCCCCAGGAGAGCAACCCTGGTGCTGATATCTTTAAGGAAACAAGGCCCCCCTCCTGAGTCATTAATGGCCCCACGGACACCATCTATACCGGTCTGGCTTAGATGCCACCCCCAGGATACAGCAGTTTCCCTGCCTGCAGCGGAGCACACAGGGAAACCTGTGTTTGCTCTTGCTTGGTAGAGGATGTTTTTTAATCTTTATGTGCCCCCCTCCCCATAAAAAGTACACCAGGACTCGGAGATGAGGTCCCCAGTGCCAAAATCGTCCCAAGAAAGGGGCCATGTGTGCCCACTCCCCTTTATTTAGAAGAGTGGCCCTGGGGAATGGGGTCTCCTGGGCCGAACAAGTCTTGGGGGGCACATGGCGCCCCCTCTCTTTTATTTGAATAAGTCTCCCTGGGGGAATGGGTTCTGCTGGACAGAAACAGCTCAAAGAGTGGGCTCACACGGCCCCACCTCCCCTTAAATTAAGAAAAACAGCCCTGGGGAATGTGGTCACCAGCGCCAGGCCCTATGGCCAACCCCCTACTATAACTCACCTAAATGCATGTACTATTTAGAACATATAAAAAAAAGCATTTAGATAACATTAATAAAGAAGACGTAACATTGAAGCATAATATGTACACATCAAAATATATATTCACTTACTACATCCATAAACAGTGAGTTATAATTATTTAAATGTTTGGTGATGGTAAGTGATATGGTAATAGAAAGGACAAACTACATTACAAAATAAATTAGCAAAATGACGGTTTTAATTAGAAGCTATGACTATGATATTTCTCATGTTTGTGTAGTTTAAAAGTGTTGGTGAGAATTAGTAATGCCCAACAATGGGTTTTTAGAACATTTTTTATGTTTGAGGTTGCATTAATTGTTCCGTAAAGTTTTTTTTACTTGGTATTTTTTATTTTTGGCCTTTAGTTTGCCAAAATTCATGTAGCCCAAATTTCTTAGTAAGTGCCTATAATAATAATATGTTACAAATATTGGAATGTAAGTTGTGAACTTTAAAAAATAATAGTACAGATCAGGGTATAGGTTATATATGTTTTTAATTTTTTCAACAATACCGCTGTACTTACTCAGTAGTATTGTGGTACTCCATGATTGTGACATTGATTCTGAGAAGATCTTGCCAGCCAATAAGAAGCTTGTTTTCTATTGGTTCTGTACTGGTTCAGAGCTATTCACAACTGTGCATCTTGTGCCGCTTTTGGACAGGAGTTTTTGCAGAGATGGCAGAAAGACCTCAACCTGCTGCAGCTGGTCCAGATACTTTGGAGGGTGAATAGGATGGGATTGCTATGGAAGAGCAGGAGTTAGAGCATTGCAGGAAGTTGAAGGAGTCAGTTCTCTGGCTGTTCTTCCAGCTGGGTAGAACAATGTTAATGCCCGGAAACTAAGTTGTTGCCTATGCAACAAAGTTATTTCTCGGGGGACCTGGCAACAGCATTCCCATCAATCAATCAATCAGTAGATTTTTAGAGCGCTACTTATCACCCATGAGGGTATCCATGCACTGGCAGGGTCCAGTTGATTAGCCGAATAGCCAGGTTGTAGGGATCTTCGGAACTCTGGAAGACCAGAGATGAAAGGGTAGCTCATTCTATATCTTCACTGCTGGGTAGGAGAATGAGCGACCTCCACATCTGCTACGTGAGATGTGAGGGGAGAGGGTTAGAGAAAGGGATGTGGAATGGAGGTGTCTGGTGGGCTGATGGAAGTTCAGGCGATGGATCAAGTAGGCGGGTCCGCTGTTGTGTAGGGCCTTGTATGAATGGATCACGAGCTTGAACTGATCTCTTTTCTGTACAGGGAGCCAGTGGAGTTCCCTAAGGTAGCGGAAGATGTGGGTTCATCTAGGGAGATCCAGAACAAGTCTGTCTGCAGCATTCTGTATGGCCTGCAATTGGAGGAGGTGAGCTATGATCCCTGCATAGAGAGACTTGCTGTAGTCTAGTCAGCTGGAGATGAGGGCCTGGATGATTGTGCACCTGGAGGTTTGGGGGGGCCATTTGAATATCTTACAAAGGATGCGGAGGAGGAGACGGAGTTGACCTGAGCCTTTATGGTTAGCTTGTTGTCCAGAATGCCTAGGTTCCTATTGTGATCAGGGGGTAGGAGTTGATCCAGGTTGTGAGGGCCACTAGGATACATCCCATGGGGAGCTTTTGTTTCCAAAAATCAGTACCTCTTCTTGTCCATGTTGAGCTTCAGGCAATTGTCCTTCACCCAGTTGGCGGTGTCTGTCATGCAGTTGAGGAAGTTGATCTTGCTGTTAGTGGTGTCTTTGGAGAGAATGTGTTGTGTGTCGTCAGCATATGACATGATGTTGAATTAGTAGGTTTTGGTTATGCTGGCCAGAGGCGTAATATAAGGGTTGAAGCTAGTGGAGCTGAGTGAGGATCCTTGGGGTACTCCTCAGATGATTTCTTTCAGTTCGGAGGTGAAGAGGGGAAAGCAGACTTTTTGCATTCTTCCAGTGAGGAAAGCAGCAATCCATCTGAGGGTGGCCCCTTTTTTGCCTATGTTGTGCAGCCTTGTGATGAGTGTGTGATGGGAGACTGTATTAAAGGCTGCCAAAAGGTCTAGAAAGATCAGAGCAGCAGTCTCTCCTCAGGTAAGTAGGGCTCGGAGGTTGTTGATGGTTGTGATGAGGACTGTCTCAGCACTGTAGTTGCTGTGGAATCCAGTTTGGGAGGAGTCAAGCAGGAGATTCTATTCCAGATGTGAGAAGAGTTGTTGGTTTGTTTCTTTTTCTAATACTTTGGCCGGAAACCGGAGCAGGGAAGTAAGTCAGTAGTGGTTGAGTTCACTGGGGTCTGCTGATAGTTTCTTTAGTAGAGCATTGACTTCTGTGGGTTTCCAGTCCCAGGAGAAGATGGCTGTGGCCACTGAGGTGTTGAACAAGGTTGTGAGTATGTGGCTGATTCTGGCTTTGCTTAGGTTGAAGATCTTGAGAGTGCATGGGTCGGTTGGGGCCCTTGAGTGGACCAAATTCATGAGATGGAGCGGTGTCCTGTGGGACGAGCTGACTCCATTGAGTTAGTCAGATGTCTGAGGAGGTAGTGGTGATGCTGTGCTGTTTGAAGAAGTAGGTGGCCCTGAGCTGGGGTTTGAAGTTTCTGCAGATGTTGGCATTCTTGTTGTGGAAGAAGTTTTTAAGGTTGTTGCAGAGTTCCTGTTAGTGGATAATGTTTGTTGCAGATGAGGGGTTGGAGAATTCTTTGTCGATGTTGAAGAGTTCTTTGCTGTTATTGGAACTTGATTCGATGCATCAGGCTAAGGCCTTTTTCTTTGATTCTCTCTACTGTCTGTGGTAGAGGTTGAGAGCTGTCTTGAAGGCAGTCTTTTTGGTTGCGGCCTTACTGGTGTGATATCTCCTTTCCAGTTGTTTACAGTGTCATTTAGTGGTTCAGAGGTCTTCAGTGTACCAGCTAGCCTGCTTGGTAGACCTTCTGTGGGCGTTGTTGCCAATAAGAACGACGCTGTCTTCGCAGTGGGTAATCTAGTTTTTGGAGTTCCTCATGTTCTGGTCTAGGTTTGGAGGAGATGGGGTGGGTGGTGTTTAGGGCATGATCCATGAGCCCTTTGAGACTTTGCTCCAGCTGCAGTAGGGGACATTGGGCAGACTTGGGGTGTAGGTCTGTAAGTTGATGATGTTGAAGTGGACGATGGAGTGGCTAGTCCAGGTGAGTTCTGTGGTGTGGCTGCACCTGATGTGGTTGCTGGAGGTGAAGATGGGGTCTACAGTGTGGCCTGCGGGGTGCCTCAAGTCATGGATGAGTTGGGTGAGTCCGATGTTGTTCATGCTGTCGAGGAAATTTGTAGTGTTGATGTCATTGTGATCGATGAGATGGAAGTTGAGGTCACCGAGGAAAAAGTAGTTGTTGGAGTCTATGGCTAGGGAAGCAATGAAGTCGGCAATAAAGTTGTGATACCCTGGGTGTGGTCCTGGAGGATGGTAGGCGAGGGTGCCCGATGGTGATTTTGTGTGTCTATTTGCAGTTGGAGGTTGTTGTATTATGTTGTATGATGGCGATCCCTCTGCCAGGCTTGTTGATGCAGTTGCAGTGGGTGATCTTGATCTACTGTGGGTGGCAGCAAGGCCCTAATTGCTGGGGGACCCAGGGTGAACAGTTGGGAGTGCTGAAAAATGTGAAACAGTGAGCTCCTAGCATTGCAATGAGGATATCAGAGGTCTGATCGAGTCACGGTCTGTGCGGGATGCTAAGCAGGGGCAAGACCAGGAAAGCCATACCCTGAGGCTTACGGTACCTTGCAATCCAGCATGAATGCTGTGTAAACCCAAGAGTGGCCTGGGGACGGCCACTAAATCTCACCACACTATTGAGGAGGGGCTAGCCAAGAGGGCCCAGGGTGTGACATCCAGCAAAGAGGCCACGCTTGTGGCCACAGAACCTGCATCCACTCTAGAAATCAAACACCTGATATTAACAGGCCACAATGTCATTACAGAGAAGATTATTGGGGTAGCAATCATAGTGGCGCTTCTGCACCAAGACATTGATAAACTACGAGAGTGAGTGAAGGACCTGGGGAGCACACCTGATGAGACAGACAAAACCCTGGAAGCACATTCTCGACAACTGGCAGACCAGGAGAGGTACCTACAAATGCAGGAGACCAAATTAGGTGATCTGGAAGACTGGTCCCGACTTGATAATGTCCGTATACTAGACTTGCTGGAAGGGACAGAGACCGTGCCCATGGAACCATTTTTGGAAACTTGTCTGCCTACTCTTCTGCCACACTTCGGGGGTGCGGAAGGAGTGCAAGTGGAGAGGACCCATAGAAACCCGGGCAGGAGGCTGCAGCCAGGGGCACCGGAAAGAATCAACATGGCCAGAATGTTGAGGTATAAGGATAAACTGAATATATTAACGGTGGCCCGTCAGCACGGAAATGTGGAATACAATGGCAATAAGACCTCATTCTACCCTGACTATGGCATAGCAACTCAGAAGGAATGGAAAATGTTCATGGATGTGAAGAAGAGACTAAGAGACCGAGGACTGTCTTATGTGCTACTGCCTCCAGTGCGTCTCCGAGTGGACTAACAAGGGGAGAGACATTCCTTTGATCATGCAGATGACGCAGTGCAGTATGCGAAGAGTAACTGGTGGCCCAGAGGAAGGGGGTTCACGAACAAAGACACTAGCTGAGAGACAAGCTGAATTGGGGGGCACTGATGAAAAACTATGAGAAATTTGAGGGGGAATGATTATCAGAAGACTGAGCATTTAACAAATGTTGGACATGGTATGGGAGGTGTCTAAATACACCTTTGTTGCTCCTTTGTTATGAGTGAGTGCTAGTGCCGACAGCTTCAGAGGCATACCCTACTTGAGGGCCACTGAATCAGCACTCTATGAGAAGAAAATTGGAATATTGTAATTGTAATAGTATTTATATAGAGCTTACTACCCCTGACGAGGCGTCAAAGTGCTTTTCAGCGAGTAGCACGCTACTCCGGAACCCAACAAGAATTAGTGATGGATTAGTATCGGGAAATATGAGTACAGTTTTAGTATTATTATGAGTTAATTTTAACCGCGGATATGAGAGTTTGTTAGTTGATTGGAGTAATGGAGGGGTGGGGGAGGAAAGAAATCCAGAAGTGCTAATTGGGAGTGTATCCCTCATTTACTCATCCCAAAGGCTTGGGATGAGTAAAGGGTGATGGAGGAGGGAAGAGTCTGTGGAAGGGTTAGGGAGATCATAGTAGCAGGGTGAGGTAAATGAGGGAGAATTTAGTAGGGTTGTTTGGGAGGTCATGGTAGTAGAGTGAGGTTTGGTGAGTTAGATGTGGAAGCGGAGGGAAGAGCTTAGGCAGGGTTATTTAGGAGATGAAAGTAGTAGAATGGATTTGCGATGAGTCAGAGTGGGAATGGAGGATAGATTGATAGAGACATGACATATGATGATGGATAGATAAGTGTGATAAGATGAGAGTAGGGATTCATAGATATCTAGTATAACAACCCACCCAGGAGCCATACAATGACCCACGAACATGCCAAGCACAGAACAACATACACACACACATATATATATATATATATATATATATATATATATATATATATATATATATATATATATATATATACATACACACACACATGCATACATACATACATGAATACACACACATATGCACACATATATGTACATACAGTATATAATTAGAACCATGGGTAAATATACTTAGTCAAACAGGTTTGAAGAGTGTGTGTGTATTTTATTGTTATGACATACTAGCGATACATATTTTCTAAAGAACTATACATAACTAGAAATAGACACATAATCAGAAAAAAATATTTATCAACATAGGCATATGCAGTCCATAGTTGTTTGAATATGGTTGTTATGAAGGAAAGAGCCAACTCTTGAGTAGTTTTCTGAAGACAAGATTGTTATCTGTGGCTCTTGTAGTTGGGGGTAATGAATTCCATAGTTTGGCTGCTTGAATGGAGAAGGATTTACCACCTATAGTTTTTTTCTTGTATGGTGGTGTTCTAAGGCGGGGTGCCAATCTTGAGCGGAGGTTTCTTTGTTTTGGATGTATTTGGTTATTTTGTTTCTGATAAAAAGCGGTCCTGTTCCATGTAAAGCTTTGTGGGTGATACAAAGAAGCTTGAAAGTGCATCTTCTGGCAACGGGTAAACAGTGTAGTGCTCTCAAGGCAGGGGAGATGTGGGCTTGCGGCTTTACATGTAATTGTAGCCTGGCTGCGGAGTTCTGAATGAGTTGTAGTTTTTTCATAATAAATAGAAATGATCCATGGTAGAGGCCATTGGCATAGTCCAGTTTGGATAGTACAAGCGAGATAGTAGCTTGCACCTTGTGTGGAAATCCGAGGTGGGGAAGATGCGTTGTAGAGTCTTCAAGGTGATGAAGCTTGTTCATGCTAATTTGTCCACTTGGGCATTCATAGTTAACTTGGAATCCATGGTGATTCCAAGGTTTTTAACTTCCTTGGATAATTGAGGAGGTGGTCTGAGATCGTCAGGCCAGACGCACAGAGGATCATAACATTTCCAGTCACCACATATGAGTATTTCTGTTTTGGAGGTATTTAGTTTGATATGGCTCCAGGTCATCCACTAATCAACGGCTCTGGGGCAACTGAAGATTTCTGAGTTTTCAATGTTTTTAGGTCATTCTAATTTAAGTAGTATATGTGTGTCATCTGCATAGTTGTAGCATGTGAGATGGAAATCATTGATCAGTTCTGGTAATTATATCATGTAGATGTTGAAAAGCAAAGGTGAGATGATTGATCCTTGGGGGACCCCTGCTTTTTTGAGGTAGGGTTTGGACAAGAAGGGGGGCAAGTATATGAAATTAGATCTTTTTTGAAGATAGAAAGTAATTCAGTCGAGAGCAGTCCCTTGTATGCCGGCTTCGTGGAGTCTTTGAATTAGGGTGTCATGGTCAACCGTATCAAAGGCAGCTGAGAGGTCCAAGAGAAGTAGTGCAGCAACTCCATTGCGGTCGACTGTGTTGTTAAGATCATCCCAGATTGCTATGAATGCTGATTCAGTGCCTCTTTCTGGGCAGAATCCAGTTTGGAAGTCTGAAAGTATCGAATTGTCTTCAATGAATTGTGACATCTGGAGGAATGCTGCTCTCTCTCAATTTGCCCAGGAAAGGCCCATTTGTGATTGGTCTGTAGTTGTTGGGGTCTTGCGGGTCTAGGTTTGTTTTCTTTAATAACGGTCGTATGTATGCCTTTTTCAAGTCTACAGGAAAAGTTCCTGTAGTTAAAGAGTTGTTGATGATTCTTCTTACAGGTGTGGCAGCAGAAGTAGATAGAAGAAAGTTCTTGATGATTTGTGGTGGGCAAGGGTCAGAAGGGCAACCGGAAGGTCTGCTTGCTTTGACCAAATCCATAAATTCACCTTGGGATATTTGTTGGATGGACTGTAGAGGCTGGGTTGGTTTATTCTTAGAGGGTATTTTAGGAAAGGGGTTGGTGCTGATGGTTTTCTTCTGTTTTAAATAGGAGTCCAATGTGTCTGCCTTGGTTGTGTAGTGAGTTGCCAATTTGTTTGCGAAATCTTGAGTAATGGGATGACTTCCTTCCATGCATGTAGGTTTTTGAAATTCATTGAGAATTTTATAAAATTCCTTGGTTGTTGATTTAGCATTTTGAATTCTGTCTGAGTAGTACCTTTTTTAGCTTTTTTGATTGATGATTTGTATATTCTGTTAAGTTTGTGTAGCTTCAGTTTGTCTTGACTGTTGTTTGTTTTGAGCCAGGTCCGCTGCAACTTTCTGATTTGTTGCTTTATCTTTTTAAATTCTGTGTTTCTCCAAGGTGGCTTCCTGTAGCCACTCATAAAGTTTTGGCACAGAATTAATTGTATCTGGTCTGTGTTGGCTGTTAGTTGTGTTTCTAAGTCATCAAAATTGAGTTTGCTCCACGGTCGATAGGTGCATGTATGTAAGTAGTTGTGGGGTGTGTTGATTTGTGGAGTTTTATGTCGGAAAGTTATCAAATGATGGTCTGACCAAGTGATTGGCATGATGCTATGAACGGTAACTAGTTCAGGCTTAGCAAAAATGACATCTAGGATGTGTCCAGCGATGTGTGTGGGATTGTGTACAATCTGATGTAGGTTCAATGCGACTAGGCCAGTGGCGATAGCTTTTGGATGGGGCATATTGGGTTTGTCAAACCAAATGTTTAGATCCCCAAGAATGCATAGGTTGGAGTATAGTGTAATAAGGTTTGAGACTGTTTCTAGAAAAGCATCTGGGAATGTGGAGTTGTTAGGAGGAGGTCTGTAAAGGAGGAGAAATTTACAGGAGGAAGTTGGAGTAGGGTGGCATCTGGTGAGGAGGGCTTCACAACCTTGTATGGAAATGTCTGTTTTTCAGAGGTTTATTGCCTGTTTGAATATAATAGCTAGTCCACCTCCTCTCTTGCCTATACGGTTTTGTGTGATGGTTTGATAGCCCGGGGGAAGGGCTTTGTGCAACACTGGGGCCATGTCATCTCCCAACCAGGATTCCGTTATGAATAGTAAGTCAGGTTGTGTGCCTGTGAGCAGGTCGTAGATGTGCTTGTTTTTTTAGAGTGATTGAGCATTTATGAGCTGGCAGTTTAGAAAAGGTGTGTTAGTGTTGTTTTATTTAAGAGAAGGGTAAGTAGTATAATATGAGCTTGAAGCAGGAGTGTTGTTAGCTGTGATAGCTGTGTGAGGCTCACCATAGTCTTGCTTTTCAATATAGTGTTCCTCTTCTAGAAGGTTAAGGAGGCATTTTGTTTGGTCTGTGTGTGTGGGTGGTGGACTTGGTGGCAGAGAGAGACATGAAGAGTGTACTGTTTTTTGTAGGGTAGTCTTATTATGTAATAGACAAGGGGGTGCAAGGTTGTTCAGAGTGGCATGTTGTTTATTTTGTTTGCATCTGTTTAGTGTGGATGGAGTATGGGTTAGGGGTGGTGGAGGAGCGTGTGGATCATGATGTAAGGCTCCAAATTGTGCAATGGAGGAGAGGCAAGTGAATGAAAGTTTCTCGGTTGGGGTGCTTGTGGGGTAGGTGTTTGTGAAGAGTGAGAAAGTAAGGGTAAAGATAGGACAGGACTTTTATCCTGTGTGTAGTCCTGAGGGTGGGAATGGGTGTGACGATAAGTGTAATGAAAGTTTGTGTTGATTTGATGTGCTGATGTGTGTGGTCTGTATTGTTTTTGTGGAGTAGTGAGAGGGGATATTGATGTTGTTGTTTTTGGTGATGAATTTGTATGTGAATTAGTGTTGGTGAGTGGAATTAGAGTGGGGTGTATGATGTGTTTTGGAGATGAATGTGCGAGGTGTGTAAGAGGCAATGGATGTGTGTCAGGGGAAGTTAGTGTTAGTTGTGATGACTGGAAGAGGTAATATGCGTGGTGGAGTGAAGTGTGGGGATTGTATGGTTTGTGTAATTGGTGAAGGGAGGGGAAGGGTGTTTGTAGATGGTGTGTTGGAAGGCTGGGTTTGGGCATTGTTATGATGAAAGGTGGTCTGTGTGGAGCAAACAGAGGATAGTGTTGTTGGTTAGTATGAACAGGGAGTGTGTATCTGGAAGGCTGAGACTGAGAGAAATGTATAGTGTGGTTTTGTGTTGTGTGGGTGATGGCAGGTTGTGTTAGTGGGAGTGGACAGAGTAGTGTTTGTTGTGAGAATGCAGGTGTTTGTTGTAGTTGTGGAGGATATGTGTATATGTGTTGTATAATGTGTATTGTGTTAGGTGCTGGGACATTGCAATCTGTCTGTGGTCAGTTTGTGATGCATGAGTTGGATGTCTTTGCAGATAATGTGTATGCATGTTGATGGATGCGTAGGGGCTGAAATCAATCCTGGTCCATAGTGAATTGGGCACAATTTCAGTCCCTAGTCCCTACTAGTCCAGAACAGGCCCAAACAGGCAACTGCCCTTGTCCTCTGCGCCCTTTGCTGTGACGCCCGGGCTGAGACGCCCTGAGTCCTAGGCTTAAGTAGCCCTATTGGCCAATAGGAACCTGGTCCTAACCCTAACCAATCCAATTTCTAACCCTGATTCAAACAACTAATGGGAGACCCAGCCCTAATCACCAATCATACCCCTAATCCTGACCACCAATCATAGCCCCAGCCCTAGAACCAGCAACCAATCAGATTCCCAGCCCTATCCACCAATCACAGCCCTAGAAACAACAGCCAATCAGAATCACAGCCCTATCCACCAATCACAGCCCTAGAAACAACAGCCAATCAGAATCCCAGCCCTAACCACCAATCACAGCCCTAGAAACAACCGCCAATCAGAATCCCAGCACTATCCACCAATCACAGCCCCAGAACCAACAGCCAATCATAATCTCAGCCCTATCCACCAATCACAGCCCCTGCCCTGAAGCCAGCAGCCAATGGAAAGAGCAGCTCCCAACAACCTATCACAACAACATATGCAACAACCAATAGGAACTTATATAAGGAGCAAGTTAACTGAAGTCCAGTCCCTGTGGCCAGGGAGGAGGAAGCTGCTGCTCTATTCAGAATCTCCTTGGATACAGACAGGCTGAATCCACACTTCCAAGCTAGCAGAGTCTACTTTCCAGGTAAGGGAGAGATTGTTTAAAAAACAAACACTGGAATACTGCTGGTCGCGCGCTCAGAAAAGTGGCTTTTTTTAAGGCAAAAAACAGGCGGAGCAGACAGTTTCTAAACACAATTTAAATGACAGAAACAGATTAAAACAGTCTCCTAAAACTCACTCTGCAAGATGTATGTAGCCTTTTTACTTAGAAAAAGAGGGCAGGTTATGAAGTCATGTGCCACAAGCTAGCAAGGTGATGCACACAGTCACGGCAAAAACTAAATTAAAAAAATCACCACTTTAAAAAGGCCAAGCTGCCTGAAACACAGAGAGTCCACAGTAAAACGGGCACAGGTAGCTGAAATAAACACTTTTGAACAAATAATACTATTTACCCAGAAAAGTCTGGGGGCTCCTTACCTAGGTCTTTTAGCAATCCTTGAACACTGGGCTGTATTAGGACACAGGGAAGATGCTGAGGCTCACAAAATGGAGTTAGGAAGGATGGCTTGCCACCACGTGTCCATTGTGGAGGCCAGGTTGGAGTGGGCCACATGGATGAGGGATGGGAAAGAGATACAGTTCTTATTCATTAGGGGAGGAGCTTGCAATCTCAGCATTGATACAGTTTGACAGCACAGACAGGGCACTGGATCGCAACGGCACACAATATTAACAAATGGGGTGGTAGCACTATCCTGAAGCATAAAGGGGATGCATAGTCCCATAAAGCATCAGAGGATATAGTCATATATTAGAAAGCAACAAGCACATATAGTGATGTTGCAGGAAACACATCTGCTGCCGCCAGAATATGAGAAAATTCAGGCCAAATGGGGAGGTACACTGTGGTATGCCAGCTTTACCTCCTCAGCACGCAGGGTGTTATTGTGGGTGGGTGGGTGCAACTGTTCCCCTCAAGGTAGAGACTGAACTCAAAGCCGCTGATGCCCATCATGTGGGTGTTGTGGGGGACATATGCGGAAAACCCACCATTCAGTTAAACACCTTTGCACCCAACATAAATGCCCCAGACTTTTTCAAAGGGGTGATGTGCCTATTGACGCCATACGCACATTACAATATCATTTGGATGGGAGAATGCTATTATGTTTTTCTTTTTTTTAAACTTATTTTTTATCCTCTTTCAACTGTAATTATGTTTTAGACAGGAAGCTCGATAGTTCGAGAGCCACTGCTAGGCCGCTGGGCAGATCCTCTAGGGCACTATTGGAGGGTATCAACTTGGTGAAGCTGTGGAGAACGCGGCAAAGCCAGAAGAGAGGCTACTCTTTCTACTCCCTGCCACATGCAACTTGTTCTAGAATAGACTACATGTTTGTACACCCGAAACCGGCAATAGACTTCGGAGTGGTCCAGTATCTGGACTGCACCCTGTCGGACCATGCTGTGCTTGCAGCGTAACTCAAGGGCCAAGTTTACAAGGCCACCGATACCGCAATGGTGCTTCCAACCCAAAGCATTACATGATCAGGCATTCAAAGAAGATATCAGAAAGGCAGTGAGGGAATTTTGTGCTGTGAACACAGGGACGATTCCATCAGCTGGCATGGTATAGGAAGGTTTCAAGGTGACCATCCGCGGTAAATGTATGACTACAATGTATAGTGTGCAGAAATCCCTGGATACCACAGTCACAAGACTGGAGCAAAAAATAGCAGACATAAATAGACAGGCTCCACACACTGCTAAGATATGGGAAGTGTGACAGCAGCTGCAAGAAGAGCTAGATGAGGTGTGGGTCATGCTAGGGAAGTATGATCAAAGAACAGACACGGAAACACAGCATCAACTGGGAGATAAGACTGGTCGATTATTGGCAAAGCAGGTCAATAGGGAGAAGGGCGGTAATGCAGTTGTATCCATAAAGGATACAACCAGGGACACCCTAACGGCCCAGAGTGACATCCTATAAAGGTTTGCAGACTTCTACTCAGCGTTATTTACAAAGCAGGGATAGAGCGATGTAGCAGGCATGACGGCAGTAGTAGATGAGGTGCAATTACCCTGGGTCAATGTGGAAACACAGGCTCTATTGAATGCGCCAATAGATGAAACAGACATCAAATGGGCAATCAAGCATATGAATACAGGGAAGGCACCTGGTAATGATGGTTTGGCAGTTGAATTTAATCAAATGTGTGTGGATCAACTGAGCGCACCTCTGCTGGCCATGTATATGAAGGCTTTTGGGAACAGATTTCTCCCGGCATTGCTGGGAGATTCTTATAAAGTGGGCTTCCCCAAACTGGGGAGGGATCCCACAGAGTGCAAATCATATAGACCATTGTCTACGATTAATATAGAAGCAAAAATACTGAGGAAAATCTTGGCCCAAAGGCGTTCATCATATCACAGCAGGCTTCGAAGTGGAATGAAGCTTGTGCTAGCTTAGATGCCCATAAGGCATTTGACACAGTAGATTGGATATTCATGAGAAGCGTGTTACAGAGCTATGATCTAGGGACGGAATACCTTAAATGGGTGGAGCTTTTTATATAGGTAGCAGAGCGCAGGTGATGAATGGCCATAGAGTATCGAACAGCTGGGCGCTGGAGAGAGGAACGAGGCAGGGTGCCCCATCCCTCTTGATTTTCACAGTGACCCAGGTCATTCACGTTAAACATGGGGATGACAGTATCCTACTAGGGGGCAGACGAGAGGTCATATCATTGTATGCCGATGATATTTTACTGACCCTAAGGAATCCGGATGTCACTTGGTGCACGGTGAACAGTCCGATAGGTAAGTTGGGGGCACAATCGTGTTTCCAACTGAACGCGGACAAATCAGTAATTTACACAGTAATAAGCACAAATTTACCCAGACAGCCCCGCTTAAGTACCTAGGTATATATTTGAGCTCAAATATGACTAAAACCTAGGACTCCACTGTAGGCACACTGAAAGGTAGCTTAAGGAATAGCTTGTGCAGATGGCTGAGATTCCCATTGTCCTTGATGGAGCGCCAAGCTATGAGTAAAATGAAGATATTGTTCAGGGTTTTGTATGTGCTACAATATACGCAGATGCACATACCAGATGCATGCTTTCTCAGGTTGGACAAATTACTTAGACTGTTATACTGGAGACCTGGGAGATCATGGATCATTCTGGAGGTCTTGAAATGTCCATGGGATGGGCAATGGCATAACTAAACTTGAGGGGGCCTCCCTGCAAAGTTCATGGAGGGCCTCCCACTACGGACTCTCAGGCCAGGGTACTGTGCTGAGGGGGGCCTCTGGAGCTCAGCCCCCCACACCGGGGGTTGCTGCGGGGGTCTTTGTTACATCACTAGGGATGGGGGAGTAATGCAGACACCAAATCTCAGGGCCTATTATTGGGCAGCCCACCTACAGCATGTCGTTCCATGGTTTGAAGAGGTAGGCAGTAACCCGATAGTTCAGATTTTGGGATGCTTAATATGCCTAAGAAATTTGCTGGTGCTACCTCCGGTCACCTGGAATAAACTAATTGCTCTGCCACTGCAAGTTAGAACATTTCTTGATATATGGACGCAGGCATCCAGAAGAGAGTGGGATAAATATGTTTACTTCTGGCAATTAGTCTCCTGGAACACAGGGAGTAGCCCTATGATACCCATCTTCCTATGGTGTAGAGGTGGAGGTGATATTCCACCGAGCATGGGAGAGCTATATGAGGATGGCAGGCTGGTTGGTATGCAGAGATTTGTGACCGATGGGGTGTGGCCAGCAGCTGCTTCCTGGTATACAGAAGGCTGGCAGTGGTTATCTGAAAAGCTTGACTGGGTTTCCCTCAGGAACCAGAAACACATATATTGAATCAGGCGCTGCCAGATATGGGTAGAGAAGGCAAACTCATCACACAATTATACATGTTGCACAGCTGACCACATGGAAATGTTAAAGCCGCAGTGGGAAAGAGGTGCAGGTGATTAACTAAGGGAGTGCAAATGGGTGACCATTTTGGGCAACTATAGGTTAACTCGCAATGCAAAATTGAAACTAATTCATTCTAAGTGTGTAGATAGGGGTTACATAATGCTGCAATAGCTTCATAAGATTGACCCATCCAAGCCAGAGCAAAGTCCAAATGTAGAGCAGCAGTGGGGACTTACCTGCTATAGGGGTGCAGGATTTTTGGCGGGAGGTGGTTGAAGTATTGGGGAAACTGACCAGAATGGTAATACAGCAGATGATACTGCTATGTTTATTGGGTTTTGTGGCCCGCACAAAACATGCTAAACACATGGAAAACATACTAGAACTGGGATTAGTGGTTGCTAAGAAATATATAGCTTTGAAATGGATGGCTAACAGATTGCCTACCCGGAAACAATGGATGAGGGACTTTGCATGGTGGTTGAGAGCCAAGTGTGGAGTATGACACAGATTGGTGTATGAACACACAGGTCAGGGAGGTTGCATGAATTGGGACATGTTAGAGGTCCACTTACAACATAAGAGGGAGGATCCCATGGCAGAGCATGATGCAGAACCCGAAGAGGGATAGCTGAGTAACATGGCTAGCTGAGTAGCAAGGTATTGGAAGTGCCATGGTGTGCTGTGCTTAACTGCTGATTTAGGTGAAATATAAGAAAACCAAGTGCTGCTAATGATCAGATAGTACACTGTAGATGCTGACTGTATGCTCCTCCATAGTTGGGGCGAGTGGGGTGAGAGACAGGGGAGATGTTGTAATGTTGCAACACTGTTGAAAAGGATAAAGAAATATTAAAAAAGCATTGCAAACATTCATGTTCCCAATAGTAGCTTGTTGCAAAAAGATCAGGATGAGGGTAAGTTCCTTTTGTTAGTATTTCAAGACTAGTCACAGAAAATTCTTAAGCATCTTGGTGCTCATATAATGAGAAACAAACAATTCCTCGACAAACATTGACTATGTCTCTGACACACTTGTAGATTGACACAATTGTTTGTTGTAATGAAGTCCTGAATACAAATTACTTACAGATTTACAAAAAAGCTTATCAGTGTTTTCCAAAACTAGGGGCCTCATTACGAGTGTGGCGGTCCAAGGACTGCCACACTTACGTTGACAGTCGGACCGCCGATGTTACCGACGGGCTGACGGCAGTCTTGGTTGTATCCAGCCAGGGCAGCACTGAACTGATTGCAACATTGTTCTCTGCCAGCCTTCTCATGGCGGTTTCCCCATCATAAAAAGGTTGGCAGAGGAAAAGCGGACGGGGCCACAGAGGGGGCCCTGCACTGCCCAAGCCGATGGCATGGGGAGCGCAGAGGCCCCTCTATCCAGGACCATCAAAATGCACACTGCCTGCTTTGCAGACAGTGCATTTTTCGAAGGTGCTTGTCAGCTCCCTCTGTGCTGTGAGATAGCACTCGGCTCCTGTAAGGGAGCCAAGTGCTATCTCGTAGCAGTGTTCTCACCGGACTGACCAGCGGGAACATGTATTGCAATGTTCCCGCAGGTCAGCCCAGCGGAAACATTGTAATACTCTTGGGGAGGACACACTGCCATGCCGGTTGCATCCTCCCCACGAGTTTGGCGGTCCCGTGGTGGGATCGCCAAACTCGTAATGAGGGTGTAAGTTTTTACATAAAGATAATTATAAAAGCAAAATAATTACATTACTATAACAGTTAATCTCCTTACTGTTATTAAACTGAAAGCCTGGACTTTCAATGTGGTTTTCCTTTTTTTGTTTTTAAGCACTGCTGAATTTTCCCTAAAGCATCATCAGTTGTGAAGCTTTCTTTTCTTTTCATATACATTTTAGGTTTACAGACTATTGGATATTTTACAATTCAAGGAGTATATATTTGTCTTAAACTATTATATTCACATGCAGAAGATGGATCAGCACTCATTTTGGTGTTGTCCATAGCTATAATATATAATTCTTGTAAAGTTTTTTACATGGGATAATGCAACATATGCCATACCCTGTTTAAAAACTGTTGCACTGATATATTTAAGGCATAATCTAAGCTTAAACTCTGTGATTTATGTAAATTTGTCTCTTCAAATGTATGTCTTTGATTAATACAAATCTTGTAATGTGTTTGGGGTCCTTAATACTGTTACATTTTACAATAACACATTCTACTTCATCATTACTTTTACAGTGTATGAATCTTACTTTATATATCCCATTGCTCCATTCACAAGGCCTTGTTCTAGGTCTAAATTGCATCATAAAATTATCCAACTATTTTTGCACATAAAGGGCTCTTTTTCTAATCCAGCTGTTCATGACACTGACTTCTCCATGTGTAACAATTTTGTAGATAATGTTTTTGTTATTGTAAGATTTCTTCCATGACTTTAAAATGAATCATTGCAAGGTAAATGAACAATCTCTTGATTTTCCATTTCCAACATTTCCACATTGAAATCATTGCATTCTTTTAGGGATGGCATCAAACAAACAACATGTATGGATCGTAAATGAAATGAATGCACAACTTCTCCTGCACTTTTCTAATTTGGAAGTAAACATGATATACCTTTTCTCTGATTTTTCTTTATTTTGGCACTGTCTGAAACAATCCCTAGTCTAGTATGTTTTAAACTCTTCCCGTATTTTTCATCATTTGCTTGTCTCATATTTTGTGTTTAGAAAAATGTAGCCAAATGTTGATATTACCTGTACTTTCTAAGCAGTTTCTTGATTCATTAGCTGTCACAGTTTTAAAAATTGGGTCTCCTTTAACAGGAGTCAGTTGAAGCAAATCGCCAAAAACAATAACATGTTTATCACCAAACAGATTATCATGTTCTGTCTTCAGTATTTCTGTCATACGTATTCCATTACACCCATTTTGTGCCTTTGAATATTTGCAAAAAGATACAATGGAAATAATGTGTGAAAAAGTTTGTGAAGTATGAGAAAACACTCAGACATATCAGCCAAGAGGTGTCTGCTATCCCGAAAGATCACTACATGTCCTCCATGTATCATATGAATATTATGTTTTCAATTACTTCCCTTTATCATGTTGATGGTGTCCATTTCACTACAACAGGCAATGACGTCTGCATTAATAACATGCACCAACTCCTACTACAACATATATAAATTCTAAATAATGAGTTATAATAAAAGGCTCTATTACTTGAGCATCAATATATATTAATAAAATGTTATTTTTTACAAAACACTTTTACGGTACCATGGTACTACGTAGAGTCTTAATTGGCTGTGCCACAGTGCTCTGTAAATTTGATAAAAGACATTAATACATCTCCAAACTTTTTACTGACATATGCCAACTACACCAAACTCAGGGACTGATTACGATATTGGCGGAGAGGGTTAATCTGTCATATTACAAGTCCATAGGATATAATGGCCCTCATTACAACATTGGCGGTAAATGTCGCTTACCGCCGTGCAGAAGACCGCCAACACACTGCCGTGGCCACGGAATTCCACCACAGCTATTACGACCCACAGCTCAGAAACCGCCACAATCTAGACACGCACACAAGTCTGCCACACCAAAGGTCAGTGATAAACTGGCAATAACAAAACCTCCACTGTCACGCCAACAGGAATACGCCCACACTATCACGACCCACGCAGTGGTCTTTCAACCGGGGTACACACCGCCGCGCTCAAAATACACACACATTTACAAAACACTACCACATTGGAAAAATCAAAATACACACGCCTGATACACATACACACACCACTCCCACACACTCAATACAATATAAAACACACACCCACATTACCCACAAACCCTTACTACCCAAACATTTGAAGAAGGCCAGAGAGACAGCATAGCAAAGACAACACCAGCATACTGAGGCACACAACACCATCACACATACACATACACGCACAAAACACCACACACCCCTAAACATCACCCCACACATCACAACACACACCATCCCACACATCACCCACACCACCCCATGGCACCGCAAAAACACACCCGGTTTTCTGAGGAGGAGCTCAGGGTCATGGTGGAGGAAATCATCCGGGTAGAGCCACAGCTATTCGGATCACAGGTGCAGCACACCACCATAGCTAGGAAGATGGAGCTATGGCGCAGAATCGTGGACAGGGTCAATGCAGTGGGACAGCACCCAAGAACACAGGATGACATCAGGAAGAGGTGGAACGACCTACGGGGTAAGGTGCGTTCCTTGGCCTCAAGACACCACATTGCGGTTCAGAGGACTGGCGGCGGACCCTCACCTCCTCCCCTACAACTAACAACATGGGAGGAGCAGGTCTTGGCTATACTGCATCCTGAGGGCCTCGCAGGAGTAGCTGGAAGAATGGACTGTGGTAAGTTAAATCTTTAACTACTTCATCCCCCACCCTCCCTGCATGTTATCGCATACCCCCACCCTCGCCCTCACCCCCATCACCAATGCATGTCCACTACACATACCCACACAGACCCCAAAACAATTATCACACAAGGTCCTACACAGGAATGGAAGCACTGGGGTACAGGGTCACCCACCCATTGCCCACCATGGCACACACAGATGCAATAATCATGCCTTTACACCCCTGCAAGATCCCTACCCAACGTCACCGGACAGGAGGTTTTAGACATGTCCACTCCACCTACAGAAGAGGCCCACAGTGATGACAGCAGCTCTGTCCAACTGGATCTAGATGACCAGCCCGGCCCATCTGGGACCTCGGGACAGTCGGTTCCCCTGACACAGTCACAAGCCACCACAGAGCCTCCCCCCTCAGGAAACACCAGCACAGCACCCACCCAGCGGGCCCATACCTCTGTCCCCAGGACACGTCAAGCAGCAGTGTGTCCACCAGTACAGGGAACCCAGGCTAACCCACCACCCCAAGAACAGCAGGGACCTGGGGGCAGTGGTAGTGGGCACACGGTTCAGGGGACAGAGGCACAGGAAAACCGGGGAACTGGGAGCGCTGCTGTGTGACAGGGGGAGGACAGGCCCAGGGAACCCACTCTCTACGAGGTCCTCTCCAACATCATGGGAGCCTATCATCATTCCTAGGAGACGATGGCAACGGTACTGGCCAAGTTTCAGGAGACCCAGCAGCTGCAGGAGGAACAGTATTTGGAGTTCAGGGAGGAACTTAAATCCATCAATACTACCCTGGGCACCATTGTAGGGGTCCTGAAGGACCTCGTGAACACCAGGAGGGACCCTGTGGCACAAGAAGGGGCCCCTGACACTAGCTTGGACGATGAACTGCCCACCACCTATGCCGGCGCTAGTGGACAGGAGGCACCGCCACAGGACCACGACACCAGCACCCCACCCCCTGCAGATGGAGAACCACCCGCAAGCGGTCCCTGAGATCCAGGACAAAGACAGAGAACAATGCCAAGACCCCAGCCAAGAAATGAGACCACCCTGATTGTCATCCTCTGTCCAACTTTGTCACCCTGTCCATCCTTAAACTGCCCTAGCTCCACTTCCTATGCCCCTTTGGACAATGCACCTGTGAGACAAATAACTGGACTCTGCCATGGACATTCCTCCACCATCACCCCTGACCATTTTAAAACCCCCTCCACTAATTTGCACTTAAATAAACACCCTTGAATCACAAAACAATCTGGAGTCAGTCTGTGCTTTCACACATGTGTATTTGCTATAACTAAGGAAAATACCAATGTCCATTGTATTGCCAACATACCTATGTCACACAGCTCTAGTCCATGAGGTAACATAGCAGAGGGCACACAGTGGGACCCACATCTGTGAAATCAAAAGGGAAAGTGACAAATCAGGGTCCATACATTGGGTGAAAGTGACAGAAAGATGAGAGGTCGAACAATTTTATCAGATGTAGGAGGCAGTGAGGTCTTCTTACCTGTGTCTCACTGGAAATATTGATGGATCACAGTGTTTCTGTTGTCTATGTCCTCTTCTTCTGCCTCCTCTTCTTCACAGTGTGTCTGTGAGTCCTCCTCCCAAAGTACACAAACGCAGTCACACACCCATCCAACAGCCATCCACCTCACGACAGCCTCCAGCCCATGCACCTTCACCCAAAGTCAGCAAACAAACACCTCCTACAACCACTACCTCTTCCTCCACTCCCAAACCCCCTCCATCTACCCGTCCCAGTGTGTGTAAAAAACTTTTCCCGTCAAACCTTGACCTCTTCCCTTCACCACCCCCACCCCTTCTGTCTCCTAGGGCTCGCCTCTCCAGGTCCCAACCCAGCACCTCAGCCACCACATCACCGGGAACAGTGATTGCCAGCAGTAACCAGCTTCTGGAGTGCGCCAAGCAGCAGGGCAGCCAGTGTCCCAAGGAGCCAGGCCAAGGACATTCCCCCACCTCCAAAACAAAAGAAGTTGCCCACAGCCCGGAGGGAAAAGGCCAAAACACCTGCTACCAAGGGCTCAGCCAGGACAACAGTTGGTAGTGGCAAGACAGCTGCGCCACCATCCAAGGTGGGGAAGGGGCAGAGAAAGAAAGGGAAGTCGCTGCCAACCTGCACGGCAGACAAGACCGCCACCGGCACCGCCACATGCACCGCCGCCACGGGCATGGCCGCCCAGGACACCGCCGCCAGCAGCACGCTCAGTGAGCCCCCCACTAGCACCGCCGCCCAGGACACTGCCGCCAGCAGCACGCTCAGTGAGCCCCCCACTAGCACCGCCGCCCAGCTCAGTGAGCCCCCCACCAGCACCGCCGCCCAGGACACTGCCGCCAGCAGCACGCTCAGTGAGCCCCCCACCAGCACCGCTGCCCAATGAGCGCCGCAAGCACCGCCGCTACTGAAGCCGCAGCCAGCACCGCCAGTGGCCACGCCACATCCTGTGCCAGTGGCACCACCGCAGACATGGCTGTCATCCCCAGTGGTCAGTCGTACGAGGCTGGTAGTCAGTTCTAGTGGCCTGGACAGCTTCCATGTTGCCCCACCGTCAATGGAGTGTCAGATCCACTACCTCAGTCCTTTGCAAGATGAAGCTCTCTGGGCACAAAGCCCCCTCCAGAACCAGTGGAGAATGACATCCACTACCTCTGTCCTTGGCAGGATGAAGCACTTTGGGCACCAGGCCCCCTCCATAACCAGTGGAGAGATACATCCACTACCTCTGTCCTTGGCAGGATGAAGCACTCTGGGCACAAAGCCCCCTCCAGAACCAGTGGAGAATGACATCCACTACCTCTGTCCTTGGCAGGATGAAGCACTCTGGGCACAAAGCCCCCTCCAGAACCAGTGAAGAGATACACCCACTACCTCTGTCCTTAGCAGGATGAAGCACTCTGGGCACCAGGCCCCCTCCAGAACCAGTAGAGAGATACATCCACTACCTCTGTCCTTGGCAGTATGAAGCACTCTGGGCACAAAGCCCCCTCCAGAACCAGTGGAGAGATACATCCACTATCTCTGTCCTTGGCAGGATGAAGCACTCTGGGCACAAAGCCCCCTCCAGAACCAGTGGAGAATGACATCCACTAATTCTGTCCTTGGCAGGATGAAGCACTCTGGGCACAAAGCCCCCTCCAGAACCAGTGGAGACTGTTATGCACTTGAGAGACTGTGGCTTTGCACTCCCCAGGATAAAGCAGTCTGCAAACCACCCACTGGAGAGACTTGAGAGACTGTGGCTTTGCACTCCCCAGGATAAAGCAGTGGGCAAACCACCCACTGGAGAGACTTGAGAGACTGTGGCTTTGCACTCCCCAGGATAGAGCAGTGGGCAAACCCCCCACTGGAGAGACTTGAGAGACTGTGGCTTTGCCCTCCCCAGGATAAAGCAGTGGGCAACCCACCCACATGGAGAGACTTGAGAGACTGTGGCTTTGCACTGCCCAGGATGAAGCAGTGGGCTGAGGAGGTCACAGCTCCTATGGGCGTGACCTCCTTGGCTCAGCAAAGGTGCCTCAAGGCCCTCCCCTGGGTGATGAGGAAAGCGTCACCCATTGACACTCGCCCTGGGCTCTTCAGGTTTAAGCCCTGAAGCGCCCAGGGCGAGTGTCAATCAGTGACACTTCGTCACAGAGTGGGGTGGGGTCAGCAGTCTCACTGACCCCATCCCACTCTGTGACGAGGCTGGGACTGCTGCGTAAGGTCAGCCAATGAGGGAAGGCAGCAGTCCCAACCCTCCTGGAACCTGGAGGCTGAAGGTAAGTGTGTGTGTGTGTTTGTGATGTTTTAAATTGGATGTTTGGTGTGCTCGTGCATGCTTGAGTGTTATGAGTGTTGTTAATGGATGTGCATGCATGCGTGTGAGAGTGAAAGAATGTGTGTGTGTGATCTTTTCAAATGAATGTTTGGTGCATGCGTGCATTTTTTAATATTATGGGTGTTAATGGCTGTGCGTGCGTGCGTGCGTGTGTGAAAGAATGAGGTTGTGTGATGTTTTATAATGAATGTTTGGTGCATGCGTGCATGTTTGAATGGTATGAGTGTTGTTGATGGATGTGCGTGCGTGCGTGCGTGTCTGTGAGTGAAAGAATGAGTGTGTGTATGTGTGCTTCCCGCCCGCCCCCCTCCCTCCTAAAGCTGCCGGCCGCCACTGCTCTCTCCTCTCTCTCTCTCTCTCTCTCTCTCTCTCTCTATATATATATAAATATCTCTCTCGTTCTCTCTCTCTCTATATATATATATATGGCAAGGTCGCAAGTTATAGTTACCTTAGGCCGCGATTTATATATACTTGAAGTAACTATAACTGCTGAATTTCTATGGTTTTGTCCAAGTAAATTCAGAACCTCATTAAAATGTCCCTGTTACTTTTGTTTTTTTATGTAAATTTCTCTGTTTTTTAAAATTCTATTTCCTTACTAAATCGGCCCTGTAACCCTTGTTTTTTTCAGTGAACATGTATATATATTACCGACTGGTGGTCGCCAGCATGTAGTTATAGTTAGGACCATGTTTCCATAGAAAAAGCATTTTTTGACTTGCCAATATCTTTGGCGCCATTCGACAAATCTTTTCGAAATTTTCCCAAAAAAGGTGTGCAGAGATTCCACCCGAGTGCTGAGATTTTGCTCCAAGTGGGGATGTAAAGATACACCTTGTAACTTACCTTTGCGACTTGTGACCAAAAGTCTAAGTTTACATTTGAGATAAAACCCCTTGTTAGGTCGAGCGCGCATGAGCTCTGACCTGTTGTAATCCACCTGTAGGCTTTTAACCATGCCCACTGCACGCCCATCACTATCACTCGTTCATGGGCTTGCCTTTCGAAAATCCTTTCTTATCATTGGTAAATGCTTTACGTTTGTCCCTCCTTGGGGTGGTTTGGTTACTGCCCTGGACATCGACTCTGTTACATGGATAATTGCACGATTGTCGATACGTTTGACTGCGAGTGAACGTCTTTTTCCTATTGCGTCTCTCCTTTGCGCTCATGCTAATGGCGGCCATGGTGCTTTGAATCAATTTAAGTGGTAAGAAAAGACCAGTTAAGAATTTACAATGCTAACAGCTCTGACTCGAGCAAACTCAAGATCCATTGCATTGCAAATGCTTGTGTAGAGTATGTTGTCTCATCTCGCCATTGTGGTGTCAGTAAGATCTGGCACCTCTAGGTTCAGATTGTATATCTCCAACTCTTTTACCATCTGTTGTTTACGTTTTGCACCCGTTTGAAAGCTTATAATTTTCCTTAGAAGGTGGTTTTAAGGATCTCCTAGAGGGTACCAAGAGGGACAACCGTAATTGAAATGAAGGTCAAATAGGCATCAATCGCCTCCCCTCTGACTGTTCTGCAGTGATTGTCTTGGTGGGCCCAGACTCTTATTACATATAAAAATATAACAATTCGAAATATGGGGAAAATAAGACTGGCCTTCTCTTTACGTTGAAAATATCAGCATCTGAACAGAAACATCTGTGACTTTTTCATTATTACAAAGCCTTGTACGAGCACTGAAATCTCCATATTAGTATCTACAGTAACAGCAAAAAAAGATGATCTAGTCATTCAACATAAACCTACATATCTTCATCACACTTCCCAGCACCTTGAAAACCAGGATCCATTTCCATCAGATTACCAACACCAAAACCATGTACATCTCCTCCCTCCAGCGCCCACCTCTCCCCTAACCACTATTCATCTAATACTAACAGTCTGTGTCATCAACCAACAGCATGTTGCCCCCTGAAATATCAAATCCTGCTGCCACATGATCATATCTCAGATGCAGATACCATCCTCCACACTTTCTCCCATACCAACCAACACTACTCTGGCACTGATACCATTCTTGCCACGTCTCACCCGACCACTGCTCAACAAATTCAACTGATTTTTACGACCAGATGACACAGCGCAGACCCCAGATCAGCATCTTGATATTCAAACTCTCTCACCTAAGCCTCATTCATCACAGCTTTGGAACCTGTCATTGACACCCTTCTTCTGAGATCTGATATCTTCTTCAAAGCCAGACAATCTAAAATAGGTGGTAGTGTTGCACTCACCTTCAAACAGCATCTCAATTACAAGCTCATTGAGACGCAAGGCACACCAACATTCAAATGACTCACCATTATCATCCTCTCTAACAAGGTTGTTCTTTGTATCAGCCTCATTTATCAGCCACCGGGAAACAATGTAGCTTTTGTTGATAAACTCATTGTAATCATGGGTGACCAGCTTCTAAACATTTTTTTTTTAATTATCTAATAATTAGTGACTTCAACCTTCCCTAGAAGAAAGGCAGTAACAGTGCCAAAAAACAAATAAAACCTAACTATCCTAAAATGCACTCTGTCAACATTCCGCTTCCATACAAAAGGCTCCATTGTTCATCTTATCACCATCAGTGAAGAACTGGTCCAAGAATAGGACACTCTTCCCTTCGACTGGTCAGACCACTTACTATTACCTTTTCTCCTACACCACCTTCCACATCTGTCTGTTTCTCTCAAGGACAAAGTGTTAACAAGCATAGGAGAGTTAAAAACCCCAGACATCATGGCCTTCCAAGAGATGCTAATAATGTCAGATGTCTCATTGCACCCATCCGCAGCCCTCAAATCTGTAATTATAGTATGAATCTTACTAAGATCCTCAGTGTCTTTGATTAAACTGTGAAACCAATGCCCAACATTAAACCAAGGAAACTCTCCCACTGGTACTTCAGCCAGCTCAGTGGACAAAGGGCGGGCACTAGGGAGACGGCCAGCTCAATGCTCACACTCCTGTGAGGAGCATGCAGTCAGTGGATTAATCAGTTAGAATCCATCCTGATGCATCTTCTTGTGGTAACCAAAACACACTCTTCAAGCCCCCCTTTTCACCTGACATCTACTGATTGATAAATCCCTGAAGAAGTGGGGCGAGCAGCACAAGAAATGACTTGACTTTTGCATGGCCTCCTGGGAAACAGTCTGGCAGCTGAGAGCTGACCCAGGCTGCTTCTGTGGGTGAAGGCTGCACCTTACCAGGCAGTCAGGCACATACTTACAGCTATCCATTCGTGTGATCTGCCACGAGGGAGGCTGATCCTGTACGGGGGTAAGCCTGCCTTAACACTTGTGGAGGCTCGGCCTGTCTCGGGGAAGAGGGGATGACTGACTATGTGACATGGCTGCTGCTGATGGTATTCAGGTCTGAGCCCTTCTCACGCCTGTTGGTGGTGAAGAAGGCCAACAGATTGCTTACTTCGAGGCATCCCCTTGGAGCTCCTGCCCGCACCATCATTGTAATGCTTCTCAATTTCTGAGATCGGGATACTGCCCTAACACTGGCCTGAAGCCTACAATAACATTTAATAGCCGCTCTGTCTCCCTGTTTCCAGACTTCACAATAACTGTGAAGGACGCGAGGAGGAAGTTTATTCTGATCAAGAAGCAGCTTCTGAAGGACGGTATTCAGTACGGCATGCTGTATCCGGCCTGACTGAAGATCATCCATCAAAGCAAGCCACATATATTTCAATCCCCTCAACACCGGCATTCGAATCTCTGAAGAAAGGGCCAAGTTCCAGCACTTGTTGTCGCTACCATGGCGGTCTTCAGTCATACAAGACTCGGCAACTAGAACGACGAGACCTAAGTGACATGTACACCTTTGCTGGGTGCAAATCCTATGCTGATGTTGTTATTATTCTATAGTTTTAAATTGTTTTCTGCCTTGCGCTGGCCTGTGAATCATGTCAGCTATACATGTGTCCTGCTGAGCTCCTGTTACTTGATTAGATCTGTGCTTCCACATAGTCGACTGTATAAACAATAGCATGCTTACCTAGAGGTGAGTGTCCACCAGTTACTCTCCGACCCCCTCGGTTTACCCTGCAGGGGTAGGAGTCGGCCCTCAAGGTGCAACCAAGGGGTTATTTCATCAGTAGACCTTGCCATTAACTCAAATCTTGGTAAATTGGCAGAGATGGGGAAGTGATAGAGAGTGTAGGAGAATGTGTTGTGGTGGGTTTGGTCCGCCAGGGTGGTTAGGCAGTGGGAGGGGTGGGGATGGGATCTGTTTCACTGTTGCACTATACAACAAATGCTATATGACTGTTTGCTGTTTGGAGTGAATCAGCCGATAGGATATTGCACACATTAGCTATGAGCAATACAGTGACAGGAAAGACTCTGTATGGGACATGGATATGAGTGGAAAATCCCTGTCCAAAATGATATGGAACATCAGCTGGCTTAACAACCCTTAATATCAATAAACAGTGATTAAGCATTACCCGTCTACTGGAGACACACCTTAACAAGAAAACTGCATTCACTTTTGCACAGAGATGGGTGGCTCACAGTACTGTCTGGTCATACTTCTCCTATGTCTGGGTAATGGTTGTCTTGATTAAAAGACAAGTATAATTTAAACTACTTGGTACTCAAATTGTAAAAAAATAAATGTAATCGTTTAGGGAATGCTAGGGGCACACATTTCTATTGTCACTATTGTTAACAGTTACAGCCCCACTATTGATGACCCCAGCTTTTATAATACGTTGTGGGGCAGGGTGCTGTCTGCTGAACTGCAGGCTATGCTTTTAGGTGGCCATTTCAAATGTACCCTATCAAACATGAACATAGGTCTTCTTGTTCGACGAGGTATGTCAGTAACTGCTAACTCCCTGTTGGCCATAATGTCCGAACTGCTGGAAATATGACATCTGTCAACATCTGTCAACAAGAGAAGGTGTCTTCTTCTCCTCAGTTCACAATATGTGGTCAACGTTGGACTTTTGGCTGGCCACACAAGAGGTCTACTCCTGGGTTAGGAAGGTGAAGCGCCTATTGAGACACTCTCAGACCATGCCCTGGTGCTGCTCAGACTAGAAATTAATGTGTTGCACCCCTCTATAGCGGAATGGTGTTTGGGGACAGAGACACTGACAGACAGGCTATTTTGCAACAAACTGAATACTGAGATACTAGAATGCTTTCATCTGAATTTAGGATAGGTAGATTGTGTAGGCATGGCCTGGGAGGCGAGGCATTTAGGGTAGTGATCAGGGCAAATGTATGGCCAAACAGGATGAGATAATAAAGTGTGCTGAGAATATATTTGGCATGCCTAGAACGTGGAATTAAGGGCTTAGAGCTAGCCCTCCCTCATATTTTGTATAGTTCTACCTTAGACCAGATCGCAGATAGGTTATCTGGGTACTCAGAAGTCGCAGACAGAGAGTGGAAGCACCACTGCAAATGCACACAAGCCTCTGCATAAGGGGACAGCGAGTTCCCTGGCAAATCTCTGGCTGATATTGTTAGTTGCCCATGGGCTGCTAATGATATAATGGTGATTGACGACCCATCAGTCAAGTCCGACTAAGAGACGGCTCAAATTTTAGCTAAATTTTCAGCATAGTTTGCTTATTTATATTCCACTATGGGTCATTCTCCTGTGCTCAGATTGATGACTACCTTAAAGATACAAACACCAAAGATAGACGGAATGCGGAACCAATCAAACATTCACCCCCAGTCACATATCTGGGTTCCCCACATTTCATCTCATCAACTACCCGCCAAGACACTTGTCTGTGACTTCTTAGATGTCTTCTCTTCAGATCGAGTCTCTAATTTCACACACCTTGGTGACTTTACACTTCAAGTGTAAGGACAGACAACAAATTGGAAACAAACATTGAAGGTTCCCAAGAAACTGATTTTTGTACGGTGAAGGAGTTTTGATTCTACTGAAGTTTTTTTCATCCAGCTTTAGGGGTATTCACTCTCTCACCCTGCTCAGATAAATAGAGCTCCGGATAGAGCCATTAACCATGAATGGAACTGGCTGAATGAGCGTTTACTAAGAACCAGGAATTTGTAAAAAGGAAAATGTGTGTGATATCAAGTCATACCATGCCTGGATGTCTTTTGGGGGCTATAAATACATAAAAAGTTAGCCAGCTCTGTCTGGTTCAATCCTAAAGGGTCTTTCCTGCACTGATATAGCTACTAGGGTTCCAGGTGTCTGTGCCGGGGCTCTGGGATGTCCATTCACCTCATACCTCTGCCTGGCTCCTGCTCTTAATGGTTAATTATTGGCACAGGAAGCCCTGGGAGAGATATAGGAAGCAGGGCGGGCAGAAGAGAGCTCAGAATCAGCAGCTGCTGCTGCAAAAGAATAGAGAAGAGGAGAAGGAAGAACTTGAGAGTTGAAAGAAGAAAAAGAAAGGAGGAAAACATGAGAGGAAGGAAGAGTAAGAAGGATAAAGCGAGAGATGAAAGAAGTGAAGGAAGCGAGTATAGTGGAATGATATTTTTATTTTGTTATGTTCTTCTGTAGCGCAGCTCTACACAGAGGGAGGTGAGATCGTGTTTTACAGAGAGAAAAATAAACAAGAAAGGTACTACATAATAACATGTCACAGGCAGAGACGAGACATACAGCAGAAATGCAGAAGCATATATGTCACAAGAAAAGAGGAGGAGGATGAGACTGTAGTTGGAGAGAGGTTATTGGGGATGGTGAGGGCCAACAGGAGAAAAGCACCAGGCTGAGAGGGATATGAGTTTAGCTGGTATCCATTAGATGTCTCTTCACTTTGAATTAGACCAGTGGCAAGGAGGGGGCAGTGCTTAGATCCAAAAAAAGGATAATCCATGTTTAAGGCACATTACTGGAGAATGCTCTTTTCATGGTAGATAATATTTTGGGACATATCGATAAAGCCTTCTACCTAGAGAACAAGGAACTGTCCCAGGAAAGGAACAAAACACAATGGCCAGAGCTTTGAAGAGGGTCAGTTAAGATGTCGTCCTACCGAGTCTCTTCTAGGCACATTCACTAACAATCGGGGGGCAGCATTTTGTACAATTTGAAGGTTGTTCATGAGGTAGACCGAAAGGCCCATAAACAGAGCATTGACTTAATCCAGACACAAAGTTATCATTGCCTGTGCAATAGTTTTCTGCGACTCACACGTTTTCTTCAAAGAATGCTATAAGGAAAAGCACATCCCTGCTAGAGACGTACTATGGGGATAAAAATAAATTTGACTCCAAGATTCCTCACCACCATGGAGGGAGACGAAGCCCTACCCAATTCAGATGGTCACCAACAATTTGACCATCTGGACCTCTTTGGGCCGAAAATAAGAATCTCTGTTTTAGGAATTACATCGTAGATAGTTCTGACCCATTAATTTAACCAGAAGGCAGCCTGTAAATGCCAAGTGTGTCTCCATAGGGTGCCCCCCCCAAAGAAAAAATAAGCTTTGTGTCAACTGCATGGGATATGTTCTGAAAGCCAAACGTCTCAATGGTGCCATATACATATTAAAGGGTGTATCAGAGACTGCAGGCATCTGCAAGAGGATTGACAAGTTTCTCCTGGTTAATCACAGTAACACACATCCAGTTACATAGTTGCAGCTAGTAAGACGGACTTTATCTGACCCCAGTAAGAAGGACTTTATCTGACCTCACATATCTCTAGGCCTAGATTGGGTTGACATAAACTGTGTAATTCAAGCTTTTCTTTTCAATTCAGAAGAGACTCCAGTCGGCAGGGGGGGGTGCTCTCCCCAACACCAGCAGCATGCTACAAGCCTCTTGACTATGGACAGCACCAAAGCAGTCCATTTTTTGGGCTAGTGGGGAGCTCCTCTACCCAGCCCAATAGGGTAGTCTTATGATACACGCACAGAGGACCATTAGAGACTGAGTGGATATCACCTCATGCCAATATCTCTGTACACATCTGCATGAGTAGGCTAAGTGAAGAAAGTCCACTGCAGAGGCACCACACCTAGCACACTTTGAGTCCATCCTACGCCCATAATTCCAGAAGCGCATAGGAATGTAATGGACTCTCTGTAAGAATCTCAACTGGATTATGTGAAGCCTACTACTTGGGGATAGTAGGCCAGTTTGGATGCAGCAGAACCTCCACACCTCACCTCTAATCTCCTCACCCAGGTCTTCTCCTAATCCTATCCCGGCAAAATGGCCAACAATTGGTTCCTCTTCTTGACCAGATTGGTAGAGAACATATATTAGATGTTTGGTGGATGTTGAGGATAAGTGCTTACCAACAGTTTTACAAGTGTCAGGCTCTGATGGATATGCAGGAAACGCCAACCTGCATGTCCAGCGAAGGTGACAGCATAGAAAGACATCTAAAGGGGTGCAAGGCAAGCCATCATTAATTTCTGTGAGTGTGAGAAAGCGCCCATTTTTGTATAGGTCTCCCAAATTCAGGAGGCCTAGGTAGTGCAATTGGGCAATCACCTTTGCTTTATGTGTCAAAGACAAGCTCATGTGGTGATGCAGGGGTAGCAAGGGGGAGTACATGGTGTTCCAAATGACCATTTCCCTGTGTCTGTCCCAGGCTCTAGAGGTACAAACTATGGGTGGATGAAAAATTTGCATTCCCTAGCATGATTTTCAAATGCTAGAATGCTTCCCAGTGAGATTTCTCAAAGTGAGCAGTCACAGTAGGACATGACCATTTGTGTCAAGAAAGCTACCAATCACGTAGAAAATATACTTGAGAGGCAGAAAGAAGCAGCGCCCTCAGGTTCAGTTCGCGTTGATTTTACAGCACAGAACAAGCTCCCAGAGTTAAAAATCAGCACAAGAACCTTAACGTTCTCGGATTCTGCCCACTTGCGGAACTCTGCAGAATCTCTTTGAGTTTTTATGTAACTTTGTGGAATTCTGCGGAGTGAAACTTGGCGAGCTGTGCCCACCCCTAGTACAAACAGTGGTGTCTACGGATGTTAGTTGCCAGACAGGCTGTATCCCTATCAATGACTGAAGTTGCACAGGGTCTGTACTGTCTAGTTTGACAGCAATGTGAGGCAGGAAATTGACAGGTGGAACCACTAATATGCAAAATGCACCAGTGCACATAAATAGTACAACTTGCGGTCTGGAGACCCAAATCCTCCATGATGGAAAGGTAATATAAGCATTTTCCACCTAAGTCTTGGTTGAATTCCAGTCCATGACTTCTTGATAAAAAGAGATCTAACTGTTTTAAAAAAAGGATCTAGTGAGGGGGGTGGAAATATAAAAAAAAATAGATAAATCAGCTTCAGGAGGATGTCTATCTCCAGGAGGGCTATCTGTCCATCCAGTGGCAGCTGGAGGGATAATCAACAGGCGATCTGCTCTGTAAATGTATCTGAGTGACACCATAGTTTTCTCTGATGACTAGATCAGCGTCTTGGTTATCCATCCCTCAAGATCCTTAAATGAGCTCTCACATGACTCCATCCGGAAGTCTGACATTAATCTGGTGGTATTATTAGTAAGAGGGAATATCTGAGACTTATTCCATTTAATGGTTACGTTCCCACTTTAATGGATTAAGGCAGTTTCCTTAGTTTCACAGATGTAGGGTATGCACTTATGGCAACAAATGCAAACAAACACAAATGATGGACGGAATGCGGAACCAATCAAACATTCACCCCCAGTCTGGCTGAAGAGGGGTGCTACCCCAAAACTGGTCCCAGGATGCTTGTTTCCGGTCTAGGGAGGACCTGGCCTGGCAGTTCGGGTTGGACTGTTCTCATGGGGAACAGAGTCAAGACTGATTTGCATATGGCTGGATCCAAACTGGGGTGGCATGGTGAGCAAAAGAATTGATGGATTAAACCCGGATTTGTATTGAGGGTGAATGTTTGATTGGTTCCGCATTCCGTCCATCATTTGTGTTTGTTTGCTTTTGTTGCCATAAGTGCACCAGGTATGTCCAGATGTGGGTTCTGGCTCACTGTGCCACTAGATTCAAGCTAGCCTGGTTGATGAAGGGTGATACCCTGAAACCGGTCCCAGGATGCTTGTTTCCAGTCCAGGGAGGACCTGGCCTTGCAGTTCGGGCTGGACTGTTCCCATGGAATGGCTGTGTGAGTTAGTCTGGTGAAGAGGAGTCCAGAGGAGAAGAAGGATGTAACAGTATTCAAAGCATGAAAGGAAATCCTATGGCTTAGCGAAAGCCTACCCCATTTCTGGGAGCTTTGCTAGTGGATGAGGGGGTGTACCTGTTCGGTTAGAGTTGAACTGTGGTCTGAGGTGGCTGTAAACCATGCTTCTATAATTAAGGGTGACCAAGACAGCAATTTCAGATGCAATGCTGTCTGCCCAGCGACAGTTTATACCTAAGTGCACCGCACCCCCTCTTCACACCATAAATGAAAGCAGTTCAAATTAATTGACAGACACTGGTTAGTTATGGTCCTTCATTGGAAAAATCCATATAACTGTACAGTGCTTAATTTGTAAATAAAAACGTGCGGGTGCCCAAAGCCCTCCTCTTAAACGTGCAGCTGCTGCAATTAAATGTGCGAACATGGAATACTAAGGCAGCGTAATCCTAAAGCCATCTCTGGCCTCTTTAATCTCTTTACAGCCCAACCATGCCCCTTCGGCCCACTCTTGCAGATGTCTGCTTTCTCCCATTGTGACGCTTTTTCTTTTTTCTCTTCCTCCATCTTTCCCATGTGTCTTTTGCTCGCAGTAAATGCTTGAGGCAGGAAAATAAGTGCCAGCCCTCAAAACTAAGTGCTGGTGCCCCACACCTGAAACAACAAGCACAAATTAAGCACTGTAACTGTAGCTGTTTCACCAAAAAAGTCTCAAAACACAGTGGGTTTCAGACCTTATACATTCTAAGAATTATTGTTTCAGTTTCATTAAAAAATATATGTAAATTTTTCAAATTTTACACTCAATTTAAAACCTGACTCTCCTTTAACGTAACTGAATGCACATGTGAAGCACCCATGTGACTAGACAGAGGTGTGAGGGACACGAATCTCTGTTATTCAATGCATGTATAACTTGTACAACTGTTATCTGCCCTTATCCTTGATATATGCAATGGCAAGAGTCCTGGGTAGGTTGGTGTGAAGGTAAAGTGAACTGGTGATGCTTATCAGTCTGAGAGTCTGATTTACTACAGAGAAGAATACAATGATAAGAGTCTGAAGGAGTTCAGGTAGTTGAAGTAGGTGGAACAAATGTATTAAGGCAGGGGCTAAGAAGGATTGCAGGAGATGAGGGCCTTGGGCTCCTGTGATTGGAGGCTGGAGCCAGAGTTGCAGAGAGAGGCCAAGGGACCATGAGCCCAGGATACGTGGTCATAATAATGTGACCAAATAAGACAGCAGGCCAGGTTGGCCTTATGTGCAGGTGGGTGACATGCCATCTCTCAGCAGAGGTAAAGTGGCAGCCACAGGTTATGCACATGGAAGAGATGAGCCCAGGATACATGGTGGTGGAGGTGGTTCGGTTGAGTTGGCTAAAGAGTAAGCCCAGCCAGGCGGAACGTGCTACTTTTGTCCAGGGTGGTCAAGTACCCAGCTAGATAACCTGTGCTCACCCTTGGGTAGTTGGCTTGGTGCAGTCAGGCTTATCACGGAGGCAATGTGTAAAGCAACTGCAAAGCACGTTCCCACAACACCCCAGCAGAACGACCCCAAAAAGAGACTTCACATGGATTGTAAGTATAGAAAAATTGTATTCAACACACACACACATGAATAATGCAGTTTGATTACAATGTGATCTCGGCGTAAATGTCAATGAGTACACAAAAGACAATAATATTCAATGTAAACTTAGGCGTGAATCTCAATGACCCCCGCAATACATGATATTAGGCCTCACCACGTTAACCATTGACCACTGTATATACGTCTGAGGAAACCACTCATCCCCTTCCTGCGCCCCCATAAGGTGCCCACCTGCTGTCAGCACTGTGCCCATGCTCACGGCACCCACAATCAGTGTAACACGATCAATCCAGGGTGCGCCCCAGGGCTGACAGTAGCTGCAAAATGTATATCACTGCAAGCCACACTCCTACTTACTCCCACTGCCTCAGCCACACTAGTAAAATGTGATATCAACCTTATGAACTCCCTGGCAGAGCCCAAGTACTCAGCAGCACAAGAGTGCTGCCCCAGCCGAGGCATGGGGCCCAGGTATAAGTTGTCACTGGTACGCTCGCACACACTCTCGCACGCACTTGCTTCCAGCACCCTAATGTGATGCCCTGATAACTGGCAAGTGGATGCTTATACGCTTGCACACCCTCTGGATCCCAACCCGCCCTCCATCTGCCAACCAGCCTCCAGTTAACCTCGCCCCACCGCAACCCCAAATATTATAGTAACTTTCCCCTGAGCAACCAGCCGCTCACAGCTAAGTCACAACTCCCCAGGTGTCAGGGTCAAGGAGGGGGACAGGAAGGACAACTGTTAGTAAACAATTAAGGAGACATTCAGGCGCCCAATAGGAGGTTCACTCAGAGGTCTGCAAAACACAGGAGGGTGGTCACCAGTGCCAACCATTAGATTCAGAGGCTCCCAGCCCCGGGTCAGACCATCCAATGTTACCAAAAAGTAACCAACTCCAGCACCTCTGGAATGGAGAGGCACCGTTGGGGTGTGTTGACTCGACCCGCCCTCAACACTTCAAGTTGTACACAACAAGTTACCAGGTCCAGGTCTCCGGATTGGAGAAACCATGTCTGGTGCCTGTGAACTTCCAGTGGCCCGACAGGTTCGATCCCACTTAGAAAGTGCTCACTGCCATGCCCCCGATGACTGGCGATTCCCAGACGACATCAGATTTCTTCAACCAACTCCTAACATTGTACCGCCCTCAACAGGAGGCACTAGTCTCATGCGTGATAACTTGAACCACACAAGACCTTCTGGTTCCATTCCAGACTTGGTTTCCATACCCCTCTGGATTGAGGTAATCTGCCCAGTATGCTATGACCTTAGCAGTACTGGACTCTACGGCCAAACACACTGGAGGCAAGTTCCGTCATGCAATACTAGGCCACGTGAAGCACTCCTTGGGTTGTACCCACATTTTCGCAGGTTCCAACCTATGAACAGGCACAGCACACAACGAGCATGCAGGAAAGGGTCACATGAGAGAAATGCTCCCATTCAACACCAGAGGCCCTAGCAGGGTCCCGTTACAGTGAACCGTTTGCTTCACAAGCCATCTCGGGGTGCAGTGACCCACACAATGAAGGGCCACACACCAGTAATGCTAGCAGTACGTTGCTACCCTGCACCTAGTGCACCCGGTCTCCAGACTTAGTTTCTCGTCCACACGCACCCCCCTCCTGCCAGGTGGAATCCAGCACAATGTACGGGCAAAAAGAGGCCACCGCTCTCCAGATATTACCAATCACAATATAGATCTCTCTCAGGAGGTCTTTGTTGTCCCTGGCCCCTCCACAGGGAACAGGGGGCAGCCAACCTGCCCTTGGAGAGCCACTTCAGGATGCACACAGCAGCTGGCAATCAGTCTCAGGCCAGTCTCTAATCGGTAAGGGTGTACGTATCCCCATCCTTGGACAGTTTTCCTCCTGGGCCCCATAGATTCCTCTGACATTGTGCCAATGCAGTCCAGCCGCACTGGTCCCATGAATCCATTGTTGGTACTCTAAGTTGCAGATTTTGAGTACCCCTACTTATACTAAGTAAAACCTTTAAAGTGGGGGGGTGGTTCGAAGGGTATTCCTTTGAACCACAGATGTCTCCTCTAAATTTCCTCCATGTCTGCCCTGGGGTCTTGGAATGCAGATCTTTATCTTTATAGCTGCCAGGGTCTGTCTCCGGGAGGCCAAGTGTCAACCTCTCCCCCCATCTACCTCAGCACGCCCCAAACCCCAAATGGCAGGGATCCGTCGTTCTGGATGCCTGAGTTTTATAGCGGCCATCTGGGGAATGTGCAGATGTGTTCTTCCTCCAGAACCCCTGAAATAAAGCCTAATTTATGGGGTACGAGAACCAGTCCCAATGCCTGGAAATGCCCACTTGCAGAAGAGGCATTTCCTAGCTAGAGGGGACAAAGCTACCATTACCAATGGCTTGGGCTTGTTGTCCTGAGTCCAACAATACCAAACAATATGATGCTGCTCCCCTGCAATCCTTTAATGCAACTGGACTTAATAAGCCTTGGTGTCCCAAATCACTGTATGGGTAGAGCAGCTCTCAGTGGCAGTGCGAACACATGAGGGTGTTCGGCACTTCCTGGGCACTTGTGCCCTAGCACACGCACCAGGCTTCCAAGGCAGGTGACACTTCGGTTACAGACACCACCATGGTGCTTTCACGCCTCTGTGAGCCTGAGCCCTCTGGCTCCATTTCTATCATGTGTATAAATACCTACGCTGTTGTCACTTCAGCCATGTGGGCATCACATAGGGACCACTCCACCCAGCCACAGACATGAACGCCCAGGTTGGAGAGGCCAACGCCCATCCATACCTGGCCTGGCCTGTGTACTCATAGCCGCACACAAGTGAAGGTGCCAGCTTCTAACTCATATGGATGGCATGGGCACTTTCACCCTGCATTGGCAGAGGGAAAGTGCTCCGAGCTCCTAGGCTCTTGAGTCGTATGGTGCCCAGCTGCAGTTAGGCACCTTCTGAGCTACTGCATCAGTGCACCACATTGGGGGTCTCCAGTGCATGGGTATGCTACCCTCCAAGCCGAGTCACACTCTGGGTCCAACCATGGCTGGTCCCATACATGCTGGCCAGCGCAGTATCTCCAGTCAAGGAGTACCTGCACCTGCATCTCCACTCTGCCCACACAAGGGGGCCGGTGCTTGTGGCCCATGGCCATGTATCAGGAAACCAGCTTCCCATCTTGGATCTGGCCAGCTCCTTTCCAGTAGGGATTCCCCCATGGGAAGTCCACCCCTACCTGGGTACATCCTTTTGGAGGTGCCCTTCTGGCTCCACGTCGACCACCGAGCCCTCTACTGGGGCCTCTGAGGACAGTGTAGAGCCCACTCAGGTCTACTCCCCCTCACGGAATTCTAATCCTGAGCACGGGTGACTGCAGGTCCCACAGACCTACTCAATAAGGCCCCCGACGTGACCCGTAATTCCCCTTGGCAACCAGGGCCGCAACCCCCCGCTCCCAGGTATCTAGTACACCTATTGCATGGATCCAACTGGGGTTGATACTCCAGCCACGGCCTCCCCTCCACCTTACCCCATCTTTGGTAGCACAGCAGGATCACTTCCCCTCTGCCAGACAACGGGGAAGTTTCCAGAGTCCTACGGTCTGGCACAGGGAGACAGCATAGGCTGGGAGGAAAAAGCAAAACATTTCAGGATGTTTCCCTACAGAGAGCCATGTCCAACACGTGGTCGTAATAATGTGACCAGATCAGACAGCAAGCCAGGTTGATCTTATGTGCAGGTGAGTGGCATTCCATCTTTCAGCAGAGGTAAGTTGGAAGCAACAGGTTATGCACATGGAAGAGCCAACAGCCTCTCAGGATCATGGGGTGTGCACAGTACAGCCTGTGATGCATAAGGTCTGTGACATTGGTAAAGCAGTGATGAGCCATGGATGCTAGTGTCTAAAATGCTGAGAGACAGAGTCTAGTGCAGCATACCCTCTTCCAAATAAGCATATTGTCTATCGAGTGCAGGGTCAGCTGTGTGCAGATGAAAATGCAGAGGCATGGCCATTGGAGATTGTCAGTGTCAGTGGAGGAATGTTAGAAGACTCTCCCACCAGCTTCTATTGATCACAACTAAGTTCCAATCAATACACTGGTAAACTCTATCATAATCTTCTCTTACCAACAGCCAAGTTCCAATCTAAACATTGGAAATACGTAAACTGGACAAATGTAAGTTTCCTAGTGTGTCTCCTTCAGTTTTGCAACATGAACAATATTTGCCCCTTCTTTGACTCACCAATTGACAACGACATGAGATTAGCTGGCTTTCTGCCTGCCTAGGGCACAGCATAAACTATTCACCTTATTTTTCAAATCCATTAGTGGTACTGCTGCTGCCTATTTCTCTAAACTATTTAAGTTACCTGCTGCAGCTGCAATCTCTCTCATCTGCCAGTTTGCAACTTCTAACTGCAACAAGGTCTCTTTTTGCCACTTCAAAGTTTGGAGTTTTTGCTGGAACACTCTCCCCTTTACCTAAAAGCTGTGCCCTGTCTGGTAGTATTCAACATGGCCTAAAAATATACATTTTCAGGCTTAAAAAACCAACACAAACCAAATTACCCTCCCACCCCACCCCGACTTGTCTTCCTCTTCACTACTTTACACAACTTGACTCAATATTTATTCTAAAGTAAAAATATACCATTCAATAAATATACGTTCACATGCATTTCATGCAGTGTAGGTATCTATACCACTAATGCATTGCTACTGTGACATGTTACTACAGGCCTATAGCATTGATGTACATACAAGCTTGCTGCGAGGTATAGAAACTCTGTTAGAAAGGCTCCCTAAAATCAATGTACAAGTATCTAGGAGGTAATGACTACAAAAGGCATGAGCAACAGCTTACGCACATTCCATAAAATCATCCAGGTATGGGACATGCTGATTACAATTAAAGCCCAGATGCTCCTTTGACTGATGAATGGTCATGAGACCTATCAAGATTAGTAACTCCAGTGAGAGGCTGGATAAGGCTGGAATACATACAACAAAGACAATCCATTCAGAAATTGGATATTTAATTATTTGCATATTTATTTGGAAGGGTTTGTCGACCATAGGCTAGGCTTAGAGGATATTAAAGCTTTCTACAAAGGTTCAATCAAAACTAATCAGAATAGCGTCACATGATTCAAACATTCATACGTTTGAGTGTTGGCTTGATCAAGCAATTCATAGGCTGGAACAGTAGCTTGAAAATTAAAATAGCATCAAACAACACACACGTTTGCATACAGCGCTATGAGAAGGGTCCGATGATACAGAAATAATATAAATACAGTCTCAGCCCTGGGCATTGCCTGGAAAATATGCAAAGTCAATTCAGATTGAATGCCGAAAAGGAGTCTGTTCTCAGTTTAGAGTTGATTCTCAGAGTAGTGGAGTTGTTGAGCAGAGACCACCCCGCAGTAACCATCTGGGAGGGAATGAGCTAATTTGAAGGTGACTTGGATATCCTGAGGCATGTTTCGTAGTTTAAGGAAGGTGGCTTCACTAGAAAAACGTAAGAGGTAACTCTATGAGAAAAGTGAGAAGGAAAACATTGGTAAGGCGTTTTAGGGATCCTAAATATCCTAGCTGTCAATGGGCATTCAAATTTATGGCAGTCAACTTACTGGCCTTTCCAATTCAGCCATTACATGGAGTGAAGAGCCTAGATTAAGCTTGATGGCTCTCTTACACTTCAAAATCAGATCTCCATGGTTGTGTCTTACTGCTTCCATAAATTTCACATTTTGAGGAACATTTTCCCATTTTTAACTAAAGCAGGAAAAAGCTGGATGTGACAGCCATTGCCATGTATATGTTGGCCTCTGCTAATGGGTGTAGCTTAACTTATCTCAATACTTGACCAGAAAAAAACTATAAGTGATACAGAATGTGGCAGCCAGACTGGTACGCTTTATATTCAGGTGCCAAAATGTTTGTCAAAAAGACTTGGGAATCATTGCCCGAGTTGTAACCTTCGATCATAAGCCAAAAACCTGTTCAAAGTTCCTAGGATTTCGAAATCCAGATACACTCAGCCCACACTCTTCAGTATCGCCATAGCTCACTCACTGTGTGGAGCTTTTGAATCAACAATATCCTCTATGCCAACAACACACAATGCATCCTCTCCCTCTCTAAGAAGGCAAGATGGCTTCTTCTCAACACCCGCCCAACTCACCAAGCGAATCTGAATATCCAGAATACAGCAGCCAGACTCACACACCCTCCATGCACCCACCACTCTATCCACCTCAGAGACCTGCACTGGCTCCCCACATATAAGTGCACTATGTTCAAACGACAAACACACACACATGCATGCACGCATGGACACACACACAAGCATCTGCAGGGACGCCGGTTACGCCATCTTGCACCTGGCTCCAAAATCCTAGAACAAACTCCCCCTCCACATGAGAGAAGCCAGCTCAACCCTAGAATTGAAGAAAAAACTGAAAATGAGGCTCTTCAAATGGGACTCAGTTACAGCAGAATCCCTCCACCCATTAGTGCCAGGATACCCTCCGGGGTATGGTGCACACACTTACCATAGCATGTGGTGCAAAAACAATTCTGTTAAGCACATATTCAAAAAGCCACTGCATGAAAGTCATGCAATCACATTACACAAGAAACATCCAGATGTGGGCATCTGGCTGCCTTGACTATCCATTCTGGCATAGGCATATTCTCTCCTCCCACTTTTCCCCTTCCTGCATGATTGAATCTGCTACAGGTTATGAAACTGGCGCAGGTGAGGTGATGGAAACAGTACCAGGGCAAAAAGGCAGGCAACGCTGAGCAGGGAGTAAGCCAGCAGAGCGAGGAAGGCTTCTAACATGTGCCTATCCTGGAAGTCTCAGGTGAATATATGGCATAGGACATTTGTAGACATTTCACAGTGGGGAAAACACTGACTCACTCTTGACGCCAGTGTTTGTGCCGCAGTGATTGCTGCTTTCCTTTTTTATGGGGCCATGCACCTGGTAACCTTCTCACCTTGCCAGCAGGCATTTCACCACCTACAACTGCAGTACTATATGATTAGGAGCTGAAGTGCAGGCAGCAAAATACCCATCGGCAAGAATGACGCAGCACAAGACTATATAGCAAGAAAGGAAGAATAGGTACTATGGTAAATGTTTTCTGGAGTTAGACAAATGGACTCTCTTGCTCTTCTCTCTCTCTTGCTCTTCTTCCTTTCTTTGCTAGATCAACTACTGGTCTAATGATGGGTGAGAACCCTAATATACAATGATGACAAACCATACAAACTTTTGGACATCTTCAATATTAACAGGTTGAGGCCAGTCCAAAACTGCTTGCAACTTGGAACAGCTCATGCCTAAGTTCTTTTCAGAAATCTGGAAACAAAAAACTCAGAAACCTCGAAAAGACATTTACCTAGTTTGGCACAGAAACTTTGTTTTCTTAATTAAGAAGTACTTCCTTTGCATGTTCTCAATGTTGTTGCAGATTATCTGAAAAAATCAAAATGTCATCAAAACAAATCACTATGAAGGTGTTCAGCATATCCTTAAAAATGTCATGAAGATAATGTTGGACGGCAGCAGGAGCATTACATAAACGAAAGGGAATGACACAGTACTCCATCATCTCCCTCTCTTATGAGATTGTATGCACCACCTAGATCTAGATTGGAAAAGACCTTAGATAATTTTACTTGGTCCTGCCATAGTAATATGAGAGGAAGAGGGTAGCAATTTGTATGGTATTGACATTCAACTCCCACTAATCTATACATGGTTGGTACTCTCCATTCTGTTCAGGTATAAAGAACATAGGAGCCCCCACAGGTGGTGTCCATTTCTTAATAAATCCACTGTCAGGATGTTACAGGAGGTAGTTCAGCTGGAGATAGATCAGCTTCTTTTTTACAGAAAACACCAACAAATTCCCTCTACGGTTCTAGAATCTGATCCTTTGGTAGTTCTGACTCTTGTTTTTATGATGATCTAGGTCACTGTAGAGTGAGGCACACTACGGAGCTTGGACTTTCCGTGGAGTAAATAACATTATTTCTCACAAGAAGGTGAAGGGAATGAAATAGGAGTGTGTCAATTTATATCAGGGTTGTGAATTCCTAATCAAGTAGTTCCAAAAATGATATGGACATTCTTTAAATCTATTATATAGCAAAACAAATGCTCTCAACATAGCCACAGTATGTACTCATCAATGATAATATGGGTTCTTCTTTAACATCTCCGGAAGTAAGCAATGGGCCATTGATTCCTTTGATTTCTTCAGGTGTTTCTTTTTCCGGACAATGTCATCAAAACTTGCAGGGAAAATTGAGATTAGGCTACAACAGGCTGATCTGTCTCGGATATGCCTTATCTAGGTCTGTCTTCTAGAGATACTCAGACCCTTTTCCCAACAGCAAAGAATACTGGTGGAAGTAGTGCCCAGAATGTCTTCAATGTAGGCACAAGCAGTTAATTTTGCAGTCTTTCCTTTTCATTTATATTGAGAGTTTTATTCATGGTCCCCTCTTGCTTCAGCCCTTCTGCTCTGATATTCTCCTGGGATCTTTCTAAGTGAGAATACCAACTCTAGTGTGGGCACCCTCACCTAATTATTTCTTCTTTGTTGTTGTTAATAGATCAGAAGTGTTTACTCTATGGGCGCCACTATGGTGTTAGGTCGATTTACTACTAGCCAGAGAGCATCTTTCAACTCTTCTCACACACCTTGGTAGAAGGCTGTAACCTCGATTGTCGATGCAATTTCTCCAAGTTGTTGAAATTGACTAATGTGAGACTAATCCTTGACTATCCTGTCTTAAATTAAGGATTCCATTTGAGCTGTTTGAAGGGCCTCTCATTTTATAAACATCATCTTGAACTGGGTCGTGAACTGATCCTAGTTTGTGAGCCATGTATTCTTGTCACTTATCAAAGGAGTAGTCCACACACTTCCTCAGTATGATACGTAAGATGAAGGTAACCTTAGTCATGTCACTCACAAATGACCAACTCATTTTCAGGTGGGGTTAACCGGTTAGCACAGAAAAGGATGATTGCCCTGGCACTACGACTGACCCCACTGAAGAGTTAAAACCTACACTGCTGCTAGGAATTGAGGAGGATTCCATTACTAAACTTGATTCTGCAGAGATAGGGAAGTCTAATATATATGATTTAATAAAAAAAAGCTCTCTCCTGACTAGGCATTAAAAAGTGTTTCTGAATCTTTACAATGGCCTGTATCATTTCTTGTAGTAGAATTTCAGCGGAATCCATGTCAGATGCAAGGAAAACCGTCATGCTTTGATGGTAGACATGGATTCACTGAGAACCCTATCTGCCGCACCCCATCTCTAAAGGTACTGTAAATTACTATTCCTCATAAGACAAGTAAGGTGGAAACTGGAGAAAAGAGCGAGACATAGAGGAGCTCTGCTGTTAGTTTCCTTACCAGTTTAGAGCACTGATATACCACAATATAAACATAGACTATTCTCTCTCCGGTTTTCTGTTTCCTCCGTTGTGAAAGACTTGCAAATTCCTCCAAGCTGCATAGATTCTTCATTTTCAGGTAGTGAGGAAATGGCTGTTAAAGTAATCCAACAACTAGACGTCCATCTTCTGTCTGACGTGCGTTGCTTTTGTTGATGCTCAATCTGTAGACTTAAGTATTCAACTTTGTCAATGAGTCACCAAGGACAAAGCATAATTTAGGTGTTCCCTTACTCCATGCTGAAAGGCACTGAGCACAGCCTCATCTGTCCAAGCTGTCACTAAACTGGCTAATACATGAGACAAATTTCAGGAACCTTCATGTAATGTTAGGAAGCCAGTATGGACAGCTTGTGGCATCTGCCTTCTTCCAAAGAACTGTTGGAACTTTGTCAAGAATATATCATATTGTTGCAACAAGGACTTTTATTTAGAGTTAGACGAGTAGCCCAAATCAAGGCATTCTTGGCAAGATATGATAGAATAAAAGCTATTTTGGATTAATCTGTTGTGAAGTGAGCTGGTGGGTTTAAGAAGTGTACACCGGACTGGGATTGCCTGAAACATTAGGGGGTCTCCTGGAACCTTTTCAGGTAATTCAAACGCAGAATACAGAATCTAGTAGCTGCTTGAGCTTCTGTAATGTGATTCAAGCCACTAATGCCGTGGACTGGAACATTAAGCCCTCCAGATTCATGTGGCAGTTGATCTAATGGCCAAGAAAATGAGCCCATTCATTTCAGGCTGTCGAACTGTCTGACACATTTTAGTAATTTTTATAGGTTGACCAGGAGTCTCTATATTAAATTGATATTTTCAATATTTCAAAAAACACAGATGACATTTTCCCAAAAATAAAGGACTACGGCCCTCACTCACCAAGGTGACGTACAGTAGGCTCCACCTGAAGCTCTTTAATTGGAAGAGTCGATGAGTATGCCTATTTGTTTGTTTTGAGGGTCCATCTACTGAAAAGTTTAAAAATGTGTAGAGTTGTAAAAGTTATACAGTTTACAGTATTCACTCCCTATCACATGATTAAAACATAGAGGGCCACATGTACGAAATACTTATTTTGCTTTTCTTAAATAGCAACTCCTTAAAAATCGCGATTTAGGAAATTCAAAATGGTATGTACGAAAATAGAAACTCCCTAATAGCTATTCATACTGTGTAGGAATTTCTATTACAATAGCAATTCCTACTTTGTGGGAATCACTATTAGGGAATCACTATTTAAGTAATACCAAACTATTCGTTCCTATGGGCCTAAGAGCCCATAGGTACAAATGGTTTAGCATCTCCTAATTAGCAATTTCCTAATAGGAAATCGCACGTTTGGAAATGCTAAAGCAAAGGTGATGTTCATCCTGAGGCCCCCCCTTGCTGCACCTCCAAAAAAGTGGTGCACAGGGGCATGGGTGCACTTTATTGCACTTTTAAAAAAAAGCATTTTCGGGTGCTTTTTTTCAATTGCACATGGTTACCATCGTCTTGAAAAAAGCATATTTTGCATTTAGGAAATGCTTTGTACATGTGCCATGAAATTGCAAATAGGAAATCCCTACTTGTGGTTTCCTATTTAGGGAATCGCAAAATGTGAATTCTACAAGGTAAGAAATCACATTTGGCAATTCCCTACGTACCTTTGTAGAAAGGAAAAGGCTGTTCTGCATTTCTTAACAGGTCGAAATTGCGATTCGGCCCGTTAAGAAATCCAAAAGGCCTCTGGACATCTGGCCCATAGAGGACTGAGGTGGCTGTATGATGCAGTGCACAATTATCATGGCAACACTTTCTGGAACCAATTAAGGTCCAATGGGGTCTGTAGCAATTATCAATGCAAAAGGTCCTTCAGTCCCCGTGGTAACCTGTCAGTCCAGTATAGAATCACATGTCTGTCGGACAACTGTATAAGAAAAGAGACTACACCTGCCTGATTTGTTGTAGCCCAACTTGGGCATTTTGACCTGTGAAATACACAAGCCAATTAAGTTGGTGGTAATTTCCAGAGATGGAATCTAGAAATCATTTCAATATGCAAACACACGTGAGCACTGCACGCCAGACAAACCTTGTGTTCCACCACCAACATAACGCATCACTGCATATTTGGCGCTGCACCAGTGCCACAGTCCATTACCCAGTCATAATATGCTCACCAAGTGTCCCATAATGTTATGCCACCCGGCTAAGACCTGTAGAATTGTTTCTACAATAACATGGAAAATTAGTTAATGCCCCTCAATGAGGCAATCCATAGGCACATCAAGTTATTGAGTTTGTGATGAGGAGTTCCAGGGGAACACAGGGACCCCGTTTGGCCAGGTAAGACCATGGTAAATCCCCTGCCCACTGTATGGAGACCCCCAGGTGAAACAACAAGATCCTTTTCAGGTAGGTCTAGGCAGGGGAGTGGGGGAGGAAGAGTAGGACAATTAAAAGGCAGAAAAAAGAACCAAAGGCCAGATGTATGACATTTTGTTTTGTGACTCGCAATTTGCGATCCGTTTAAGAATCGCAAATTGAGAGTCGCAAAAAAAATGTACAACGGTGTAAAGCACGCTGTTTACGATTCCCAGGGGGGTTGCAAAGGCCTACCTCATCAATATTCATGAGGTAGCTGCATTTGCGACCCCGTTGGGAATGGCCCCACTCACAGGGATGGTGGCCTGCTGGGGACAGCAAATCACCAGGTCTGTGACGGCTTTTAAATAAAGCAGTTTTTTAATGCAGACGTCTTCCTGAAAGGAAAACGGGATGCATTTCAAACAAAAAATGAAAAGTTTTTATTTCATTTTCACAGAGTAGGCAATGGTCCGTGGAAGCACTACCTGCTCTGAAAAAATATTTGCATTTCTATTCACAAGGGACAAGGGGTCGCTGGGGGCCCTTCCCGTTTGCGAATGGGTTACCACTAACTTGAAGTTGGTGGTAACAGTGAATGTTTTGCAACTGCATTCACGATCGCAAAACATCTCTACATGCAGTGCAATTCGGTATTAGGAAGGGACACCCTATACACACCCCTTCCTAATACCAAATCGCAAAAACAAAATGCAATTTGGTAAACAAGTTACTGAGTCGCATTTTGCCTTTTGTACATGGCAAAAAGCATTTTTCCGGTCCCAAAATGGCTGATAGGCCATTTGCGAGCCGAAAAATGCAACGTACATCTGGCACCAAGTCACATAGGAAGACAATCCTCCCATTTTTTCCTTAATGATACATTTTTCTTGCCAATTAATTGCAGGATTGTGTGCTTTTAATCACGTGGTTCCAGGACTACCTGAAAAAACTGGATTGGTAACTACATTGATTGTTAATGATTCAACTTGCCCATTTTTCATTGCAATCAATAAAGGTTTTGTCTTGCTGAGAATGTGAACAGACACTAACCATGTCAATACCAAGAAAATCTTCTGCTAAATTATTTTTAATAAGCAAAACTACTTCATGTTCATAACACTCTTTATCAAATAAAGCATCCAAATTCCCAACAGTATATCATTGCTGTAGTCTTCAAAGGACCCAGACGAGATGTAATTTTAATTTGAAGATGAAAATGAGTTTTTTTCCCAGCAAACGCTTAAGAAGAAGAGAGGCTTATCTGAGGTTTGCTTTTTAGAGACAAGCCTGTTAGCTTCCCTGTAAAGAAGAGCTGTGTAGGAAATCTGCCCAATCTGCATGGTCACCCCAGATTTTTTGCCTTTTGCTGGACTTTATATTTTTGCTGGCTTTAGAATGCTGTGCACTTTACCACTGGTAAACAGGAATAGAGTGCTTGTGATCCACCTTTAAAGATGGTTGAATTGACTTAATTCTAATTGGCACATTTACTTTACCAATAAGTCTCTAGTGTATGGTATAGAAAGTGCACCCAGGGACTGGACATTAACTGCTTCTAGTAGACTGCAACACCTATTGTGCCATTCATATTAGTGGGGGGGAATAAACATGACATCAGGCCTATCCTGTGTAGCCTGCTTGCTGCAGTAAAACAATGTACACCCTGCACTATGATCTGCAAAGTAGGGTGAATGGTATTTAGACATGGAACATGTAGAAAATGAATGTTACTATATGCCTAAAGTAACAAAGCCTTAAAAGCTATTTTCACTGCGGCAGGCCTAGCTGTTCTAAGTAGAGAACCGGAGTACAGATTAAAATACTAATACTGCTAACTCAAGAAAGGGACCAGCTAGACAAATAATTAAACAACTCTTTTTTAGTCATTATTAAAATACTACTTAATGGCAAAGTCATATTTTTAATAAATATTAAGGAAAAGTAACCTTTAGAAAATTACCCTTTACCTGCTCGAACTGTCAGAAAACTTGTTAGCATAAGCCTCTGCCATCTCCCAACCAACAGTTTGCACAAAATAGGTGTGAAATATGTGTGAAATGTCTTGCAGTAGCAAAAAATAGGCTGGCTTGAATGGGCAGGGATGATTCTTCTGAGCTTAACATGCAATGGAGGGTGGGGTGAAGTGTGTCTCTTTTAGACAGCACAGTGTCAAATCCTGCTTGAGACGGCTGTTGGGCCACATTTAATACTTTGGATGCAGCTGAAAGGGAGAGAACAGGATGCCAAGACAGTTCTTGTGGATCTCTTTCCTAGTTGCTGAAGTACCCCGCTTTTGCACTCCCAGATGCCTGTCTCTGGTTTTGTTGTAGGTAGAGTTCTTGCTTCAAATTAGATTTAGTTTTAGATGTAGGAGGACACTAGATTTACCATAGTATACTCCCCACTCATAACCCTAGCATCTGAGCCCAAGTTTAGTGTAGCCACAGAATTTTGCCATCTTGACGATTCCCTGACACATGGCATTTTGCACTAAGGCAAACATGACCTGTTGCACAAGTGGGTATGGGTGGCTCTACCCACCTATGTGCTATTTCTACTTTAAACTTTATTCACATCCCCCAGTTCCCCGTATAGCATTTTTCATTTTGGTGTCCTTTTGTTTGTTGGATTTTAGTCTATATTTCTAATTCAGTTTAGAGTTTTTATTGTTTTGCATTTTCACTTTATTACCTCTGTTAATTACTGTTTTGGTAGTGCATACATACCTTACACATTGCCCTAAGTTAAGCCTGTCTGCTCTGTGCCATGCCTACAGGGTGTTAAGCTCAAGGTAACTTAGTGACTTTGAGTGTTTACCCCGACAAGGGTTGTGATTATTCCTTGAGGTGGGTAGGAGTCACCCACCCTGAATAATAATACAATTTCTTACAGGGAGCTTTGTATGAAGTGACCCCCCCTTGCCACAACATAAACACAATCCTTCCTTTATTATTTGTGTCATGTCTTCTGGTGACAGAGTTCTATTAACCTGTTCTGTGCCTTGGACGAGATGATCTCGTCCAAGGCTACAGTTCCCCTGTGCCTTGGACGAGATCATCTCGTCCATGGCACAGGGGAACTTGGGGGAGTGCTAGCGCGCCCCCCGTGCACCCCCCTCCCCCCCCAAGCCGGGGATGAAAGGGGAAGACCTTCCCCTTCCACCCCCGACCCCCCCTCACCCCCCCCGTGACGTCAGCGCGCGAGCGCGCGCTGATTAGTCACAGGGGCCTTTTGAAACCCCACTAGACACCGGGGATTTTATTTTTTTTACTGATACTGACAAAAGGGAGCGACCCCTTGGGCAAGGGGTGCTCCCAGGGGGGGCATGTTTTCGGGAAGGCCTTTTCTGCCCCTCTTGGGGGCAGATCGGCCTATTATTAGGCCGATCTGCCCCCGGGGGGGCAGAAACCTCTAGGCACCAGGGATAAAAAATATATATTTTTTTTTAACGTTTTTTTTTTTTTTTTAGGTGGGGAGCGACCCCTTAGGCAAGGGTCGCTCCCCTTGGGGGAAAATTATATTTGGCCGATTTTAGGTCAATCTGCCCCCAAGGGGGCAGAAACCACTAGGCACCTGGGATTTGTTTTTTGGCGCCAATGTCACGCAGGGGGAGCGACCCCGTAGGCAAGGGTCGCTCCGGGGGGGGGGTGGCGGTTGGGGGGGCAAATTTATTTTAGGCCATTTCTGCCCCCCCTGGGGGCAGAACCATCTAGGCGCCAGGGAAAAAAAAAATGTTGTGTTTTTTTTTTTAGAGATGGGGAGCGACCCATCAGGCAAGGGTCGCTCCCCTGGGGGGCAAATTGTATTTAGGCCATTTCTGCCCCCCTTGGGGGCAGATTGGCCGATTTTAGGTCAATCTGCCCCCAAGGGGGCAGAAAACACTAGGCACCTGGGATTTGTTTTTTGGCGCCAATGTCACGCAGGGGGAGCGACCCCGTAGCCAAGGGTCGCTCCGGGGGGGGGGGGATGGGGGTTGAGGGGGCAAATTTATTTTAGGCCATTTCTGCCAAAAATTTTGGTGTTTTTTTTTTTTTTGTTTGTTTGTTTTTTTAGAGATGGGTAGCGACCCATCAGGCAAGGGTCGCTGCCCTAGGGGGCAAATTGTATTTAGGCCATTTCTGCCCCTTGGCCGATTTTAGGTCAATCTGCCCCCAAGGGGGCAGAAACCACTAGGCACCGGGGATTTGTTTTTTGGCGCCAATGTCACGCAGGGGGAGCGACCCCGTAGGCAAGGGTCGTTCCCGGGCAGGGGTGGGGTTTGGGGGGGTCAAATTTATTTTAGGGCATTTCTGCCCCCCTCCCGGGGCCGGCTGAGTTAGAGGCCAAACTCCACAGGTAGGCACTTTGCAAAAAACACCTCTGTTTTCTGTGAAAAAATATGTTGTGTCCACGTTGTGTTTTGGGCCATTTCCTTTCGTGGGCGCTAGGCCTACCCACAGAAGTGAGGTACCATTTTTATCGAGAGACTTAGGGGAACGCTGGGTGGAAGGAAATTTGTGGATCCCCTCAGATTCCAGAACTTTCTGCCACAGAAATGTGAGGAACATGTGTTTTTTAAGCCAAATTTTGAGGTTTGCAAAGGATTCTGGGTAACAGAACCTGGTCCGAGCCCCGCAAGTCACCCCATCTTGGATTCCCCTAGGTCTCTAGTTTTCAAAAATGCACAGGGTTGGTAGGTTTCCCTAGGTGCAGGCTGAGCTACAGGCCAAAATCCACAGGTGGGCACTGTTTTCTTTAAAAAATTTGGATGTGTCCACGTTGCGCTTTGGGGCGTTTCCTGTCGCGGGCGCTAGGCCTACCCACACAAGTGAGGTATCATTTTTATTGGGAGACTTGGGGGAACACTGGGTGGAAGGAAATTTGTGGCTCCTCTCAGATTCCAGAACTTTCTGCCACAGAAATGTGAGGAACATGTGTTTTTTTAGCCAAATTTTGAGGTTTGCAAAGGATTCTGGGTAACAGAACCTGGTCCGAGCCCCGCAAGTCACCCCATCTTGGATTCCCCTAGGTCTCTAGTTTTCAGAAATGCACAGGTTTGGTAGGTTTCCCTAGGTGTCGGCTGAGCTAGAGGCCAAAATCTACAGGTAGGCACTTCGCAAAAAACACCTCTGTTTTCTTTCAAAAAATTGGATGTGTCCACGTTGCGCTTTGGGGCGTTTCCTGTCGCGGGCGCTAGGCCTACCCACACAAGTGAGGTATCATTTTTATCGGGAGACTTGGGGGAACATAGATTAGCAAAACAAGTGTTATTGCCCCTTGTCTTTCTCTACATTTTTTCCTTCCAAATATAGGAGAGTGTGTAAAAAAGACATCTATTTGAGAAATGCCCTGTAATTCACATGCTAGTATGGTCACCCCGAAATTCAGAGATGTGCAAATAACCACTGCTCCTCAACACCTTATCTTGTGCCCTTTTTGGAAATACAAAGGTTTTCTTGATAGCAATTTTTTACTCTTTATATTTCAGCAAATGAATTGCTGTATACCCGGTATAGAATGAAAACGCACTGCAGGGTGCAGCTCATTTATTGGCTCTGGGTTCCTTGGGTTCTTGATGAACCTACAAGCCCTATATATCCCCGCAACCAGAGGAGTCCAGCAGATGTAACGGTATATTGCTTTCGATAATCTGACATTGCAGGGAAAAGTTACAGAGTAAAACGTGGAGAAACATTTATGTTTTATTCACCTCAATTTCAATATTTTTCTTTTTCAGTTGTTATTGTCTGTAGGAAACCCTTGTAGGATCTACACAAATGACCCCTTGCTGAATTCAGAATTTTGTCTACTTTTCAGAAATGTTTAGTTGTCTGGGATCCAGCATTGGTTTCATGCCCATTTCTGTCACTGACAGGAAGGAGGCTGAAAGCACAAAACATTGCAAAAATGGGGTATGTCCCAGTAAAATGCCAAAATTGTGTTGAAAAATTCGGTTTTCTGATTCAAGTCTGCCTGTTCCTGAAAGCTGGGAAGCTGCTGAGTTTAGCACTGCAAACCCTTTGTTGATGCCATTTTCAGGGGAAAAACCACAAGCCTTCTTCTGCAGCCACTTTTTCCAATTGTTTGAAAAAAACGACATTTTCCCTGTATTTTGGCCAATTTCTTGGCCTCCTTCAGGGGAACCCACAAAGTCTGGGTACCTCTAGAATCCCTAGGATGTTGGAAAAAAAGGACGCAAATTTGGCTTGGTTAGCTTATGTGGACAAAAAGTTATGAGGGCCTAAGCGCGAACTGCCCCAAATAGGCAAAAAAAGGCCTGGCACAGGAGGGGGGAAAAGGCCTGGCAGCGAAGGGGTTAAAGTGTTCCTGCTCTTTCCACCATTGTTGCTTTACTCCTGATAGCAAGCTTTCCCTCTGTTTTGCAGGATTTAGGAGGAGCTTCAATCTAAAGTGTTAAATCAGTTAACACATCACAATTCCCAGGACAATCCACCATCTGCACCATGGCATCCTTCAGTTCTCCACACAGCCCTTTGTAAAATGCTGCAGTTGCTAACTGATTTGTTCAATTGCCTTCTGCTCATATCTATTGGGAATGGCTGATGTAATTTACTATTCCTCGTTATCTGGTTGTAATGTCAGTAGCTCCAAATGAGCGGATGGGGGGTCTGGCATCTAGCTGAAACTATTCAAAATTCAAAACGGTATAGCCGTGGCCCAAATCCAAAATTCTTTAGTTAAATATAAGAAGATAAGCAACACTTTAGTAATATCTATTATCAATAGAAAACATTTACGGTACTAAAGAGGCACTTTCAACAGAAGAATGGCTGCCAGCCAAAGATGTATTGAAAAGAAGGTCTGACATTGACACAGGAGCCATCAGCCATGTAAGTGCTAACAAGAGGGAAAGAAAGTGCAGAGAGCAAAAGGGAGAATAAAACAAAAGGAAGAACTGGTGGACTGAGAATCATATAACCAAAGCAGTTGTGAAGCAATTTGTTCCCACTGCCTTTCCTTCTTAAATGGTCCTGCAAGCACCCTTTCTATAATACTCATTGGTCCATTGCTTCTTCCTGACTTGGAAGACACTCCTTTTCTGTCTCAGTGCCAGCCGCAACTATCTAGTCCTCCACAATCTATAGATACCATATCGCAGTTGTTTTGTTCATACTTGTGTAGCCCTTTATGATGAACAATAAAACCCTTCCTTGCTCTTTTCTCCTTTGGATCATAAAAATAATGTTCATTTTAATATGTTTTATATTAATTTGCATGTGAGTTATATTCATTTTAATGTGTCATAATAATTTCATTGTATGTTATATTCATTTCAATTTTGGGCACACTCATTTCCACACCAGTCATATTTATTACAATTGGTGTAATGCTTGTTTCAAGGTGTGTCACGTTGTCAGGATATAAACTAAGAGGGTTAGGAAGAGTAAGTTCAACTTCCCTCTGTTACGCTTTAGGTATTGCATTATAAGACACACCTATTTACCTGGAGGTTGGTGGAGCAAAGTTCATACTGGGAAGCAGAGGGTCACAGTGGGTTGGAGACTATGGCAACCAGGGCAAACTTGAACGATCTCACATTGAAGACTCGGGACTCGATTCACAAAAAGCCTCTAACAGCCATGGTGGCGGCTCCGTAGTCATGGCGGAATCTTCACAATGAGAATTGTCATTGCAGAGATTTTGCCATGGGTGCAAAGGCTCTTTGGGAATCGGGACCTAAATGTGTATAATTTGCCTTCTCTCGGCCAGAGGGAACCATATTGGATAATGTTAAAACCATCAAGCTCTGTAGATATAACAGAAAATATCTATCTAATATGACCACCATTTGCTTTCACTTCCTCTTTCAGTGCATAGGTGGATTTGGTAATATAAGAGGTGAAGGTTCCATTCAGTGTGTGCCTGGGAACAATGGCCCAGATGTACGAAGCCAGTTTGCATTTCTTAATGGTCAGAATCGCTATTTCGGGCCATTAAGAAATGAAAACTGGGCTTTTCCTGTGTACCAAGCTCTTTAAGTAATCGCAGATTGCAATTTCTACCCTGTAGAAATCGCAATTTGCAATTCCCAGAACAGGAAATCGGAAATAGGGATTTTCTATTTGCGATTTCTTTTCTGATGTACCATGCATTTCCTAAATCCAACTTGGGCATTTAGGACATGAGATTACCATTGACTTGAAGTCGATGGTAACCAGGTGCAATTTCACAAAAGCACCCCAAAGTGTGACTTTTAAATCGCTCTTTATGAAACGCAAAATGCTATGTACAAAGATATCAAATTTCCTAATAGCGATTCCTAATAGCGATTCCTACAGGTAGGAATCGCTATTAGAAATCGCTATTAGGAAATTCCATTGCATTTGAGTAAATGGGCTGGTATTGCATTTCCTAAATGCAATTTCTTATTAAGAAATCGCTATTTAGGAAAAGCAAAACCAGGACTGGCAATGGGAAAAGGCACCCCAAAAATAGGGGTGCACCTGCAGAGCACACATATGCCTAAGGGTCATGCATGTGTGTGCTCCATCGCAATTTAAAAAAAGCACTTCAGGGTGCTTTTTAAAATTGCAACTGGTTACCACCGACTTCAAGTAGTGGTAATTGTCTCTCCAAAATGCCAAATCGCATTTTAGAAATGCATGGTACATGAGAATAGGAATTGCAAATAGGAAATCCCTATTTGCATTTCCTGTTCTGGGAATCGCAAATTGCGATTTCTACAGGGCAGAAATCGCAATTTGCAATTCCTTAGAGGGCTTTGCACATTAGAAAAGTCCAGTTTGCATTTCTTAATGGCCCGAGATACTGATTTGGACCGTTGAGAAGTGCAAACAGGCTTCGTACATCTGGCCCCAAGTTCTTACATCACCAGTGCCTACAGCTGTAACCTGCAGCTTTTACTTTTTCATAGCTGTCCTCCTCTGGTGACGAGCATCTACCGTTTCCCTTGTTCCCCTTATTTTACCCCTTGTTTTCCTGAAGTCCTTAAGACCCTGTATGATTTGTATCAGTTCCAGGAATAGAGAATATCTGGAAGTCAAGGAGCCAGTAGAGGGTCTTGTCTCCCCCTTGGTTCGCTTGTTTCCTGACACAAATTGTTTACAACATATTTTATATTCATTCCAAAATGCAATATGTTTATTTTAACGTGTCACATTTATTTAATAGAAGGTATATGATTTCAGTGCATCATATTAATTTCAGCATGTATCATATTCCTCATAACATGTCGGTCACTTCAGCAAATTTCATACTATTTTTAAAGCATGCCATATTCATTCCAGTGCTTCCTATATTCTTTCTGTGAGGGGCATGTTCATTTTAGTATGGTTGACATACCTTTTGTTACATGTCTTATTCTATTGAGCATATGCGATATTCTTAATGTATTCATTCACCTGTGTATAATATTTGTTTTGCCCTATGGTATATTGATTCTGGCATACATCATATTTGTTTTGAAACTAGCTATATTAATTCTGATACATCTTATTTTCATTTTGCTATATGCCTTACATTTCAGAAGGCGCCATATTAGTAAAGCTGTAATTTACAAGCAAATAGCTTCCTGTAGGTTTTCTTTTTTGTATGAACTACTGTAATGTCCTAGATAAGGGAGCGTGTGATATTTTAATTATTTTAAATTCTATATTGATATCTTTTGTCGTCACTGAGCAAATTATTGTTTTATATGATGAATGTTTAACAAAGCTAAAGCTTCTAAAACACAAAAAAGATTCTTGGAGCAAATAAAGAAATAGTAGCAAGTGCCGAGTATTGATCAGTACATGTTGGTTGTATAGCTGTTTTCCCCCTACTAAACACATTCCTATGGGAAATAAGGTGTACAGAGAATGTCTTTCTACTATGGTTCAATTTAGAAACCTTGATCTTTTCCATGAATGGTATCAAAATATTAATTGAGGACCAGCCAGCAGGAATTCTATGCTAAGAATCAGTGCCATGGAATTTGACGTTTTTTTGTTGTTGACTGGCTTCATATAAAACACCCACATGCACACACCCACACTTAGGCTCTCTTTATGAGCATGGCGGCAATCACAGCTCCTCTGGCGGTGGTGGTAACTACCACAAACAGGCTGGCGGTCCGGATCGCCAAAAAATGAAGCACATCAGAAACAGCCAGTGGGCCATCCACACACAGCCATCATTGGAGTGCTGACAACGACGGAAGAGGCTGCCCACAGGCCAACGGAAAGGCCTCACCCACCCAACAAATAATGAAGCACAAGACCGCCGTCAGTTCTGGGGCGGGAACCACCACCACGCAAAGCGTGGTGGAAACCAACCAAATAAAAGTAAATACTCCCCGTAGGCACACACAACACGCTGAAGCAGACATGGAGAGAAAGCTGTAAATAACTCCCACATGTGCACAGGATACTCCACCGTAAAGGGACATCAATGGAGCAGCCAGGCACCTCAGGGAACAGGGGCAGGGGTATGGGGGGGGGGACTTACACCTGGAAGGGGGGCCTGGGCTTACATTTGGGAGGTGGAGGGGATTTGGGTTTGCCCTTGGAAGGTGGGGGAGTGGGCTTCGACCGGGGGGTGGCAGAGGGACCTGGGGCAGCACAGGGCTTCTTCCTCTCTGGGAAAGTGGCACGGGAATGAGAAGGGTGGACTGGTGCAGACTTGGACGAGTAAGGAGTGGACAGGGCAAGGAGATGGGCACGTTTAGGGACGAGACGGGGTGGGCCAGTGGGTTCAAACAGGTCAACACGGGAGAGGAAAAGTTTCTTAGGGGCAGTTGGGGTGGATATGGAGGAAGGTGTGGGAGTGGAGGTAGAGGGAGTGGTTGTACCAGGTGTAGGTGTGATGGACGTAGATGCAGGTGCCTGTACAGTATGCTGATGTGTGGTGGATGTGTGTTGAGTGGGTGTCTGGGAACGTTTGAGTGTCTTCGGAGGAGGGGGATGGACACAGTGGGACAAGACAGGCTGCCAGTGTAAATGGATGCCATATGGGTGTCTGCAGGTCTGGTGAGTGTGCTGCATGCGTCAGTCAATGTAGTTGGTGTGGTGCACGTGTGGTGTCTGGGGCGGATGACTGGATGTCAGATGTTGTGGTGACTGCAAGAATGGGGCCAGCAGCAGTTACTGAGAGTGCAGTGCATGTGGGTGTGCATGTTGAGGTGACAGACAGGGAAGCGGGAGAGGTGGACACACTGGGGGAAGTAGATGTTGCCATGTGTGCCTTTGTATGTTGGCTGTGTGTATGCCTGTGGTGGGAAGTGAGGTGCTTGTGTTTCTCTGTGTGCTTCTTGTGTGTTGAGGTGTGTGCATGGCTGTCTGAACGTGTGCTTGGGATGGGTGAAGGGAGTGGGGTGCTGGAAGGGGTAGAGGTGGTTGGAGGGAGAACGGAAAGACCAGGGACACTGGCTGCCATCAAAGAGGAGGCCAGAGCCTGAAAAGATCTCGGTAGGCCAGACATGGCACCGTGAATGCCTTCCAGGTATGCATTGCATTGCTGCATCTTGGATGCTGGCCCCTGGATGGCATTCACAATGGTTGTCTGCCCTACAGAGATGGTCCTCAGGAGGTCAATAGCCTCCTCCGTGAGGGCAGCAGGGCTGACTGGGGTAGGGGATGAGGTGCCTGGGGCGAAGGAGACGCCCACCCTCCTGGGTGAGCGAGCATGGGCAAATGAGTGGGGAGCAACTGGGAGGGTGGTGATGGCATGGGGGTGGCAGAAGATGACAAAGAATGAGTGGGCCCACTAGGGTCTGCCACCACCAGGGAGCTGCAATCGGAGGAGGTGTCAGAGTCACTACCGCCAGTGGTAGTTGCCTCCCCTGTGGTACTTCCCTCGCCCTCCAACCCACTGGTCCCCTTGGGCTCTGCCGACTCTTCCTCCTTGGAACCGTGGGCCGCTGCTTCCCCACTCGCCGGTGCCACTGCTCCCTTGCCAGATGATGCTGATGTACACAAAGAACACAAGAGCACAGGGGTGGGGAGACAAAACATGAGAGAAATCTGTAAATACCTGAATGGATGTACATACTTGGTGCACACACACTCCCATCCAGCTTACACACATACACGCAGCACCTACAACAATAGTCATGATTATGCCCCTGACTAGTCGCCACCACCCCAGAATATAACTCATTTCCCACATGAATCAGGGACACAATGAACTGTGTCGACTACACACATGGGGGACCACGGCCAGCCAATGCACCCACTAGTCCATGTGCCCACAAAGAATCCTATAGTACAGGTAGATCAACCCCCAGGGCCTATTGTGACCGTTGACACCTGCCCCACACCATTTCCGTGCCCATGGGGGGCAGGACTGCTGAAACACTAGACAGCATACATACCACAGCATCCAAACACATCCATCTAAGTGGCATTAAACAGTGTTGGTACTCACCCCCTTGTGGCTGCTGTGCTGCCTTCAAACGCCCATCCAAATCTGGATATGCCACCGCCAGAATGCGGGACATTAGGGGATCAGGGTCCGACTGGCACCCTTCCTCCTTGGGAGGCCTTCCCAAGTTGGGCCTCACAGGTCTTCCTAGCCAAGCCCCGCATGTCCTCCCACTGCTTCCTGCAGTGGGTGCTCCGCCGGTTGTAGACCCCCAGGGTCTACATCGGTTGGCGATGGTTTGCCAGAGTCCCCTCTTCTGATGGGTGCTGACCTGTATAGGACAGACAGAGAAGAAAAACAGACGTCAGGAAATGCCCATCTGATACAGCTGACATGTCGTCCCCTATGGGACGGAAACTTCACAGGATCATTTTACCAAGTCACTAACAGTACATGCCACACAGTCTACACCTGTGCAGTTACAAATTGAGCACACATGCATACAGGCATCCGCCACCATCACACACATCCATGTAAGAGAACCGCCAACTCACCTGCTCTTCTGGTCGGCCATATAACTTGGCATACAGGGGTAGGACCCTGTCCACCAGCTTCTGCAGCTCCTCCGTGGTGAAGGACGGGGCCCTTTCCCCTATGACTCGTGCCATTAGAGTAACCAGAGTCAGGACACAGCAGCACCCTCAGTAGAGTACTTGTATGCACGGGATTCGGGAGTCAAGTGAGATTGAGGTGATGACGTACGCTCCACCGTGTTGTGCACCGCCACCACCGCCGACGATCATGATAGGCCCAGTTTCCCCATTGACAACCATGTAAACCAATGAATGGGTGCACGGTGGTGAACACCGCCTTCCGCCATGACAACTACTGCCAGCGGAATTATGTCACTTCCACTCCTTCATATCTAGATGGCAGGAGGCTGCCATTTTGTTAGCACCGCGTACATATTTCCTGGTCAGCGGCCCCATTCAGGGCCTTCAAATCCCAGTCCTTAGTCGCCTGCCCACATGAGCGTCTGTTCCTCACATCGGACCAGAGGTATCCCTGCATACATGTCCCTAAAGTTGTACATCATACATCGCATGTGTGTGTAACTTACGTATTGTACACCAGTTCATTCATTCACAACATGTTTTGCATGTGTATGTGTGTCCCTCATAAGTGTTCTTTTCTCCCCATAGGTAAATACCCATGTAGCGGGGAGGGCCCCATCTGTATACAGACCTCCTGTTGATTTGGATACCGTGGTGGAACGTAACATCATTGTCATCTACAGACTCAATCGTTCAACAATCCAGGACTGTTAGAAATGGGGTTTTTGGTTGGCAGTCAGGTCACCCTCTGTCCAAGCAAGAACCCTCACTCTAGCCAGGGTAAGTCACACACAATCCAAATTATCCTGTGCCCACCCTCTGGTAGCTTGGCACTGAGCAGTCAGGCTTAACTTAGAAGGCAATGTGTAAAGCGTTTGTGCAATAAATCATACAATAACACAATATAGTACCAAAAAAATACACCACACAGTGTTTAGAAAAACAAAATATAATATTTATCGGGGTATTTGCAGGTCAAAACGATCAAAGATGCAATATGAATTTGTAAAGATATCACTGAGAAGTGATATAAAGGGGGTCATTCTGACCCTGGTGGTAAAATCCGCCAGGGCCAACGACCGCGGGAGCACCGCCAACAGGCTGGCGGTGCTCCCATGGGCATTCTGACCGCGGCGGTACAGCCGCGGTCAGAAACGGAAAACCGGCGGTGTACCGCCGGTTTCCCGCTGCCCTGGGGAATCCTCCATGGCGGCGCAGCTTGCTACGCCGCCATGGGGATTCTGACCCCCATACCGCCATCCTGTTCCTGGCGGTTTTGGCCGCCAGGAACAGAATGGCGGTATGGGGTGCCGTGGGGCCCCTGGGGGCCCCTGCAGTGCCCATGCCAATGGCGTGGGCACTGCAGGGGCCCCCGTAACAGGGCCCCAAAAAGATTTTCAGTGTCTGCCATGCAGACACTGAAAATCGCGACGGGTGCAACTGCACCCGTCGCACCCCTTCCACTCCGCCGGCTCCATTCGGAGCCGACATTCTCATGGAAGGGTGTTTCCCGCTGGGCTGGCGGGCGGCCTTCTGGCGGTCGCCCGCCAGCCCAGCGGGAAACCCAGAATACCCGCGGCGGTCTTTTGACCGCGCAGCGGTATTCTGGCGGTTCCAGCCAGGCCGGCGGCATCCGCCGCCGGCCGGGGTCAGAATGACCCCCAAAGTGTCTTAAATCTTTAAAAAGTAAACAAAGTCTCTTTCAAGCACAAAGTACCTGGTTTAAAGTGGAAAATCTCCGCAGAGGGCCGCAGAAGAGGAGATGCGTGGAAAAATGGTGTGTGCGTCGGTTACGCCCCTTCACACACGGACTTGCGTCGTTATTTTTCATGAGGGGAGACGTGCGTCGTTCTACGGGAAGAAAAATGGTGTGTGCGTCGGTTTCGCCCCTTCACACACGGACTTGCGTCGTTATTTTTCACTCTGGAAGACGTGCGTCGTTTTCCGGCACGCGGACCGTCTTTCTCACGGCAGGCGTCGCGTCGATTTCCTTTCTGGAAGTCGGGTGGCGTTGTCCATGCGAGGCCGTGCATCGAAGTTCCGGTCGCACCGCAGGCGTCGCGTCGAGCGGCGTCTTTCTGGATAGACGTGCAGTGAATTTTTCACTGCGGAACAAGCTGTGCTCCGAAATTTTGTTGCACGAGGAGTCCAAATGAAAAAGAGAAGTCTTTTTGGTCCTGAGACTTCAGGGAACAGGAGGCAAGCTCTATCCAAGCCCTTGGAGAGCACTTTTACAGCCAGACAAGAGTTCAGCAAGGCAGCAGGCCAACAGCAAGGCAGCAGTCCTTTGTAGAAAGCAGGCAGGTGAGTCCTTTGAGCAGCCAGGCAGTTCTTCTTGGCAGGATGTAGGTTCTGGTTCAGGTTTATTCTCCAGTAAGTGTCTGAGGTGGTAGGGCAGAGGCCCTGTTTTATACCCAAATGAGCCTTTGAAGTGGGGGAGACTTCAAAGAGTGGCTAAGAAGTGCACCAGGTCCCCTTTCAGTTCAATCCTGTCTGCCAGGGTCCCAGTAGGGGGTGTGGCAGTCCTTTGTGTGAGAGCAGGCCCTCCACCCTCCCAGCCCAGGAAGACCCATTCAAAATGCAGATGTATGCAAGTGAGGCTGAGTACCCTGTGTTTGGGGTGTGTCTGAGTGAATGCACAAGGAGCTGTCAACTAAACCCAGCCAGACGTGGATTGTAAGGCACAGAAGGATTTAAGTGCAAAGAAATGCTCACTTTCTAAAAGTGGCATTTCTAGAATAGTAATATTAAATCCAACTTCACCAGTCAGCAGGATTTTGTATTACCATTCTGGCCATACTAAATATGACCTTCCTACCCTTTTCAGATCAGCAGCTACCACTTCACTAATGTATGAGGGCAGCCCCAATGTTAGCCTATGAAGGGAGCAGGCCTCACAGTAGTGTAAAAACGAATTTAGGAGTTTTACACTACCAGGACATGTAAACTACACAGGTACATGTCCTGTCTTTCAACCACACAGCACCCTGCTCTAGGGGTTACCTAGGGCACACATTAGAGGTGACTTATATGTGGAGAAAGGGGAGGTTTAGGCTTGGCAAGTACTTTTAAATGCCAAGTCGAGATGACAGTGAAACTGCACATACAGGCCTTGCAATGGCAGGCCTGAGACAAGGTTAAGGGGCTACTTAAGTGGGTGGCACAACCAGTGCTGCAGGCCCACTAGTAGCATTTAATCTACAGGCCCTAGGCACATATAGTGCACATTACTAGGGACTTATAAGTAAATTAAATAGTCCAATCAGGTATTATCCAATGTTACCATGTTTAAAGGGAGAGAGTATATGCACTTTAGCACTGGTTAGCAGTGGTAAAGTGCGCAGAGTCTAAAAGCCAGCAAAAATGAGGTCAGAAAAAGAGAAGGAGGAAGGCAAAAAGTCTGGGGATAACCCTGCAGAAGGGCCATTTCCAACAAGGACCTATGTGCTTTACTGGATCCTGTACTGAGACCGGCTAATTGGAATCAGCATGCCATCCCTACTGTGCTCTCTGTACTCCATTTTTTGGCTAAGGGCTCATTTCAGGTGACAGTGGGCATGGGTGCAGGGTTCTCACAGCCAAGTTTAGCCTCATCCCGTCCAAATTCCTGGATGCATTTGTACAACACATGCAGATATATGTCCAGTTTCCCCAAAGGGCTGAACTCCCTGCCATCAAGTCTGGATTTTATGCCTATGCTAACATTCCCCATATGATAGGTGCCATCGATAGAACCCACATAGCTCTCATCCCCCCAAGAGTGAATGAACAGGTGTAAAAGGAACAGAAAGAACTTCCACTCAATGAATAAACAATTGGTCTGTACTGCTGACCAGTACATATCACAAGTAAATGCCATGTTTCCAAGATCAGTTCATGATTCCTTTGTCCTGAGGAACAGCAGTGTGCCACACATGATGGAGCAACTACAAGGGGACAGACGTTGGCTTACAGGTGAGTGTGTATGACCCTGGAACAGTACATAGCTGACAGCCAGGCTGTATGCAAGTAATGGCAGTTTGTTAAAGTGCTCTTTCGCCCCACTTTTGCAGGTGATTCTGTCTACCCCAACTTGCAATGCTCCTGACACCTGTGAGGAATTCCAGGATAGATGCAGAGAGAAATTATAATGAGGCCCATGGATGTACTAGGAGGGTGAATGAGCGCACTATAGGTCTCCTGAAGGCTAGATTTGATTGCCTCCTTCTCTCTGGGGGATCCCTGTGCTATGGCCCTGAAAAGGTGTGTAGAATAGTGGTGGCCTGCTGCATGCTGCACAACTTGGCTGTGAGGCGAGCTATCCCCCTACTAGAGGAGGAGGGTGTTGTACATACAGACCTGTTACCTCTGAGAGGGGATGAGAGTGATGGTGAGGATGAAGAGGGGGAAAATGTCCACCCCAGGAACCAGCTGATCCACCTATACGTCCAGTGACTATGAAGTACGGTTCACTGATGCTGTTGTCTGCACTGCATAATTTTTGCCTAACTCATTTGTTTGGGGATGTGGTGTCTGTAGTCATTGACACTGTTACCTGAAGTCTGAGGTGGCATGTACCATGGTGTACATTTTGAGTTATTGCAGACACTGTTGTGCGTGGGGTACCATTCCTGCAATAAAGGTATGAATATGGAATTGACTGGCTAATGCATTCACACTTACAATTGAATAACCATAATGACGGGGCATACAAATTGGTGTAAATGTGTTTTTTTATGTGTCACAATTTCATAGGTGTGCTGTACACTGATAGGGAGTGGGCTCATGGTGCATGTCTATTCCAGGTACATGGGCTCAGCGATTGGTGGCAGTGGGTATTGGTCCATAGGTCCCTTGCAAGTTGGTATGTTGCTATTGGCAGGTCAAGATGGTAGCACAGTGGCATACTTGGGAGACAGTTCAGGTCAAAGTCACTTCTTGGGGGGGGGCGGGCTTGGTCTTGGCAGGTGTTCCAGTGCCATATCTGGGTCTGAGGACACGTTTGAGTGACTGGTGCTGGGCTGCAGGGGTAGAGGTGCTGGTCTCCTGTGTGTCCTCTGCCAATGCCATCTGCAATGCTGCAGATGTAGAGGGCAGGGCTGTGTCCTGGGCAGTGGTGGGGGTCTCAGGCTGGCATGGGTAGTGGTGCTACATCACCCCTGCAATGGTGGCCATGGTGGTATTGAGTTGTTTCCACTGCTCCATGGCTTCTTGGTGTTGGGCTATCTGCAGCCTTTGATTCTGCTCCAGGGTGGCCAGGATCTTTCCCATCCTGTCTTGGGTATGGTGCTATGCTGAGATCACCTCCTGGGCTGCAGCATCCATGCTTTGGTCTCCCCCCTGGGCCACTGATGCCCTCCCACTGGGCCTAGCCCCCTATGCCTGTGTCCCCTGCACAGGTCTGACAGTTCCACTTGCACTGGGGCCATCATCATCCTGCCTGTTAGTTGGTGGAGACGCTGGCCTCTGTACATGTGGTCCGCAAGTCTGTGGTCTGGAGACACTGGTATGGGGTCGTTTGGTCAGAGCTGATGGTGGTGGCTGGGTGGTAGGTGTGTCAGTGGTATCCTGGGTGGTGCTGCTGCAGGGTGACAGTCCAGGACTGTGTGACGGGCCAGGGTAATACTCACTGTCCATACATCCCTCTCCAGTCTCCTGAGTGGGGCCTCTGTCTTCGTGTGGGGTGCTGGCACTCCTTGGCCTTTCCGTCAGGGTGGCATGGGTGGTGGTGCCTGTGGGGGGGAGTGGACATGTATGTTACATGTACAGAAATGGATAAGGATGCACAGCCATGCCCTATTGTCTGCTGTTTATTCCCCTGTCGGCCCATGCAGGGACCTTTTGTGGAATTATCCTTTCATTTTGCATGGAGGTGCACTGTGGCTGCAGTAGTGCCATTGTGATTCCTTGCAGGGGTAGGTGACTGTGCACAGGGTGAGGGGTGTGGGCCTGTTAGTGGGTTTATGGGCATGCAGGGTGACTGGATGTAGTTATTGTGGCCTGGGTGGGGTAGTGGGCCTGGTGGTAGTTGGAGGGATGGGGTGGTACATGCATTACAGGTGTGGTGGATATGAAGTAATTGTAGTTGACTTACCCAAGTCCAGTCCTCCAGTGAGTCCAGTGAGGTCCTCCGGGTGCAGGATAGCCAGTACCTTCTCCTCGGTGTATTAGGGGGGGGTAGGTGGGGGTCCTCCCCCAGTCATCTGTACCGCAATGTTGTGCCTGGATGCCAAAGACCTCACCTTCCCATGCAAGTCGTTCCATCTCTTGCAGATGTTGTTCCTTGTGCGTGGATGGTTTCCCACTGTGTTGACCTTGTTTACAATCGTCTGCCATAACTCCATCTTCCTGGCGATGGGTGTGTGCTGGACCTGTGCCCTGAGGATTTGTGGCTCGACCTTCAGTATTCCGTCCACCATAGCTCCCTATCTGTGAAGCGTGGGTGCTTAGGGGTGCCATGGTGTGTGTTATTGGTGTGGTGTTCTGGGTGAATTGGATGAGGGTGCTTTTGTGTATATGTGTGTGTGCCTTTTGTTATGTTGTGTACAGTGTATGCGTGTAGTGTTCTCAATTTATGTCGTGCAATTGGCATTGCTAAGGATTGTTGAGGTGTGTATGTGAGTGTTTTATAGTGTTGTGGATGTGTGTCAGGTGTGTGGGTTTCAAACTTGCCAATGTGTGCATTTCTTGCTGTTGGGTCCCATTGCAGGCCGTAGCGATCCGTACCGCGAAAGGTCATTCGACATCCACGCCACAGTGATTTGTGCATCATTATTTGGTGGGCAGAGGATTTGTCTGCTTGGTGGTGGCGGGGTGGGGTGTACAGCCTTTACCCCATCAAGGGCCCTGGCGGTGGCTGGAGGTTGCAGAATTTTAGGAGGTTTCTGTTTTTGGCATCAATATATGGCGGTGTGCTGTTCACAGCCACTGGCGGTCTTCTGTTCACCGCCGCCATGGCGGTCAGCGGTGTTTCCCACCATGTTCATAATGACCACCTTAATGCCACTGACACCATAAACAGTAGAGCTCTATATACATTGTATCCTCAGTTGCCAAACCCACTGTCAACCACAACTGGTATATATATCTTCATTGTCCAGTCCCTTTGTCATCAACAATCGGTCAGGATTGTTCCCCTGTTCATAAATTCTCTTCTGAGGCCAAGGAATAAAAAAGTAGGAGCCACAGGCAGGATGTGTAGTTAGAAAAAGAGATGACTAGTACTTTTCTGTGGGTGTAGCACGAGTAGTGAGCCCAGATGAGAAGTGTGAATGCTGTGCTGGCAGTGGAGGCGGCCGCAAATCTCAAGGGGAGGGACTTAGGGGAAGGGAAGGGGAGGGTACAGGGGGGGAAATAAAATAATAATAATAATAAAAAGTACATGTTTCTGCTGCCGCCGTCGGTCGCCTCAATCCTCATCCCTCAATGGTGTTGGTGTCCCAGCAGTCCCTGAGACACCAGCACAGGCTCCCCAGGCAATCCTGGTGCTGCTCTCATGCTATACCTGATATGAGAACAGGGTCAGGATTGGTCTAGGCACCTTGGTCTGCCACTCAGACAGTGCTCTGTAGTCTGTGCAGTTTCTCCAACCCGGCTGTGTTGCACAGCTGGGTTGGAGAAACCTAAATGCACATGTCAGTTTGGTCAGCCTAAGACAGCCGCCCAAACTGACATGCGCACTTAGTGCACTCTCTCCACTCCTCCTCCCCCCTCCCACGGACCAGCCCTACCCCTCCCTGCACATGCTGGCTGAGCCATCAGCTGAAAAATAAAACAATATTAAAATATTATTTTATTTTTCAGCTGCTGGCTCAGCCAGAGGAGCAATGCTCCTTCGCCACTGCGAAGGAGCCGCCCCTGTGTGCTGGTGATAGAAGCGCTCCCCCAGCTCCTGTGGATTCTTACCCCTCCTCAGATCTTGCAACTCTTGCTAGACCAGGGTAAAGAAGAGGATCACATACAGAGACATGGGCGTCCGTCCACCTGCCTCGTATGATATTAATGGGACGAGCAGGCAGAAGTGCCACGACTTGCCACAGCTTGAGCGCCACTGCGGGATCCTATTGTCACTGGAGCATGTGAGTTCATAGGGTGAGGCAACCTCAGGGACCCTCTCTTTGCTTCCACGATCACGGGACTCGATGCAGCTGGAGTATGCCCCTCTTAAAGAGAAATTAGGACATAAAATAGCACAGCACGAAGGTGATGTTTCATAATATAGTTCTGCATCAGAAACTTTATGAGGAAATAGAGGTGCTACCATAACAGCGATGTGGAAAATATATTGGATAAATCAGTGTCTGAGCAGTTTATCATGGGAGAACAAAAGGCTTTCATTACCGTGCCTTTACTCAGACACTCTTCTCTGTCAATTACAAATAGATTCCCATGTCAGGCTTCATGTTGATCCTCATGTATAGGATGAGCTACGGCTGTGCCTAGCTGTATGACTCACCTGCATCTATTGATAGTCATTGAGGACAAGCTATCAGGTTCTGCCCTTAGTGATTCCTTGGTTAATAGCCTGGTGGTAGGTACATCTATGTCCGAGGAAGCAATTCTAAAAGACTCCAAAGACGAAAAGAATAACTGTTTTAATGCACTGCATTAGCAATAGACCATAGTGCAAACACTGTAGCACCACATTGCAGTTGCACTCATTTGCACTGAACTCACCACTATGCACAAACTGCAGGGCAGCCAGTTCTACTGAATGTGCCAGGCACTCATTTCCTATGCTACCTTATTACAAGACTCGAGGAGTCCCTTAGCGAAAACTAAAGCAGTGACCATCCACATGGATTACTTTATTAGAGATTGAGATTGACTCCATTCAGGGTGAATGCAGATTGCCGTGTGAGAAAGTGGTTACCTTCATTAAGGTTCTGATACACAAAAAGGTTACACTGGTAAGCTCATTAAATTTCGCCTTGAGGATTATCCCAGTGCCTCACCGCTTCTCCCTTTCCATAGCCGGATCCATGGCAGGTTCAACAAAAAAGCACCATTATTCATGGCTGACTGCTGAGATAAAGGAACATTTGAAGATATTGCACAATTTCCTGGTGCGTTTCAATGGGTCAGAGATTTGGCCTTCGCTCCTGGTTTCCATTCACATGTTGGACCTATTAAATGGCTGCGGCAGACTTTGTTGGCTTTAGGGTGATTCTAGGGAGCCATTGGTGTAGAGGAGACACAAGCATGGCTTAAAAAACTATTGCCTTCTTGGAGCTCTTTCCTATAATTGCGTCAGTGTCCGTTTGGGCTGGGGTGTTCATGAATAGACATTTCACATTTTGGTCTGATAACATGGCTGTAGAGAAGACCATCAATAGGCAGAGGGCCTCGTATCCTTTACGTGTTGAGGTTACTGACGTGGTTGGCTCTCCTGTGCTAGAAGATCAATGTGGTACTGAATGCTAAACATGTACTGGGGGTGTTAAATAAGGCTGATGATGCCCTGTCTTGCTCCAAGCACCAGGATTTTCATAAGTGTCACCCCAACGTAGCAGAACAGGTGATGAGATGCCCGGAAGATCTATGGAAGTTTGCTGTCAGTCTTAGTAGCAGTCTCCCTTACAAAGCATACATGCTGCGTATAAGGATGGGCTTTTCATAATTACAGGCCTTTTAGCGGGAACATCAGTGCATAGGCCATTTCTCAGTGCAGACCCTGAGCAAGTTTTTAAGCAATTTGTGAGTGCAGAGGTAGATAGAATCCAATGACAGGGCTCACGTCTATACTAGTTTTTTTTTTGCAATGTTGCCCAGGGCTAGGGATATAGAGAGTCATTTTATGGTTAAAAAGGTACTGGCAAGGTGTGCACAATTGGCCATAAAAAAAATGCAAGACGACATCTTGATGAAGCTAAACCTACCGCAATGTAATCCGGTTTACACACCGTTTGCAGCACACCATTTGAGGTAGCTCTGTTCTCTACTACCTTTGTGGTGTCTTTTTATGGGCTTTTCCTACTAGCGAGATAAGTGGGAAATCTGAACAGGACCAATTAGGAGGTGGGTTGAGTTGCAGTTTCAGGACATGTGTATGTCTGAGGGTAAATTACCTATTTATCTGGCACGATCAAAGACTGATTACTTAGGGAAATGAGTTACAATTGAATTATGGACTACCTCCTCACCTTCCCTCCTCACCGCTGGTTTGTCCTTACTTGCACATGCAGGCACATTTAGCATTATGCCCTGAAAGGAGGATGCCTGCATTGTTCATACATCAGAATGGAGTGGTGAGTGCTTGTCACGTTACCATTTTCTGGCCATGATGGTCATTGCCCTAAAAGTGGCTGGCATTTGCCCATATAACTATTTATCTCAGTCCTTCAGGATAGGTGAAGCTACCTTGGCAGTGGTAGTAGCCTTGCCCAGGAAGAGGTCAAGAATATAGGACGTCTGCCCGAGCTATTGTAGTAAAGTACCCACCTCTTGTGTCTCATATGACGTCTTCTTTTCAATTTCGCATTCCAGTAGGTTACCACTGCTCCATAGGCCTAAACTGGCGGCATTGAGAGACATCTTCTTCAGATGGTGGGGTGTTGGAGGCCTGAGGGTATCACAACTTGGTGAGAGGCTTAGTCTCAAGACCTTCTTTTTGTCCACATAGGTGGTAATGAACTGGTAAAAAATAGGTCAGAAAGAATTGAGAAAATGTGTTTTGAAAGAGTTGTGAATAGGACGGTCTTTTCCTGGGACCTTTGTGGCATGGTCACATGTGATCCCTAGGAGAGTATGAGGGTTCAGGCATCAAAGCGAGGGCCAATAATGTTTTGGTGAGGTGCCTCAATTCCCATATGTCTAAGTTATCCAAAGGAGCGGGTCGCCTTAGGCATGTTCCTCATAAGTTGCTTATGGGGAAAAATGTTCCAGAAGGACGGCATGCATTTATCAAACATGGGCATAGACGTATTCACAGATACAATTTTGGACTTTGCAGCATCCCTGCTAGTCGGGGGGGGGTTAGGGGAATCGAGGACCTGGGGCTCTGTTTGCCTTGTGGCAGGATAGCAGGCACCCTCAACAAGTAAGCTGAAAGTTAAGATATCTCTTCAGCAGCACCTTTAGCACAGCAGTGAGGTAGTCAGATGGGCTTCATACTACAAGCACATTTCACACCAGGTTGGGTGCAAGTCATAGGACTGTAGCTCCCACTCTCAATGCATTGAGGTAACCCCTTGATACCTGGAGGTGAAGACAGCATGGACAGGCAGGTACTAATTTCTGCTCAGAAGGCAGAGACTACCCATCAGGGATGCAGATGGTTTCACCTGCGTGGTCCGGGTAGAAATGAGATACAAATGGGCATAATTGCTCTGCAAAATGTTCTATACTCAGATATTGAGTAATGAGCTGTAAATATGTTTAGCTGATTTATGAAGATATATCTGTTAAATAGAAGAGTGCCATTTGCGCTATGTTAAGATTAGAATGCCAGTTGTAAATTTTGATGGAAGATAATGCTTGATTACAAAATATGTTTTTTGTCATGTTATGTTTTCTGTTAATAAATATGACCTGTCCGCACCCTGCTTGCAATCATGTTAGGATCATCTGGGGGTATACAGGTAGACCTGAGACTCCCATGGATCCCTATTCTATCCCTCTCTTGCAACTCCTTGATAACACTAGGGGGACAACATGGCATAACAGAGAGAGACTCTGTACATGATTCAGATCTTGGCATACGGGTTACTCTGTCACAAAAATTACGGTTATTCCGTCTGCCGTATTCATTACAATTTACATAGGTTATAATGGTATCATAATACAGTGCACAGGATATCCCTCATGTTTGTGACAGAGTATTCCCATCCGCCAAGATCTAAATAAGGCCCTTAGCTTTCCCCCTGTCTGCCTCAGTGAGATTCGCAGAATGGGCGGGTGGAAGTAAGTGCTGCAAGTTGCGCACCACCGGTGTCACAGGAACAGCTGAGTTTATAAGGTGGAGTAACCATAGGCGCACTTTCATTGTCATTGTCCCTGCCACCACATGACTCAAAGCAGGTGGGGTGTGCACTGCTTGTTCAATTATCCACCCACCATTACTCCTAATGTTTAGTGAGGGGCACAGGGCTTAGCAGCAGGATAATAGGCCACACCAACAGCTACGCTGAAGGTTATTTCATCTCTTCAGCATCACCTTTAGGAGAACACTGAGGTTGTCGGACGGGCTTCATACTACAAAGACATTTCACACCAGGTTGGGTGTGGAGCGCGTGGCTGTAGCTCCTACTCTCAGCGCACTGGGGAACCTCCTTGATACCTAGAGGAGGGTAGTGGGGCATGGCAGGTGCTAATTTCTGAACTGAAAAGAGGGACCACCCCTTGGGGATTCAGGTGGTTTCATCTTACACAAACAGAGAGGAGAGAGGGCTAACCTCCACACTTCCTCCCAAACTTGTAACCGTGAACACAACAGGTGTGGAGGAGAAAAGAGAAAACTGTCAGATGCAACCTCTTTGTATCAAAAGGGTCCGCCCAGGGTGCACTGTCCTACCTGGGTGGGGACAGGTGGCTGATGTTAAAGCAGAACACTATGATGTGTGAGACCACCGATTCCATAAGGAGGAATCCCAAACATAGGTTCCAAACTGACAGTCTTCATGAATTATCTTAGAGGACACTGATGGAATCACAACCAAAGAGGTTGTATCTGACAGTTTTCTCTTTTCTCCTCCACACCTGTTGTGTTCACGATTCAGGTGGTTTCACCTGTGTGGTTTGGGTACAAAGATCAAAATTGGCCTGAGTGCTGTGCAACATATCCTGTAATCAGAAATTGAGTAGCTAGGTGTAAATACGTTTTGTGGATCTATGAAGATGGATCGGTTAGATAGAAGTGGGCCATTTGCTCTGATCTGTGTTAAGGTGAGACTGCCTTAAGAACTGTAAATTGTGACTGATGATAATAATCTTTCTGTTAATGAACATGACCTGTATGCACTCAAATTAAGAGAGTTTGATTTGGTTGAGTTGCAGTGGGGCAAGATCAATGTAGCGTCCTGGGCCTCTGCAGAATAAGCGCAGTTTATGTGTAGCTGGATGGGGGTGGGAGTGCAAGGGAGTGTAAGTGCAATGGGGTACTGCAGTGTGTATGTAACATGGTGCATTGTTAGGGCAGTGCATTAAAACAAACAATCTTTTTGTCTGTAGGGTGTTTCAGAATTGCTTCCTTGAACATGGATTTTTAATCAGGGAATCAATAAAGACAGAACCTGTTATCTCTTCTTCCGTGAGTATCAATAGTTCCAGATGTGTCATAAAACTAGGCATAAAACTAGTAATTTAATATAAAATGATGAACATGAAGACGCATATTGGAAGCTATTTGGAATTGAGGGGGAGGAGAGTCTGAGGAAGGGAATGGAAACACCTATGTTGTCCTATACTTGTGATAAAACTGCTTGGAGAGGGCCTTTTCTATTATATTTCCAATGTTGCTCTTCTGGTCCCAACTCTTATTTTTCATTGCGTTTAAGGTTTCTGATGCTGAACTCTATCTAAAGCATCCCTTTTGTGCTGGGCAGTTTTCTAGTCTGATTTCTCTTTTAGAGTTAATTCGTCTACACAATGGGGGTCATTACAACCCTGGCGGATGGCGTAGAACCGGCGGTAAGACCGCCAACAGGCTGGCGGTCTTACATTGGTGAATTATGACCATGTCGGTTACCGCCATGGTCAACCGCCGGTTCTCCGTCCCGCCCGCCAGGGCAGAGACGACCGCCGGGCTGGAGACCTGGGTCTCCAACCTGGGTCTCCAGCCCGGCGGCCGTCATTATACCACCGGCGGTATTTGGACCCGGCTTACCGCTGTGGATTTCCAGCGGTTTGAACCGCCATAAAATCCATGGCGGTAAGCACTATCAGTGCCAGGGAATTCCTTCCCTGGCACTGATAGGGGTCTCCCCCACCGTACACCACCACCCCGACACCCTCCCCTATACCCCCACCACCACTGCCACCCCCCAAAGGTGGCAGGGCCCCCCTCCCCACCCCGACCCCCAACATAACATTTCTCACACACACCCGACACGCATGCAGGCACCACCAACACACACACGCACACACCCTGACATACATGCCTACATCCACACACACAGTCAGACACGCACACCCACATTCAAACATACACGCACACATCCATACAGACATACCCACAGCCATACACGCACTCATTACCATCAACACAACACCCCCGCAAGCATACACGCACTCACACACCCCCTCTACATACACACATGCACACCCCCATGCACGCACACAACACACAACACCCCCCACCCCCCTCCCCTAACGGACGATCGACTTACCTGGTCCGTCGATCCTCCGGGAGGGGACGGGAGCCATGGGGGCAGCTCTGCCGACACCACACCGCCAACAGAACACTCCCACGGTGAATCACAGGACGTGATTCGCTGGGCGGTGTTCTGTTGGCGTGGCCGTGGAGGTGGAGCAACCTCCACTTCCCCGCCGCCCGCAAGTATGGCTGTTGGCGGCTCTCTGTCGGAATAAAGACGGAGAGCAGCCAACAGTCATAATACGCAGAGCGGCAAACTGCCTGCACAGGTGGTCTTCCGCACGGCGGTCCCTCGGCGGTCTTGCAAAAAGACCGCTGAGGTCGTAATGACCCCCAATATGCCAATTGTAATAATTCATTTAGGGCCATATTTATACTTTTTGACGCAAAACTGCGCTAACGCAGTTTTGCGCCAAAAAAATTAGCGCCTGCTAACGCCATTCTGAAGCGCCAGGCGGGCGCCGTATTTATTCAATGACGTTAGCCGGCGTTAGCCACCGGCGCTGTCTGGTGTGCGTTAAAAAAAACGACGTACACCAGGCAGCGCCGGCGTAGGGGGAAAATGGCGTATGGGCGTCCACAAATGGTGCAAATCAGGCTGAGGCAAAAAAATCGCCACAACCCGATTTGCGCCATTTTTTTACGACGCCCATCCCCCATTGAAATGACTCCTGTCTTAGCAAAGAAGGAGTCATGCCCCCTTGCCCAATGGCCATGCCCAGGGGACTTCTGTCCCCTGGGCATGGTCATTGGGCATAGTGGCATGTAGGGGGGCACAAATCAGGCCCCCCTATGCCACAAAAAAAAAAAAAAAAAATACTTACCTGGACTTACCTTAATGTCCCTGGGGTGGGTCCCTCCATCCTTGGGTGTCCTCCTGGGGTGGGCAAGGGTGGCAGGAGGTGTCCCTGGGGGCAGGGGAGGGCACCTCTGGGCTCATTCTGAGCCCACAGGTCCCTTAACGCCTGCCCTGACCCAGGCGCTAAAATCCGGCGCTAATGCAGGTTTTTTAGACCCGCCCACTCCCGGCGTCATTTTTGCCCGGGAGTATAAATACAACGCATATGCATCGGAGTCATTTTTTAAGACGGGAACGCCTACCTTGCATATCATTAATGCAAGGAAGGTGTTCACGCAAAAAAATTACGCTAACTCCATGAACTTTGGCGCTAGACGCGTCTAACGCCAAAGTATAAATATGGAGTTAGTTTTGCGTCGAATTTGCGTAAAAAAAACCGACGCAAATTCGGCGCAAACGGAGTATAAATATGCCCCTTAGTACTGCTTTGTCAACAAATCTGCTAAATGGAAAAACAGTAGTATTGTCACTAGAAGGAAGCCCTAGCTGAACAAGGATGACCCAGATATGTCCCCCACCAGCTGTGGCTGCTCCTTGTTGAGAATGAAAATACGCTAAGATGCAGAAGATGTCATCTGCATTTGTGCAGCTCACACATGCAGGGACCTGATGCTTCACTTACCACATCCAATTAAGCATTTGCTTAATTGTGCCTGCCTATGGAACATACTGAAGAAAAGTACAGATTTTTAAATGTTTTGGACTTCTGTATTCTCACCATGTCAAATATGGGAGTACAACAGCTATAAATGCACATCACCTTCCAACGTGCCAGTAGGCCTGCTCCACTTTTCTTCTCTTGTTTGTCCTTTCGTTAACAAGGATCCATTCAACCACTCCCTGAGCATCTCTCCCTTGTCGCACCTACTCATTTCCATACATGCCAATAGACTTGATTCAGACAGGAGATTCCCAATTTGTGAAGGTATAAATGGCTTTATTTTAAGTTTATCCTGACTTCAATTAGCTTCTTCTTCAGTATAAGGCAATCGGGATAATACATTCTTCTGATTTATCTTTCCAAAATCTCCAATTTCCCAGCTCGAAAATGTTGACATGCAGTCGTGGCTCGCTGCCCTCTGAAGGTGGGGATAACATTTAATAAAAAATAAAATAAATAAATAAATACTAACCTCCCTGCCCTGCAGCAAATCCTATTGCTGCTCAAAGCAGCAGCAGGATTGGCTGGGAGCGCCCAGCCAGGGTGCTCCCAGGCAGACTGGGAGCCTGTGCAGGCTCTCCCCAGCCTGACAACTGTGTTGCTGGGGAAACATCCTTTTTTACGACTTTTTTAATACGAAAGTCGTGGTTAACGAAAGCGTAACAACGCTTTTTTTAACCATGACTTCGTATTTTTGTGCCTTAACTACGTATGTTCTGAACAACGAACATGCATGGTTAAGGTACAAAGAAGGGAGTTGGCAAAGGTAAGTGGTGGGTTTAGGTTTTGGGGTGGGGTTGGGGGGTGGGGCGTTTTTGGTTTTGGGGAGGGGGTGGGGGGTCAGGGGGTTTTAGGTTTTGGGGTGACTGAAGATAGAGACTATTGCGAAAACCCCCACCAGGAAATGAGACTCTCCTGATTGTCATCCTTGTGTGTGTCTCACTCTGACAGCCTGTCCACCTTGAACTGCCATTGCTCCCCTTCCTATGTCCCCTTGGACAATGCATCTGTGCTACAAATTGACTGGAACAATACTTTCCACCCATTATCACCCCAGCCAATTGCACTTGCCCCTCTTTTTCTTAGCACTTCAATAAACACCCTTGGAAAAAAAAGACGTATGGAGTATGTCAATTTTTTTCAAATATGTATTCATTTAACCAGGTTCAAACAATGCAATTCAACTGTACAGTAAATGAGCATATGTTAATGGCCTGAAGCTGGCTGCAGTGTTCAGACCAGGAACTATTGTGAGGCACCAACATCTGTCAAATGAATTGCCAAAGGGTACAGTAAGTGGGCATAGAGGTGAGAAATAACAGCATGCCAGTGCCACAGATATTAAAAATAATTACAATGAAATGTGAAGTAACACTGTCTTACCTGTGTGTCATTGGAAGTACTGTCTGATGGATGCTGTTCTGTTGTCCTCATCCTCATCCCCTGCCTCCTCATCCTCACTGTCCAGAGGGTCCACAGGCATCTCCAGCCTCCTCCTCCTACAGAAAAGGCACATGGCATCTCAGGGCAAGGTTGTGCAGCATGAAGCATGCCATTACTATCTGGCAGACCTTCTTGGGTGAGCAGCACAGGGATCCACCTATTAGATGGAAGCACCAGAACCTGGCCTTCAGAAGGCCAAAGGTCTGTTCTATAATCCTTCTGGTTCGCACATTTGCCTCATTGTAATGTTCTTCTGCCCTTGTCCTGGCATTCCTCACAGGGGTCAGCAGCCAAGATCGGTTGGGGTAACTAGAGTCACCTGCAAATACTGAGAGACCACATTTAGCCACATACTATCCCATATGGCCCACACAATACCCACACACCAACATATACTGGGTGGGGACCAGGACTCACCTATTAGCCACACCCTGTGCCTCAGTAGTTGGCCCATCACATTTGGAATGCTGTTATTCCTTAGGAAAAAGGCATCATGCACCGAACCAGGATACTTAGCATTGACGTGGGAGATGTACTGGTCTGCCAAGCACACCATCTGTACATTCATAGAGTGGAAACTCTTACGATTTCTGTACACCTGTTCATTTTGACAGGGGGGGACAAATGCAATATCTGTACCATCAATCGCTGCCACTATGCTGGGGATATGTCCCATTGCATAGAACTCGGCCTTCACTGTGGCCAAATCTCCACCTGGGGAAATACAATGTAGCTGCACATGTGTTTAATCAGGGCAGACAACACTTGTACCTAGGTACCATATACTAGGGAATTATAAGGGTGTTCCAGTGTGCCTATTAGAAGTGGTAAAAATGGTCACTAGCCTATAGTGACAATTTTAAAGGCAGAGAGAGCATAAGCACTGGGGTTCTGGTTAGCAGAGCCTCAGTGACACAGTTAGTCACTACACAGGTATGCACATTCAGGCCACAAACTATGAGCACTGGGGTCCTGGCTAGCAGGATCCCAGTGAGACAGGCAAAAACAAACATACATGTAAAAATGGGGGTAACATGCCAGGCAAGATGGTACTTTCCTACAGCGGAGGCCCAGCTGGGGATGGCCTCCCAACGAGGAAGGGGTGCCTGTCGAACCCTGACCCCCCTGAGGGCCTGCATACTGGCAGTGGCCTATCCAGGGCTGGATGGGCGCTTGAGGGCATCACAGCAACCACAAGACGGTGAGTACAGTGCCCATCACTACTACTAACGCCTGGTGGGGAGGTAACCAGGTGGTGGATGAGTGTGTTAGTGATTGCCCCTAGGCCAGGCCTGACACTGCAGCGTAGGTCCCCTGGTGGCTAGGGTGCAGAAGGGCAAATTTAGCTACCTAGCTCATAGACATCCACTACTGGTAAGGGCTGCATGGGTCCCAGGTGTGCTGGATTTGGCGGTGTGTGCCCCACCCCATGCCTTGGTGGCTAGCAATATCACTGGTAGTGCAATGCATATTGCGTAGGCCTGTTCCCTGTGTGTGAGGGTGCTGTGTAAGCCAACTGTGGTGTTGGTGCAGCCATTGACCAAGTGTATCCTTTGTCTCTTCCCCCCCAACTTGTTTTGTCACCCTGTCCTTATGTGCATTAGCATCATCTGGCAGAGGAGCAGAGGCACCGGCAACAGAGGGAGCTGCATCCCACAGGACCCAGGAGGCAGAGTCCACCAATGCTGAGGGCACCAGTGGGACAGAGGGTGAGGGGAGCACCACGGCAGAGACTGGAAGGGACAGTTCAGACACAGATACCTCCTTCGATGGAGGCTCCCTGGTGGTGGCGGACACCTCTGTGACCACCCCAGCTACAGGTACAGCAGCCACCCCTATTCCAGCACTGCCCTCCCAGCGGCCCCTCATCGAGTTGCCCGTGCCCGCTCACCCAGGAGGGTGGGCATCTCCTTCACCCCAGGCACCTCAGGCCCTGCCCCAGTGAGCCCTGCTGCCCTGAGTGAGGAGGCTATTGACCTCCGGAGATCCATCTCTGTAGGGCAATCAACCATTGTGAATGCCATCCAGGGGCTGGCAGCCTAGATGCAACAGACTAATGCATTCCTGGAGGGCATTCACACTGGCTTGGTGGCCCAATAGAGATCAATCCAGGCTCTGGCCTCCTCTCCGATGGCATTTATTGTCCCTTTTTGCACCCTCCCCCTCTAACTTCCTCTTCCCAATCCCATTCTCCTCAACCCCAACCTATCCCAAGCACACAGGCAGACGAGCATGCACACAAGACAACACACAAGAGTGGTTCAGGCAAACCCAAGCACCACTCCTCATCCCACAGGCACTCACACAAACACCATCCAAATGCAGACATACCAACATCCACAATTTCCACTGTGTCCCCCTCCTCCTTCTCCTCCACCTTCCTCCCAGTTCCGTCTACACTCACACCTGCATGCACTACACCATCATCCACTACCAGCATCACCACCACACCTAGCAGAACACACACCTCACTGGCAGACACCTCCACAACAGCCATGCACACGTCCCCTGTGTCCTCTCCCACTGTGTCTGCCCCCCTCCTAAGGTACTCAAACACAAGCACTCAGACACCCTACAGCCATCCACCTCACAACAGCATAGAGGCCATGCACCTGCACCCAAATGCAGCAGACAGACACCTCCAACAACCACTCCCTCTTCCTCCACTCCCATTACTTCTCCCTCTTCCTGCCCCGATGTCCCTAAAAAGCTTTTACTTGCCCAACTTGACCTCTTCCCTACTCTTCCCCCATCCTGCACGTCTGGCCAGTGTGGCAAAAACCCAGCCAAACACCTCATTCACCCACTCCATGGGCCCAGTCGTCACCATACCCACTTGTGGTGGGAAAGGATCCAGGGCACATGTCCTGAGGGTTAAGGAGCCTGCACCAGGCAGCCTCATGGAAAAGGAGCCTGCCCCTGCTGCTGCCAGCAAGACTAAGGAGCCTGCCCCTGCTGCTGCCAGGAAGAGCAAGGAGCCAGCACCATCAGGCAGAAAGGGCAGGAACTGTGATGGGCCCCCACCACCAACCATAGTTGTGCAGCCGTCGGAGGCTGCAGGGGATGGGCAGGAGCCTCCCTCCACCAGCAGCACCAGCACCTCCAGTGGGCAGCAGTCCGAGTCTGCAGGGGATGGGCAGGAGCCTCCCCCCACCAGCAGCACCAGCACTGCCACGTCCAGTGTGCAGCAGTCCGAGGCTGCAGGGGATGGGCAGGAGCCTCCCCCCACCAGCAGCACTGCCACCTCCAGTGGGCAGCCATCCGAGGCTGCAGGGGATGGGCAGGACCCTCCCCCACCAGCAGCACCAGCACCGCCACCTCCAGTGGGTGCCGTCCGATGCTGCAGGGTATAGGCAGGAGCCTCCCCCACCACCGCCATTGAGCAGCCGTCACCGCCAGGGGACGGTATGTAATCCTGCCTCCGTACGCTGCTGTGTGGCCTGCCCCCTGCAAATCCAGTGGGTATGACACCCACCTGAGAGACTGTGACTTTGCACTCCCCAAGATCAAGAGCACAGGGCACAATGCCCCCTCCAGAACCAGTGGGTAAGACACCCACCGACCCCAGCCTTCCCAGGATCAGGGGCACAGGGCACAATACCCCCTCCAGAACCAGTGGGTAAGACACCCTCCTACCCCAGCCTCTCCAGGATCAAGAGCACAGGGCACAATGCCCCCTCCAGAACCAGTGGGTAAGACACCCACCGACCCCAGCCTTCCCAGGATCAGGGGCACAGGGCACAATACCCCCTCCAGAACCAGTGGGTAAGACACCCTCCTACCCCAGCCTCTCCAGGATCAAGAGAACAGGGCACGATGCCCCCTCCAGAACCAGTGGGTAAGACACCCACCTACCCCAGCCTCCCCAGGATCAAGAGCACAGGGCACGATGCCTCCTCCAGAACCAGTGGGTAAGACATCCACCTACCCCAGCCTCCCCAGGATCAAGAGCACAGGGCACGATGCCCCCTCCAGAACCAGTGGGTAAGACACCCACCTACCCCAGCCTCTCCAGGATCAAGAGAACAGGGCATGATGCCCCCTCCAGAACCAGTGGGCAAATCACTCACTTGAGAGATCGTGGCCTTGCACTCCCCAGGACCAAGCACAGGGCATGTTGCCCCCTCCAGAGCATGTGGGCAAATCACCCACTTGAGAGACTGTGGCCTTGCACTCCCCAGGACCATGCACAGGGCATATTGCCCCCTCCAGAACCAGTGGTGTTGTTCCATCTGCTGGCTGAGGTGCCCCCCCCATCTCCCATCACCCCGAGGTGCCTGCCTATTTGCCAACTGATGCCCCTGCAGTGTTCTCTCCGTGTTGATGCAGGTGACAAATGGGGCCTTGGACTTTGGCCTGTGGCCATGTGGCCCACCCAAACTGAGGACTGTGTAGTGTCCCTTGTTCTGTACATTTGTAAATATCTGTTACATTGGCTACATTATTATTTATACTGTGTTGATCTTATTACACTTACTTTAGTAAATTTGTTTTGTCCTTGCATTATTCAGCCGATTTAGGCGGATTAACTTGATTTCTTTGCATCTGGTTGTGTGTATGGGGTGTGTATGTTGGGTGTGTGTGGTGCGTGTGTGTGTCACTGTCGTTTTTCTCCCTACCTCCCTCCCTTGTGTGCTAGGCGGCTGTACTCACCGTCGTCGTCTTCGCCATCGTTGGTGTTCATGGTGGAGCAGCACATAGAAGACCATGGGGAAGACATGCAGCTTGGGCTCCATGGCAGCGTGGTTGTTCCCTCTTTCTCCAATGGTGAGTCCTTTCACTTCTGTGCAGTGTTTCCGCCAGGCTTTTGATGTCGTTGGTACCACCCCGGAAAAGGTGGCGGATTGGCATGTCATAATATTGTGGGCAGAACATTGTCTTACGCCTGGCTGTAGACAGCTAACGCCGTGTTGCCTGTTGTTTCCGCCCTGGCGGTCAGTGTGGTAAAGTGGCTGTCTATTGGAGATCTATATGCCATGGTCATAATTTGGCAGTAATTACTGCCAGCCTGTTGGTGGTATTACCGCCACTTTTACACCAACCGCCAGGGTTGTAATGAGGGCCATAGTCTGCAGGCATAATTTGATGAGGTTAGACTCCCCCGACCTAATGGGCACTAGCTTACAATTCCCAAGGTGATTAACCTTGGTTATATTAAATGTGTATGCACTTACTTTGCCAGCAAACAGACATTCCTCAGTGTTGGCCATGTTTGAAACGTTAGTGGAAACTTAGAAAAGTAAGTCTAGCCTAATAGTGGCTGGTGACTTCAATACCTTATTTGAACCGTGTCTTGCCCTCAACATGGTAATCAGGTAAGATGATGAGCAATGGGGTGTCCCACAGCTGGTAGGTAGACCAATAAGTCATCTTTCCCACATGCCCCTGCAAATAGTGGCAATGGTGGCGGCCCATGGGCTACGTGCCTGTAATGGGAGAACAAACTTGGATCAAGTGCGAGTGCCTACTTTTAAAAGGGGGCACCAGAGGAGTGTGATTGATTATATCTTGTTGGATGTGCGATTATGGCCGGATCTGTTACATATGGAGGTACTTAGCACCACTGAGAGTGACTATTGCCCTCTAGCAGTATGGCTTAATGGAGGAAATTATTTAGGTCTCCCAACTGGGAAAAAGAATTTCCTGGCTACATGAGTGGATGTTAATAATGAAAATACCGTGAGCCTCTCCAGCCATAATTATTGCACGGCTGGTCCACTGACTTGAACTAAAGAAAGACGCCATAATTTGGATTTTGGACATGTTCTAAGTAATATAATACAAATACCGTGAGCCTCCCAGCCACCATTTTTGCATGGCTGGCCCATTAAGGAAGGACGTCACAGTTTGGAAATTACAGAAATTATCCAGACTTCACCACATAATAATTGATATTGTGGAAGACACTGACCAGAAGACCATAATTAATTATTGGAATCTCTAGGTGCTACCCAAAGGAAATATTCCCAGTCCTGAAGATGACCCCGTATCGATTTATGTCCTGTAATGGGGTTGAAATGTTGACATGAAATTGAATGTGGATTATAATTTATAAAAACACTTTGTGACTTCAGGGCTTCCTGGATTGATGGAGCCTTCAGAAGTCCATATTGTTCTTAACCACCTTCTGTACAGACTGTATATAACACTATCACTTTCCTTCACAATATTCACCCTCACTGTGTTTTAACATAGCAGCACCTACTATCACAGATACTTTATTAAGAATTTGTACAATGTATGCTGTTAAATTTCTTTAAGAAAGCAAAAAAAGAAATAAAGTGTGATTTATGTAACAAATAAATTGGATTTACATAATTGTCAAACATACAGCTTACCGTGGAAGTCTAGGACTACTTCCCCCTTGCATTGACCATATATTTACCTTGTTTATTGCCCTGGGCATAAGGGTTAGAGGGCTTTGCCTCATTGCCTTAAACCACTTTTAGAAGGGGGCACCAGAGGAGTGTGATTGATTATGTGTTGTTGGATGTGCGATTATGGCCGGATCTGTTACATATGGAGGTACTTAGCACGACTGAGAGTGGCCATTGCCCTCTAGCAGTATGGCTTAATTGAGGAAAATTTGTTAGGTCTCCCAACTGGGGGCTTTCAGACCTGCCGGAACCCAGTATCTCTAATAATCAGCAACGAGTAACGTGGCCTACAGTCCTGGCTGATCAGGAAGCACATGCTGATATCTATCAGTGGTTTGTACAGTTTTTAGACAAATCTGAAGATCTGCATGTAGACCCCAATCTTTTTTTACAAACTCGTAGTCTACTGTTTGATAAACTTAAATTGATTTTCTTTAGTGAATACCAAAGCAGTCATAGGTCGGGAGCAAATCATCCACATTGGTTTAATCGGAATTTGTAGAATGGCTAAGCACGTGCTGGGAACGGTCATAAGGGATTGTAATCGAGCAGATATTAAGTACGCACAAGCAATGTATAAAAAGGCGGAAAAGGTGGCAAGGAAAGAAAGAGATGATGAAAGCTGTCAAAACCTACTTAAGGCATTGAAGCTAAGAGATAATCATGCCTTTTGGGCCATGATATCAGATGGAACTGGTGAATTGGGTACTTTGAGGCGCTGTAACATTGCACCATATAAGTGGGAGGAACACTTTGGTGCTCTATATTCGGTGAGTGTAAATGATAAGAGGGAGGTCTCTGGTGGTACCCCACATCAATACACTGGGAGTCCCTTATTAGACCTTAATATAGCAGTAAGGGCGGACAATCCATGTATAGCTTTGGGAGAGGCAGATAGTCCTCTAATTATTTTCTCAATGGAAGATACGCTGGCAGCTATCGATAGTCTGAAACCTCTTAAAGCTCCAGGCTTGGATGGACTTCCGGGAGACCTTTATAAGTCTGAACCATGAGTGTGGGCAGGTTATATAAATCTTCTTTCTAATGCAATAGTAAGCAGGGGCAGGATGCAGGATACCTGGAAAAGGGCCAAAATTATTCCTGCGTTCAAAAAAGGAAATGTGAGCTGCCCTGCGAACTATCGCCCTATTAGCCTGCTGGATAATCTCCCAAAAATATTTGCTAGGCAGGTTCTTGACAAACTGTTGGGCTGGGCGGCTGGCGTAGAGATATTCTCACCCTTGCAGGCAGGATTTCAGCCCAAGACAAGTACCATTGATCAGGTATTTAGGTTTTCAGTATTGTACTGGAAGCAGGTTCTAATCCAACATCAGAGGTTTTATGTAGCCTTTGTTGATCTGCGAGCTGCTTTTGACTTAATTCCACATGATAAACTGTGGCAAGTTCTAAGGAAGATGGGAGTCCCTAGTAGTCTAGTGGACATCTTGATTAGACTACATTGTGAAAACTATGCGAAGGTCCACTGGGGTGGGCAAGGAGAGGTGATATCTAGAATTCCGATAGGCCGGGGGGTTCGACAAGGTTGTGTGTTGGCCCCTATGCTTTTTTCTCTATATATACGAATGACATCACCGAATATCTTGGACAGTGTATAAATGATTCTCCCACCACTTGTGATGGGACAATCCCCATCCTTCTGTTTGCAGAGGACTCACTGCTAGTTTCCAAGTCACCAATGGGACTGCAAAATCTGGTGTTAAAATTCAGGTCCTTTTGTAGAGAAAGGGGGATGGAGATAAACTGCTCTAAGACCAAGTTTATGGTCTTTGAAAATTCTACAGTCAGAACGAGGTGCATAAAAGGGGGGGATTCCAACCTTGAAAGGGTGTTAGAATTTGATTATCTAGTTATCACCTTGTCCCCAAAATTAAAATGGGCCCCCCAAGTAGTAAAACGTTCCCTAACACTAGCACATAGATCTAATGCCATTCTTCAAAGCCACAAGCACTCGCTCTATCTCACCAGCTCTTGCGGCTTATCAAGCTAAGGCCCTCAATGCAGCAACCTATGGAGCAGAAATATGGGGGTATGCTACCTCACATAGAATAGAGATAGCTAAAAACAGTTTCATTAGGGCGCGAGCGGCCGTACCACCTACTACCCCGCTTATACCCTTCAGATATGATATGGGTATTAACCGGTGATTGATCAAATACGGCTAAAGCCCCTACTCTATTGGGTATGGGTTTGGTCTACCCCTGAGTTGACCACATATAATGCATGTCAAAGATACTTGGTAAGGCTAGACCTAGCTCGGAAAGTCCCTTGGCTGGGCTTTGTCTTCGCATGGTTTAAAAAGTTGAAGCTTGAGCCACTTTGGGAACAGCCGGACCAAATCCGCAGTGAAGACAAACAGGTAGTTAAAGTGGCTTACTGGCAGTATATTAGGGAGTGCCAGCAGTATAGGGCTAACCTGGGTCATCTTACAGAAACATTTCAGGAATTCAAAGTTGTGTCCAAATTTGAAGATTTCCTGGACTATGTTACGCCACCTTGGACAAAAAGTTTGCATCTGCTATTTAGATACAGCTGCTTTCCCTTAAACACTTTCTGTAGTTTGTGGCGTGGAGATGGGCCATCTGCCTTGTGCCCCCTGTGTGAATCTAAGCCTGAAACGGTCAATCATATTGTTATTGTCTGCCCTGGGCACTAAGCCTCAAGGCGGCGGTGTCTTAGGCCAGTTTGCTTATCCCTGTGGATTGGGGATTATCGAGTGGCAATGCACCTGTTTAAGACTAGTACAGACAAGACTTTAGTCTATCCTATGAGCCACGTTCTCCTGGGTGTGTGGATCAGAAGAGATTGGGCTCTGGCTCGGGAGGGGGCATGCGAGGGGGCAGGGGGAGTTATTCCACATGAAGTTTAAGGACTCTGGTAAAGTAAGGCCCTTGACAGACTCGTTGTTGCACTGCCACTTTACGAGGATCGATAGTGGGCTAGCTTATAGGTAACCTAGAAGCCATGCTCTGAAAGAGCATTGGTGGTAGTGTAGGTGGGGCATAAATGTTTTAAACTGGTGTCTTTAATCGCCAAAAAGGTTTTAAGGATTTGTAAGCTGATCTTGTGAAGCTAAAAAAAAACTCACAGAGATGACCGTAGTAATATATTGTGACAAGCAATATAGGGTATATAAGAAATGGAACACCTTAGAAGACTAGAGATCGCTTAGTCTTTGCTGTCTCTTAAGAGAATTTCGTTTTTACTGTTTTTATGTTAAGAATATATAAATCTATATTTATTAACATATTGTTTTGTCTAATGTATTTTTTATGCATGCTTTTAGGTCAAACTGCTGAAATAAAGTATTTCAAGCTGACTCCCAGCTAGAGCTGGACAGGGCGTATATCCACAGCATTCTTTCCTGAAGTTTTTTTTGTCTAGAGGTGTAATTCACCTCATAACTAATGGTTGTGATGAGGATTAGGGATATGGAGGTTCAAGATTGTGGAATACCCTAATCTCAATCCTGAAGGCAGAACTGAATTCCAAGCTACTCCAGAACATCTGAAAGCCCAGCTACTCAAAGGTGCTCTATAATACAGTAGAGGGGTCGCAATCAGACTTTAATTTCCAGATTACTGCATTAATCTAACAATGTTAAAATCCTCAGCACTATAAAGTAACTGTAAGGTAACAAGCAGAGCACTATAAGACCACTAATTACATAACACATATGTAAGTGTGGATAGAGAAGGATGTAGTCTGAATACATCCTGGTGTAGAGCTCTCAAGTTGTATGGGCCAGTACTTTTACTGTTTGTGGGCCTATTTTATGGGCAGGTGAGTTGATATTTACTGTTAATTTCCCTGACATTGCCTGCAAGCAGAAATCCATGCAGATTCATATATCTTGCAAAACAACTATACAGCGTGTCTTTACACATTCAAAACTACCCCGATTTGCAAATGTGGGCCACTTTTTTAGCTATCTGATTCACTAAAAGAGGTGACTTTTATTTTGGTGCCCCGGCCTATTTTCTGTCTCAGTCAGACCCTGGGACTGTAAATAATGTGTAGGGCAGTCTGAGTAGAGCTGCCACCTCACCAGTTTTCTACTACACAATCGATATTCTGATGTCCCAGTGGGTACAAAAATATGCAAAAATCACCCAAAAAAAGTATTTGTAGCCTTTATCTGTATATACTTGAAACAGCAAATAGAAATTACTTCAAAATGTGTTCTAGAGCTGTGTTAGCGATTCAGGACTAATAATTAAAATAAAAAAAGCAGAAAAGCCATGTTACAAATGAAACAATACATTTTTATTTAAAGTCGTATTTGCAGCCTCTTATAACAACAACAAATGATGGGTAATTTTCTCTTTCAAAGGTGGCAACCCTAAGTGTAAGTGCAATTATAAGGTCTATTTGAATATGTGAATGCAAAAGGATACAATGTATGTAACCTGGCGTGGAATGTGAAAGTAGGTGGGTTTAGCAGAGAGCAATTTAAATACAGTGGAATGCATTGCGAATGTAGTAGGGTTCAATGTGCTTACATGCTTGGTGCCTTTTGATTGCGATGGAGAGCAGTGGAATTTGTGTTCAGTTAGATGGTATTTGTAAAACTACAAACAGCCAATGCCTAGTGCTCTTGGCTCTGGTGAAAATTCATTTTTTATACATCATGCATTTTTTTCCTTCTGTGAGAATATTGTTAAGCGGAATGCTGTGTCTCAGAATGCCTATGCTTCCTCTAAATTCTATAATGCTTGTCAGCAAATCACGTCCAATAAACAGGTTACCCAGAACTGAAATAAAACAGAGATGATTGTGTTCCATCTATGTAGCAATTCCTCGTCTTGACCTAACCTCCTCCCATCCCCTTCTTCGTCCCCCCACGAAGGCCTTCCCGCATGTACTGTATAGTACTCCCTCGGAGAGCCATGCTGTAATATGTGTAATTAAATACCATGAGATCCAGTCGCTGGCTTTGTACAATAATGTGACAGTTTTGATTCACCCTTTTGCCTGTCAGTCAAAAGTGTCTGGCAGTGCACAGCTCACATGTCTTAAAGTCTCATTCTACTTGTTGGGGGACATTGAGTGACAGGAGAAACAATAAAATTCCAACCTGCATTAATTAGGCAGGCATTACAAAACCATAACAAATTTATACCAGCAACAAGACACAGCCCAAAGGTAATTAAGGGCATGCTGGGAGGAGTGGGTGGGGGTACTTCGAGAGACAGTGGGGGAGGGGGAAGCTTGCTCTGTGGGCTACCTCCTGACAAAGAATCTGGCTCTTATTGCAAAGGTCTCGGGCTGGGATTCCCTCTCAAACAAACAACTGCCAAGTACCTCTCATTGTGAGCAATTTGCTCTCACATTTAAATAAGCAATTTAATTGTCTCCTGTCTGCGAGGCGGCACAGTCAATGCATGTAAGCGACAGCTCGCAAATGATCCTTCCTGCAATAGGAAATTTGAATCTGCTGCTGGCGGCCTAACTCACATCACAATCCATTCGGGTCACTGTCCTGCATTTCTCATTAATGAACCCAAAACACCAGGGGACGGGAATTTGCATTCCTGGCCGGTGTTTAATCTGACATTTAGAACCGCAGAACGAAATCGCTAATTACATCTAGTGGGGGGGCGCGCACTCTCAGCCCTCACTTCTCCTAGAACAGTATACTAAGGAACAAACTTGCAGCTGGTATTTAAAACAAGTATCGCTGAGGGAAGGGAGACTGTTTTTCATGAAACTGTTTTCAATAGAATGTGTGCTGTCCGAAAAAAGAAGCGACTCTCTTGAAAAACAATATAAAAATTCGCCTTCCTTCTCGTCCGGGGGCCCGGGCCCAAGTCCAGCTCCAGTCAAAGCCCTTTCGGACCCAGCTCCCCCTCCTGCTGCTCACTCTTTCTGCGCTCCCTCAGTTTCCCCTCTCTCACTCTTGCTTCATTGCTTTTTTCCAGTTTTTTTTGCCACTGTTTGACTTTCACTTGTGCCTCTGCTTCTTTACTCTTGTCCACGCATTGCCCCTTTTTGCACCTTTTTGCCTTCACGTTTGCCTCTTTGCTTCTGTCTGCTGTGTCACCTTTTGCCATTAGGAGCATGCAGGGAAGTGTCCTGCAATCTCTTAAAAACTCGTCAAAGATTTTCCTCAATGGTGTTATGGACCTTTATTAGTTGACAATAAGCATCGGGACATACAGGCGTGACACTCTTGTTGGTGTAAAAGGTCATTTATTAGAACAGGTTTTAAACTCATTACTCAAAACTTAACCATATTTCCTTTAACAAACTTTAACTTAAACAATTCCTTTTCCTTTATTTCCTCCTTAAATATCTCCCTTCAATTTCCCTACCGTATCTACTCCCCTATTCTTTCCATGCCTTCCCTGCCTGTAGCCTACCCCTCCCCGCTCTGATCCTTCAAATCCTTGTTTTTCCCCCTGGAAGGGTGGACAAGCCCGCTCCTGGCTCTCCACCCTCCCCCATCTCCTGCCACCCAGGGAAACCCGTGAGGCGTTTCTCTGCCCCACCCTCTCTTATTCCTTGGTACATAAATTTGTACCCCATGCGCTTTCTAACATCAGTCTCAATTCCGTAATATAATACACATTGCCCAGTTGTGATAAATGTACCCCATCATCACGAAACAACTCTTTTTCTTGTTCTTTTATGTCCCCGTGTCTCAGCACATTGATCCCCTGGGCCCAGCAGAAAACCCTCATAGCTCTGTTCAATTTGTTCCGAGCCCGCTCTATGGCTCCGTGATTGACAGCCCCTCTCCAAGCCCTTCTTGGCACAAATTCCGTCCAGATCAAGCATGTTCCACACAGTTTGTGTTTTAAAAGTTCCATATCCCTCTGCATCATTTGAATCAAAGTGAGCCCCGATAGCTTCACCAGATCATTCTCCCCCAAATGTATCAATAACAAATCTGGACACCCCCAATGCAGCAAGTTACTCGTGATAAATGGAAGCAGGCTCCCCCACCTCATACCACTCTTGCCCCACCAGCGCACTTCATGGTTTCTGCTGGGCAGTCCCAATGATCTGCCGTACACTTGCTTCTCTGCGAATTTCGCCGCCCAATGTACAAACGAATGGCCGACCAACCATGTCGTCATCTTTCCCTTCTCTGGCCCAGCCACTCAACCTACAAAGAAAAAACATTGTAACAACTGCCTGGATATACAAGAAAAAAAAAACCTTCGCTCCCCTATTTTCCTTCTTTTGTTTGTGCCGTATTCTTCACGGCCTAACATATCTTTCACAGCACCTCGATTTCCATCTCCCTATGGCCTTGATCTTAGCCCAATCCCATCCCAAGTGCGCCGCCTCTGTTGCCGGGCCAATCCTAAAAGAGTGTGTTCCATAATCACCTGCGCGCCGCCCTATCCTTCCAAGTGTCATTCTCATCACTTGTAAAAGTTGGTAACTCGTTAGTTTCTTTCCTGACGCATGCATGAAGACACCTGTTTCGCCTGCCCTTGGCCATCTGTTTTTGAAACTGACCCATTCCTCAAACGGGCAAGCTACAACCACACCCCCTTTCCTCAACCATATCCATTTGCCCTTTCCCAGTTGGTCAGTTTTTGACCGTCTTAGCCATATCCCCAACCTGTCTCTCTGCACGTGTACCTCTTTTCTCCTTATCCCGATTTCTGTTCCCACCCCCAACAACTCTGATACTCTAAAAGCGCCAAAAAACATCCACAACATACATAACCTAAACAAGCTCACCTCATACTCATCCCTAAAACAAACTGGTAACACCTGTAACATCTCTACCAGCATTTCGAAAGTAATGGGCTCCCTGGCTGGCTTGTCTCCGCTAGCTCTAACTTTGCTCCATCCCCTCAACATCTTGCCCAATAAGTCATTTCGCGCTGGATCATAGCCGAAAAACAATTTGCCATAAAACGACACACCGGCCAATTTCCCCCCAATGGTAGCTGGAGATAAGCCCTCCCCGATCAAAAACAGCACAAAACGTCTGGTTCTAGCTTCCAGCCTTGGCAGGCTTTGTGCCCAGAAATTTCCCCAAAAACGTTCAAAAGATTGAAATTCCAACCATGCCATTCTGTAATTATGCCGCGTAGATACTGCTAATGACATCTCCACCAGCCCCGTGATCATCATGCCCCCCATTCCCAGATGTCTGCCGGGACCACAGTCTTGTTCCGATCCGCTCCAGGTGCCAATTCGCGGAAACGCCGCCGCTGTGAACGAGATAGTGAATCTGCAATCTCGTTGTAAATCCCCGGTATATGTGCAGCTTTAAAAATAACATTCAATGACAGGCATATCAGCATGAACTGGCGCAACAAGCGCAAAACTCTGAGGTCCCTTGCTCTCTGTCTATTGACCAATTCTACCACTGCCATATTGTCTATCTGAAAAATCACTGTCCTGTTCGCCAATTCCTGACCCCATACTGCCAGTGCAACTAACAGGGGAAAAAACTCCAAAAACGCAATGCTTCTCCCTTGCTGCATCCAAACTGCCGGCCATACCTCCGCACACCACCTCCCGTCCCAATATAAACCAAAACCTGACGCTCCTGCTGCGTCTGAAAAGATTTGTATTTGCCATACCGTGTCCGACTCTCCAAAGGACATAGGCACTCCATTGGAATGTCTCAGAAAAATCTCCCACACTCTAATGTCTTCTCGTAACGATAATGATACTCTTATCCTGTGGTGCGGAAGCACAGCACCTGACATGGAGAGTCCCAAGCGCCTACAAAATGTTCTACCTCCCCTAACTACCCTGCACGTAAAATTAAGGTATCCTAACAGCCGCTGAGCCGTTCTCAGGTCCATCTTGCGCAGAGTGCGCACATCCTTTAGGCAATCTAGCATTTCCTGCACCTTTGCCGCTGGTAACCTAGCGACCAAATTTTGTGTATCCAGCTCAATGCCCAAAAAGGTTAGAATCGGCACTGGGCCTTCTGTTTTCTCGGGGGCCAGAGGCACCCCCGCCTGTTGTGTCAGTTTTTGGAAGGCGTCCAGAGCCCGCCCACATGCCCCTGATGCCGCTGGCCCTACGAATAGGAAATCGTCTAGGTAATGTATCACCCCCTTATGGCCGCTCGCCCTTACAAAGACCCATTGTAAAAAGGTGCTGAAAGTCTCAAACAGTGCACATGATATCGAGCAGCCCATGGGCAGCACCCTGTCCACGTATATGTTACCATCCAGCTGCATGCCCAAGAGGTCGAAATCTGCCGGGTGAATAGGGAGCAGTCTAAAGGCTGATTGAATGTCGCATTTTGCCAATTCCGCCATCCTGCCACATTTTAAAACTAACTTTATCGCATCGTCAACTGATGCGTAGATTACTTTAGAGTCCTCCTGGGCAATAAAGTCGTTGACCGACGTCCCTTCCGGCCAAGACAAATGATGAATCAAACGGAATTCTCCCTGTGTTTTCTTGGGTACCACTCCCAAGGGGGATATCATAAGAGTGTCACTTGGCCACCCAGAGAATGGGCCTGCTATTCTGCCTAAAGCTACCTCTTTTGCCAATTTGTCATGCACTATCTGCGGGCGATCTTTGGCTGACCGCAAATTGTCGGCCCATCTACGTTGCTGCGGGCCTTGGTAACCTATTCTAAAACCTTCTCTAAAGCCCCATTCGAGTAGACGCGCCTTATCCCTGTCTGGGTATCTATGCAACCATGGCAGCAGAAAATCCAGTCTAACTGGTGTAGGCCCCTTTTTTCGCAGGAGTGCCATGCCCCCCTCTCCCTCTAGCAGCCCTCCACTGTTCGGCTGGGCTGGACAATGAGAAACATTGGGTGACTGGGTGACGGCCCCCGCACTTGGAGCAGTCATGCTTGAATCTGCATTGTGCCCTGGAACAAAAACCTTTGTTAAAGTTCCAACAAGCCCCTGCCGTTGATCCTGTTGTCTTAGTAGTATTGCCCGCCCCTCCTTGGGCGGGGCGAGCTTGAAAGGGCTTGTAAGTCACTGGCAGGCCACTCGCAGTGTGAGTGGACGCCGCTGTCTGTGCCGATGCCATCCATTGCATCCACAATTCGGGGTCCACGTCCCCCCAAGGTTTTTCCGGATTAACATTCACCCGGGCCCTGAATTCCTCATCATAACTGAGCCATGCAAAACCTCCAAAATGCATCTGTGCCTTTCTAATTATATCCATGTATTTGAAAAGTGCAATAGCCCTGTCCGGGTATTTTTCGCAGTATATACTGGCGAATATCAAAAAGGCCGATGTCCAGTTATCCATTGTTATCGGCACCCGAGGTCTACGCGCTAGCTCCCATTCCTCCTCCTTAGACCCTTCCTTTGCCTGTATGTCCCTATGTAACAGTTTAAAGACATCCACATATTCGTGCTTCCATATCTTGTTTTTTGTTTTTTCCGCCACATGCGAACCTAGGGGCATGGCTAAACCCATGTACGGCAGTCTCTTTCTGAGGCCTCCCCCTTCTTTCTCCTCTACCGTCTTTTCCCCTGCATCTTCCTTCCCCGTTGTAACCGAAGCACCCGTGGCTGTGCCTTCTCTGTTCTTGTTCTCGCCCGTCTTCTGAGTGTCGCTATCAACTGCCTTCTCTAGAACTGACCCGTCACCTACCCCAATGGACCTTCTCGTGTTAGCCTCCTTCGGTAACCCACTCCCTTCGCCCCACACTGACCACCAGTTCTTACCTCCAGTGGTGTCTGCCAGACTCCTTTGGATTCTTTTTAGGCCTCTGCCTCGCGGCGTAGCTTGTCTACCGCCCACTGCGCTTTCCAGCGGAGCTGCCACCTGTAAAACAGACAACGAAGAGGTTGCGCCGCTCTTGCGCCCTCGCCCGCCCCCTTTGGTAACCGCATTCACCTCCCAAACCCGTATTTCGCCATCCTCCCATTCGTCCCCTTCCTCCTCATAGTCCAGTTCAAGTTCATCATCTCTTTCCCACTGGCCTTTGCGCTGGCCGAAGTCTCTAGTATTGGCCGATGTACTCATACATCGGGACGGTGTCCAAGGTCCCTCGGTGTGGAGAAGGCCGCTGCAGACCCCTCCAGAGCTTCGAGCCAACGCGTTTGGGCCGTATTGCGCCCAGTTGGCGTATTCCGTCTCCTGCCAACCTCTGCCGCTAGCATTGATGCCCTTCTGCCCCCGTGACCGTCTGCGTCACTGGGTTTCACCGCGCCCACTGACCCTTCGGCCGCTCGAGCCTCTTGTCTCTGTTCTCCCCTTGCCTGAGGCACCCATACCCATGTTCCCCCTCCCTGCCCCGATTGTTGTGGCCCCGCCTGTCCCTTGGCCTCTCTGAGCTTTGGCGTTGTCTCGTTGCAGGCCTGTGCCTCGTCCCTGTCCTTGCAGAGCTGTGCCCACCTGGCCTCCGTTTCCGCCACCGCCTTGCGCTGTTCCCTTATTCTTGCCTCTAAATCCAATGTCTCTGCCTGGTCCCAGGCCACCTGCGTATGCGGGCTCCTGTCCCCCGCGTTCCCTGCTCCCTGTGCTGCCTTGACTTTCCCCCCTTTAGCCTGGCGGGGCGCTGCCTTAGACCTACCTGGCCCGCCCCTGTGCCTTCCGGCATATTTTCCTCTTTTCTTGGCGGGCGCCCCAAAGAAACCGGGGCTAAAAGTGTCCCCCCTGTGGTAGGACAGATCTAAAGGGGCAAAATCGCCACTGGGCCCCGCTATAGCTTGCTCTGCCTCCTTGCTGTGGCTGACGTCTGCTGTCTCCCCCGCCTCGGGGCCCCCCCCCGCCTGCCTGGTCCGCGCCTTCCTGCGCGCTTGCTGACGCTGCGCCCTGCGGGGCCTGGGAGTCCCCTGCAAACATCAGCGGGCTCTGCGTCCTGGAGCGGGCCTGCTGCGTGATCGTGGCCTGTCCGGGGGCTATCGCCTCGTCGTCTCCTTCCCCTTCTGAGTCCTGCGACTCGCAGGCCGCTATTGCGGCCTCTACGCGCCCCGATGCCGCCCTGCTGGGGCGTGTCATCCCTACCCAGGCCTGATCTAGGACCCCGGGTCTCAGCAAATCCGCCCTGCCTGCCTCGCCTAGCACACGTAATGCTGCCCTGACCGCCTCCGCGTCGTGGCCGGTGGCCATGCTGCAACCTGCCCTGCGCGTGCACCAAACTACCCCGGGCTTATTAGCTGCGCATGCGTCGCCAATGGGTGTCTTGGTTTGTGCTATCTAAATGCTGTGAATGTATATATTTTATTATTATTATATATATAATTTTTTTTTTTTTTTTTTTTTTGTGCCCAGAAATGTCTGGCCCCCTCTGTTTGTGCACCTCGCCGCCCCTTGCCTCTGGGGGTTGGGCCGCTACACTGCCTGACAGGTGGCGAGAAACCTGGGCGCCGAAACGAGGAAAAACATTTTTTTTTTGGGCCTTGGCGCGTGGCCTAACTCTTTTTGCTGGCCCCTGGGGCCCCGCGCATCAGTGCCGGCGGCCTGTGCCTGCCGGTTCTGTTCTGCCACTCCTCCTAGTGCCTTTAAAATGCGGCCAAAAAACCCCGGGTGCCGCCTCCCGAGAGCGCGCGGCTCCGCGCTGTGCTATTTATAGCAAAAGGGGGTGGGGCCGCCTTCCCCGATCCCCCGGCTGGATCTCTGCCAACGGGACCGCTCTCCCCCGACCAGAAAAACCGCCCACACCTGCCGTCGGGCCCTAAACTAACAAAAGCGGGGAAAAGTTGTCAGGGACCCCGCGAGGCGGGGCGCCAGCCTAAGGAAAAGGAAAAAACCTCCCCAGACTGGCCCTGAGGCCTAAAACGCCCAACCCACTCCTTACCTACACCTCCTTCCTAAATACCAAATCCTTCCTACCCTAAACATCGGCGCGGTGAAGAGGCCGACCCCAACTTCCACCCCCCCATATATACCCTGCCTAAAGCCCACCCCCACCTACCTCTCTGCCAATGAGGCGCCTTGCGCGCCACTTCCCTTCCCGAAAATGCCCGCGGAGAGACTAGACTGCGTCTCTTCCTCTCCGCGGGCCCCTCCATAGAAAGGGAGCGAACATCAAAACTACATTTTGTATCTTGTGAAGCCAATGTGATCCTCAATGAGGACAAGGAATCAGTGACTGTAGTTAACGAGGATGTATTTCAGATTATTGATCAGTCCAGTATAAAGACATGCCATAAATAAATTCAAGAAATGCAACAATACAGCTGGCAGGCTGAAATATCTCAATAACTTTAGTTGTAACAAGATAAGGTACAGACACAGCAATACAGAAGATTAGTATAAGGAATAGATGAATAAACTTATGTTCTCTCTCCTAAACATGAGATAGCCATATAATCATTTGATCAGGGTTGTAATTAGGAAGCTCAGAAAAGTTTAGTTAAGTGTCAGCATAGCGATGACTCCAGTAGACGTCTTCAAGAAAAAAGGAATGTGTTTAGCATGAAGCTTCACACTTGCAAGAATAAAGGAAAGTAGAGAGGTGTGTATCCCTCAAAGTCTAAAGGGAATCTGACCTAACTACTAACTGTGTAAACAGCAATTAAAGAACAAAAACTTCAGCAACATTCGTATCTTTTTCCCCGCAACCAGGAACCAATCATTTCATTACTTGTGATGTGCATTTGCAACATCCTTTAGGTATCCCATTGCATTGAAACTTAGTTACTGCAACACTGAACATCTCTTGTTCCTGGTATATGATGAACAAGAGGCTTATTTTCACCATTAGCCTCTACAGTCCTTGCCAAGTTGTTCTCTTTAGCCTCACTATGAGCCGTCTAATACAAAAAATACTCCTTTCTCTAACGAATGAAAATCATGATTAAACTCGTGCAACGAAAGAACAGGCTGAAAAAGCAAAATGCATTTCTATATGAGGCCTGTAGTCGGTATAAGTTTAAATGAGCATTTAATATGTACTTTGAATATATGGTTATACATACACACGTGTAACTAAATGAATTAAATGCAAAAGGTGAAGAAAGGTATACATGTTTACATATGCAAATGCAACTTAAAGTGTAAGTGTAAAACGTGAATAAGCATAAATGTAAATATATTTCAAATGAACACTGGTGCACACATATTAATGTCTAAATTTTCATAATTGTACTAAATAAAAAAATTGAAATGCTTCACATACATTAATATGATTAAGCAAATATAATCTAAAATATAAATGCATAACTGCGTAATGATAAAGTTTAAAGGATGGAGTGTAAGTTGTCCTACTTCACCATCCCATCTGTTCATCTTCCTTGACCCCCTCAGCTGCTTCCAATGGTCTTAACCAGCTCCCCCTACTGCCTCCCCAACTCCTTGCCTGCTCTCCTGCCTCCTACATTTCTTCCAGCCACGTCTTCCTGTCTTCGCAAGAACCCTCCAACCTCCCAGGACCTACTACCTGACAACTGTAGTGCGTCCTCATTGGCAAGCCCATCTGTGCATATCCACTTTTGGATCGTACCCAGAGCCCCAAACCTTAGTCCGTTGACCCTCCCAGAGCTACACCTCTACCATACTCTGCACCCTTGACACCAGTTACCACCATGAACATTGCTACCACGCCACCCCACTTACCATGGTAGGACCTTTCACCTGCAGAACCTGCTTTTTCACCTGCTACTCCTTGCCCACTCCCAAACCATCAAGCCCACCTCAGACCACTCCTCACAATACACCTGCAGCTCAACAGCAGATCACATGCTCACTCCTTAACACGTGCTCTTTCACCAAACACTCCACCGAGATCTGGAATCTCATCAACTTGCTCGCACTGGGCGTCTTCTTCCTCATGGAGACCTGACTCAACCCATCATTAGACCGCTGACATCGCAATGGCCATCCCAGGACGAGGAAAGAGCACTCGCCATCATCCACAGAAACATAATCCAATGCACCACTGTTATGGACAACACCACCCTGGCATGGAACACATAAACATCAATGGAACTCTTTTGTACTACCCAAGGGGATCACAAACCAGTTTCACAAAACTCATTGCAGACTTCATCCCCCCCCATCACTGTCAACTCCAAAGAGTGCGTGCTCCTCAGCAGACCCAATTTCCACCTAGACAAACTCATGGACCTCAACTCCACAGACCTCCTTGACTGCCTAGACAACAATGGCTAACCCAACTCATCCAGGACCCCAAACATGCCGCAGGTCACATTCTTAAATCATCTTCACCTTCAGCAAGAAAATCACGTATTGCCACATAACCTGGACAGACCACCTCATGGTACACTCTAGCATCACCACCTTACAGGCACCCCACTCAGGAAGGCCCAGTGAACCCACCGCAACTGAAGCAAAGTCACAGAAGCAGACTGAATCAATGCACTCAGACCCAAAGAGAAGCAGCCTCTACCTCAAGGCAAGAAACTTCTGCACCTGGATCAAAAACTAAACCAACATCTTCACACCGTGAACACACCAGACACGGAAGAACCATCAAGCGCACCAGATGGTACACTGAAGACCTCTGGGACTCCAAAAGCCATTACAAACAGCTAGAGAGGAGATGGAGAGCCAGCAAAAACACCAAAGATAGGACCACTTACAAAGCTGCACTCAATCACTATCACCACCAATGGCAGGAACCCAGGAAAAGAGCTCTCACAGAAAGAATTGAAGCCAGCCCCAACAGCAGGGAATTCTTTGCAATCATCAAGGAATTCTTTAAACCCCCAGCTGCAGAAAACAACATCACTCCTTCACAAGAACTCTGCAATAGCCTCACTGACTTCTTCCACTACAAGATAGCCATGATCTACAGAGGCTTCAACCCTCCACACCATCAGCACGACACTCACCCAGCTAACCAACTGGAGCCAACTCACTCACAGATACACGTCCTACATCATGAAGACAGTACACTAGGGGGCCCCCATCGACTGTTGTCCCCACCACATTTTCAACCTAGGTGAGCCCAAAATCTCCACCACATTTTCAACCTAGGTGGGGCCAAAATCACTCTAGAACTCATGACCATCATCAGTGACTCCACAGCAGAGGTTTCAAAGTTTTTATTGCCGCGCCCCGCTGAGTGGAAAAAAAAATCATGGAGCCCCCCTCAGAATTTTTCACAATTATTCTATTCAGTTGGCAATGTTTAAACCTGTCCAGACTTATTTAAACATTGCAGTTGAGTTCTGTTGCCTTTTTAAAAATGCAATCAATTGTTTTCTGCTTAAAACAAAGCACTGTTATTTGAATAATGCTTCATTTGACCAGAACTTGGCACCCTACCTAGGATCACTTGAGGCCCCCGTAGGGGGCCCACTCCCTAGTTTGAAGACCCCTGCTCTATAACAACCACCACTTTTCCAGAAAATTGGAAACAGGAAGAGGTCTGCACCCTCCTAAGGAAACCATGAGCCGACCCCAGCAAAATCAAAAAGCTACTGTTCCATCTCACATTTCTACCTTTCCCTGCCAAAGTCATTGAGAAAGTAATCAGCCAGCAACTTGTCAAACACCTGGACCACTATCCACTCCTAAACTGCTCCTAGAGAGTTCATAAATCGGATTCCACAGCAACCACAGCACGGAAACAGCCCTCATCGCGTCTACAGACAACATCTGCACCATGAAGTGAGTCAGCTGCTCTCATCCTCCTTGTCCTCTCCATGTCATTCTACACTATCTCACACCATTTCCTCTTTGCTAGACTCCACCACATCACATTCCAGGGTGAAGCACTCAAGGAGATCACCTCCTTCCTCACTGGAAGTACCCAATGAGTAAGCATTCTACCCTTCGCCTCTAAACCCCAGGAAATCATCTGTGAAGTCCCACAACACTCATCTCCAAGGCCCATCCTTTTCAACACTTGCATGACACCACTGACCAACATCTTTACAGCCTCAAAATCATCTCTTTCACTGAAAATATGCAGCTCATACTCTCCCTCTCAGAAAATCCCACTAATACCAGGAACAACTTCTACAGTTGCATGACCAGCATTGCAGACTGGATGAAGGATAACTGTCTTAACCTCAACACAGACAAGACGGAAGTGCTGATGTTCTGAAACAAGAACTCCCCCTGGGACTCCTCCTGATGGCCTTCACAGCTCTGCCCTTCACCAACCCTGGCTGAGTGCATCAGAAACCCAGGACTCATCCTCAAAAGCAAACTGACCATGGTCTCACAAGTCAATGCTGTCATATCCTCCTGCTTCTTCATCCTATGTATGATACTTAAGATCTTCAAGTAGCTCCCCTAGGACTCAAGGCCCTCGTCACAAGCAGACTGCACTACGGCAACACACTTTACACAGAAATACCAGTCCACCTCCTGCAATGCTCCAGACCATCCCAAATTCCACTGCCAGACTCATCCTGGACCTCCCTCAATGTACCCACTTCACTCCCCATCTAAGGCACTGGCTCCCGGTCCAGAAACGTTGCCAATTCAAGCTCCTCACTCATGCATTTAAAGTTCTGCACAACTCAGGACTGTCCTACCTTCTTCAATCAACCCCCGAGACACATTCACTCTGCCTCTCTCTATCTCACCCTAGGACCATGCGTACGCTAAAGCAGAGCCAAAGGCAGATCCAAATCCTACCTTGCAGAAAAGACCTGGAATGACCTTCCTCTCCACATCAGGACCTCCATGTCGCTGCTGGAATAGTAAAAGAAGCTGAAGACCTGGCTGTTTGGTTAGCACTCTAGTCCTTCCACCAACCACTGCTAGACTCAGTTTTCAACTGCCAAGCCCCTGGATACCTTCACGGGTGACAAGCTGCACCCTACAAATCCACTAACACATCCCAGGTGTCCACTTAGGAGTGCATAGCTGCCAAGATTCCCAGGGCGATGCATGATGTGCAACTCCAGTCTAGTTTTTTTCCCTTGAATTCTGGGACTTGTAGTCCTGTTTTATAATGGAATAACCAAGAATGCAAGTCCCACAATTCAACAAAAAAACCTGGACTGGAGACTACATCGCACATGGACCTGGGACGCTTGGCAGGGCTGGAGATGCTGAGAGCAGAAAAGGTCTCACACTACTACATCTTTGTCTGAAATAGAACACTCAGGGGCCTAGTCACAAAGGCATTTTGAAGTACCTAAAAAAGTACTCCTGTAGTACTTGACTATGCAAAGTAGTACTCTTGTAATACTCTTACATACTGATACATGGCTTTGTGAATTGGCTCCAAAACATTTAAAATGGGAATAAAGTAGGAATATTCAAGGAATATTAATACACAATTAGTATCAATGGAAAGTACAAAAGTACTGTGGCCTCTGCACTTTTATTGATAGGAACTTTGACCCTCCATGACTGTTTCACAAATGCATGTGAAAGTACATAAAAGAGTACTCCTGTAGCACTTTTTCCTGCATTGTATTATCTTGTATTGAATTGTATTGTTACGTTTATATAGCACTTACTACTCCTATGTGGAGCACTAAAGCTCTTGCCTGCATGGATAGAATTTAACACCGTGTAGGGTGTGTGGTTGGAAGGGTGTTGATTTTTGTTTTGATCCTATGTGGGAAACACTCATAAATGGTTTTGTGAATCAATCTCAAAATGATTTCAGCTGATGAAGTATACATATTTGTCCAGATATGAAAAGGATTCATATAAATAAAAAGAGATGATGCATCCTCCTCTTCTCATCTCTTCCTAACCACCTCTAACACTATCCAGATTATTACCCTAGTTACAGTATTGCAAACATATAGCGAGGACTACATGGTTTGCTTTTATGATTGATCAGCTATGATGCTTGCTGAGGAGAGAAACTGTATTGGACTTTGGCCTTAAGGTTTTGACAGAGCAGACAAATTGCAACATACAAGGTAAAAGTGTTATATTTAAAAATGGTGTGCACCAAATAAAGCAAGGTACAAAAGGCCTACGACTCATGGGAGGCAAGGAGAACTGGGAGCAGCCTAGGAAGACTTATGTATTGACTCTATGCAAATTAAAATGTGTATACAATGTATATATAGTTTCCACTAGCTGACTTTACTCCGAAGTCCAGTTCCAATGCACTGTTGGACTCTTCCACTTCATGCAATAAAGGCTTGTTGTAATATAAATACAGTCACGAGGATGTCAGCTAGAAAACAGTAATCTAAAACACAAGAACAACAAAGTCCGAAAGTTACTATGGTCAGAAACTATTTTCCTTTCTTCATTGTTCCTTCCAATTCCCAACTTGGATAGAAATAGTGATTTCAAAAGTCAGAAACAGGCTTAAAACATCAATAAATCAATCAATCACTGCATTTGTAAAGCGCGCTACATACCCGCGAGGGTCTCAAGGCGCTGGGGAGGGGGGATGCTACTGGTCGAAGAGCCAGGTCTTGAGGAGTCTTCTGAAGGCCAGCAGGTCCTGGGTCTGTCGTAGGATGGTGGGGAGAGTGTTCCAGGTCTTGGCGGCGAGGTAGGAGAAGGATCTGCCGCCGCGGGTGGTTTTTCGGATGTGGGGGACTGTGGCGAGGGCGAGGTTGGCTGAGCGGAGGCTTCGGTGGGGGTGTGGAAGCTGAGTCGGTTGTTGAGGTAGGTGGGTCCGTTGTTGTGCAGTGCTTTGTGTGCGTGGATCAGGAGCTTGAAGGTGATCCTTTTGTTGACGGGGAGCCAGTGCAGGCCTCTCAGGTGGAGTGTGATGTGGCTGCGGCGAGGGACATCGAGGATGAGTCGGGCCGAGGCGTTCTGGATGCGTTGGAGTCGTCTCAGGAGCTTGTTTGTAATTCCTGAGTGGAGGGCGTTCCCGTAGTCGAGTCTATTGGTGATGAGGGCCTGGGTAACGGTTTTTCTCGTGTTGAGGGGGATCCATTTGAAGATCCTGCGGAGCATACGGAGGGTGTTGAAGCAGGACGCAGAGATGGCGTTGACTTGCCTGGTCATGGAGAGAGTGGAGTCGAGGATGACCCCCAGGTTGCGTGCGTGGTCCGTGGGTTCCGGGGCTGTGCCTAGTGACGTGGGCCACCAAGAGTCGTCCCAGGCTGATGAGGTGAGTCCGAGAATGAGGACCTCCGTCTTGTCTGAGTTCAGCTTCAATCTGCTGTCCTTCATCCAGTCGGCTACGGCCTTCATTCCTCGGTGGAGGTTAGCTTTGGCGGTGTGGGGATCTTCGGTGAGGGATATGATCAGCTGGGTGTCGTCGGCGTAGGAGATGATGTTGAGGTTGTGTTGTCTTGCGACGTGGGCGAGGGGGGCCTTATAGATATTGAACAGTGTCGGGCTGTGGGAGGATCCCTGTGGGACGCCGCAGATGATCTCGGTGGTTTTGGAGCGGAAGGGTGGGAGGCGGACGCTCTGGGTTCTGCCGGAGAGGAAGGATGTGGTCCAGGCCAGGGCCTTCTCTTGGATACCGGCGTCATGGAGGCGTGCTGATAGGTCCAGGAGGATGAGGGCGGCTGTTTCTCCTTTGTCCATCAGGGTCCGGATGTCGTCAGTGGCGGCGATGAGGGCGGTCTCGGTGCTGTGGTTACTGTGGAAACCGGATTGGGAAGGGTCCAGGATGTTGTTGACTTCGAGGTAGCGGGTCAGCTGTTTGTTGACAATCTTCTCGGTCACTTTTGCCGGGAAAGGGAGCAGGGAGATGGGCCGGAAGTTCTTGAGGTCCTTGGGGTCCGCCTTGGGCTTCTTCAGAAGGGCGTTAATCTCGGCATGCTTCCAGCTTTCTGGGAAGGTTGCTGTCTCGAAGGAACAGTTGATTGTTTTCCGGAGGTGGGGCGCAATGGCTGCGCTGGCTTTGTTGAAGACGTGGTGAGGGCAGGGGTCCGATGGGGATCCGGAGTGGATGTAGTTCATGGTTTTGATGGTGTCTTCGTCGCTGACGCTGGACCAGACGGTCAGGCGACTGGTGCGAGTGGTAGTCGCAGGGGTGGTGGACTCGGTGGTGGGTGCGGGGGGGTCGGGGTTGAAGCTGTCATGAATGTCGGTGATCTTGCGGTGGAAGAAGGTGGCCAGGGAGACGCACAGGTCTTGAGATGGCGGGATGTCGGTGGTGATGGAGCTGGGGTTGGAGAGTTCTTTCACGATGCTGAAGAGCTCTTTGGTGTTGTGTGCGTTGTTGTGTAGGCGGTCCTTAAAGGCGGTCTTCTTGGCGGTCCTGATGAGTTGGTGATGTCTGTGGGTGGCGCTCTTGAGGGCTGTGTGGTTGTCTGGTGTTCGGTCGTGGAGCCATTTCTTCTCCAGCTTCCGACAGGTGTGCTTGGAGATCCGGAGGTCCTCGGTGAACCAGGCGGCTTTCTTGTTGGTGTGGTTGGTTGTAAAGGTCTTGAGAGGGGCGAGGGTATTGGCGCAGTCGTTGATCCACTGTGTGAGGTTGGTCGCAGCGGTGTCTGGGTTGGTGGGGGCAGTGGGTGGTCTCAGGGCGAGGGCGGTAGTCAGTTGGTCCTCAGTGACCTTGCCCCAGCAGCGGCGTGGTAGCTGTTGGGTGCGGTGGTGTGTGGTGGGTTTTCTGAAGGTGAGGTGGACGCATCTGTGGTCGGTCCAGTGTGGTTCGGTGGTGTGGTTGAAGGAGACGTGGGGGCTTGCGGAGAAGATGGGGTCGAGCGTGTGTCCAGCGGCGTGAGTGGGTGTCGTTACGAGCTGTTTGAGTCCGAGGTTGTCGAGGTTGTTGATCAGGGCGGTGGAGTTGGCGTCGTTGTTGTTCTCGAGGTGGAAGTTCGGGTCCCCGAGGAGGATGTAGTTCGCGGAAGCGAGGGCTTGGGTGCTGATGAGGTCGGCGATGGTGTCACTGAACTGTGGTTGGGGTCCGGGAGGTCTGTAGATGAGAGTTCCTCTGAGGGTGGTGTTGGGGTCGGTGTGGATCTGGAAGTGCATGTGCTTGGCGGTGGTGAGGGTGTCATCGGTGTTTGTTGAGATTTTGATGGAGTCTTTGTGGATGATGGCGATTCCTTCTCCCACTCCGTTGGTGCGGTCTCTGCGGGAGATCTTGTAGCCCTGTGGGATGGCTATGGCAATGTCTGGTGCTGAGGTGGCATTCAGCCAGGTCTCCGTCAGGAAGGCAACGTCGGGGGCGTTGGAGTCTAGGAGGTCCCAAAGTTTGATGGCGTGCTTGCGAGCGGAGCGGGTGTTGAGGAGGATGCAGCGGAGGTGGTTGGGTTCTCTGGCTGGTGGTGTGGAGGGTTGGATGCTGGTGAATCTGCAGTTCCGGCAGGTGAAAGGCCCCTGGGTGCGTTTCGGGGTGGCCCGGTAGCAGGGGTGGTCTCGTCTGGTGTTGAGTGCTTGCGTCGTAGTGCAGTCTGGCGTTGCGGGGGGTGCGGGTTCCAGGGGTTCTGGTGCTGGGTGCGGTCCAGGCGCGGACGGGCACAGACGGGCTTGCCTTAGGCGCGCCTTTGGCGCGCCAGCGGCACGCCCGCTTCGCGGCCTCCATATGAGGGAAGAGGGAGTGAGGAGCAGCTGGGAGCGGGGCGGCCAATGGGAGTGTAGGGGGCGGGGCAGCAGGAGCTCAGCAGCAAGGGAAAAACCCGGGGAAAAACCCGGGGGAAAACCCGGGGGAAAAAGACGGCGGGAGAGGGACAACAGAGCACAGGGGTACAGAAAGCAAAACACAGGGGCACAGAATGAAAAAACGAAGTGGCACAGAAACCAAGCGCAGGGGTACAGAAAAAAGGGAGCGAGTAGTCAGGCGGCAAAAGCGGCAACGGAGGTTCAACCCACAGGGGGCTGCGTGGCAGATGGGGGGAGCGACCTGCCTGGTGAAACATAAAACAGGTTGACCAAACCAAGCATCTATTCTAAAATCTATAGAGCAATGAATGCAACACTAAAATGGATGTACCAACATGGTTGCCATAACTGTGAAATTAATCTAGAAAACCAAAGGTAACACATTAAATCTGGCTAATGAGCCTGCACTACTTTGGGTAGGAAGTGTAAATATTCTATAGCAGTGACAGATGCAAGACATTCTCCAACAATTATCAGAAACTAGAAGAGATAAACTGATTGCAGTCTTTAAAATGTAAAAGGAAATGAGCCTGTCTTCAAAACATTTCTTATCAGATGCTAGTAAGGAGAGTGTGAGGGCTGCCAGGAAGCCCTCACCTTCCTCTCTTTTTAATCACGCCATGCAGCTGCAGAACCTGGAAATATATCTGATAGCTTTCCTTCAGCTGTGCCTTCATCCTGGCTTGACTACAGCATGCACTCATTTCATGATGGGGAACTATAGTCCTTCTTTAACATCCATTATGGCTTATGGAAACAGAAGAAGGACTACCACTACAACAAATGGTAAAGGATAACTGTACATTTCGTCTGACCATTATGAAAATAAAAAAGGACTGCAGTGGCATCATCCAGTGCTTGTGTATTAAGGCAGTTGCACATGATGGCCGAGAGAGTGCAGGAGGTCGTCAACAACTCCAGTCCAATGAAATAAGTGGCAGTGGTGTTCACCGGCCCAAATGGAGAGCTTCTTAGCTTCTAGTAAAATAAATAATTAATTTTATTGAAGACACAGAGGTGAGTATTATGCTATCTTCTCTTGCATTTATTTCAATAGCAGCCGAGACACAACTCCCAGCATTCCAGGTTGGAGGAGTTCAAAAAGATGTCATAAAAGAAAAAAAGACCAATCACATTAAGGTATTACTATAAATAACATGACTGGGAGCAACAAGCCCTCTTTTCCTGCTTGAGCAGATAATAAACTAAAAACAAAGGAAATATGAGCATAACAATAGAACAAGCCAAAAGAACAGCAAAAAGGTTCTTGAGACAGTCTATAACTTGTAGAGTCCTAAGGTTGAGGTCCAGGTCATTGAAACCAGCTTTGTGATTCTTCATCTGTATGCTGGTGGAGATAAGAGAAAAAAGATGGGAATGTTGAATGCGTAGAGCTTGAACCTCCTTCCTATGGCGCCTAGTTAGAAGCAACAACTGTACCTAAGTAAAACAGAGGGAGGGTCAAGAAAAACAAATGCAGTGGGATAATACTTGCCTCTGTGCCTTTAATAAAATCAAGACTTTCTTTCACTAGAAGCTAAGAAAACCTCCATTTCATTACAAGACCCAGAGGCTCCTATTATGATAGTTTAAAGCATAGCAACTATGGAATTGGCAAAATAAGAAACAGGTTTATAATAAAAGGTTCTAAAAGTTGAAACATTTGACCAATCATCCGATTTGAGAATGTCATCTAGACTCAATCCGCCCAAAAGGCTTTAGATGCCATTGCACCGCTGGTAGAATGGGCCCCGAAAACAGAGATATTAATGCCTGCCAAATTCATGACCCATTTAACCCACAGGGCTAAAGTAGTGGAAGAAACAGGGTTATGGGGATTTTTAAAAGAGATGAGAAATTGAGGTTCCGATGGCTTTCTCACATCTTTTATTTTTGAAATATACTCGCTCAAAAAACTTCCAACACACAGTTTTGGATGGTCTGGAAAATAAGGATAGTTCACTGACATGACATTTGTTTTAGTTCTTCTACAAACCTGAAAGAAAACACCTGAAGAAGTATACTATACTGAAGAAACATTTAAAGCTTTAACATCTGAAATACGTTTGAAAGAAACTAGACATAAAAATACAGTGAGGTTCGCAGGAAGAAATTTTAACGATAGGCCAGAATTAACAGGTTGATCAATGAAAAATTATAACATAACATTTACATCCCATATAGAATTATACTAGCAACTATGGAATTGGCAAAATGAGAAACAGGTTTATAATAAAAGGTTCTAAAAGTTGAAACATTTGACCAATCATCCGATTTGAGAATGTCATCTAGACTCAATCCAGCCCAAAAGGCTTTAGATGCCATTGCACCTCTGGTAGAATGGGCTCCGAAAACAGAGATATTAATGCCTGCCAAATTCATGACCCATTTAACCCAAAGGGCTAAAGTAGTGGAAGAAACAGGGTTATGGGGATTTTTAAAAGAGATGAGAAATTGAGATTCCGATGGCTTTCTCACATCTTTTATTTTTGAAATATACTCTCTCAAAAAACTTCCAACACACAGTTTTGGATGGTCTGGAAAATAAGGATAGATCACTGACATGAAATTTGTTTTCGTTCTTCTACAAACCTGAAAGAAAACACCTGAAGAAGTATACTATATTGAAGAAACGTTTAAAGCTTTGACATCTGAAATATGTTTTAAATAAACTAGACATAAAAATACAGTGAGGTTCGCAGAAAGAAATTTTAACGATAGGCCAGAATTAACAGGTTGATCAATGAAAAATTATAACATAACATTTACATCCCATATAGAATTATACTTTGGTATAGGAGGTTTAGGAAATCTTACTCCCTTTAAAAGACGACAAATCAATGGATGTTCGCCAACAGGTTTGCCATTCACCCTATTGTGTTCAGCTGAAATAGCTGATCTGTATGTATTGTTCTATAAGCTCTCCCTTGGGAGGCAGGAGAGGCTAGAAAGTTAACAATTAAAGTTACATCGGCTGAAAAGGAATCGGCACCCTTGTCCATGCACCAGCTATTCCTTACTCTCCAGGCTGATATGTATGCCTTTAATGTACCAGGAGCCTAGGCCTGTTGGATGAACTGAGCAGCTTCTTGCGAAATTCCTGGGGTTCTCCAGCAAGACCCAAAACCATTCATGCCAACAACCATAGGGATTGATTGATGATTAGATTGTGAGGTACACTCTGGGGGTTCTGAAGTAATGAAGGGAATTAAGGTAGAAGAACTGGGTAGTCTATTGATAAATCCAGAGCTGAAGGGAACCAAGGCTGACCTTGCCAGAAGGGATTGATCAATAGAACCCTCGCTCTTTGGCATCGATTCTGTGCCACAACTCGGGATATCATGATAAAGGGAGGGAACGCAAAACCTACCTGGTTGGACCAGTCCTGAAGAAAGGCATCCTTAGCTAAAGTTTTCAGATCTGCTCTCCAACTGTAAAAAGGAGGAAGTTGAGTGTTCAGCCGTGAAGCAAAAAGGTCTACTGAGAAAAGACAGAATTTAGAAGAAAGCTTTTTGAAGATTGAAGACACCAATTGATGGAGTCTCGAAGATACCTGGAGCACCAATTGGCTATTGTGTTCATGTTTCCCAGAAGATATTCCACTTGAAGAGATATCTGTTTTTGGAGACAAAACTCCCACAGACTTTTTGCCAGTTCAGCCAGAGGTTTGGATTTTGTGCCTCCTAGATGGTTTATGTAACAAACTGCTAATAGGCTGTCCTTTCGAAGGAGTATGGAGCAACTTACTCTGTCCTTGGCAAACGTTTGGATTGCAAAATAACTTGCAAGAATCTCCAAACAGTTGTTGTGCAATGATAACTCCTCTTTTGACCATATGCTGCCAGGAGGGAACCGAACACATCTTGCACCCCAACCAGTCCGACTTGCATCAAATTCTAAAACAAGATCTGGTGCTGAAAATGTAGAGAAAATGTAGAGAAAATTGCTTTCCCGTTCCATGCATCTAGGTGGTCTAGCCACCAGAGGAGTTCTACTCGAGAGTCTTGATCTAGTATGATGAGGTCTCCATACCCAAGACCCTTTCGAAGATATTGGATTTTTAATTGTTGAAGAGCTCGATAATGGAGAGGGCCAGGAAAAATAGCCTGAATAGAGGAAGCCAGAAGACCTATTATGTGAGCTAACGTTCTGAGATTTAGCGTTGATTGTTTCAAAACCTGTAGAATCTCTTTCTTTATATAAGAACCATTTTCTCTCGGAAGCTGAAGAATCAAATTGTCTGAATCTATTATGAATCCCAGAAACTCTATCTGATGCGAAGGATTGAACTCTGACTTTTCTTTGTTGATTATAAAACCCAAATTTTGAAGAAGGGAAGTAAAGTATGAGAGATGATTGATTAAATCGAGCTTGTCTTGGTGTAGTAAGAAAAGTCGTCTAGATAGACCAATAATCTGACTCCTTGTGTCCTTGTATGAGTAATGACTGGTTTCATTACCTTGGTAAAACACCAAGGAGCTCAAGACAGTCCAAAGGGAAGGCTTTTGAAATGATAAAAGGTGTGTTCCCACCGAAATTGAACAAACTTTCTGAAAGAATGATGGATTGGGATTGAAAGATATGAGTCCTGGAGATCCAGACGTACCATCAAATCTTTTTCCAACAAGGAATCTCTGAGTTGAAGAAAAGTCTCCATCTTGAAGTGGTGATACACCACGTAGTTGTTGAAAGGCCTGAGATTTGTGACAAGATGTTTTTCTTTCAGATTGAAAACAAAGTATTCACAGAATTAGAAGTCTGAGGGGAACACATTTATGTTGCCTGTTTGTGAAGTAGGGTTTGAAACTCCGGTGTCAAAAGAGTTTTCTGCTCACTTGAAAATGAGAGAATTTGTGGAAGAGATTCTTGAACTGGGGTTGCATAGAGTTCTGTACAATAACCGGTTACAGTTTGCAGAACCCACGGATTTGATGTTATCTTTTCACAGGCTGAAAGAAACAGACTTGTTTGACCATCCACCAAATACAGGCCAGAACACTGATCGCTTACCTGATTTCTGAGAGCCTCTGGCTCTAAATCCCCGGTGTCTGAAGGATCTGTTCCTCTATGGGTAGAACTGTGGTTTATATTCCTGTTGGGATCCATAGGAGCCTCTGGTTTGATTGATCACGCCTCTTGGGACCGAGCGGCCGGTAAAGTGCTGGTCCTGCAAAAAACCTGACTGTTGAAGATCTTCTGTAAAGATGTTTGAGCTTTATCAATGGAAGCAAATGTGGCTACATGCTTGCTAAGGTCTTTAATAAAAGAATCACCAAAAAGCAAGCCATTAGCTTTGTGGCCTGCTTCCTTCGAAACCAAATTGCTCAACTTGAGATCAATCTTTAGGAGTAAACTTTTGCGTCTCTCTTGTGCCAGGCTGAATTGGCATTCCCTAAGAGGCAGATCGCTCTTTGTGCCCAGTTAGATAAAACTACTGGATCAACTTTGGTGCCCTCAACCCTAGCCTCTTCAGCTAAGTCTAAAATTCTTGTGAGAGGACCAAAAAGGTTTGATAATCTGTCCTGACAATTGGTCCAGGCTCTATTTACTCCCTTCTTGGGATCTTTTCCGAATATTGGTAAAGAACAAAAGCATATTAGGGTTTATAGATGGAGAGGTAGTGATGTTATTAGGCAAAGCAGGTCTAGGACACTCAGAACGTAGTCTGCTGCGTGACAGTTTATCAAGGGATTGCCTCAATTTATTTGTGACATACGTGGTTACATGCTTACAGGGAGACCACTCAGTAGAGTTCGGGTGACAGATAAGCATAGGATCAAACATTGATTGACCTGAAAAATCCAGAGTTGTGTCAGCATTATTAATATTTGTTTTTGTTGACTCTCCCAATTCAATAAGAGACGTTTTACGCCTCTTCTCCACAGGTCCTGACCAGATTATTATGTCTGGATCATCCTTATCCTTATCAGAATCACCCATATCCTCATCTCTGTATCCTAACTGGGTTATTGCAATAGAAAACGTATGTTTAACCAAAGTGCCAGGTTCAGAAAAAGATTGTAGTGAAGGAGAGTCATAAGGTGAAACCAAAGTGTCTGCCATCTGTTTTTTTGCATTTTTTGGACCAGTAATAGAGCATCATTGGCCAATAATTTCCTCATAGAGGCCTCCAATGGCTTGGAAAAATCAGTAATGAAATTTGACACAGCCTTCTGAACAGAATCTTTGATAAAAGAGTCCAAATTATCTTTAAGTAGTTGAGCCTCTTCCTCTTCAGAAAGAATCTCCATTTTTAATTGAAATATCATTATTAATATTACTGAAAAATAATTATCTATGAAAAGGATAAGGGCACCAAGAGTTTAAAAAGAAAATATGAGTAAAATAAATACACCTGAGCTGAAGGGATTAACTGTGTTGAAGACTGAGGGAAAGCGATGGTCCAGAGGAGGTGCCACATGAAGAAGGGCGGTTTGAAGAAGGATCCGGAACAGCCAGACAGAGGCGCTCATCAAAAGAGAGAGACGCCGAGTCTGAAGGCTGGGAGCTGTAAAAAGCTGTACGGACGAGTGAAAAGGATGAGTGCACCCTCGGCAAAAACGCGGACGAGAGAGGAGGAAAGAAAAATCCCCCACAGGCAACCATTGACGCCGCGCGTGCTAGGCCACAGGAAATGTTAACGAACCTTCTACATAGAAGGTGTGCATAACGCTGTGCGCGCTGTCAACCGACAGCGCTCCACTTAGGATTTTGCTTTCAAGTAGAATGCTGAAAGTATAACCTAATTAGATAAATAATTTCTACGAACTAGACTGTGGGCAATAAAATACATATCAAATTTGCATTAAAATATACATAAATATCAGTGAAATAAATACAAAAGCACAAATATTACAACTAGTGGTAAAAAGGTAATACTTATCTTCACTGCGAGCAGCAAGAAAAGAGGGCTTGTTGCTCCCAGTCAAGTCATTTATAGTAATACCTTCATGTGATTGGTCGTTTTTTCTTTTATGACATCTTTTTGTAGTTCTCCAGTCTGGAATGCTGGGAGTTGTAGTTTTGGCTTGGCTGCTATTGAAATAAATGCAAGAGAAGATAGCATAATAGGAGCCTCTGGGTCTTGTAATAAAATTAAGTACTGTTGTTCATAATAGAAAATTTCAGATCTCACATTGCATGCAGATTTTTATCAGCTGGAATGGAGGGAAGTCTCTGGAAAAACACTATGGGAACTATATTCTATCTGATATGGGAAAATGAGATTATATTTGAAATGAAAGAAGGATGTTTTCAGAGGACCACATTGGCAATAAGAAACGTGTAGGAGTCAGAAGCCAAGAGGGATGGAAGTCACTAATACGTCTTTTAAAATGCTGTATTAAATGTCAATGGCAAATCAAAAATAGACGTACTGTCATAACAAACAGGACGAAATAATTCCTTTTGAAGACGTGGTTTCTTGACAGAAGAGAGCTTGTCCAAGTGTCTTTATTTTTCACTTATCAACACATAGCAGCTGCACAACTGCTCTAATGTTTATTTCCAGTGTCAGTAGCACTTATAACTAGTGCTTAATTTGTTAATAAAAAGGTGCCGGTGCCCAAAGCCCTCCTTTTAAACATGTGGCTGCTGCAATTAAATATGTGAACATGGAATATTGAGGCGGCGTAATCCTGAAGCCATCTCGGGCCTCTTCGATCCATATAAAGCCATTCCCTGCCCCCTTAGCTCACTCTTGCAGCTTTCTACTTTCTCCCTTTGTGACGCTTTTTCATTTTTCCGTTCATCCGTCTTTCCCATATGTGTCTTTTACTCGCAGCAAATGCTTGAGGCAGAAGAATAAGCCCCGGCCCTCAAAAATAAGTGCCGGTGCTCAGCACCGGAAACAACAAGCACAAATTAAGCACTGCTTATACCCATGCTAAGACTATTCTCCACCTCGTTAAGCCACAAGACATACCTTCTCTCTCTAGCTTAACTCCTGTTTCTTGTCTTCCTCTTCCTTTACAATCCAAACAGATGCTCACCAATCAAAAATTAAAAAGAACTAAAATGCACAGATTTTCAGAAAATGTTTTATTTAATAAATAAATAAATAATAATTAAAATAAACAGTATCATTCAAGAACCTAGAACAAAACACACAAATATAAGAGAAAAGTAAAACAGATATTTCAATTTTTATTTAATAGTTTAACTAGCTTAAAATGAAAGAACTTTCGATTCGTTATTCCAATACACCTCACATAACAAGAACCATTAACAAATAATGAAAAATAAAAACTTCAAACAATGTTTTGAAATATTAAATGAGTAACAAGAACCATAGCTCTTAATTAGGTTTTTATTTGCTGCATATTGAGAATGTAGTACAGTATTTGGCTCTTGTGTATGGATTTATTTAGCATTTTGCATATTGTATGCACACAAATCCTTTGAGCTGTTGGTTATTTCCTTATTCTCTTATGAAACCATAAACCATATTCTGATAACCTTTGCTCTCATTAAGAAAATAATATTCTTCTTCTCTTGTCCTGTCTACAACCTGTACCACCTTCTCCTCATCATATTGTCTTTTGGTTAAGGTTAACCAACTACACCATTGGTTCCCAACCTGTGGTCTGGGGACCCCTGGGGGTCCGCGACTGCTAAGAAAATTAAAAAATATTAACAAATATTGACAAATTAGGTCCCCAGCTTCCAGTAATGACTCAGGCGGGGGTCCCCGGATTCCAATGATGATTCAGTGGGGTTCCCTGGGTTCCATTAATATTAAAGTGGGGGTCCACAGAAATCAAAAGGTTGGGAACCACTGAACTACACCATTAACTTCCTCGGAGTGTTCACGTCCACTTCTTCTTGGTTATCATCTCGTGCATTACATGTAAGTCCGTAGAAATGCCCTACGAACTACTGCAAGTCAACAATCATTGAATTCAGAGAAAGGGAAAGATGAACAGTTGCTGTATTTCTATGGTTCCTATTAATGATACATAAGGATCTAAACATGCATTTGTTCTTCATGGTGGCATCTCATCTGTCTTGACTTGTTATGCCAGTAAGATGATGTCCTATTCGCTGACTGTCTGCCTGTGCCTGTTTGCCTTTGCACAGGTGTCATAACGTTAATGTCCGTAATTTCCATTGCTTGCCCACTTTATTAATTCCCAGACCCACAGAGAAACGGAGGGGCTGTTGCCGCCTTGCACTCCATTGCTCTACTCCAGCTTCCCAAGAGCTTTGCCCAGTCTATGAGTTTGAATGTGTTTTGACCACCTTTGGTCTGCCGAACCTGCCCAGCAGGCATGTTGTGATAATATGCTCTACTTACTTACCTGTCAGCTTGGTTAATATGGTTAACAGTGTTGTCCAATAGGAATGTACATGGGGCACTCCCACAACATATGGAATGAATCCACTTGGCCTGCCCGACCCCTAGGGCATGAAGTCTGTTGCCCTTAATATAATTTGACCAGTTGTGCTGGGGATAGGTGTGTATAGTGTAGATAGTCGTCGTCAAAGGCTCCCACCGACACCCACACTTAGTAGCTGAGTAAGTTTACAATTCATACAATGTTATACGAAGAGCGGGATGTGACCACAACATGAGAGACAGATCACCCCATATTGGTCCACCTCATTACATTTTTTTATTGTATGGTCCTAAAAAAGGAGGATTATCATTACTTCTTACCCAGCGAAACATATGTTGACAGTGTCTTCAAGAGATCCCAGTCCACAACACCACAACAGCAGAAATCTGAGATCTTTTTCCCATTGCAATTTGGAGTATATGCTACATGCGACTGAAATGGGAATGAGTAGAGCATATGAGTGCGTGTGTGTGCTGTGTGTATGAATGAGAGAGTGGAATGTGATATGGGGTTGGTAAAAAGTCACCATTGTAGATACAATTGACATGTATACTGCAAAGTATTTTTATGTGAAATATATATGAAAGGCATGAAATAATTGTTTGCGTGTTTTCGATGTATAAATGTGGTTTTTAATAAATCAGAAAACTGAAAGATATATGGGCAATAATTGTAAATAATGTTTTGAACAGATCATTGTAAAGCATGGCAGGGTATACCCATTATGTTGAGAAAAACTAAGCCATAAATTCATTTTTTTATTTGTTTTGAAGATTGTTTTAGGGCAGGCGATTGAGCACTTACAGCCACTATAGAAGACATACAAGTGATGTGGGTTTCTCCATTCCGTTTATGTTTTTTTTTCTTCCTCTTCTTCCCAGACCTAAAATTAATGCATGGGGGTACCTTTTTCCTATTTGAACTGTGATTGGGTGACCATCCAAGGTACCCTCAATAATTGTGTATCTACCTTCCCTATTAATGGTCACGTGTGCTATCATGAGGGAAAACCTGTCAGCCACCCAAAACAGTGTGCCCCTGCAAAAGGCCGAATATGTGGTTCCTCCACAATTAACATCTCCAGCGGGGCTCTAGCTTATTTAATTCCAAGGCTATCATATTATAGTGTAGCCATTTTTAATATATCTTTTGCGTGTTTGCTTAAAGCATTAGGCCTCTGTGCACTTTGTCCTAGATGCATTTTATTCAGCCTGGCACTGTTATTTTTCAATAACCAGTTTCACGGTCTTGTTTTATTTTCTTCTATCACACTGTTTAGCTTACTTCAGCACCGGAGTTCTCAAACAATACATTCTTGCTCGCTCTGTGCTTCAGTCAATGATACAGTCTGGTACATTGCCGATAGACGTGGTAGAAGTTTAGTCTTTAGGGTTCGTAGAATACATTCTTACGTAGGGATGTTTCTTAGAACACTGGCGTGTTAGGTATAAAAACACTTCCTAGTCCTGGTACACGTAGATTCCGACCAGGGAACCACAACTAGACGCTGACTGCCATGTTGCAAATGCTGATCCAGATCACAGGCCTTTGCTCAGGTATGAGGGTTAATGTACTCCCGGGGAAACCTAAAAGGCAGGCTTAGAGCTTAACATGCTGTGCTCAAAATAGAACTTAGAAGAGAGAACGTACTATAGTAGCACTATGATAGCATTATTCTTATGTTTCACTCTCCTCGTTACTATTTCAATCTTACTGTGTTGTATGGTTCTGGTTATTGAGGCTTACGCCTTGTTATCTAAAATACAGTCGTTTTATTAAACTAATCTTTAAAACTCAAACTGCCTTTGTCATTTAAATATGAGACCACATTGTGTATGAGAGAACTGGTTAGGATCTGAGTGACCACGACTTCCTTGGGAAGCACTAAGATGTCATGCGCGCGGTTGCCCAATTGTCTCTTCCCTTTGGGAGAGATGAGGCACTGCTAGTTAGCCGGAGCTCAACCCGGATTTGGGGTGACAAGGGTCCTTCGCCGTGGGTTAGACTTAGGCGGTCATTCTGACTGCGGCGGTCGGCGGTCGCCGCCCGCCAAGCGGTTCCCGCCGAAAGACCGCTCCGCGGTCAAAAGACCACAGCGGCCATTCCGGCTTTCCCGCTGGGCCAGCGGGCGACCGCCAAAAGACCGCCGGCCGGCCCAGCGGGACAGCCCCTTCAACAATGAAGCCGGCTCGGAATGGAGCCGGCGGAGTTGAAGGGGTGCGACGGGTGCAGTGGCACCCGTCGCGATTTTCACTGTCTGCACAGCAGACAGTGAAAATCTTTGTGGGGCCCTGTTAGGGGACCCCTGCACTGCCCATGCCAGTGGCATGGGCAGTGCAGGGACCCCCAGTGGCCCCACAGCACCCGTTCCCGCCATCCTGGTTCTGGCGGTGGACACCGCCAGAAACAGGCTGGCGGGAAGGCGCTCGGAATCCCCATGGCGGTGCTGCAAGCAGCGCCGCCATGGCGGATTCCCTGGGCTAGCGGGAAACCGGCGGGAAACCGGCGGCTCCCCTTTTCTGACCGCGGCTTTACCGCCGCGGTCAGAATCGCCCAGGTAGCACCGCCAGCCCGTTGGCGGTGCTTCCGCCGCCCTCCGCCATGGCGGTCATGGACCGCCAAGGTCAGAATGACCCCCTTAGTCTCCCACACTGTGAACGATCTTGCCGCCCAAAAATCCAGTAGTCTCATTAGGATAATGAGAGCCTACGCGACATGGCGACGGCAAACGTTTGGTCTGGCTCTAATTTTGGGTCCAGCAGTCTCTCTCGGTCTCATATATTATAATGACTCCTCAGTTCCTTTAACGGAGTAGTCCGTGGCACTGAGGACTTCCACCACCGCGATATAGGTAACCCTAGATATAGCGGGTGGTTGTTCAAGCTTGAACCTTAAAAGGAAAGACCTCGTTTTTGGTGTGCCTTCTCTGAACCATTGCTGTTTTTCTAATGGCGAATACCCAGGTAATACAAATAGCTCTTAATGTGAGACAACCGCTCACAGCACATTTGCTTGCACATGGTGTTCCGATCCAGGGGGTCCAGTCACGTTTGTGGTGGCCGCCCATGCAGCCTATAGAACAGAACTTTTTTACTCTTGGGTCACATTTCCAGCAGTTGTGGGGAATACAAATACATTTCACACATATACGATTGCGGATGCGCCTGGCCAGTACAGGGCATACGCATATTTAGAGATACCTCTATCTTATCAAGAACATAATATTTGGCTTGATGGCGCCCTACCCCATACAATATTACCAGTAAGGTTAGGTCCACTGAGTAATGATGGTCCGACCTGGACTTTATTGGCCACATATACACCACATCCTGCGGTTGCAAATATGCCAGTGGCTGAAGTTCGTCGTTTATATACAGACTTAACGGCTACATATAGACGCTTAGTACAATTTGTGATGCAGACACTAAATACAAACCCAGCGCGTGCTGCTCCAGCACAACAACATGCAGTAGCTCCAGGTATAAACCCGGGGACTGTACACTCTATCATGGGTAAAGTTCCAGCAAAACGGGAGGAGACTCCATTTTGGCTGGCGCAAAAAATTAATACGCTGGAGGCGGTATTTCCCCATACGGGACCTCAGGACAAACATAGGATATTAACTATGTGTTTGCCATTTGGCATGGTTCCCACAGTGGAACATTGTAATACATGGGGCACGGTGTTTGCCGCGCTCTACACAACAGCACACGGTACACCTACATTGGCAAACTTACCGGAAGTGCTTAAACAGATTCAGGATGAATACGGGGCTGCCCCAGCCTTAGATTTGGGAATTCAACTGATGGGCAATTTTGCCACGGTTTCCTCAATAATACTAAGTAATCTAAAAGGGGAGGCAGTTGCACTAGTATGCGTCTTCGTGACGTCCCGCAACTAGATCAGGAGCGGGAACTGCCCAAAATAATAGTGGAAACATATTCCAGTATCGGTCGAGATAGCCTAGGGGCTAGACCACAGAAACCACAGGTTCAAGGGAAAATTAGTAAAGAGAATACTAAACAGCAACCTGAGGGTAATAAAAAGCGCTGGGAGAAAAAACAACAGACACCCAAAAAAGAAAGGGGAGAATCTCCACGATCGGAGACCCCGCAGACTAGGTATAATCTCAGAAATAGGGATAATTTGAAAACGCCTGATAGATATCAATACACTGATACACGCAAATCTCGTTCCTTTCAGGACTCATCGGAAAAGAGAAATGAGAGAGGTGGGCGGTCAGAGCGGAGAACAGAGTACGTGAAACCAAGACAGGAATCACAACGCTCTTCAGAGGTTTCTGTCAAGAAGGAAGAGAAACCGATACAACAAAAACAACAGTTTAAAAAGAAAAAAGTGGTGCCAGTCTCAGTTAGACATGCCACACAGGAAGAGAGTTCTCTTGAAGAATGAGACATGGGCACTAGCACTGCTAGACAGCGCAGCAGAGGTCACAATAGTTCGCCGGAATCTTCTAGAGCATCTGGAGGTGAAAGCAACTGATGACTTCATACAAGTTGAAACAGCAGATATGCGTGTCTCTGAACCCGATAGGGTATATACAGTGACTTTACAATTGGAAGGAGACATTGAACGCAATATAAACGCAATCTTTTGGGATCGTGTAGTCAAGATATATGACATTTTGCTGGCTGAACAAGATTGGCCGTCTGACTTTGTTCGCACCTGCCCAGTTGGGGAGGAGGTTATTAAACCTTCCTTCTCACCACTTGTTCCAGGGGAACTCGCAGAGTCCTATAGCATCAAATGGGCTCTTGCACAAGCACCTGCCTTATATAGAAATCACATAGGGGGGGATAGGGATTCTCCATATCATGTAATTCCAATTAAAGGTGAACCTCAGCCACAACCGCAATATCCAATAAAACATGAAGCAAGGGCATCGGTGAGAGAAATACTTACGCAGTTAGAATACCAGGGAGTAGTTGAACCCTGTGTCTCGCCGATGAATAATCCCTTATTCCCTGTAGCTAAACCGGACCATTCATATAGAATAGTCTTAGACTACAGACACTTGAACGGACATACATGTACATATGCTATACAAAATTCACATAGCGCCGCACTAATGAACAACATTGTGCGGAAAAAGTACAAAACGACTTTAGACATCTCGAATGGTTTCTTCTGCCAGAATATAGTACCCGAAAGTAGGGACCTTACAAGCTTTAGTGCGTTAGGCTCCCAGAAAAAAATTCTGTTGTTTGCCTCAGGGGTATAAGAATAGCCCGGGACTGTTTGCGGCTCGTGTGACTGACATTTTACACGGGTTGGACCCTGAAGCATTGTCGTATGTGGATGATATATATCTCACGGATGACGAGTTACTACAACATTTAAGACGGGTAGCCCGCATTGTTGTTGGGTTTGCCAAAATTGGCTACAAATTTAACTTTAAAAAATCAAAAATTGCCTTCCTTGGCGTCATATTCCTGGGATATGAGCTGTCAAACAAAGGTAAAAGCCTAGCGCCACAATTTTTAGAAAAATGTGCACTATTGCAACCACCTAATACGATTAAGAAACTCCAATCATTGTTGGACTTTCTAAATTTTGGCAGAACATACATTCCTGATTATGCTACACGCATAAAACCATTATACGAATTAATACGTCCTGATTTTTCAAGCAAATTCTGGACAATTGAGCATACACATACTCTTCGGGAGTTGCAAGCAGATCTCCTAGCTGCAAAACATTTACATACACGGGACAATAAGACACATTTGGTCATCAGGGTAATAGCTGGGGCCATTGGGTTTACGTACGTCACATTTAATGAAGGTGAGACAGTCCCGATTGGATACAAGTCCCACTTGTATTCGGCTGCTGAACAACGCTTCGCACCAACAGAGAAAATTCTCACTGCTGTACAGATGGCTGTTATTAAAGAACGACCTCTTGCCCAGGGCAAACGCATTATAGTCGTTTCCCCTATTCCGGCCCTAGAGGCTGTTACGAAAGCGAGTGTTCCTAATGCGAAAGCACTGCACCCGCGGTGGATACAATGGGCTACGTCTTTAACAGCCACAGATGTAGATTACATTTTTGACCCAAAATTACAGACTCAGGAATTTCTGCAATATGAAATTGAATATCCAGTTCCCGCTGACACGTTGCCTATTGATCAATATCAAGTAGTCATGTATACTGTTGGCTCGGTGCAACCGGCGGTGGGGACAAAACACCAATATTCTGCTGCATGTGCAGTAGTGAGCAGCCATATGGTGGAGGAGAAATTCTGCCCCCAACATACTTATACACAAACCTTAGGGGACTGTACGGCACAATTGGCTGAGCTGAAAGCTCTATTGATGGCATTAGAACATACGGATCCGACACAGTTCACGCTGATTGTTTGTGATTCGTATTATTGTGTCCATTCTTTTAATGAATACCTGCCTTACTGGCGCTTGAATGGGTTCAGAGATTCGAAGGGCAACACCATAAAACACAAACTACTGTGGGGGAAGGTAGCAGATCTGAAGGAGATGCTACCCAAAGTCCATGTTGTACATACTCTTGGACACCAGCGCGTTGGAATACACGTTGCTGGGAATACTTTGGCTGATGAAGCCGCAAAGTCGGCAGTGGCAGTTGCCACTGTGGCCGCATTGACTCATTCTAGTTCCAAACCAGACACAGAGATTCTGGCTGCCATAAAAGCTACGGTTGATGGCACTCCTTATCCTAAAGGATTTCCTAATAAATATCAATACTTTATGGGAAGTATGCTGAATGCTGAAGTTAAAATCCCAGGCGTAGGCGTACGCGAGATCCCCAATAAAGTTGTAAGACCTCAATTGATTAATGCAGCACATGAGGGGGTGACATCTGCACATGCTGGCGTGGCCGCCACAATTTCGCTATTACAGGCCCGTTACTGGTGGCCTGGTCTCTATACGGAGACTAAGCGGTATGTCCTTTGTTGCGACATCTGTCAACAAATTAAAGTTTCAACAGCAAAGTGCCCGCCGCAGACGCCCCTCTTAATATCAAACAGACCATTAAAATGTGTGTACTTGGATCATTGCGGTCCATTGACACCGGATAGTGCATACAAATATATACTGGTGGCTGTAGATTCTTGCTCCAGATTTGTGTGGGTGTGGCCACAGCGCTCGGCTGACGCTCAAACTGTTATTAAAGATTTGCGTGTCTTTGTCGGTACATATGCAGTTGCGGCGTTCCATTCGGACCAGGGCCCTGCTTTTGCCTCAAGGGCATTCAGGGATGCCATGGTTTCGTTGGGGGTCCAGCTCCAGTTCTCGTCTCCATTTCATCCCGAGGGAAATTCTGTTGTGGAGCGATTAAATCGTGATTTAAAGCAGTCCTTAACGGCGAGAGTCTTAGGTACGGGTCGTAGTTGGCTAACCCACCTGTATGGAGTACAGAAAGCACTGAATAACCTGCCTAGAAGGTCCCTGGGGGGTCGTACTTCATATGAGTGCCTGTTCGGAACACAAATGTTTGTTCCGGATCTAGATGGTCCTGGTGTGGAGGCAGCGGAAACGCCTTTTGACATAAATGATTGTGTCACTGTTTTGCAGGAATTACAACAGTTCCGTAAAGATAACTCTTCTAAAAGTGCTGCCTCCACAGGAATTAAGGATGTGCCAGTAACGCCTACTGGTTGGATTCCCAGAGTCGGGGATCTTGTGCGTGAAAAGGTTGCAGTGAAAAAAGAATTTGGCCCTTCTTATCGAGCACCAGTCCCTGTGTTGGGGATAAATGGAACAAGAACTGTTATTTTACCACTGTTGCCAGGTGCCAAAGAAAATCGCTTTGTTTCCATTGACAATGTCAAGTTACAACATGTGGCCGATTCTGCACAGCAGACCAAGAGGAACGTCCAGTAGTTACCGAATCCCTCTCACTACTGGGGAAGATGTTCCGCTCCAAGTTATTTGTACCAACACTGTTGCCTCTCCGAGCCTGGGGAGGGTGGAAGATGATCTTGCATTAGTTCCACTGATGACAAATAATTTGGAAACATTTGATCGAGTCACCATGACTACTGATGTTACAGGTGGTGCTATCTACAGTGTACCACCACAAGAAACACCAACTCCTCCATTGAATACGGCGGCATTCTTTTACAAGAACTGCCTCTGGGTACTTTGCAAAAAACAACAACAATGGTCTATCAGATTTGTTTGCCTCTTCAACCACTGACCCAGGTCCACGTAAGCTGATTTATTGGCTTTAAGATACGTATTTTGTTTTTCCTTGGAACTATCTGTGGCTCTTATTGACTATGTTAGCATTTTTTCTATGGATAGGGTTTGTCGTTACCTTTTTTCTGTTGATACATGGTCATTTTCTTCCCTAGAGATCAGCGGTTGAACAGGTGGAGGAGGTGTTGAAGCCACATTTTTCATCACATAAGGTTCGAAGAGACTTGTCCTTTGTGAACATTTCTGCAGTACCAATTCCGGATGGGATTGTGTGGGATAAAGTAATGTTTGATATATACGGTCCCACTGAGATAATTCAAATACCGTATGTTCTAAAGTTATCTATGAATGATATTGTAATACCAGGCATTGTATCTGATGATTGGGATGTGAAGACAGTTGATTCCATGATGACTGAATTACAATACTATACTGTCTATGAGAATGAAGATGTTTACCAGTTTAAAGACAATTATGGTGACATGTTTTGCTATAATTATTATGGGCACCACTTTATACATAAAGCAAATAGTCCAAAAACGATATTTGACTATACGCAATGGGAGCATTGCCCAACTCCCCCGCAAGGGAGTTCTAAAACATATTCTGACAAATTTGCGTATTTTTCTGGGCATCATCAAATGAATGCTAAGTCATATTATTTTAAATTGGCTCCGTCTAAAGATAAGCAAATGTTGTTGACTAATATGAAATTCATATACTCAGATTCTTTTGTTTCCCGACTATCGATTGAAGGTTATGAATATTGGTCAAATAATGTTGATTTGAAAAGTGTTTGGGGAACAAAACATTGGCAGACACAGGGTGGAGAAACATTGTTTAGAGCATGTCTCATTCCCGCCCAAATGATTTTTTTAAATGAAACAGTACAACAGACTAGTTGTTTGGGCTTAGCAATGATTAGAGAATTGAATATGCCTAGTATACCTGTCCCTACAAAAATGAAGGATTGGCAGAAATATATCAATGCCACTTTTAATGAACTTACAGACTGGGTCCAGAATGGTACATGTAACACTTCATTGTCACGTCCGGGCGGGTGGTAATTGTGGCCTATAGACACCAATGGGTGTCATCAACGTTTTGTCACCTCCTCGGGGGGTTTCAGGATGAGTCGGGCAGACCCTTGCTACATATCACCTGAACATGCTGAAATTATTACTACATATAGTGTGGGAAAATTGTGTCAACAATGGTTAAAATCATCCTCGCTAGATGCAGTCAAGACACATCTCACTCTCCTGTCTAATAACACTGACTTTCAAGATTTTTTGTCAGGCCCGAAACACCACGTAGGAAGCGTTTCTTGTACGAAGTGTACAATGAAATATGGAAACTTTCCCAACAAGAGGCTGCGGCCCGGTTAAGGCAAATAGATCAGGAAAATTTGAAAAAGGTATTAGCTGTTGTGGATAATGGAATTCACACCCTGTCCGACCGAATATATACCATTAACAATATTGTTTCTTCTGCCATAGACATTATACGATCTGATATGTCTTCTTTATATCATGGACAAAGTCAAACAAGGTCCATTATGCAGTTGGGTTGGACACTTCAGACACTGAAGGCGGGTCGCGTTCCGTGGCAGCACATCAGGGCCAGGGAGATATTTTTTTCCTTTAATTTGACACGACAACAACAACTGATGGTTAAGAAGGAGGCGACTTATGTCATGCTTAACATTGAAAAATTGGAAAAGTTGCCTTTTACCGTGGCCGAGATTCCCTCAGCTGAGTGGTTGATACACGGGGTTATTAATGTGCCTATTTTTACACTACAATTCACTTCTTGTTTAAAACATGTTCCGGTAGGCAGATATGAAAAGCTGAGAGATAGTTATATACATGAGGTGTGGGAACTTCTGTTCTTGTACAAATGTCTCAATGGCATGAGAGAGGTTTTTCTTAGCGGTAGTGAATGCGAGACTTCAGTCAGCCATTCGATGATTTGTAAGCAGCTGTCCTTGCATGGGGCATGTAATGCCTCGGTTGCGAACCTGGCTTGCTATCTGAAGGGAGTTCCGGTCCCCTTGATTAAACACAAATTCCAGGTGCTTTCAAATGGCAGCTACGTCCTCCTCAATAGTGAAGACTGTTGTGGCATGCGGGCCGGAATAGTTTACGTTGTTTCGGTCACCAAGGTCGTTACTTGCTGCGGGAATGTGTTGTTTCCCCCCACTAAATTAAGGGAGGTAGCAGATATCTGGCCTCACATTGCTACTTCCAAGGTGAATTTCGACAAGTTAAGTATACTAAAGGCTTTATTGTTTCAAAAGCATGTGGCCCTCACATCTGCACGCGAGACCTACGCACTGCAGGTGGCAAGGTCATCAGCGGAAATACAGTCCCTGTTAAATACCAACTTTCCGAGCCACTTTGGTGAACTCGTGGGACGTATATTTAATGCGTCCAGCACAGCTGGATTGGCACATTTTTTCAAAGTCGTAGGTGTTGGTTTCATTCATACCTTCTCTTCCATATTCGGTTTAATACCTTCGGCTATTCATTCAATTTTCGGAAGCATTTTTAGGGGATTTCCGATCACTTTGGCCTTATTAGCTGGCATTTTGCTGTTGCTGTTGTTTTTCTGCAATGGCTGTCCCACCGCAACAAGGACGAATGTGGGCGCTCCCATCAGCGCAGCTGTGTCGTGAACGCATGATGTAGCACTTCGGAGCAACACTCCTGGGACATTTGGAGTGTGACTGGTCTCTGTCATTCAGACCGGTTTTGGATTGTGTGCATCCCATGTTTCGGTGCCGTTGGTGCTCTTTTGAACATGCACTAGACGTCTGTCTCTCACAGCAGCGCCTCCCAGTGGTTGATGCTGATCTGTTGATGTTCCCGAGGAGGGCTCATTCCCAGACATGCGCGCTACGGCTGCGTTTGCTTCGTGAGGCTGATTACGAGATACCCTTCCGGGAGGAAGTTGATATTAACTCTTTTACGGACAGTGTACGGGATGCCGCCTTAGTTGATTCTGGCGCTTTGGAACACACCTGCTCCTTAATAGTTTTTGGCGTGGATTTTCCGGTCTTGTCATCTACCGAAGTGGAGAACCTCCTGCTTTCAATGACCACCGTTTGAATTGGATTTGGTCTAAATTGACACTGTTACATGAATTTGGCTCTCAGCCGCATGCTTATTTTTTAATTTAGGATTATTGTGCTTTGGTGTCCTCTTGACTTGTTGAAATGATATAAGGTTTTAGTTATTTTTTTAAACTTAGGGCATTTTTTAAGCTTTGATTTAAACCACTTTCCACCGACAAGGGGAGGGTGTAGTGTAGCCATTTTTAATATAGCTTTTGCACGTTTGCTTAAAGCATTAGGCCTCTGTGCACTTTGTCCTAGATGCATTTTATTCAGCCTCGCACTATTATTTTTCAATAACCAGTTTCACGGTCTTTTTTTATTTTCTTCTATCACACTGTTTAGCTTACTTCAGCACCGGAGTTCTCAAACAATACATTCTTGCTCGCTCTGTGCTTCAGTCAAGGATACAGTCTGGTACATTGCCGATAGACGTGGTAGAAGTTTAGTCTTTAGGGTTCGTAGAACACATTCTTACGTAGGGACGTTTCTTAGAACACCAGCGTGTTAGTTATAAAAACACTTCCTAGTCCTGGTACACGTAAGAGGGAGATTCCGACCAGGGAACCACAACTAGACTCTGACTGCCCTGTTGCAGATGCTGATCCAGATCACAGGCCTTTGCTCAGGTATGAGGGTTGATGTCCTCCCGGGGAAACCTAAAAGGCAGGCTTAGAGCTTAACACGCTGTGCTCAACATAGAACTTAGAAGAGAGAACGTACTGTAGTAGCACTATGATAGCGTTATTCTTATGTTTCACTCTCCTCGTTACTATTTCAATCTTACTGTGTTGTATGGTTCTGGTTATTGTGGCTCACGCCTTGTTATCTAAAATGCAGTTGTTTTATTAAACTAATCTTTAAAACTCAAACTGCCTTTGTCATTTAAATATGAGACCACATTGTGTATGAGAGAACTGGTTGGGATCTGAGTGACCACGACTTCCCTGGGAAGCACTAAGATGTCATGCGCTCGGTTGCCCAATTGTCTCTTCCCTTTGGGAGAGATGAGGCACTGCTAGTTAGCCGGAGCTCAACCCGGATTTGGGGTGACAAGGGTCCTTCGCCGTGGGTTAGACTTAGTCTCCCACACTGTGAACAATCTTGCCGCCCAAAAATCCAGTAGTCTCATTAGAATGATGAGAGCCTACGCGACAATATGTGTCTCTTACAGGCAAGCTATATGGGTTCTTCTACGTCGGAGAAAGGAATGCACCCTGCAGTATTTTGTGGGACAGCACAAGTCCATAACTTTCCAAGTAATGCAGTTGTAGCTTTTGGTCATGGCAGGATATGGGTGTGTGTCGGGGAAGCTGATAAGGCTATCCCTGTCTGCGGTGGGCACCCCAAATTTGGCAGGGAATCCTTTGGAATCCTGACGCTGTGAATCTGAGGGACTGCGTAAACTGATTAATTGTGGTCAAACATCTGTTATCAAGCATCAAGTGTCAGGTTGACCTGTACCACCACCCCAATAAAGACATTCTATTTGTGCCTCTCAAGTAGGATGTGTGCAGGCTAAGACATGAAAAGTGTGTCACAACAGCTAGGTAGATGTGCGGATGCAGGATACAGATATAGGTGATCCCCTGTGCCCCAGTCATTGCAGATTGTGCTCTGACCACCTTAACTAAGTTAAACAATAACAAAAACAACAGGTTAGTTATAGTCCAAACATATGTGCATATTTGCTAACTTATGGGGCAAGCCATTTTCACAGAGATGAAGTCTCTGTTTCTGTTCCTCTACCAAGAAATGCTTATAATGCCTGATCATAATAGGAAACATGTCATTGGGCTCTTTAAAGGATGTCATCAATGTCATGATCATTCAACAGTGGAGTGGTGGTCTGGGGGGACGGGCAATACGGGACCTGATGTGCTTTTTCAATAGAAAATATTTTAAATCATGTGTCTGGCAGCACTGTCTCCAGAAGCCACTCTTCCAGGAATAGTTCAGCCAAGGGGCCCTCAATCCGTTCAATAAGGCCAATCACTTTGATATTGATTCGGTGGGACCAGTCTTCCGCGTCCTCCTCTCTATTGTGTGGGGTCTGAACCATCCGCTATAGGTTTCTCATTTGACACTGTAGGTCAGCAACCAATGGCCTCATGGTAGCCAGGGTGGATTAGTTTTCTTCCACCCTCCCTGTAAACTTTCTATGTTCAACATGAAGCGGGCCAACTTCTATGACAATCACATCAATTTTCGGCTCCAGGTTTGTGCAATGTTCCATGACGATCTGTAATATAGCATCACATCTGGCCATGGAGCAGGTGATAGTGCTCTTTTCAGTGCCACAGGGGTCCCTGAGGTCCTCTGTCGCAGTCTCTGCCTGATCACCTTCTTTTGCTCCCCCGCCTCGTGTTACCCTATATGTGAGTTTGCTCATATCAGGATTGGGTCACTCTCTAAATCAAGTAGATACCCTCTAGGTCTCCATGACATACAGAGTTAACTCTCCAAGACAAACCAAGAGTATGTATCATATCTAATACTCCAAGGTCATGGGGCACTGCACATCTTCCGATAACAGTAGGCCCCCAAAATGCAGTTGCACAAGGCCCAGGCACCAGATGAGCCTGAAAGCCACAAGATCCTATGTCATTTCCTTATGGACTGCCTCCAGGCCCACCCGGATTGAATATTTGCCACTGAGCATAGATTTGGGTCTGAGAATTACTTGTTGGAGCACCCAAGAGAGTCAGCACCTCTGTTCTGTTCTCTATTTCCCATGAGTGCTCAGGCATTTGTTGCTCACTTCATGTTTCAAGGCGTCCCAGGGCCACACAAATCTCACACATAGCAATGCGAGTGAGGGTTTCCTACCTCTTCACTAGTTTAGGCCACCAAACTCAGCACAAGGGGAGCCCCCTTCTCATAATCCCCTCTGTCTATAGTTGTGCCCGCCCTTGGGCTCCGCAGTCAGGGTGTACCTCTTGGTGCTGGTGTCCACCGCTCTGTGCCGTCAGTTAGCATGCTGGTCCTCCAGCAGTGATCCACCCTCAGCAGTACATAGGCTTCTCGTCCTCTGGCGTTTGCCGATGTTTCTTCCCTTCTGCACTGTCTCTCCTCCACCACTCCTATCTTCACTGGTTAGTGTACGGGAGAGTAGGAACGGATTGGGTCCTGTGAGTTGGCATCTTGTTCAACGTGGCCAGCATCTTCTACCTTGGGGTACCACATCCAATCTCTATTTAGAAAAGTCTTTCCCCCAGGAAGTCCATCTGTGCATTAAGCGTTCATCGCACTTTAGGGGCTAAGCATGGATGGGCTTGGGTGGCACGATAGGATCAGCAATTGTACGGTGGCATGGGAGTGCTTCTTTCAAGCGCGCCCCAATTTGCTTGGCTTAGCCACTCCCAGGTAACAATAATTAATTTACACTTTAGAAATAACACTACCCATCCTAACCCCAATACACAGCCCTATTCATAAAAAATCAGAAAATAATATTTTATAAAAACATATATAAATACATTTTTAATTTAATGTAACATTATTTAAACATATAGATATAGCTATAAATACAGGTATAGATATAGATATAGAAAAAAATGTAAGCTAAACATTTAGGATAAGTAATAGATCGATTTAAACAAACTGAAATATATTTTACTTAAACACCAACCAACCAGTCCACCAATAAACCCCATAATCTGAAGTTAAAAAGTATTATATAATTTTAAAAATGATCAAATGTGTCAACATTCTTTTTTTTAAATAACTGATTAGCATTTCATTAATAAATTACAAAACCTCCAATAGACCTCCCAACCTGAAATTAAAATTGAACAGTTTAAAAGTGTATTAAAATATAAACAACAAATACAAAATCAAATAATCAAGTATAATAAATTAATAATTTGAAAAAAACTTCCCACCCAATCACTCTATAAACCCAAGAATGCAAAAAATTTACATTACTATAGTTAAAATTTGAAAATACAACTTACAATAATATTAGTAATTAAATAAAAACATAATACAATAAACAGCATAATAAAAACAACATTATAATAAACTATATTTTAAATGTTGATACCGTTGTAAAAAAGTAAAAAACACAATATGCTTACTTTGGATAACTTTGTTAGCATACTATTTTGACTATGATATTATAATCAAACAATATTTTTAAACTTAGGTACAAAATCACTTGATGCACCACCGCCAGGAATACATTCAGGTCGAAGATCATATTTAGAGTAAAATTACATTCTATGCATGCCGCCATAAAAGAGGTCTCGAGAAGTTAATCAAGTCTGTATCTATGAAAGTGGTGCAACCTTACCTGACTTGGAATCTTCCACATGGTGTGAGGCGATTTTTTATACTGATCAGACTTGATAAAATACCTCTGAAGGATCTAATCTCCAAATGGGATGACACTACTAATTCCTGTGACTCCTGTCAAGGTGGGGTACAGAATATCAAACACATTTTATTTGTCTGTCCAGCTTTAGCCGCACAGAGGAAATTGTGGCTGAAACCCCTCTATTTGTGGCTAAATATTATTAGATCTTATAGAGAGGCCTAGATTTATGTTATACTCCTCCTAATGAAAGGTTTTGTTACAGGATTTCCAAATGTTTTAAAACCTTTCTGCAGATATATTGATCCTCTGTGATTAGATCGCCGTCTGGCCCCTGGCGTAGAAATCAAATAAATACCACAGGGACCGTAGGGATCTTCACGATCTAATGAGAAATTTTAAGTATGAAGGATGGGAGGGGTATGTCCCTCATTTTCGTTGGGCAAGGACTCTTTGAATTTAAGAATTGGTGTCCGTAGTGAGAGGCTAAATTTATGCTATTTTAGATTACATATTGCCTTATATTTGTAATGTGTGAAGTATATAGGAACGAACTGATGGTTTGGAGTTTTATTCTTTTTTTTAGAAAGTGTATTAATTTATAATGTATTTATATGGTTCTGTATCGTTATTCATGTGGATCTTTTTGGAGTTCCAAATCATGATAATAAAAAAAAAAATGAATTGAGTAAAATTATATTGTGGTGCAAAATCCGCCTTGGTGCAACACTGGCATGAGTATGAAAAATGTTTAGGAACACAAATGACAATTATGTGCAAATTCACCTTTATGTATAAATAACTTCTAGGCACAAAATATACTTAAGTAAAAAAAAAAACCTTGCTACAAAGTAAGCAGGACTGTAGTACCCTGCTTAGACGCAAAATCCAAATTTTTATACGCTTATTTCAATGCAGCAACACCCTTGCTGCAAAGTGCAGAGCAAAAGAAACAAGGGACTCTTGATTACATGAAAAGAGACTGAAATATGTCAGTCATTTCTCTTTTTTGTTTCTTGCACTCTTGTTTAACCTTGTTTCAGTAGTGATATTGCATACGGTCTCTTCCCAACCACCACTGCAAAATGTATAAATACACAATACTCATGAAGGCTGATGAAAAATGTGAAAACACTTCAAAGACGCACTGGGTGAAGGAGGCGAACCCAAGCCCTTCCTCTGTGTATTTCTGCATGTTAATTATATGATATCAGGAAACAGATAAACCTCTCTGCAGCCAGAACTGAAAAGTATCCTAGGGAACTGTTACATGATTTATTACAGATTTAATTAGCAAATGTTTTAAGAAAAAGATCACTATTTTTTGCAGCATCTATCAACATTAAAAAAGCTTTTGGTTTGCTGGCTCCAGAATTACAATAGGAAAATCTATTTTGAAAGTAGGTCACTCACAGCATTTTAGAAAGTATTAAGCCCCGATATTCTAACGCATGAACAAAAATTATTTGTGGCCAAGAGAGCATGATGACCCGGAAAACAGGAAAATAAATTTGTTTGAAACAAGGTTATGATTTAGAGCCACTGTTTATATGTTTGGCATAAAACATTTCTCAAAATCAGATCTCTCTGTGTCCAAACACAACAGACGAGATGATGAGATTTAGAAGGGAGAGCTATTCGTGGGTACTTTGTGTGGCAGAGGACGGTGAGAGGTACTTGGTTGGATGACTGTAAGAAATAAAATAAAAGGTTATTTGAAGACCATAAGAAGACGTATTTAAGGGCTCAGCTTTTGTAGGAATACCCATCCTTGAATTATTTAGTATTTATTTTTTAGCCTTTAAAAAGGAGGAATATTATTAGCTGTTGCAGATCAGATTTGCACAAGGTTGGAATAGTACATTAAGCTTTTAAATGTGCCATAAAAAAAAGTAAAATAGGATATTACCCATTAGTCACCTGATTGCAAGGGTTAGGGACAGAGGGACAGCAGGAAAGCTGCATCAGTGGATAAGGTCTTTACTCACATAGCGTACTCATTTTGTGGCATTGACACCACTTCAATCAGAATCAGTCATTGGTTTTTGGATTTCCACAGAGCTCAGTTCTGTCGCCATATTTATATCCATGTTCGACCAGTAGCCTCGTTCATCTGATCTTTTGGATTCTTGATGTAAATGGTGCTGATACTAAATAGGCCATTTTACCAGTACACACGCTGAACACATCCCAACAAGATAAGACTTTTGCAGAGCATATGGTGATGCTACACAAATGGATGGATCACCATTGTTGAAATAATGAACCTATCAAAAACAGAATTCCTTATAACATGAAAAGAATTATAGAGCAAAAAGCATATATGGGCATTGGGACTGGGCAGGTCATTAGAGTGGAGTGACATAGAGTGAAGTGCAGTGGTGTAGAATGGAGTAGAGTGTCATAGAGTGTAGTGTCATAAAGTGCAATGTCATAGAGTGACGTGGAGTGGCATATAGTGGAATAGAGTGTTGTAGAGTGGAGTGTTGTAGATTTGATTAGAGTGCCATAGAGTGTGAAAGACTTGAGTTGTACAGAGTGTTGTGGTGGAGTGGCATAGAGTGAAGTGGTATAGAGGGAAGTGGTGAAGTAGAGTGGAGTACTGTGTCATAGAGTAGAGTGTAGTACAGTGGCTTGGAGTGGCATAGAGAAAGTTGCATAGAGTGGAGATAAGTGTCATAGAATGGAGCAAAGTGGCATAGACTGGAGTGGTATGGAGTGTAATAGTGTCTTGTAGAGGTAGAGTGGGGTAGAGTGTTGTACAGTGGAGTGGCATAGAGTGGAGTGGCGTAGAGTGTTGTGTTGTAGAGAATTGTGTCTTAGAATGTTGTGGCATAGAGTGTTGTGGCACAGAGTGTAATGTCATAAAGTGGAGTGTTGTAGTGTGGAGTACAGTGGAGTGACGGAGTCGAATAGAGTGTTGTGGAGTGTTGCAGACTAGAGTAGAGTGTCAGAGTGTGGTAGAATGAAGTAGTATAGTGTGGAAAGGAATAGAGTGGCATAGAGTAGAGTGGTGTAGAATGGAGTAGTGGAGTAGAGTGAAGCAGTGTGTCACATAGTATAGTGGAGTAAAGTAGCATGAAGTAGCATAGAGAGAGATGCGCAGAGTCTCACAGAGTGCAGTACAGTGCAGTAGAGTGACATAGATTGGAAAAGAGTGTCCTGGAGTGGCATAGAGTGAAGTATAGTATGGTAAAGTGGATTAGTAGAGTGGAGTGACATAGAGTGAAGTGGGGTGCCATAGAGTAGACTGGAGTGACGTAGGATGGAGTGGCATTTCGCAGAGGGGAGTGGTGTGTCATGGAGTGGAGTGGCATGGAGTGTTGTAGAACAGAGTGGAGCATTGTACAGTGGAGTTGCATTCCATAATGTGGAGTTGCATGTTGCTGAGTGGAGTGGAGTGGAGTGGTGTGTCGAAGAGTGGCTTAGAGTGGCATAGAGTGGAGTGGCATGTAGTATAGTGTAGTGGGGGTATTAGAGTGTAGTTGAGGGGCATAGAGTGCAGTAAAATGTTATAGAGTGGAGAAGCTTGGAGTGTCGTAGAGTGGAGTGGCGTGTCAATATTTTGCTCAAGTACTGCAGTACATTGTAAACTTTTAGAAATATATATAAATCAATCAAAGTACTTTTCCCTAGCTCTACAGAGTTTGCTAAAATGACTCATGCCTCCCTATACATTACAAAAAAGTAATATGCTATATTTCATATGAAAACATAGGACAAAGACAAAGGTGGTCATTATGACTTCGGCGGTCTTTACCAAAGACCACCATGTAAGCGGGCCCCGAAATACCAACAGTGATGGCGTTCCGAAGACTGCCGTATTACGAGTCACCAACACAACACCGCCAAAAAATAACAAAAATCCGACACTGTTGTCCTGATGGATGGCGTGAAAGGGGCGTTTCCACTACCAGCACCACCGCGCTGACAACATCCCCCCCTCCAAATCACAAATCACAAATCAGCACCTTCGGTCTTAGCACGGCGGCAATCCATTGGTGGTCCGAACCACCGTGGACAAAAAAGCTCCTCCACCAGAACACTGCACCACATTGGACATTGCTGGAATCCACGACAGAGCCCTGGACTGGGTCACTCATTTCTCACCGGCAGAACCCAGAGAGTCCGCCTCCCCCCATTCTGCTCAGAGGCCACAAAATCATCTGCGGCGTACCCCAGGGTTCGTCCCTCAGCCCGACCCTCTTCAACTTCTACATGGCCCCGTTCGCTAACATCGCCCGATCCCACAACCTCAACATCATCTCATATGCTGCCGACACCCAGCTGACCCTCTCCTTCACCAAGGACTCCCCCAATACCTACCTCCACGAAGGAATAAAGGCCATCGCCGAAGGGATGAAGAGCAGCTGCCTCAAACTCAATTCCAACAAGACGGAAGTCCTCATCTTCAGCTCCACCCTCTCCTCATGGGATGACTCCTAGTGGCCTACCACTCTCGGAACTGCTCCGACTCCCACCAACCACGCACGCAACCTAGGATTCATCCTGGACCCCTCACTACCCATGACCCAGCAAGTCAACGCCATCTCCTCCTCCTCCTTCAACACCCTCCATAGGCTCCGAAAGATCTACAAATGGATACCCACCAAAACCAGAAGAACAGTCACCCAAGCTCTCATAAGCAGCAAACTGGACTATGACAATACCCTCTACACAGAAACCACAGCCAAACTCCAGAAGAGGCTGCAACGCATCAAGAACCTCCGCACACCTCATCCTAGACATCTCCCGCCACTGCCACATCACAGACCACCTGAAAAACCTGCACTGGCTCCCAGTCAACAAGAGAATCACCTTCAAACTCCTCACCCACGCTCACAAAGCACTGCACAAAACCGGACCAGAATACCTCAACAGACGACTCTCCTTCTACACCCCAACCCGGCATCACCGATCCGCCGATCTCACCCTCTCGTCTGCAGAACTACAACCGGTGGTAGATCATTCTTGCACATCGCCGCCAAAACGTGGAACACTCTTCCCACCCAACTGCACCAGACCAAAGACCTCCTTACCTTCAGGAAACTTCTCAAGACCTGGCTGTTCGGGCCGTAGCAGCACCACCCCCCCTACCTTCTCCCTTCTCCCCTCCTCAGCACCTTGTGACCCTCACGGGTGAGTAGTACGCTTTACAAATCCCCTGATTGATTGATTGATTGATTGGGAGGACTTGCAATTCGTTTGCCATCGTGGCCGCAGATGCATCTGAGTACCTGGAGGTGAGTGTCTACTTTTGTACTTTCTGTTTCTGCCAAGCTTTTCGTCACAGTCGGCCAGCCCCAGAAATCCTGGCAGTCTGCTGACTCATAATATGGTGGGCAGTACTTTGGTTCCCGCCAGCCTGAAGATGGCTACCGCCGGCGGCGGCAGGTCGACCGCAGTGGCGGTACTGGCGGCAAGTTGTCTGTGTTGCATTGGATTTACCGCCATAGTTGTTATATGGCGGTCTACACTGCCAGCCTGGCGGCGGTCTCACCGCCACCGCCGGCATGGTAGTCCAGTTCCGCCAAACTCGGAGGAGGGCCAAAGTGTGGTCTAAACCAAATGGCTGCCTTTTCATTTTACAAGGGTTTTGATTAAACAATGATATTGTCTTTCATCGCAGCCATGTATCACAGCATTCGACAAAGGTACTGTGGTATTCCATGGCCCAAAATATCACTAAGCGTTTTGTCCTTTATCACTTAAAACCTACTGAACCAATTGAGATGAAATACTAAAAAGGAGTCTTTTGACACCATAAGCTATATTCCTGGTAAATTTCATGTAAACCCATTCAGACATTTTGTCGCTAGGCCTGTTTAAAAAGCCTATAGAAAATGTATTGGTGGAAATATTGGTGAAAAAACATGTTTTGGGACCCCCCTTTTTTCTTTGCACCCCCTTAACTAACCACCATAAAACTTGCATTTTCAGCCAATGTATAAAAAAACATAGGTCTGCAAAGTTTCATGGAAATTCATCAAACGTGACTGTTACAAATGGGCTCTCGAGTTGGCAGTCAGTTTACACCCTGTCCAAGTGGGAACCCTCACCCTAATCAGGGCAAGGGAGATACCCAGCTCAGATAACCCCTGCTCACCTCCTGGGTAGCTTGGCACGAGCAGTCAGGCTTATATCAGAAGCAATGTGGAAAGCATTTGCACATAACACAAAGTAATATAGTGGAAACACTACAAAAGGGCACCATTCCAGTCTTAGAAAAATAGCTAATAATTATCTGTGCAAAACAAGACCTAAATGAGAAACATCCAACAATCAGTAATAAAGATATGAATTTTGCAAGAATTAACTTAAAAATACAGTTCCTAGCTCCGTCTGGGGCTATCACGACGTCATGAACAACAAATCCAACAGTTCAGGCTGACCACGGGGTCGTAGGCCAGCTACGGTGTCGGGAAGACCTGCAAACAGTACCTTGGAAATGTAGGGTGCCGGGATCCTCGCAATGATATCCGGAGTGTGGTGTTGCTGGCATCAGCAGGCGTCGGCGGTCATCAGTTTCGGAGATCAGTGTAGGGGTCGTTGGCCCCTTGAAGTCACATTTATTGCAGATCGAACTTTGGACTGATGATGAAGTCAGGAGCGCTTGTGTTGATGGCGTTGGGGCTGTGGTGCGAAACGGAATGATGCAAAGTGCGGTGCTCATATGTCACAGTGGGCACCGCACATTGCATTGTTCACAGGTCACGGTGCAGGCAGTGGCCCGGTGGCAGCATCCTGCTGCATCGGTGAGACCAGGGCTGCAGTGTGAAGCGGGCAGTGCAACGTGTGGTGTGTCCAGGTTGCGGTGCAGGCAGCGGTGTAATTCTTGCTGAAGCACTGTTGTCGGTAGACCCAAGGCAGTGGTAGAATGCAGGGCGGGCTCTGTGCGGTGCCCACAGGTTGCGGTGCAGACAGGGGTGTCGGTTGACGATGCTAGAGTCGAGACCGGGGCTGCGGTGGAGGACAGTACTGTGCTTTGTGTACCTCACGAGCTGTGTCCTCAGGCCACAGTGCAGGCAGCGGTGTCAGTGTCCGCGTAGAGCATTGTCATCAGGGATACCAAGGCTACGGTGTGAGCAAGGCGATGCGGAGTGCGGGGCCCACAGGTCAAGGTGCAAGCAGCGCCTCTGCGACCACATTGGTGAGACCAGGGTTACAGCGCGAAACGGGGCATAGCTCCATGTGGCGGCCTCAGGTCATGGTGCAGGCAGCTGCATCATTGAAGGCGTTGTGATGGCTTTTCTTCTGGTGCAGCACAAAACATACAGTTCCCAGTGCTGCAGGCAGATGAATCTGAAGTCTTTGATATCCTTGAGACTTCCAACAGGAGGCAAGCTGTACTTCAAGCCCCTGGAGAAACTTCACAAGCAGGATACACAACAAAGTTCTGTCTTTGTCTTCTTTAAGGCAGAAGCAGCAACTGCAGGCCAACCCAGCAAAGCACACACAACATAGTGCCAGTACTCCTCCTCCAGCTCTTCAGCTCTTCTCCTTGACTGTGGTTCCTCTTGATCCAGAAGTGTTCTAAAAGTCTGGGGTTTTTGGTCTACTACTTATACTTATTTCTGCCTTTGAAGTAGCCAATTTGAAAGGAAAGTCTCTGTTCTTCACAATATCCTGCCTTGCTCAGGCCTGACCCCAGTAACACTCCAGGGCGTCGGAGACTGCATTGTATGCGGACAGGCACAGCCCTTTCAGGTGCAGGTGTCAGCTCTTCCCTCCCCACTCTAGCTCAGGAGACTCACTGGGATATGCAGGACACACCTCAGCTCCTTTTTTTCACTGTCTAGAGGGAATTCACAAACAGCCCAACTGTCAGTCTGACCCAGACATGGATTCCAAAGGCAGGCAGAGGCACAGAATGGTTAAGCAAGAAAATGCCCACTTTCTAAAAGTGGAATTTTCAAACAGACAATCTAAAAACCAACTCTACCAAAAGATGTATTTTTCGATTGAGAGACCTCTATGGGGGTCATTACAACATTGGCGGTATAAGGCGCTTACCGCCGCGCCGAAGACCGCCAATACACCGCTGCGGCGGCGGTAGACCGCCACAGCTATTATGATCCACATCTCGGAATCCGCCGAAATTCAGACACCCACACAACCCCGCCACACCAAAGGTCAGCCTTAAACATGCGGAAACAAATCCTCCTTCTCCACGCCAACAGAAACATGCCCATGCTATTACGACCCACGAATCCACGCAGCGGTCTTTCAACCGCGGTATTCCATTGGCGGTACACACCGCCGCGCTCAAAATACACACACATCTCCAAAACACCGCCACATTGGACAATTCCAAATACACACACCTGACACACATACAAACAACACACCCACACACCCAATACAATATAACATACACACCCACATCACCCACAAACCCCTATTACCAAAAAATAGAGAGAAGGCCAGAGAGAGACAGCACAGAATAGAGACCTGCATCACACAGAGGCACACAACACCATCACCCACACAACATCCACGCACAAAACAACACATACCACTACACTCACCACACTCATCACCACATACACCACCCCACACATCACACACACCACCCCATGGCACGCCAAAGACACCCCCGCTTCTCTGAGGAGGAGCTCAGGGTCATGGTGGAGGAAATCGTCCGGGTAGAGCCACAGCTATTTGGCTCACAGGTACAGCACACATCCATAGCCAGGAAGATGGAGCTATGGCAAAGAATAGTTGACAGGGTCAACGCTGTGGGACAGCACCCAAGAAATAGGGAGGACATCAGGAAGAGGTGGAACGACTTACGGGGGGAAGGTGCGTTCCACGGTATCCAGGCACCACATCGTGGTACAGCGGACTGGCGGCGGACCCCCACCTCCTCCCCCACAACTAATAACATGGGAGGAGCAAGTCCAGTCCATCTTGCATCCTGAGGGCCTCGCAGGAGTCGTTGGAGGAACGGACACTGGTAAGTCAAATTTTAACTATCATATCCCCCACCCTACCTGCATGCTATCACATACCCCCACCCTCACACCCTCCCCTAACACCCTAACTCCTCACTGATCTACCCATAACACCAACCACCCATCCCAACCCCAAGACCTGCATGACACAACTAAGCATGGATACCCATTACTAAAGCATGCCCACTGCACAGACCCAGAACACCCCCCAACCATCAGCACACAACCCCACACAGGAATGCTAGCACTGGTGTACGCACACCCACCCATTGCACACCATGAAACACACACATGCAATAATCATCCACTTATACCCCCGCAGGAACCCGAAGGAACGTCACCACACCAGAGGGTCCAAACAACACAACTCCACCCCCAGAAGAGGCCCACAGTGACGACAGCAGCCCTGCCCTACTGGAACTTGATGACCAGCCCGGACCATCGTGGGCCTCAGGACAGTCGGTTCCCCTTGCCCAGCCACAAGCCCAACACCGAGCTGCCACCCTCTGGGTGTCTGCAGACGGACAACCACCCGCAAGCGGTCCCTGAGATCCAGGAACAGGACAGAGCAAGATGGCAAGCCCCCCGCCAGGAAATAAGACTACCCTGATTGTCCCCCCACTGTCCCACTTTGTTACCCTGTCCAATTCAGAACTGCCCCAGCTCCACTTCCAATGGCCAGATGTGCAATTTACCTGTGAGACTAATAGACTGGACTCTGCCATGGACATTCTTCCACCATAACCCATCACCATTTCACAACCCCCCTTCATGTTTATGCACTTAAATAAACACCCTTGAAACACTAATAAAACTGGAGTCAGTCTATGATTTTGAACTTTGTATTGTCAATTACAGTGTCAAAAAGGGTTACCCATTGGGAGGCCAACATACCAATGTCACACATCACAAGCCCTTCAAGGGTGCAAGCTGGTGACACGTAGGTTACCAGTTTTGTGAAACTGAAATGGAAGGGGACAACTCAGTTAACAAATAGTGAGTGAAATGTTGGTACAGGATAGAGGTACACGTGTGAAAGTTAATGTAATGTTAAACCAGAAAATGTACTCACCTGTGTCTCACTGGAAATATTGTTGTATGACTGACTCCCTGTTGTCGTTTTCTTCATCCTCAGCTTCTTCCTCATCACTGTCCACAGGCTCCACAGGTTCAACCGCTGCTACAACACCGTCATCTGGATCATCCTCCTGCAGAAAAGGCACCTGGCGTCGCAATGCCAAATTATGGAGCATGGAGCAGGCGATGATGATGTCGCACACCTTCTTCGGTGAGTAGAATAGGGATCCACCTGTCATATGGAGGCACCTGAACCTGGCCTTAAGGAGGCCGAAGGTGCGTTCGATCACCCTCCTAGTCCGCCCATGGGCCTCTTTGTACCGTTCCTCTGCCCTGGTCCTCGGATTCCTCACTGGGGTCAATAGCCACGAAAGGTTGGGGTAACCTGAGTCCCCCAATAGCCATACACGGTGCCTCTGGAGTTCACCCATCATATCAGGGATGCTGCTATTCCGCAGGATGTAGGCGTCATGCACTGAGCCAGGGAACATAGCATTTACCTGTGAGATGTACTGGTCTGCCAAACAGACCATCTGGACATTCATGGAATGATAACTATTCCTGTTCCTGTACACCTGTTCACTCCTGCGGGGGGGAGACCAGAGCTACATGGGTCCCATCAATGGCACCTATGACATTGGGGATATGTCCAAGGGCATAAAAGTCACCTTTCACTGTAGCCAAATCCTCCACCTCAGGGAAAATGATGTATCTCCTTACGTGTTTCAGCAGGGCAGACAACACTCTGGACAAAACGTTGGAAAACATGGGCTAGGACATCCCTGATGCCATGGCCACTGTTGTCTGAAAAGACCCACTTGCAAGGAAATGGAGCACTGACAGCACCTGCACGTCAGGGGGGATTCCAGTCGGATGGCGGATTGGTGACATCAGGTCTGGCTCCAACTGGGTACATAGTTGCTGGATTGTGGCACGTTCAAACCGGTAGGTCACAATCAAATGTCTCTCTTCCATTGTCAACAGGTCCACCAGCGGTCGGTACACCGGCGGAATCCGCCATCTTCTCATATGTCCCTGCTGACGGTGCCTAAGAAGGACAACAGCGAAGAAACAGTCACCCTTCCTCCAGGTATGTACCCACAGTCACACACAAGACAACAACAGACATATAACCCTTCCTGGATATGTTTTGAGTGTAGGCCTCGGTATGTGTGACGCCGTAGCAAATGAAACCATGTGGGCCCCTGAAATGGCGGCTGCCTGACCTCTAAACTGGGACAATGGGAATGTGGGGTAACTGCGCTGGCGTTGGACACCGTCGCGGTAGGCGGTCGTAGACCGCGGCGCAATGCTGCATTGGTTAACATTGGACCCTATGGGTCCCAGGAGCCAATGAACAGGTGCGCCGCGGGTGATGATGCGCACCGCCGCGGACGTCACTGCCATTTTCTATCTGTTCAATCACTAGATACCTGACCTTCGACAGGAGAGGACCTATACTGCCAGTGCTGCTGTGACCTGGGTCTGGAAGCGACGATGGCTGCTGCGTCTGGGGAAAGGGCCTCTGCCTTCACTCCACAGGAGTTGGAGAAACTTGTGGATGGGGTCCTCCCCCAGTACATGCTACTCTACGGTCCTCCAGACCAACAGGTCAGTACACAGGGAGCACGTTGGATGGGCTAGGCCTGGGTGGACAGGGCTGGGTGGGAGAGGGAAGGGGGCAGAGTTCTAAGATCAGAAATGCATGGGGATGAATGGGCCCCATGGCCAGAGTTGGGAGGGGGCCACTCACATTGACGATCCAGTAGGTAATGACTGTTCCTCTTTCCTTGTGCATGTCATGTAGGTCAGCGCCCACCAGAAGAAGGACATCTGGCGTGCCATCGCCAAGGAGGTCCGGACCCTGGGGGCCCACCAGAGACGGGGCACCCACTGCCGGAAGAGATGGGAGGACATTCGCCGCTGCAGCAAGAAGATGGCGGAGGCTCAGCTGGGGATGGCCTCCCAACGTGGGAGGGGTGCCCGTCGCACCATGACCCCCCTGATGATCCGAATCCTGGCGGTGGCCTACCCGGAGTTGGATGGGCGCTTAAGGACATCACAGCAGACACAAGGGGGTGAGTACACTCTCATTCTGTGGACTTTGCGTGCAGTGGAGGTGTCTGGGTGGGGGAGGTGGGCTGTGTGTGTCCCTAGGCCAGGGCGAGTTCGGTAGGCAAGGCCCCTCCGTAATGTAGGCCATGTGGGACTCTACCCCAGCTCAGAAGAGTGGCAAGTTGAGGTATACTTGCCCCTTTGCCATCCATGTGCGCAGATTTATAACATTGCCATGTAGGACATATCCCTGAAATTGCATGTGCAGAGGCCAGGAGCACGGCGTATTGCATGGGGCTGCTGCGTCTGCCATGTCCGCCAATGGTAGCGGTATGCCATGCACTAAAACTCTCTTTCTTCTGTCTCCCCGCCTTTTCCTGCTCTCCCTGTCCTTTTGTACATCAGCATCATCAGGCGGAGGTACAGTGGCACCGGAGCACGAGGGAGCTGCATCCCACATGGCCATGGAGGGCCACACCACAGACTCTGAATGCACCAGTGGGACGGAGGGCGAGGGGAGCTTCACGTCGGCCACCGGATCACCAAGCAGCAACACAGACTCGTCCACCGATGGGAGCTCCCCTGTGGTGGCGGCACCATCTGTGCGCCCCACTTCAACAGGTACAGCCGCCACCTCCCCTACCAGCACCGCCCTCCCAGCAGCCCCTCAGCGTTCGCCCCGTGCCCGCTCACCCAGGAGGGTGGGCATCACCTTCGCCCCAGGCACCTCAGGCCCTGCCCCAGTCACCCCTGCTGCCCTCAGTAAGGAGGCCATTGACCTCCTCAGGTCACTCACTGTTGGGCAGTCTACCATTGTGAATGCCATCCAGGGTGTAGAAAGGGCGTTGCAACACGGTAATGCATTCCTGGAGGGCATTCATTCTGGTCAGGCTGTCCTTCAGCGAACCCTGCAATCTCTGGCCTCAGCACTGATGGCAGCAATTGTCCCTGTGTCCAGCCTCCCCCCTCCAACTACCTACACCCAGACCCAATCCCCTGTACCCCAGCCCATCCCAAGCACACCTACAGACCAGCATGCACACAAGTCAACACCCAAAAGTAGCTCAGGCAAACATAGGCACCACACATCCCACAGGCACTCACACAAGCATCACACCCATACAGACACAGCAACATCCACTGTCTCCACTGTGTCCCCCTCCTCCTCTTCTCCCTCCTCCCTCCCAGTGTCGTCTACACACACACCTGCGTGCACCACATCTACAGGCACCATGAGTCGCACAAGGAGACCCAGCACCACAAGCCGCTCACCAGCACTCACCACCTCCACTGCCATTTACACGTCCCCTGTGTCCTCTCCCAGTGTGTCTGTGACGCCCCCTCCCAAAGTACACAAACGCCGGCAATCACTCACCCAACATCCATCCACCTCACGACAGCCTCCAGTACCTGCACCTGCACCCAAAACAGCTAAAGTGACACCTCCTACAACCACCTCCTCTTCCTCCACTCCCAGACCCCCTCCAGCTACCCATCCCAGTGTCCGTCAGAAACTGTCCCTCTGTCAAATTGACCTTTTTGCCCCCCCCTCCAATTCATCAGTCCCGTCGTAGCCCCTCAGCCAAAAAGCCTCCAGTACCAGTGGTGGGTGTTCCAGGTTTTTGGAGTGCACCGTCCACCAGGGCAGGCAGTAGGACCCAGAGCCAAAGCACTATCAGCCCACCCCCTGTAAAGGCTCCGAAATTGGAGAGTGGACGACGGGACCGTGTTAAGACTCCTGGTGGGACAACAACTGAAATGGGCTCCAAGGCAATTGGTGAGTCGCCTGTAACTCCAAAGAAGGTGGGGAAGGTCCAGAGGAAGTCTCCCCAACCTGTTGTGAGTGTCACGGCGGAGAAGTGCGCCATCATTTCCGGCGGTCCAGACACAACTGCCAGCACCGTCGTTACTGGTCCAGAGACCACCGCCAGAGTCAGTGCCCAGGAGGGCCCAAGTATCGTCACTGGTCCAGAGACCACCGCCAGAGTCAGTGCCCAGGAGGGCCCAAGTATCGTCACTGGTCAGGAGACCACCGCCACCGCCGGAGTCACAGCCCAGGAGGGCTCAAGTATCGTTACTGATCAGGAGACCACCGCCACCGCCGGAGTCACAGCCCAGGAGGGCTCAAGTATCGTTACTGGTCAGGAGACCACCGCCACCGCCGGAGTCACAGCCCAGGAGGGCTCAAGTATCGTTACTGGTCAGGAGACCACCGCCACCGCCGGAGTCACAGCCCAGGAGGGTCCAGGATCCCACAGCCCCGCTGGGAAATGATTGAACATCATGCCACACACCAATGTCCAGTATGGAGATCGTCATGCCACACACCAATGTCCAGTGTGGAGTTCGTCATGCCACACACCAATGTCCAGTGTGGAGTTCGTCATGCCACACACCAATGTCCAGTGTGGAGTTCGTCATGCCACACACCAATGTCAGGATCCGAACCGCCATATCAGAGCACCGCTAAACAGTCCATAGACCGCCATGGCAAAGCACCGCTGAACAGTCCATAGACCGCCATGGCAAAGCACCGCTGAACAGGGCAAAGACCGCCATGGTGAAGACCGCTGAACAGGGCAAAGCACCGCTGAACAGGGCAAAGACCGCCATGATGAAGACCGCTGAACAGGGCAAAGCACCGCTGAACAGTCCATAGACCGCCATGGCAAAGCACCGCTGAACAGTCCATAGACCGCCATGGCAAAGCACCGCTGAACAGGGCAAAGACCGCCATGGTGAAGACCGCTGAACAGGGCAAAGACCGCCATGGTGAAGACCGCTGAACAGGGCAAAGCACCGCTGAACAGGGCAAAGACCGCCATGGTGAAGACCGCTGAACAGGGCAAAGCACCGCTGAACAGGGCAAAGCACCGCTGAACAGGGCGGACACTGTGTGGATATGAATAGGCCGCCACATCAGGCATCCTTATCCCATGTGCAGCTGGGACAGTGACAGGACATGAACTTTCACGGGGAGACTCATCCAGTCTGGGCACCAGTCCCACCCAGTACCAGTAGAGAACTGCATCTACTTGCCAAAATGTAGCCTTGCACTCCCCAGGATTGAAGAGTGGGCAACCCACCCACTGTATAGACTTGTGAGACTGTGGCTTTGCACTCCCCAGGATGTAACAGTGGGCAAGCCACCCAATGTATAGACTTGTGAGACTGTGGCTTTGCACTCCCCAGGATGTAACAGTGGGCAACCCACCCACTGTATGGACTTGAGAGACTGTGGCTTTGCACTCCCTAGGATGTAACAGTGGGCAACCCACCCACTGTATGGACTTGAGAGACTGCCCAGGATACATCAATGGGCATGGAGCCCCGTCGTTGATCTGGCTTCGCATTCATGTGGCTGAGGTGCCCCACCTTCCCTTCCCCCTGAGGTGCCTGTAGTGTTTCTATCTGATGCCCCGGCAGTGTTCTCACGGATTTTAGTCAGGTATCTATTGTGGGCCTCGCCCATGCATTTTTGTACTGTTGGTGCTCGGACATTGTTGTATACATATCTGCACTACTTCTTGTATTGTATATTTAGTTATGACATATTTTGTGATATATATCAGTATTTTTTTGTTTGACATGTATATTGGCACAATACAATGTTTGCCCGCAATTTGCATTGTCTTTGCATTCTTCCGGGGGGATTGTGGGTTGTTACTGTGATTTTTGTGACTGCATTGATGTTATGTTGTGATATGCGAGGGTGGGGGTGGGGGTGTTTGGTGGGTGTCCCCCTAACTTTTGCCTCCCCCCCTCCCCCGTGTCGTAGATGCAGTACTCACCGGTATGTTCTGCGCCTACCTCGCTGTTGGTCGTAGAGGAGCAGGAAGACAAGGGCAGGTAGGATTTGGAGTTCCGGCTCCATGGAGTCGTCGTTCCTCGTGGGATGTGTTCAGGTGAGCGTTTTCCCATTGCAGTAACTCTTTCCGCCGTGTTTTTATCCACGGTGAATCCGCCCCGGAAAAGGTGGCGGATTTGTGTGTTGTGATAGTGTGGGCGGTACATTGTCTCCCGCCTGTCTGTTGGCGGTGACCGCCACGCTGTTTGTCTGTACCGCCGTGGTGGTCGGAGTGTTAAAGTGGCTGTCTTTGTTGGCGGTTTCCGCCAGGGTCGTAATTACCTTTTTTTGTCCGCCGGCCTGTTTGCGGTATTTCTGCAGCTTTAACACCGTCCGCCAGGGTTGTAATGACCCCCTATATCTCTATCTGCTTCTGAAGGGGGACTGCGCTTAAAAGATACTTAAAGGCAGTCCCCATGTTAACCTATGGGAGGGATAGGCCTTGCAATAGTGAAAACCGAAGTTGGCAGTTTCTCACTTTCAGGACATGTAAATCACACCAGTACGTGATCTACCTTTTAAATACACTGCACCCTGCCCATGGGGCTACCTAGGACCTACCTTAGGGGTGACTCATATGTAGTAAAAGAGAAGGTTTTGGGCTGGCAAATGGTGCACCTGCCAGGTCGAATTGGCAGTGCAAGACTGCACACACTGACACTGCAGTGGCAGGTCTGAGACATGTTTACAGGGCTACTCATGTGGGTGGCATAATCAGTTCTGCAGGCCCTCTACCAGCATTTGATTTACAGTCCCTGAGCACCCCTGGTTTACTTTACTAGGGACTTATCAGTAAATCAAATGAGACAATCATTGATAAACCAATCACCAACATAATTTAGACAGAGAGCATATGCACTTATAGCACTGGCTAGCAGTGGTAAAGTGCCCAGCGTCCTAAAGCCAACAAAACCGGGTCAGAAAAAATAGAAGGAAGGAGGCAAAATGTTTGGCGATCACCCTGCCAAAAGGGCCAGGTCCAACACTGACAAGGTTACTACCAAGCAAAAATCAGAGGAATTCCTATCTCTCGGAATCCTAACTTTGACACAAAGATCCTGTGAGGATCAAAATAAACATGTTTGTTGCTTCAGCCAAATAAAATAATTTGGATAATTTGGAATAAAGCACACGTGCTCGGAGTGCCGCTGTTTCTGTATTGTGAGGAGTGTTTGGATTTGGATGGATATATATATATATATATATATATATATATATATATATATATATACATACACTCTCAAGCCTCAGCAGGCTGCAAATCATCGGGGTGCACAGCAGTTAGCTTGCACCCAGGCGTATTAAATTCCTTAAAGCTCATCCTCCACCAATGCAAGGAAAACAAGATTGGCACTCCTGGGCATTGCTTTAAATTTTATTGTGCAATCTGGTAAAAAAGGTCAACGCGTTTCGGCCATATCTGGCATTGTTCATGATGCCGACTAAAGGAAGTGACATCATTTTGTAACTTTGAACTTCCCAAACAAAACATAACAACAGAAAATGGATTAAATGTTCCTTCACTCATGCGGGCACCATCTTAGCATGATGATAATTCCCATTCATTCAAATACTTCCAATGGTACTGTTACAAATTTGTATATGACATCATTCTGTAACTTTGAACTTCCCAAACAAAACATAACAACAGAAAATGGATTAAATGTTCCTTCACTCATGCGGGCACCATCTTAGCATGATGATAATTCCCATTCATTCAAATACTTCCAATGGTACCGTTACAAATTTGTATAACACATTTAATTCATTTGTTATGATGCTCCGGACTGGGACCAAATTATTACAACCTTTGTGATTGCCACATTCCAATTAATCATTTAGAAATAGACCAGCATTGAGCCCAAGTGGGCCAATTTTAACTAATAAGTTTGAAGGAAAAAAATAATTTAACTTCATCTTTCTCCTATTGATACACAAAATCACTCAACTGTTCCCTTCTTGATGCTGATAATACCATACATTTTATGAAAGCTGAACACAGCTTAATTAAGCCCTTTTGGGCCCCAACATAATACACAAATAATGCATTAAGGAAACAGAAAAATAAATTCAAAAGGAACATATAACCCAAATGTAGATTGCCCTTTCCTGAGCCTCGTGTGACCGCTAAATGTCCTCTACTACAGCTCCCTACACCTGTCCCATTTGTGCTTCTGTAAATAAAAAAATAATAAAAAACAAGCACAAACATACACAATTAATTGCTAAACCTCCTAAAAGCCAATTAAAACGACTAGCATGATAAGAAAGAATAAATTCATAAATGGGTATATAACTCATCATCTATGTTCAGGCCTTTTGGTTCCTTAGTCTCAAACCTGATAATGTGTCTAGATTCCAGTCTCCTCTTCCCGGTGGTAGGTGATAATGTGACGGTAGTACCGCCAACAGGTTGGCGGTACATACCGCCACATTATGACATTGGCGGGTTGGCTGCAGCCAACCCACCAATTTACTGTTCCTACCGCCATGTTGGTGGCAGCCACCGGGCCATAGATAACAATCTCCAGCCCGGCAGCTGCTATTGTACCACCGGAATCATTTTGAGCCTGCCTACTGCCATGGCTTTCGTGGCGTTCGCAATGCAATGAAAACCATGGTGGTAGGCCCTACCAGTGACAGGGAATTCCCCTACACGATTATTAACTTGGAAATGTGGAAAGCAAAGTTTGTAAAGCAAATAGGAGATGAACTAAAGAAATCAGATATAAATCCGGAAAGTTTCACTGGAGATAGCATACCTATGGTAGGTTACAGAAAAGTCACATTCAGGTTGAAGGGCAGGCAGGCTGATGGAAAATGTATATTGCGGAGAATGGACCATGCATTTTGGGATGGAGAGATCACAGAAGCATAGGTATTATTCTTGACCCCTACAGTAATGTTTTAGGGGGTCATTCCAACCCTGGCGGTCGGTGTTAAAGCGGCGGCCAACCCGCCAACAGGCAGGCGGTAAAAAAAATGGAATTCTAACCCTGGCGGGAACCGCCAACACAGCCCGCCACTTTAACACTCTGACCGCCACGGCGGGGCAAACAAACAGCGCGGCGGTCACCGCCAACAGACAGGCGGCAGACAATGTACCGCCCACCCTATCACGACCCACCAATCCTCCACCTTTTCCGGGGCGGGAGCCCCGCCGATAAAAACACGGCGGAAACAGACCACGAACGGGAAAACGCTCACCTCTATACACTCCACGAGGAATCTGGACAGCATGGAACCCGAATTAAACATCCTACCAGCGATTGTCTACCTGCTCCTCTACCAGGAGCACGAACGCCGCCGCAGGAGACAACGGTGAGTACTGCACCTACGACACAGGGGAGGGGGGAGGAGAAAAGATTACGGGCACACACATACGCGACACCCCCCCCTCCAAATCCCCACACACCAATGCAGAGCAACAAGTCAGAGTTACACCCCCCCCAAGCCCCCCGGAATAATTCAAAGACAAAATAAAATGATCATTAAAATAGAAGTATATTAAAGCATATTTGAACTTAAGTGAAATATGAAATTTGTAAAATAAATAAATCACAACATGAACAATGTATACATAGTCCAAAAGTCCGGCACATATTGGCTACATGCCATTGTTCGTGGGCCAATGTGTATAAACACATGGGCAAAGCCCACACACGAGACCCAATTCCATTGGAGAGAACACTGCTGGGGCATCAGATAATAAAACCACAGGCACCTCAGGGGGAAGGGAAGGCGGGGCACCTCAGCCACATGAGTCTACGACGCCAGATCCACGAGGGGCCTCCATGCCCACTGTACCATCCTGGGAAGTGCAAAGCCACAGTCTCTCAAGTCTCTACAGTGGGTGGATTGCCCACTGTACCATCCTGGGGAGTGCAAAGCCACAGTCCATCAGGTGGATTACAGACTCCACTGGTTATGGAGGAGGCATGGTGCCCAGAGTGCTTCGTGAAGCCCTGCCCGACACAGATCCGGCCCTGCCAATGGGCCAGCGGTGCTTGACAGGAAGGGCCCAGCGGAGCGGTGCTTGACAGGAAGGGCACAGCGGAGCGGTGCTTGAGATGAAGGGCCCAGCGGAGCGGTGCTTGAGATGAAGGGCCCAGCGGAGCGGTGCTTGACAGGAAGGGCCCAGCGGAGCAGTGCTTGACAGGAAGGGCCCAGCGGAGCGGTGCTTGAGATGAAGGGCCCAGCGGAGCGGTGCTTGACAGGAAGGGCCCAGCGGAGCGGTGCTTGAGATGAAGGGCCCAGCGGAGCGGTGCTTGACAGGAAGGGCCCAGCGGAGCGGTGCTTGAGATGAAGGGCCCAGCTGAGCGGTGCAGAGACGGCGGGGCCCTGTTCAGCGGTGCTTCTCACGGCGGGGCCCTGTTCAGCGGTGCTTGTCTTGGCGGGGCCCTGTTCAGCGGTGCTTCTCACGGCGGGGCCCTGTTCAGCGGTGCTTCTCACGGCGGGGCCCTGTTCAGCGGTGCTTCTCACGGCGGGCCCTGTTCAGCGGTGCTTCTCACGGCGGGGCCCTGTTCAGCGGTGCTTCTCACGGCGGGGCCCTGTTCAGCGGTGCTTGTCTTGGCGGGGCCCTGTTCAGCGGTGCTTCTCACGGCGGGGCCCTGTTCAGCGGTGCTTGTCTTGTGTTCCTAGGGAACCAGATCTGGGCAATTATTCCCGCTCAGTCGCCATCCGATCTATCGCTTTCGGGGCCCTCCTGTGCTGGACTCCTGGGCCCGTGGGTGTCCTCCGTCACACCCCAAATGGGGCTGGTGGGGCCCTCCTGGGCAGCTCGCCTGATGCCGGACTTGTCCGCCCTGCTGCCCTTGCCCCCCTTGGCCGAATCTCTGGGGCCCTTGCCTCCCTTTGTGGATGGGCCAGGTGACGGTGCAAGGGTGGTGTCCTTGGGGGCAGCCGTCTCAGGCCTGTCGCGCCGGCCCTTCCCTTTCTTGGTTCTTTTCCCAGGGGGTGGGCTGGCTGTCCCCTTGCTGCTGGCCGATGTTCCTGCCCTAGGAGCTGGTGGACTCCAATAGCCCTGAACGATGGTCCTAGTAGGTGCAGGGCTTGTGGTGGCTGAGGTGCTGTTTGGACTCTTACGAGATGGAGGGGGTGGGTCAGGTGATGCAAAGAGGTTAATTTTGGAGAGGAACAACTTTTTAGGAGCAATGGGAAGGGTAGGTGCAGTGGGTATGGGAGTGGAGGAAGAGGATGTGGTTGTAGGAGAGTCAAGTGTGCTGTCTTTGGGTGCAGGTGCTTGTGCTGGAGGCTGTGGTGAGGTGGATGGCTGTTGGGTGGGTGGCTGCCGGCGTTTGTGTGGCTTGGAAGAGGGAGTGACAGACACACTGGGAGAGGACACATGGGACGTGTAAATGGCAGTGGGGGTGGTGACTGCACGTGTGCGGACTGTTCTGGTGGGTGTGCTGGTGATGGACGTACTGGCTGATGGTGGTGTGCATGCAGGTGTGAGTGGAGACGTCACAGGGAGGGAGGAGGGAGACGAGGAGGAGGGGGACACAGAGGAGGCAGTGGCTGTTGGCATGTCTGCATGTGGATGTTGCTTGGGTGAATGCTTGTGTGATATGTGGTGCTTATGTCTGGATGAGCTGCCCTTGGGTGTTGAGGTGTGTGCAGGCTGGTCTGTAGGTGTGTCTGGGATAGGCAGAGGAACAGGGGAGTGGGACTGGGTTGAGGAAGTTGGAGGGGGGAGGCTAGAGACAGGGACAATTGCTGCCGTCAGTGCTGAGGCCAGAGCGTTGAACGATCGCTGATGGGCAGCCTGACCCGAATGAATGCCCTCCAGGTATGCATTGCTCCGATGCACCTCCCTTTCCACCCCCTGGATGGCATTCAAAAGGGTAGACTGCCCAACAATGAGCGTCTGGAGGAGGTCAATGACCTCCGCACTGAGGGCAGCAGGGGTAACTGGGGCAGGACCTGAGGTGCCAGGGGCGAAGGAGATGGCCGGCTTCCTGCCTGAGCGGGCACGGGGCGGAAGCTGAGGGGCTGCTGGGAGGGCGGAGCTGGTGCGCTGGGTGGCGGCTGTACCTGTTGTTGCGGTGGGCACGGAGGTTGCCGCCACCACAAGGGAGCTCCCTTCCGAGGACGTGTCGGTGTCGCTGACGTCTCCACAGGTCCCCGTTGTGGAGCCCCCCTCGCCCTCCGTCTCACTGGTTAACTCCGAGTCGGTTGCAGGGCCCTCCGGGTCCATGTGAGATGCAGCTCCCTCGTCCTCCGATGCCACTTCTCCTCCGCCTGATGATGCTAATGCACACATGAACAGGAAAACCAAAAAAAAGGGGGGGGGAAGAAAGAAAGACATGTTGAGTGCATGCATTGGCGGCACCGTTGGCGGAGAGGACAGACACAGAAGCCCCCTGCACTACGCCGCGCACTCGGGGTACACTACTCAATTATAGTGACTTGGCCTACAAGTCTATGGACGACAAATGCACACATAGGTGAGCCCGGGCCATGGATAGCTGTACTTAGCACCCTACAGAGGTGGGGGGTGGGGGCACAGGGCCATGTCTAACGGAGGGGCCTAGCCTACAGAAACCGCCCTGGCCTAGAGATAGCCACAGCCCTCCTCCCCCACCCAGACGCCTCCACTGTGCGCTAATATAGCGGAATGTGCTGATACTCACCCCCTTGTGTCTGCTGTGATGTCCTCACGCGCCCATCCAAATCGGGGTAGGCCACCGCCAGGATCCGGGACATCAGGGGGGTCAATTGACGACTGGCACCCCTCCTACGTTGGGAGGCCATCCCCAGCAGAGCCTCGGCGGTCTTTCTGCTCCCGCGGCGGATCTCCTCACACCTCTTGCGGCAGTGGGTGCCCTGTCTGTTGTGGACCCCCAGGGCCCGGACGTCGTTGGCGATGGCACGCCAAATGTCGATCTTCTGATGGGCGCTGACCTATGTGACATGTACAGGGTTGAAAAATAAATATCATCACTTTTCTGCATGGTCGATGTGCGCGGCCCCCCCTCCCCAACCTTGCCATGTGGCACATGCTCTCATCTGTCGTGTGTTACACTCCTCATTCGCTCCCCTCCCCACCATCTTACATCCACCCCACTCAACACAGGCATAGCCCATACTACGTGCTCCCAGTGTACTTACCTGTTGGTCTGGAGGACCGTAGAGTAGCGCATACTGGGGGAGGACCCCATCAACAAGTTCATCCAATTCCTCAGATGTGAAGGCAGGGGCCCTTTCCCCAGTCGCAGCAGCCATTGTCTCTTCCAGACCGAGTTCACAGCAGCACTTGCAGTATAGGTCCTCTCCTGTGGATGATCAGGTCTCAAGTGATTAAGCAAGTAGAAAATGGCGGGCACGCCTGCGGCGGTGCGTACCGCGACCGCCGGCGCACATTGTCATTGGCTCCTGAGACCCATAGGGTTCAATGTTAACCAATGCTGCTTTGCGCCGCGGTCTTAGACCGCCTACCGCCACGGTGTGCCACGCCAGCGCATTGACCTCACATCCCATTGTCACACTTCACAGGTCAGGCAGCCGCCATTTCAAGGGCCCACATGGCTTAATTTCTACTGCGTCACACAGGCCTAGGCGTTGCATTGCCACTCATACAAGCCATTCGATGCATAGCGAATCGTGTTCTGTGCAAGCTGTGGTTACGTACCTGTGGGTTGCTTGACTCTGTGCTCAATGTTGTCCTTCCTAGGCACCGTCCGCTGGGACTAGCAAGGAGATGGAGGAATCCTCCCGTGTACAGACCGCTGGTGGACCTGTCGACAATGGAAGAAAGACATGTCATACTTACATACAGACTTGACCGAGCCACTATACAGGAACTGTGTGCCCAGCTGGAGCCAGACCTGATGTCCCCCATTCGCCAACCCACAGGGATTCCCCCTCTGGTGCAGGTTCTGTCAGTACTCCATTTTTTGGCAAGTGGATCATTCCAAACAACAGTGGCCATGTCATCAGGGATGTCTCAGCCTATGTTTTCTAAGGTTTTGTCCAGAGTGTTGTCTGCCCTGATGAAATACATGCGGAGCTACATTGTTTTCCTTGAGGTGGCCGATTTGGCTACAGTGAAGGGTGATTTCTATGCCCTTGGACATATCCCCAACATCACTGGTGCCATTGATGGGACCCATGTGGCCTTGCATCCCCCCAGTGGAAGTGAGCAGGTGTACAGGAACAGAAAAAGTTATCATTCGATGAATGTCCAGGTGGTCTGTTTGGCTGACCAGTACATCTCCCATGTAAATGCCAAGTTCCCTGGGTCAGTGCATGACGCGTACATCATGCGAAATAGCAGCATCCCTTATGTGATGGAACAGCTACAGAGACACCGTGTGTGGCTAATAGGTGACTCTGGTTACCCCAACCTGTTGTGGCTACTTACCCCAGTGAGGAATCCCAGGACAAGGGCAGAGGAACGCTACAATGAGGCCCATGGGCGAACTAGGAGGATTATAGAAAGAACCTTCGGCCTCCTGAAGGCGAGGTTTAGGTGCCTGCATATGACAGGGGGATCCCTAATGTACTCACCGAAGAAGGTGTGCCATATCATCGTGGCCTACTGTATGCTTCACAACCTGGCTTTGCGACGCCAGGTGCCTTTCCTGCAGGAGGATGGTCCAGATGGTGGTGTTGTAGCAGCTGTGGAGAGTGAAGAGGAGGAGGACGACGGGGACGACACAGACAACAGGGACACAGTGATACAACAGTATTTTCAGTAGCACACAGGTACGAATCAACCACGCCATTTAACATTTACTTAAAGTCTCCTGCCTCTCTACTGTCTGAGTTCCCCCCCAGTTCCTGTTGACCGAGTTGTGACTTTCCCTTCCGTTTTCAGAGCTGTGGGCCTCACTGCGTGACCTCTGCTTTGTTTGCCCAAGGACTACAGCTGTGTGACAGTGGTATGTTGTCATCACAATGTAACTGAACATTTTGGCACCGTTATGTCTAAAACATTTGTTAAAAATTCAAGCAGACTCCAGATTTTTTTAGTGCAAGAAGTGATTTAATTAAAGTGCTAAATTTAAGGAACATGATTGTAAAACGGGGATGGGTGATGGTGGAGTGATGTCCATGGCAGAGTCCAGTTCTCAGTCGCACAGGTGCATTGTCCATATGCCTGTGGAAGGATGGAGCAGGGGCAGTTCAAGGTTGGACAGGGTGACAATGTGGGACAGTGGGATGACATCAGGGGGTATAGTTTGCTGGCGGGGGTCTTGGCATCCTACTCTGTCTTCTTGTGAGATCTCAGGTTCCGCTTGCGGGGTGGTTCTTCTTCTGCAGGAGGTGGGGTTCTGGTGGCCTGTCGTTGTGTGGGGCCTCCTGTCCACTAGCGCCGGCGGAGGTGGTAGGCTGTTCCTGGTCCAGGCTAGTGACAGGGGCCCTTTGTGGTGCCACATGGTCCCGCAATGTGGTGACTATCTGGTTGAGGGCCACTACGATGGTCCCCATTGCGGAACTAATGTTCCTCAGTTCCTCTCTGAACCCCATGTACTGTTCCTCCTGCAGTACCTGGATCTCCTGGAACCTGGCCAGTACCGTAGCCATCGTCTCCTGGGAGCAGTGGTATGCTCCCATGATGGAGGAGAGGGCCTCTTGGAGAGTCGGTTCCCTGGGCCTGTCCCCCCCCTGTCGCACAGCAGCCCTCCCAGCTCCCCTGTGTTCCTGGGCCTCTGTCCCCTGGACGGTGTGCCCACTACCACTGCCCCCAGGTCCCTGTTGTTGTTGGGGTGGTGGGTCAACCTGGGTGCCCTGTAGTGGTGGACACACCGCTGATTGACGTATCCTGGGGACAGAGGCATGGGCCCGCTGGGTGGGAGCTGTGCTGGTGTTCCCAGAGGGGGTTAGGTCTGGTGTAGCCTGTGGCTGTCTGTGGGGAACCGACTGTCCCGAGGTCCCCGATGGGCCGGGCTGGTCATCAGGGTCCAGGAAGACAGAGCTGCTGTCGTCACTGGGGGCCTCTTCTGGGGGTGGGATGGACATCTCTGGACCCTCCATGGCGGTGTGGTGGCATTCGGGTCCTGCAGGGGTATAAGAGTATGGTTATTGCTTCTGTGTGTGGCATTTCGTGTAATGGGTGGGTGGCCGTGTCCCCCAGTGCTGGCATTCCCTTGTGGGGGCTTTTGTGACGGTGGCTTGTGGGGGTGATGGGTGTGTGCAGTGGGCATGCTTTGGGGATGGGTGTCCATGCTTTGGGGACGCACGCAGGGCTAGGTTTTGGGATGGGTGGGATGTGATGGTGAGCCATTTGCAAGGAGTTGGTGTGATGGGGGAGGGGGTGAGGGTGAAGGGAATGATTTGGCATGCAGGTGGGGTGGGGGGAATGGAGTAGTGAAGATTTGACTTACCAGAGTCCATTCCTCCGCCTACTCCTGCGAGGCCCTCAGGATGCAGGATGTGCAAGACTTCCTCCTCCCATGCTGTGAATTCTGGGGGAGTAGGTGGGGGTCCGCCGCCAGTCTTCTGCACCGCAATCTTGTGCCTTGATACCATGGAACGCACCTTCCCCCGTAGGTCGTTCCACCGCTTCCTGATGTCGTCCCGATTGCGTGGATGCTGTCCCACAGCGTTGACCCTGTCCACTATTCTTTGCCATAGCTCCATCTTCCTGGCAATGGTGGTGTGCTGCACCTGTGCCCCGAAGAGCTGGGGCTCTACACAAACTATTTCCTCCACCATGACCCTGAGTTCTGCGTCAGAGAACCTGGGGTGTCTTTGGGGTGCCATGGGGTGGTGTGGATGAGGTGAGGGGTGGTGTATGTGTTGTAGAGTGTGGTGAGTGTGGTGGTGTATGGTGTTTTGTGCGTGGAAATTGTGTGGGTGATGTTGTGATTTGCCTCTGTGTGATGGTCTACTCTATGCTGTGCTCTCTCTCTCTGTCCTTCACTCGCAATTGTGGTCGTAAGGGTTTGTGGGTGATGTGGGTGTGTGTTTTATATTTAATTGTGTGTGTGGGAGTGGTGTGTGTATGTGTCTCAGGTGTGTGTAATTTGAATTATCCAATGTGGTAGTGTTTTGTACAGGTGTGTGTATTTTGACCGCGGCGGTGTGTACCGCCAATGGAATACCGCGGTTGAAAGACCGCTGCAGGGATTTGTGGGTCGGAATGGTATGGGCGTATTTCTGTTGGCGTGACGGTGGAGGTTTGGTCATCGCCAGTTTCCCGCTGACCTTTGGTGTGGCGGACTTTTGTGGATGTCGGATTTTTGGCAGTTTGCCAGTTGCGGGTCAGAATGACCGTGGCGGTTTACTGCGGCGGTGTTATGGCGGCCTTCTGGCCGGCGGTAAGCGACTTTTACCGCCGAGGTCAGAATGACCCCCTTAATGTTAAACGAGATGGACAATATGGGTGAGGCAATACATAGGGAGTATCCAGAGGTATTTGCTGGAAAAATAGGTAGGTTAAAGCGGTTCAAGCATAAGATTTTACTAGAGGACAGAGCAGTTCCAGCAATTTACATAGTAAGGAATGTACCATTCGTAGTAAGGACTGAAATGGAGAAAGACTTGTTAAGGTTGGCGCAAGCAGGCATTAATAGAACAGATAGAGTAATCGGAATGGATGTCTCCGGTAGTGGTTGCAAGAAAAACTAATGATAAGATCCGGTTTTGTGTTGACTTGACGGGAGTAAACTGACAGATATTAGTTGACAAATACCCTTTACCAAAAATGTATGAGTTGTCTAAAACAAAGAATATAAAATGGTTTTCAACTGTAGATTTGGCTACAGCCTACTATCAAGTGGCATTGCCTAAAGAAAGTAGAAAAAGAACAGCTTTTATAACTCTACATGGATGCTTCCAGTATATATGGATGTCGTGTGGGTTGGCGTCTGCGGCGTCTGTATTTCAAAGATTAATGAGTAAAAACTTACAAAATATTAGTGGAGTTCTGTACTTGCAGGACAATGTATTAATAATGGGTAAAAACAAGAGAGAGCATGATGAAAGATTAAGAAAAGTCATGGAAGTATTGGAAAAAAAGGACTTACTACGTAGTTTGTCAAGTGCAAATTTGCAAAGAACCAGGGGCCAGATGTAGGAAACACTTTGCGAGTCGCAAACGGCAAAATTTGCCGTTTGCGACTCGCAAATGCGTGTTTCCTATGCAGAAATGCATTTTGCGAGTCTGGACCGACTCACAAAATGCATTTCCGAATCACAAATAGGAAGGGGTGTTCCCTTCCTATTTGCGATTCGCAGTGGTATGCAATACCATTTGCAACTGTATATGCGGTCGCAAATGGTGTCGCAGTTACCATCCACTTGAAGTGGATGGTAACCCACTCGCAAATTGGAAGGGGTCCCCATGGGACCCCTTCCCCTTTGTGAATGGACCACAAATTATTTTTTCAGGGCAGGGAGTGGTCCAAGGGACCACTACCTGCCCTGAAAAAATACCGAAACTAAAGGTTTCGGATTTTTTTTTAAGTGCAGCTAATTTTCCTTTAAGGAAAACGGGCTACACTTAAAAAAAAAAAACTGCTTTATTTATAAGCAGTCACGAACATGGAGGTCTGCTGACTACAGCAGGCCTCCATGTTTGCGAGTGCCCATAGTCGCTATGGGGCCGCAATTTGCGACCCACCTCATTAATATTAATGAGGTGGGTCTTTGCGACCCCATACCGACTCACAGACGGTGTCTGAGACACCGTTCTGCATACCAATTTGCGAGTTGCAAATTGTGAGTTGGAAGGACTTGCAATTTGCAACTCGCAAATTGGATTTTTGCTACATCTGGCCCCAAGTAACATATTTAGGACATGTTATTGGTGTGGAAGGTATATCGCATAAAAAAGAATTAATGGAAGTGGTTAAGAAAAATCGAGGTAAGTTTGAGTGGAGTGAGAAGTGTAATAGATATTTTTTTTTTAAATCGAAGAAGAGATATTCTATGCCACTCCAATTCAAGGATTTGGCCCAAGATTGAGAAGCATTTCAACAGTGGATGCGAGTAAAAAAGGGTTAGGAGCAGTTTTAACACAAAAAGATAGTGAGGGGAAGGAGGTGGTCATTGGATTTGCATCTAGAAGCTTGATACCTACTGAAGATGTATATTCGGTAATTGAAAGAGGAACACTTGCCTGTGTATGGGGTATGGTGCATTTTAGATTTTTTTGCTTGGGGAAAAGAATTTGATGTAAGAATGGATCACAAGCCTTTAGGTAAGTTGCTCAAAACAGAAGGGATTTTAAAGGCTTTGGCAAGGATTGGCAGGTTATCAATGAGGTTAAAGAGTAATAATTACAGAATTCAATACATGCAGGGAATACACAACAGGGTGGCAGATTGTTTAAGCCGTTTGCCATTCCAAATTAATGAAGTACCAAGGAATGACTGCGATAATTTCTAAATAGCTTATTTGGATTTAGAGGAAGTTCATTTTATTGGAAAGGAGGGATGGAAGAAGACGTATGAGGAAGATAAAGTACTGGAAAAAGTGAGGCAATGTGTACAGGATGGATGGGGAGAAAAAAAATTGTCAGGAGGAGTTGACGGGTTTTTGGGACATAAGGAATGAGTTGAGTGTAGATTCAGATTTCATAAAAAGAAGAGCTTGAGTAATACTACCTCAAATTATGAGAAATAAAGTGTTGAATATTTGTCATGAAGGACATTTTAGAATAGTTAGGACGAAAAGAAGAATGAAGGCATTAAGAAGTTGTGAGCAGTGAGTAAATTCTGATAAGAGTTAAAAGTCTTTAAGACCAGCATTGATACCAGTAGAATGTCCCAAGATGGTTTGGGAGATGTGTCAACTGCATTGCGTGCTCTACGGGCGACTAGAATGCAAAAACCCAGCACTTTCAAGATAACGTAATTTATGCATTGTGCTGATATGCTGTTGTTTAACCTTTTGCATTGCAGAGTTTTATCCTGAAGGCTTATGTTCAAGGTACTTATAAATACTGTTCATTTGCAATGTATTGCTGCAGGCTTTCAGAGTGTGTCAGGGTGTGGTTCCTTTCCAGGACCTTCTAGAAGTTTTCCCTGCAGCATGCCTGGGTGTGGTTTGAGGGCTGGGCCAAGTAAGGGAGCCAGCCAAGCTCCACGTGCTCACTATTCAGAGGTCCCGGTGCAGAGCAGCAGCAACTTCCTGAGCTCCTGTTCCGGAGGCTTACTTTGATCTTCCAGGCCTTGCCCTTTCACTTTGTTGGTGATTCTTGATTAGGGCGGTAAGACGGAGGTCGGGCTGGGCCCCCGATCCCGTTCTTGAAGGCTTTCGAGTTCTTGGGCCTAATTTGCATGATAAAACAATTTTGCTGTTGTGCGTGTGAATGTGCGCTTGATGTTTCATGGCATTTACATGCTGACACTCGACGCGCGATTCTTTGCTTGTGTACAACTCTTGATATTCATTGTGCGCTACCATTTTATGGCATTTACAAGGTAGCATTCGAATCGGCAAGACGCGCGATTCATTTCTTGTGCCTAATCTGTGTTACTCATTGTTCGCTACCATTTCATGGCATTTACAAGGTAGCATTCAAATCGGCAAGACGCGCGATTCATTTCTTGTGCTTAATTCATGTTATTCATGATGCACTACCATTTCATGGCATTCACATGGTGGCATTCGAATCGGCAAGACGCGCAATTAATTTCTTGTGCTTAATTCATCTTATTCATGATGCTCTACCATTTCATGGCATTCACATGGTGGCATTCGAATCGACAAGACGCGTGATTAATTTATTGTGCTTAATTCATGTTATTCATTGTGCGCTACCATTTCAAGGCATTTACATGGTGGCCTTCAAATCAGCAAGACGCTCGATTCATTCCTTGTACTTAATTCAAGATATTTATTGTGTGTTACCATTTCATGGCATTTACGTGGTGACATTCGAATCGGCAAGACGCGCAATTCATTTCTTGTGCTGAACTCATGTTACTCATTGTGCTCTACCATTTCATGGCATTCACATGGTGGTATTCGAATCGGCAAGACGCGCAATTAATTTCTTGTGCTTAATTCATCTTATTCATGATGCTCTACCATTTCATGGCATTCACATGGTGGCATTCGAATCGACAAGACGCGTGATTAATTTATTGTGCTTAATTCATGTTATTCATTGTGCGCTACCATTTCAAGGCATTTACATGGTGGCCTTCAAATCAGCAAGACGCTCGATTCATTCCTTGTACTTAATTCAAGATATTTATTGTGTGTTACCATTTCATGGCATTTACGTGGTGACATTCAAATCGGCAAGACGCGCAATTCATTTCTTGTGCTGAACTCATGTTACTCATTGTGCTCTACCATTTCATGGCATTCACATGGTGGTATTCGAATCGGCAAGACGCGCGATTCATTTCTTGTGCTTAACTCATGATGTTCATTATGCGCTACCATTTCATGGCATTTACTTGGTGGCCTTCGGCGAGACGCGCGATTCATTTCTTGTGCCTAACTCATGTTATTCATTGTGCCCAAACATTTCATGACATTTACAAACTCTTTTGGAAATTCGCAATGTGTGCAATTCATGTTCCTGCATTTTAAGAAACTAAAGTGCTTGAATTCTAGATGTTATATTGTATGTGCATAATAAGGGGGTGATTCTGACCTCGGCGGTAAAATGCCCTTACCGCCGGTCAGAAGACCGCCATAACACCGCCGCGGCCGCGGTCAACCGCCAGGGTCATTCTGACCCACAACGGCCAAACCTCCAAAAATCCGTCCTCCACTGCAGCCCGCCACATCGGCGGGCAGCGATAAACTGGAGATGACCAAACCTCCACCGTCACGCCAACAGAAATACGCCCATGCCATTACGACCCACGAATCCACACGGCGGTCATTCAAACGCGGTATTCCATTGGCGCTACACACCGCCGCGGTCAGAATACACACACATCACCAAAACACAGCCACATTGGACAATTTGAAAAACACACACCTGATACACATACACACACCACTCCCACACAATCAACCAACTATAAAACACACACCCACATCACCCACAAACCCCTGCGACCCCAATTACTGAGAGAAGGAGAGAGAGACACAGCAGACAATCCAAAGCAAGACACACTGAGGCACACTACACCATCACACACACCACATAGTAGCACAAAGCACCACTCACCAACACACTCCTCATCACATACACCACCCCACACCTCACCCACACCACCCCATGGCACCCCAAAGGCATCCACGATTTTCGGACCAAGAACTCCGGGTCATGGTGGAGGAAATCCTAAGAGTGGAACCCCAGCTCTTCGGCTCGCAGGTGCAGCACACCAGTATAGCCAGGAAGGCGGAGCTATGGCAGCGGATCGTGGACAGGGTCAACGCGGTGGGACAGCATCCCAGGAATAGGGAGGACATCCGCAAAAGATGGAACGACCTACGGGGGAAGGTCCGATCGATGGTCTCCAGGCACAACATCGCGGTCCAGAAGACTGGCGGCGGACCCCCACCCACCCCTCCCGAATTTACATCGTGGGAGCAAGAGGTCTTGACCATCCTGCATCCTCAGGGCCTCGCAGGAGTAGCCGGAGGAATGGACTCTGGTAAGTCCCATCTCAACTACTATATCCCCCCCACCCCACCAGCATGCCAACCCACACCCCCACCCTCACCCCCAACCCCCCAGCACACATCCTTCCTGACAATGTCTCACCAGCACAACCCACCCATCCCAACACCAACTCCTGCATGCCAACACAAACCATGGGCACCCATCACCTAAGCATGACCACTGCACTAACCCCTCCCCCCCACTAAATACCCTCACAACACCTCCCTCCAGGGAATGCCTGCACTGGGGGACAAGGGCACCCACAACACGCATGCTATTGCACACACAGAAACAATAACCAAACTCTCTTACCCCATGCAGGACCCGAACGACAACACACCAGCCAGGAGGGTCCAGAAGTGTCCATCCCACCACCGGAACAGGCCCACACTGAGGATAGCAGCTCTGTCGACAGTGAACCTGATGACCAGCCCGGACCATCGGGGACCTCTGGGCAGTCGGTTCCCCTCACCCAGACACAGGCCACACCAGACCCGACCCCCTCTGCCGACACCAGCACAGCTCCCACCCAGCGGGCCCATGCCTCTGTCTCTAGGACAGCTCAATCAGCGGTGTGTCTGCCACTACAGGGCACCCAGGCTAACCCGACACCCCAACAACAACAGGGACCTGGGGGCAGTGGGAGCGGGCACACCGGCCAGGGGACAGAGGCCGGGGGAAACCGGGCAGCTCGGAGGGCTGCTGTGCGACAGGGGGGGGGAGGAGAGGCCCAGGGAACCCACTCTCCAAGAGGCCCTCACCACCATCATGGGGGCATACCACCACTCCCAAGAAACGATGGCGACGGTACTGGCCAGGTTCACTGAGATCCAGGCACAGCAGGAAGAACGCTACATGGGGTTCAGGGAGGAGCTGAGAATCATCGGGACCGCAATGGGGACCATCGTCCTGGCCCTCCACAGGATAGAGGACGCGTTGCGGGACCATGGTGCACCACACAGGGCCCCTGTCACTAGGCCGGACCAGGAACAGCCTACCACCTCCGCCGGCGCTAGTGGACAGGAGGTCCCAACACCTTGACAGCCCCCCAGAACCCCACCTCCTGCTGAAGAACAACCACCCCGTAAGAGGAGCCTGAGACCAAAGAAAAAGACAGAGTAGGATGTCAAGACCCCCGCCAGCAGGACATACCCCCTCAAGTCTTCCCACTGTCCCACATTGCCACCCTGTCCAACCATGAACTGCCTATGCTCCATCCTTCCACAGGCAAAAGAACAATGCACCTGTGAGACTGAGAACTGGACTCTGCCATGGATATTCCTCCACCCCCACCCATCACCCTTAGAATCACATGTACCGATATCTAGCACTGTAAATAAATCACATTTTGCACACAAACCTGTTTTGAGTCATGCTGTATTATTAACAAATGGATAACATATTACTGTTCAATTTCTGTTCTGTCAATTAGTCATGACAACATACCAATGTCAATACGCTGTATTTCATGGGCGAACCAAGCAGAAGTCAGGTACTGAGTCAGACAGCACTGAGAAGGGAAGGGAAAGGCATAAATTAATAAAATACATCTGTGGGGAACTACAGAAAGTACAGATGCAGGAGGCTAGAAACAATTGTGAAATGGCGTGGGTGATTCTTACCTGGGTGTTACTGGAAATACTGATGTATCACTCTGTCCCTATTGTCTGTGTCGTCCTCAGAGTCTTCCTCCTCTTCACTCTCCACAGGCTCCACGGCTTCTACAACACCACCATCTGGACCATCCTCCTGCAGGAAAGGCACCTGGCGTCGCAAAGCCAGGTTGTGAAGCATACAGCACGCCACGATGATATGGCACACCTTCTTTGGTGAGTACATTAGGGATCCACCAGTCATATGCAGGCACCTAAATCTGGCCTTGAGGAGGCCAAAGGTTCGCTCAATCACCCTCCTTGTACGCCCATGGGCCTCATTGTAGCGTTCCTCTGCCCTTGTCCGGGGATTCCTTACTGGGGTCAGTAGCCACGGCAGGTTGGGGTAACCAGAGTCACCTATTAGCCACACACGTTGTCTCTGTAGCTGCTCCATCACATAGGGGATGCTGCTATTTCGCATCACATACGCGTCATGCACTGACCCTGGGAACTTGGCATTTACATGGGAGATGTACTGGTCAGCCAAACAGACCACCTGGACATTCATCGAATGATAATTTTTTCTGTTTCGGTACACCTGCTCATCGTCTTTTGGGGGTACCAAAGCCACATGGGTCCCATCAATGGCACCAATGATGTTGGGGATATGTCCAAGGGCATAGAAATCACCCTTCACTGTGGGCAAGTCACCCTCCTCGGGGAAAATGATGTAGCTCCGCATGAGTTTCATCAGGGCAGACAACACATAGGCTGAGACATTCCAGATGACATGGCCACTGTGGTCTGGAATGACCCACTGGCCAAAAAATGGAGGACTGACAAAACCTGCGCCAGAGGGGGAATCCCTGTGGGTTGGCGGATGGGGGACATCAGGGCTGGCTCCAGCTGGGCACACAGTTCATGGATAGTGGCACGGTCCAGTCGGTATCGAAGTATTATATGGCGTTCTTCCATTGTCGACAGGTCCACCAGCGGTCGGTACACGTGAGGATTCCTCCTTCTCATCCCAAGTCCCAGCGGACGGTGCCTAGGAAGGACAACATGGAGCACAGAGTCAGCCAAACCACAGGTACGTACAGACAGCTTGCACAGTTAAAGAATGGCAATGGGTTGAAAGGCGTGTATCTGTGGCAATGCAAGGCCTAGGCCTGTGTGTCGCAGTCAAAATTAAGCCATGTGGGCCCTTGAAATGGCGGCTGCCTGACCTGTGAAGTGGGACAATGGGATGTGAGGTCACTGCGCTGGCGGGCACACCGTGGCGGTAGGCGGTCGAAGACCGCGGCGCAAAGCCGCATTGGTTAACATTGAAGCCTATGGTCCTCTCCTGTGACCGCCATTTTCTATCTGCTTAATCACTCAAGACCTGATCATCCACAGGAGAGGACCTATACTGCAAGTGCTGCTGTGACCTCGGTCTGGAAGATACAATAGCTGCTGCGACTGGGGAAAGGGCCCCTGCCTTCACGTCTGAAGAATTGGACAAGCTCGTGGATGGGGTCCTCCCCCAGTATGCGCTACTCTACGGTCCTCCAGACCAACAAGTGAGTACACCGGGTGCTAATGGAATGGGCTATGCCTGTGTGGATTGGGGTGGATGTAAGTTGGTGGGGTGGGGGGCGAATGAGGAGTGCAACGCCCGACAGATGAGAGCATGTGCCATATGGCAAAGTGGGTGGGGGGGGGCAATTACATCTAACATGCAGGCCATTGATGATTTCCTCCTTTCCACCCTGTACATGTCTAATAGGTCAGCGCCCATCAGAAGATCGAGATTTGGCGTGCCATCGCCAAGGAAGTCCGGACCTTGGGGGTCCACAACAGACGGGGCACCCACTGCCGCAAGAGGTGGGAGGACATCCGCCGCGGAACAAGGAAGACCGCAGAAACACTGCTGGGGATGGCCTCCCAACCTAGGAGGGGTGCCAGTCGCACCATGACCCCCCTGATGTCCCGGATCCTGGCGGTGGCCTACCCTGAATTGGATGGGCGCTTTAAGACATCACAGCAGACACAAGGGGGTGAGTATCAGCACATTCTCCTATCTTTCTGCGCAGTGGAGGCGTCTGGGTGAGGGAGGAGGGCTGTGGGTGACATTAGGCCAGGGCGCTTTCTGTAGTGTAGTCCTCTCCCTTAGGCATGGCCCTGTGCCCCCGGCCCCCACCTCGGTAGGGTGACAAGTACAGCCATTGAAGGTCCAGCATCTCCCATGTGCGCGTTTGACGTCTCTTGGCCTGTTGTCTTAGTCAGTAGTACTGAGTAGTGTACCCCGAACGCGCGGCTTAGTGCATTAGGCACCTGTGTCTGTCCTCTCAGCCAACGGTGTTGACATTGCATGCACTCAACCTGGTCTTCTTTTTTCTCCCCCCACCCTTTCTCTCCATCTTCTTGTGCATGTGTGCATTAGCATCATCAGGCGGAGGAGATTTGGCATCGGAGCACGAGGGAGCTGCAGGACACAAGGCCCCGGTGGGCCCAGGAACAGACACCGAGGGCACCAGTGATCCGGAGGGCGAGGGGAGCACCACGACGGGGACCGCTGGTGAGAGCAGCGAAAGCGACACGTCCTCGGATGGGAGCTCCCTAGGGGTGGCGGCAACATCCGTGCCCCCCGCCTCTACAGGTACAGCCGCCACCCAGCGCACCAGCCCCGCCCTCCCAGCAGCCCCTCAGTCTTCGCTCCGTGCCGGTTCGCCCAGGAAGGCGCGCGTCTCCTTCGCCCCAGGCACCTCAGCCCCTGCCCCTGTTGCCCCTGCTGCCCTCAGTGCGGAGCTCATTGACCTGGTAAGGACGCTCATTGTTGGGCAGACGACCCTTTTGAATGCCATCCAGGGTGTGCAAAGGGAGGTGCAACAGAGCAATGCGTACCTGGAGGGCATTCATTCGGGTCAGGCTGCCCATCAACGAGCGTTCACTGCTCTGGCCTCAGCACTGACGGCAGCCATTGTCCCTGTTTCCAGCCTCCCTCTTCTTACTGCCTCCAGCCTTTCTCTGTCTCCTGTCCCTCAGCCTATCCCATCCACACCATCAGACCAGCCTGCACACACCTCAACACCCAAGAGCAGCTCATCCAAACACAAGCACCACAGATCCCGCAAACACTCACCCGAGCAACACCCAGATGCAGACATGCCAACAGCCACTGCCACCCCTGTGTCCCCCTCCTCCTCGTCTCCCTCCTCCCTCCCTGTGACGTCTACACTCACACCTGCATGCACCCCAACATCAGCCAGTGCTTCCATCACCACCTCACCCTCCAGTACAGTCCACACTCGTGCAGTCACCACCCCCACTGCCATGTACACATCCCCTGTGTCCTCTCCCACTGTGTCTGTCACCCCCTCTTTCAAGACACACAAACGCAGGCAGCCACCCACCCAACAGCCATCCACCTCACGACAGCCTACAGCACCAGCACCTTCACCCAATGACAGCACACCTGACTCTCCTACAACTACCTCCTCTACCTCCACTTCTCCTACCCTTTACCTTGGCCCTAAAAAACTTTTCCTGGCTAACCTTAACCTCTTTCCCCCCGATGACCTCCCCCATCCATCTTCAAAGAGTCCCAAGAGCACCGCAGCCACCACCAGCCCAGCTTCGGGTGTCACTGTTGTGCCTGGGTTCTGGAGCCCACCCTTTGCCAGCAGTGACACATCGATCAGCAGCAAGGACACGTCCAGCCCCCCCCCGGCAAGAGGACCCGCCAAAACAAGGACCGCCGTGCGAGGACCGACAGGGCTGCCCCCAAGGAGCAATGTGCGGCCACTTCACCACCCACACCATCTAGGGGAGGCAAGGGCCCGAGAGCCCCATCAAAGGAGCGGAAGGGCAGCAGGAGCGCGGAGAAGGTGGACCCCACATGCCACATCCCAGCTGGGAAGGAGGACACTAAGGAGGCCAGGAGTCCGTCCCCGAAGGGTCCAGAAACGTCACGGTCCCAGGGCGACTGAACAGGGAGTCCAGGCCAGGTCTGGCTCCCTTGACCTGCTGGATGAGCACCGCTGAACAGGGCCCGCGGTGCAGAAGAGTACCGCTGAACAGGGCCCCGCCGTGGAGATAGGCACCGCTGAACAGGGCCCGCGGTGCAGAATAGTACCGCTGAACAGGGCCCCGCCGTGGAGATAGGCACCGCTGAACAGGGCCCGCGGTGCAGAAGAGCACCGCTGAACAGGGCCCCGCCGTGGAGATAGGCACCGCTGAACAGGGCCCGCGGTGCAGAAGAGCACCGCTAAACAGGGCCCCGCCGTGGAGATAGGCACCGCTGAACAGGGCCCCGCCGTCTCAAGCACCGCTCCGCTGGGCCCCGCCGTCTCAAGCACCGCTCCGCTGGGCCCTTCCTGTCAAGCACCGCTCCGCTGGGCCCTTCCTCTCAAGCACCGCTCCGCTGGGCACCGCCGTCTCAAGCACCGCTCTGCTGGGCCCTTCCTCTCAAGCACCGCTCCGCTGGGCCCTTCTTCTCAAGCACCGCTCCGCTGGGCCCTTCCTGTCAAGCACCGCTCCGCTGGGCCCTTCCTGTCAAGCACCGCTCCGCTGGGCCCCGCCGTCTCAAGCACCGCTCCGCTGGGCCCTTCCTGTCAAGCACCGCGCCGCTGGGCCCCGCCGTCTCAAGCACCGCTCCGCTGGGCCCTTCCTGTCAAGCACCGCTCCGCTGGGCCCCGCCGTCTCAAGCACCGCTCCGCTGGGCCCTTCCTGTCAAGCACCGCTCCGCTGGGCCCCGCCGTCTCAAGCACCGCTCCGCTGGGCCCTTCCTGTCAAGCACCGCTCCGCTGGGCCCTTCCTCTCAAGCACCGTTCCGCTGGGCACCGCCGTCTCAAGCACCGCTCCGCTGGGCCCTTCCTGTCAAGCACCGCTCCGCTGGGCCCTTCCTCTCAAGCACCGCTCCGCTGGGCACCGCCGTCTCAAGCACCGCTCCGCTGGGCCCTTCCTCTCAAGCACCGCTCCGCTGGGCCCCGCCGTCTCAAGCACCGCTCTGCTGGGCCCTTCTTCTCAAGCACCGCTCCGCTGGGCCCTTCCTCTCAAGCACCGCTCCGCTGGGCCCTTCTTCTCAAGCACCGCTCCGCTGGGCCCTTCCTGTCAAGCACCGCTCCGCTGGGCCCTTCCTCTCAAGCACCGCTCCGCTGGGCCCTTCCTCTCAAGCACCGCTCCGCTGGGCCCTTCTTCTCAAGCACCGCTCCGCTGGGCCCTTCCTGTCAAGCACCGCTCCGCTGGGCCCTTCCTGTCAAGCACCGCTCCGCTGGGCCCCGCCGTCTCAAGCACCGCTCCGCTGGGCCCTTCCTGTCAAGCACCGCTCCGCTGGGCCCCGCCGTCTCAAGCACCGCTCCGCTGGGCCCTTCCTGTCAAGCACCGCTCCGCTGGGCCCTTCTTCTCAAGCACCGCTCCGCTGGGCCCTTCCTGTCAAGCACCGCTCCGCTGGGCCCTTCCTGTCAAGCACCGCTCCGCTGGGCCCTTCCTCTCAAGCACCGCTCCGCTGGGCACCGCCGTCTCAAGCACCGCTCCGCTGGGCCCTTCTTCTCAAGCACCGCTCCACTGGGCCCTTCCTCTCAAGCACCGCTCCGCTGGGCCCTTCTTCTCAAGCACCGCTCCGCTGGGCCCCGCCGTCTCAAGCACCGCTCCTCTGGGCCCTTCCTGTCAAGCACCGCTCCGCTGGGCCCCGCCGTCTCAAGCACCGCTCCGCTGGGCCCTTCCTGTCAAGCACCGCTCCGCTGGGCCCCGCCGTCTCAAGCACCGCTCCGCTGGGCCCTTCCTGTCAAGCACCGCTCCGCTGGGCCCTTCCTGTCAAGCACCGCTCCGCGGGGCCCCGCCGTCTCAAGCACCGCTCCGCTGGGCCCTTCCTCTCAAGCACTGCTCCGCTGGGCCCTTCTTCTCAAGCACCGCTCCGCTGGGCCCTTCCTGTCAAGCACCGCTCCGCTGGGCCCTTCCTGTCAAGCACCGCTCTGCTGGGCCCTTCCTGTCAAGCACCGCTCCGCTGGGCCCCGCCGTCTCAAGCACCGCTCCGCTGGGCCCTTCCTGTCAAGCACCGCTCCGCAGGGCCCCGCCGTCTCAAGCACCGCTCCGCTGGGCCCTTCCTGTCAAGCACCGCTCCGCTGGGCCCCGCCGTCTCAAGCACCGCTCCGCTGGGCCCTTCCTGTCAAGCACCGCTCCGCTGGGCCCTTCCTGTCAAGCACCGCTCCGCTGGGCCCCGCCGTCTCAAGCACCGCTCCGCTGGGCCCTTCCTGTCAAGCACCGCTCCGCTGGGCCCTTCCTCTCAAGCACCGCTCCGCTGGGCACCGCCGTCTCAAGCACCGCTCCGCTGGGCCCTTCCTCTCAAGCACCGCTCCGCTGGGCCCTTCTTCTCAAGCACCGCTCCGCTGGGCCCTTCTTCTCAAGCACCGCTCCGCTGGGCCCTTCTTCTCAAGCACCGCTCCGCTGGGCCCTTCCTGTCAAGCATCGCTCCGCTGGGCCCTTCTTCTCAAGCACCGCTCCGCTGGGCCCTTCCTCTCAAGCACCGCTCCGCTGGGCCCCGCCGTCTCAAGCACCGCTGAACAGGGCACCGCCGTCTCAAGCACCGTTGATGGTTCACTGTGCCCACCATGCCTCCTCCTTGACCAGTGGAGACTGTCATCCACCTGATGGACTGTGGCTTTGCACTCCCCAGGATGGTCCAGTGGGCAGCCCACCCACTGTAGAGACATTGAGAGACTGTGGCTTTGCACTCCCCAGGATGGTCCAGTGGGCATGGTGGCTCCTCGTGGATCTGGTGTCGTGGACTCATGTGGCTGTGGTGCCCCCCCCTTCCCTTCCCCCTGAGGTGCCTGTAGTTTTTACATCTGATGCCCCTGCAGTGTTCTCTCCAAAGGACTCAGGTCTCCTGTGTGGGCTTTGCCCTTGTTTCTCAAGACTTTGGCCCACGGACATGCTGAATTCGTAGGATGTGCAGGACTTGGTACTTCAGTTATACACTGATGTGTATGTCATTTGTTTTGTTGTGGATATCTTTCATGGTTGTACGCTAATTTTCTGGAGCTTTTTGGTACATAAATATTTATTCCAAATATGATTATGTCCTAGCATTTTTCAGGGGTGTTTGGGTGGTGTCACTGTGACTTGGTGCTCTGCATTGGTGAGTACATAGTTGGGGGGGGGTCGCATATGTGTGTGCCCGTAACCTTTCGTCCTCCCCCTCCCGTGTGTCGTAGGTGCAGTACTCACCGTTGTCGTCTGCGCCGGACTTCGTACTCGTGGTAGATGAGAAGGTAGACGAGAGCAGGTAGGATGTTTAATTCGGGTTCCATGCTGTCCTCCGTACTCGTGGAGTGTGTTTTGGTGAGCGTTTTCCCGTTCGTAGTCTGTTTCCGCCGTGTTTTTATCGGCGGTGCTCCCGCCCCGGAAAAGGTGGCGGATTGGTGAGTTATGATAGTGTGGGCGGTACATTGTCTGCCGCCTGCCTGTTGGCGGTGACCACCGCGCTGTTTGTCTGTACCGCCGCGGCGGTCGGAGTGTTAAGTTGGCGGGCTGTGTTGGCGGTTCCCGCCAGGGTCAGAATTCCATTTTTTGGACCGCCAGCCTGTTGGCGTGTTGGCCGCCGCTTTAACACCGACCGCCAGGGTTAGAATCACCCCCTAAGTCCCTTAAGTACAACTCCTATGGTGTTATAGAAATCATTCAGATTATTTATTTGTCCTCATGCAAAAGACTATGCTTGAATTTGAAAACGTAATTCTAGAAGGTTCTCATGTTTTTAATCTATGTGTAACATTTTATTGAGAGGTTCATTGGAAAGTTGTATTAATCCTTCTTGATTCCTTCACAGGTAATCAGACATTTTGAGGCCTAGTTATTTAGTCCATGTTTAAGTTATCCATGTTTCCAATATGACAATGCTTAGAATCATAGTCTAGTAATGATTAATATGATATAATCTTGATATTGTGTGTGTTAACCTTTTGCTTCCTACAGGTCTCCTTCCCAGCTGTTCCCTACCTAATCCCCTTTTCCACACTTGGACTCTCTTAGACTCTGTGACATCCTAATCAGAGTATTGGAGCTGTCTTGTGGTGGACGTGTTGGGAACGTGCGCAGACCCGAGGATCTGGTGACTCTGACAAGATGTTAGCAATTTATTTTGTGGGTCTGGTACAAACGTTGACAGGTGAAAGCAAGTACATTCTAGTTTTAATGGATTATTTCAGTAAATGGGTAGAAGTGGATATAATAAGAAAACCTGATGCGGAGAGGGTGGTCACATTTTTTATGCAATTTCCTTGACAGAGGATTACCCAAGAAACTGGTGAGTGATAATGGTCCTCAGTTTATGGCTTCTATGGTGGAAAGGTATTTAAAAAGGAATGGTATAAAACATATAAACATGTCTGTATACCATCCTGCAGGAAATGGAGGTGTAGAAAGATTTAATCAAGTTATCAAAGGAAGCATTCAAATAGCAAGTAGAAACTGGAAAAATTGGGAAGTTGAGTTATAAAAAATGCTGTGGACATATTGCTTGACACCATCTCTACCGGGATATATTCCTTTTGTATTAATGTGCAGTAGAGAACCCTTTACAAAAGACAATGTGGGATGGATGGATAGTGTAAGGAAAGTGGAATGGTCAGAAGGAACAGTGAGAGAGAATATAATGAAAGCGCAAAGTATTTATAAAGAGTATTATGATAAAAGCAAATGGACCAAGGAGGAAAAGTTGAAAGTAGGTGATTGGGTGAAAGTGAGAAAGGTAGGAAGGATGCCTAAAGGAGAAAGCATGTATTCTAAACCATTGAAGGTTGTGGAATGTTTGAAGAATTCTGCAAGATTGAGTGACAATTGTGTGTGGCATATGAGTTGCATGGGAAAATGTAAGAGAAGATGAAGAAGCAGAAATTTTGCAGGAGAAAGAATGATTGTGGGACGATGATATGAATGAGGATTGTCAGCAAGTGAGAGAGAATGATGCGATAGAGGGTTATGAACAAATGGATGAAGAAGAAACTTTGGAGGAACTAGAAGAAGGTTCAGAAGGGGAGATTGTAAGTAGGGAAAAGACAAGTAGAAGGGGAAGAGGTGTCTGTACACCTGCAAAATTCAAAGATTATGGGGGTCATTCTGACCCCCGCGGGCGGCGGAAGCCGCCCGCCTGGCGGGAACCGCCAGAAGACCGTACCGTGGTCAAAAGACCGCGGCGGTCATTCTGACTTTCCCGCTGGGCTGGCGGGCGACCGCCAAAAGGCCGCCCGCCCAGCGGGAAAGCACCAGCAACGAGGAAGCCGGCTCCGAATGGAGCCGGCGGAGTTGCTGGTGTGCGACGGGTGCAGTTGCACCCATCGCAATTTTCAGTGTCTGCCAAGCAGACACTGAAAATCTTAATGGGGCCCTGTTAGGGGGCCCCTGCAGTGCCCATGGCATGGGCACTGCAGGGGCCCCCAGGGGCCCCACGACACCCGTTCCCGCCATCCTGTTTCTGGCGGTGAAAACCGCCAGAAACAGGATGGTGGGAAGGGGGTCGGAATCCCCATGCCGGCGCTGCTTGCAGCGCCGCCGTGGAGGATTCCCTGGGGCCGCGGGAAACCGGCGGAAAACCGCCGGTTTCCCTTTTCTGACCGCGGCTGTACCGCCGCGGTCAGAATGGCCCCAGAAGCACCACCAGCCTGTTGCCGGTGCTTCCGCGGTCGTTGGCCCTGGCGGTCCATGACCGCCAGGGTCAGAATGACCCCCTATGTGTTAAACTAATTGATAATATATATATATACATATATATATATATATATATTGTATTAAGCATTGTAAAGATTTAATTCTGTTTGTGAAAGTTATGTATATGCACAGTTATAATAGAATAACATGTTTTATGCTGGTATAAAAGGAAAGACGTGTGGTGTTGCTGCTTAGCAACACTAGAAGGTATGAGGTAGCAGTAGAATGTAGATAAGAAGAGAATGTCATGTAAGGGTTTATGAAATTCTAAAGTGGTCATTTGAAGAAGGTAAATTAGAGAAGCCGGATGCTGTTTATTGCTATATGATATGGTGCAGAGCTGGCAATAAATGAATTGATCTACGATCGGTGTAGTATCTTCATTACAAAAGGCCTTTCAAAGAGAGCCAGTAGGCATACAGCCGGCCCTTTATCCAGTTGTCTATATAATTCGCTGTTGATCCGTGCAATAACTCTACCTCAGTAAAGTCTTAGGCTCTCATTATGACCTTGGCGGTAAATACCGAATACCGCAGCACTGACTGCCACCAGCATACCGCCGCAGAGGCGGATATCCGTCCACCAGATTATGACACATACATACAAAACCGATAAAAATCAGCCACAACCACAAATCCACCAGACCCACTGAACGTGATAAACTGTCAGTACTACCACCCATACTGTTACGCCACCAATACTACACCCTCCAAATAATGACCCACAAATCACCACAGCGGACATTCAACGGCAGTAAACCAATGGCCGTGAACACCGCTGGGGTGGATAAGGCCACCCAAATACAAAACAAGACAACATTGGCCAGAACAAAAACCCACACCTGACACAGCTACACACACCCCACAAACTCACCAACAGCACTATAAAACACAAACCCACATCACCCACAATCCTTTGCTAACACAAGAAGACAGCTATACTTTTTGACGCTAATCCAAAAGAGAACTGCACATACATATCACAACTACCAATTCATCCGACACGCACCACACACCACACACCCCACCACATCACACATCACCCTCTGCACAATGTACATACACCACACAACACCCATGTCCCCACAAAGGCACCCCCGTTTCACCGATGAGGAGTTGCAGATCATGGTTGAGGAAATAGTCAGGATAGACCCACAGCTGTTTGGAGCAAAAGTCCAGCAGGTATCCATTGCCAGGAAGATGGAGCTATGGCCGAAGATCGTGTACAGGGTTAACGCTGTGGGACTACATCCACGCACAAGGGACGACATAAGGAACAGGTGAAACGACCTACGGGTCAAGGTGCACTCCTTTGCAGCAAGGCACCAGCGCGCCATGAGGAGGACTGGGGTTGGACCCCCACCTCCTCCCCCACAGCTGACAGTATGGAAGGAACAAGTCTTGGCAATCCTGCATCCTGAGGAACACACTGGAATAGCCAGAGGACTGGACACTGGTGAGTCAACATTTACCACCTATCACCCCCCATACCTGCATGCCACCACAACCCCTCACCCTGACACCCATCACCACAATCCATCCCACACAGTGCACCACTGCAATTACCAAAATGAAATGTCAAGCCCTGCATGCCATACCCACTGCATGCACATCCCTTCCAGCCCTGCATGTACACCCACCACCAATGCATGCACACCATGGAGGACTAACAATACCACAATTCATCACCATACACAACCAAAGGTGGCAGTGCAACAGTAATAATATAGAGGAAGCTAATGATGCAGAACAAGTCACAGACATGTAGCATAATACCCTACTTACATTCCCACAGGTGTCCCAGCCAATCTCAGCGGCAAGGAGGTGCCACAGCTTCCCAGTCCCCCACCAGAATATGCCCCCAGTGATGACAGCAACTCTGGAGCTCTAGATCTGGATGAACTCCCTGGCCCATCAGGGACCACTGGTCAGTCGGCTACCCCATCCCACACCCAGTCCACTACAGAGCCTCCCCTCTCAGAATCCAACACCACAGCAGCCACCCAATGTCCTCAGACCTCTGTCCCCAGGACACGTCAATCAGTAATGTGCCCACCTGTACATGGACGTCAGTCCACACCTCACAAGCAAGACAATGAGGGTCCTGAGGTCAGTGGGAGTGGGCACACCGTTCAGGGGACACAGGGGATCAGGGGGAGGACAGGCCCAGGGAACCAACTGCTCAGGAGGCACTCACTAATGTCCTGGAGGCTTACCAACAATCCCAGGCCAAGATGGGTCAGGTGTTAAACATCATGGAGGAGAACCAGAGGCTGCAGGGGGAACACCACCAGGAGAGCAAGCAAGAATTGCAGGCCCGGAATACCATCATGGTCTCCATTGCAGGGGTGCTGGGTGACGTGGCCAACATCATGAGGGACTACATAGTACAGCAGGGGGCCTCTTCCACTAGCGAGTGTACTGGCCAACCTCTCACAACTGCTGCAGCTAGTGGACAGGAGGCCCTGCCACAGGACCCACAGGCCACCAGCACCACATGGCGTCTGGAGGCCAAGTTGTGCAACATGCAGCACACAACAACAATCCAGCAGGCCTTCTCAGGGGAGTAGCATAGGGATCCACCTGTCAGATGGAGGCACTTAAACCTGGCCGTCAGGAGACCGAAGGTCCTTTCAAAAATCCTCCTGGTATGACTATGAGCATCATTGTACCTATTCTCAGCCCCTGTTCTCGGATTCCTAACAGGAGGCAGGTGCCAGGACCGGATTGGGTAGCTGGAATCACCTGCAAGAAGTGAGGGACACACATTAGCCCTGCACGTTGCATGGGGTATGGTTCCTGAAGGCATACACTGACATACATTGGGTGGGGACTCAGGCTCACCTATAAGCCACACTCTGTGCCTCTGTAGTTGTGCCATGAGCTGTGGAACACTGCTATTCCTCAGGACAAAAGCATCATGCATACTTGTCAGTGACGTGGGAGATGTACTTGTCAGCAAGGCACACCATCTGGACATTGAGTGAGTGGAAACTCTTCCTATTCCTGTACACTTGTTCATTGGCCCTGGGGGGGACTAAGGCAATATGGGTCTTGTCAATGGTCCCATTAACGTGTTGTATATGTCCCATTGCCTTCACAGTGGGTAATTCATCTGCCTGGGGAAATGCAATGTAGCTGCACATGTGTTTGAGCAAGGCTGCCAAAACCATTGTAAGCACAATAGAGAACGCTGGCTGTGACATTACTGCAGCCAAGCCCACTTTCTCCTGGAAAGAGCCTGTTGCCAGGAAATGGAGCACTGAGAGTACCTGCACAAGTGGGGGTATTACTGGTGTGCAACGGATAGTAGGTAGCAGATCAGGCTCAAATTGTGCACACAGCTCTGTGATTGTGGCCCTGTCCAGATGATAGGTGAGTATGATGTGCTGGTCCTCTAGTGTAGCCAAGTCCACAGGGGGTCTGTACATGGGTGCTTACTTCCAACCTCCTATTCCTCCACAGTGTTTGGTACCTCACGGACCCAAAAGTAAGAAGGGAGTGACAAAAAGATCTATGAACACATCACAGCAATGTACACAGAGCATGCTTGTATGTTGGACACTGGCATTGTCTAGGTGTATACATTTGACTACAATGACGCACTTGTAAATCTCTACATGTGTACTAGCTGTAGAAAATGGCAACCGCCTGTCCTATATGCAGCCACAGGTGGAAGTGACCTTACTCCGCCGGCGTTCACGTCATGGCGGGAGCAGTATACTCCGCCGTGCAATTCCTCATTAGCTAACATGGCCCTCTATGGAGTATAGGAACCAATGATGATCAACACCGGCGTTGACGGTGTTCACTGTCACATTCATGACCGCCATTTTATTTTCTACCACTTCACTTGATTCCTGACTTTCCATAGGACGACATTTACACTGTGTGTGCTGCTGGGACCTGTGTCTGGAACCTGCCATGGCCCGTGCAACAGGGGAAAGGGCCCCAGCCTTCACATCGGAGGAGTTGGAGAGACTCGTGGATGGGGTCCTACCCGTGTATGGGCAGTAGTATGGGCCTCCAGACCAACAGGTGAGTATACTATGGGTACATTGCCTGCGATATGGCTGAATGGAGATGTGTGTCTGTGCTGGCAGTGTGTCATTTGGGGGGTATGGCTGGTGTCAATGTTAATGCAGAGCTACAGGTCATGTGTGTGCCTGATGGGCAAATGCAGTTTGTAGGCCCAACGTGTGACAGGCTGGATTGTCTGGTTCATGGTGTCCCCCTGTTTGTGTTTCCTCTGCAGGTCAGCACCCATCAGAAGTAGGGGTTGCGGCGTGCCATCGCCAAGGACATGCGGACCCTTGAGGTCTATAGCAGGTGGAGCACCCACTGCAGGAAATGGTGGGAGGACCTGAGACGCTGGGCCCAGAAGACCGCGGAGGACCAGCTGGGGACGGCCTCCCAACGAGGGAGGGTTGCGTGTCGAACCTGACCCCCCTGATGGTCCGCATACTGGTAGTGGCCTACCCAGAGCTGGATGGGCACTTGAGGGCATCAGAAGGGGGTCACTACAGTGTGTTGGGCAACCATCTCTGTTGCCTGGCATGGGATTTGAGTGCAGGGTACTAGTCAGTATATACCAGTTTAGACATTGCTGTGTGGTCCAGCTTAGGTTAATTGGGTGAAATGCATGTTTTTTATAGCTAGGTAGCTGGCCTTCCATGGCAGACAGGGCCTAGTTGGTCTGAGTTGGTGTGCAGATGGCAGTTTTTGGCTCCTACCTGCTGTGGTACTTGGTATGCCAGTGGTATGCAAGTGTGGTCCATACTACCTGTAGGAAGTTGTCTCTGTATATACTATTTCAAAGTAAGAAATAATGTGCACAGAGTCCAAGGGTTCCCCTTAAAGGTAAGATAGTGGCAAAAAGAGATAATTCTAATGCTCTAATGTACACACCCAGGCAATAAATTTATTTTAAGAACCACGGCTTCAAGATTTACAAGTAATACTTCAAATGAAAGGTATTTCACTTAGATACTCTAGGAACTTTGAATGAACAAAATATCATGTACAGTCTTTGTAAAAATGGCAATAAGCTATTTTAAAAGTGGACACAGTGCAAAAATCAACAGTTCCTGGGGGAGGTAAGTAAAGGTTAGTTTTGCTGGTAAGTAAAACACTTACAAGTCTCAAAGTTGGGGCCAAGGTAGCCCACTGTTGGGGGTTCAAGGCAACCCCAAAGTTACCACACCAGCAGCTCAGGGCCGGTTAGGTGCAGAGGTCAAAGAGGTGCCCAAAACACATAGGGCCTGATTCCGACATTGGCGGGCGGCGGAGGCCGCCCGCCAAAGTCCCGCCGACAAATGACCGCACCGCGGTCAAAAGACCGCGGCGGCCATTCTTACATTTCCGCTGGGCCGGCGGGTGCTCTCCAAAAGAGCGCCCGCCGGCCCAGCGGAAATGCCCCTGCAACGAGGATGCCGGCTCCGAATGGAGCCGGCTGAGTTGCAGGGGTGCGACGGGTGCAGTGGCACCCGTCGCGTATTTCAGTGTCTGCATTGCAGACACTGAAATACTTTGTGGGGCCCTCTTACGGGGGCCCCTGCAGTGCCCATGCCATTGGCATGGGCACTGCAGGGGCCCTCAGGGGCCCCGCGGCACCCCCTACCGCCATCCTGTTCCTGGCGGGAGACCCACCAGGAACAGGATGGCGGTAGGGGGTGTCAGAATCCCCATGGCGGCGGAGCGCGCTCCGCCGCCATGGAGGATTCTCCCGAGCAGCGGGAAGTCGGCGACCGCCGACTTTCCGTTTCTGACCGCGGCTGAACCGCCGCGGTCAGAATGCTCGACGGAGCACCGCCAGCCTGTTGCCGGTGCTCCCGTGGTCGGTGACCCTCAGAATGACCCCCATAAGCTTCAATGGAGAACAGGGGTGCCCCGGTTCCAGTCTCCCTCTCAATGGCACTCCAACGCTGCTCCCTGGGGAGTAACCTCCTGCTAATAAAAGCAACAGGCTGGTCAAGGCCATCATCATTTGTCTGGGACTGCTCCGATCCCATGTTCAGAGGCAGCTGTCTGCACAATTAACTGCTTAGAGTAATCTGGATCTTTTAGAACTGGTGCTGTGCACATAGCTTGTTTCAGGGTGACAAAGGCCTGTTGACATTCAACGGTCCAGTTAACCTTCTTGGGCATTTTCTTGGAGGTAAGTTCTGTGAGGGGTGTCACTATTGATCCATATCCCTTCACAAACCTCCTATAGTAACCAGTCAAGCCAACGAATGTCCTGACTTGAGTCTGGGTTTTTGGAGCTACCTAGTCCAGAATAGTCTAGATCTTGGGTTGGAGTGGCTGAACGTGGCCTCCACCTACAAAGTGCCCCAAGTAAACCACAGTACCCTGCCCTATCTGACATTTAGATGCCTTGATAGAGAGGCCTACTGCTTGCAGGGCCTGCAAAACCTTCTTCAGGTGGACCAGGTGATCCTGCCAGTTGGAGCTAAAGACAGCAATATCATCAAGATAAGCTGCACTAAAGGACTCCAAGCCAGCAAGGACTTGATTCACCAACCTTTGGAAGGTGGCAGGGGCATTCTTTAAGCCAAAGGGCATCACAGTAAACTGATAGTGCCCATCAGGTGTAGAGAATGCTGTTTTCTCTTTTGCTCCTGGTGCCATTCTTATTTGCCAGTACCGTGCTGTCAAGTCAAAGGTACTTAAGTATTTGGCAGCACCCAATTTGTCAATTAACTCATCTGCTCTTGGGATGGGATGAGCATCTGTCTTGGTGACAGAATTAAGCCCTCTGTAGTCAACACAGAACCTCATCTCTCTCTTGCCATCTTCTGTGTGAGGTTTGGGGACTAAGACCACTGGGCTAGCCCAGGGGCTGTCAGAGTTCTCAATTACTCCCAACTCCAGCATCTTGTGGACTTCCACTTTGATGCTTTCCTTAACTTGACCAGACTGTCTAAAAATGTTGTTTTTGACAGGCATGCTGTCCCCTGTGTCCACATCATGGGTACACAGGTGTGTCTGACCAGGGGTTAGGGAAAAGAGCTCAGCAAACTGTTGGAGGACTTGCCTGCAGTCAGCTTGCTGTTGGTCAGAGAGGGTGTCTGAGTAGACCACTCCTTCTACTGAGCCATCTTTAGGGTCAGAGGAGAGATCAGGGAGAGGTTCACTCTCAGCTTCCTGGTCCTCATCTGTAACCATTAACATGTTTACATCTGCCCTGTCATGAAAGAGTTTCAGGCGGTTCACATGGATCACCCTTTTGGCGGTCCTGCTAGTGCCTAGGTCTACCAAGTAGGTGACCTGACTCTTTCTTTCTAGCACTGGGTAAGGGCCACTCCATCTGTCCTGAAGTGCCCTGGGAGCCACAGGTTCCAGAACCCAGACTTTCTGCCCTGGCTGAAACTCAACCATAGCAGCCTTTTGGTCATACCACATCTTCTGGAGTTGCTGGCTGGCCTCAAGGTTTTTGCTTGCCTTTTCCATGTACTCTGCCATCCTTGAACGTAGGCCTAGTACATAGTCCACTATATCTTGCTTAGGCTCATGAAGAGGTCTCTCCCAGCCTTCTTTCACAAGAGCTAGTGGTCCCCTAACAGGATGGCCAAACAGAAGTTCAAAGGGGGAAAACCCTACTCCCTTCTGAGGCACCTCTCTGTAGGCGAAAAGCAGGCATGGCAAGAGGACATCCCATCTCCTTTTGAGCTTTTCAGGGAGCCCCATGATCATGCCCTTTAATGTCTTGTTAAACCTTTCAACAAGACCATTGGTTTGTGGATGGTATGGTGTGGTGAATTTGTAAGTCACCCCACACTCATTCCACATGTGTTTTAGGTAAGCTGACATGAAGTTGGTACCTCTGTCAGAAACCACCTCCTTAGGAAATCCCACTCTGGTAAAAATACCAATGAGTGCTTTGGCTACTGCAGGGGCAGTAATGGACCTAAGGGGAATTGCTTCAGGGTACCTAGTAGCATGATCCACTACTACTAGGATATACTGATTCCCTGAGGCTGTGGGAGGTTCAAGTGGACCCACTATGTCCACTCCCACTCTTTCAAATGGGACCCCCACCACTAGAAGTGGAATGATGGGGGCCTTTGGATGGCCACCTGTCTTACCACTGGCTTGACAGGTGGCACAGGAGGCACAAAACTCCTTTACTTTCTGGGACATATTGGGCCAACAGAAATAGTTGACTAACCTCTCCCATGTCTTGGTTTGTCCCAAATGCCCAGCAAGTGGAATTTCATGGGCTAAGGTCAGAATGAACTCCCTAAACTCCTAAGGCACTACCTCTCTCCTAGTGGCACCAGGTTTTGGACCTCTTGCCTCAGTGTAAAGGAGTCCATCTTCCCAATAGACCCTGTGGGTTCCACTGACATTTCCTTTTGTTTCCTCAGCAGCTTGCTGCCTAAGGCCTTCAAGAGAGGGACATGTTTTGTGCCCCTTGTTCCCTTGTGGGTCCCCCTGGGCCCAAGAGCTCAACCTGATAAGGTTCTAACTCAATAGGCTCTGTTCCCTGAGGGGATAGAACTTCTTCTTGAGAAGAGAGGTTCTTTTTCTTTTTCTGTGCTGAAGCTGGTTCCCCAGTCTTCTTTCCTTTTCTCTTGGAGGGTTGGGCCATTATTCCAGACTCCTACCCTGAGCCTTGCACTGTGCCCTTGTTTTGACACACACCAGTTCAGGGATACCCAGCATGGCTGCATGGGTTTTGAGTTCTACCTCAGCCCAGGCTGAGGACTCCAGATCATTTCCAAGCAGACAGTCTACTGGTATAGCAGAGGTGACTACCACCTATTTCAGGCCAGTGACCCCTCCCCATTCTAAAGTTACCATAGCCATGGGATGTACTTTAATCTGATTGTCAGCATTGGTGACTGGATAAGTTTGTCCAGTCAGGTATTGTCCTGGGGAAACCAGTTTGTCTGTCACCATTGTGACACTGGCACCTGTATCCCTCAGGGCTTCTACTCTAGTCCCATTAATAAAGAGCTGCTGCCTGCATTTGTGCATGTTAGGGGGACAGGCAGCTAGTGTGGCTAGGTCCACCCCACCCTCAAAGACTAATGTAGCTTCAGTGTGGACCCTGATTTGCTCTGGGGACACTGTTGATCCCACCTGGAGACTGGCTATTCCAGTGCTAAGTGGAGTAGTAGTAGAAGTGGAACCTTTCTTGGGACAGGCCTGGTCTCCAGTTTGGTGTCCCTGCTGATTACAGCTACGACACCAGGCCTTTTTGGGATAAAAGTTTTTACCCTTGTACACAAATGAGGATTGTGAAGAGGCTTTGGACCCACCCTCCTGAGCAGGTTTTTGGGGCCCTGTAGAAGACTCTTTACTTTTTCCCTTGGATGTCTCAACTCTCTTCCCCTGGGGAGTCTTTGTGACCCCTTTCTTTTGGTCACCCCCTGTGGAAGTCTTGGTCACCCTAGTCTTGACCCAATGGTCTGCCTTCTTTCCCAATTCTTGGGGAGAAATTGGACCTAGGTCTACCAGATGCTGACTCAGTTTATCATTGAAACAATTACTTAAAAGGTGTTCCTTCATAAACAAATTATACAGCCCTTCATAATCATTTACAACACTGCCATTAATCCAACCATCCAGTGTTTTGACTGAGAAGTCAACAGAATCAACCCAGGTCTTGCTCGAGGATTTTTGAGCCCCCCTGAACCTAATCCTGTACTCCTCAGTTGAGAATCCAAAGCCCTCAATCAGGGTAGCCTTCATGAGGTCATAGGATTCTGCATCTTTTCCAGAGAGTGTGAGGAGTCTATCCCTACACTTTCCAGTGAACATTTCCCAAAGGAGAGCACCCCAGTGAGATTTGTTTACTTTTCTGGTTGCACAAGCCCTCTCAAAAGCTGTGAACCATTTGGTGATATCATCACCATCTTCATGTTTTCTTACAATCCCTTTGGGGATTTTTAGCACGTCAGTATTCTCTCTGACCCTATTTAAGTTGCTGCCACCATTGATGGGAGCTAAGCCCATCTCTTGTCTTTCCCTCTCTATTGCTAGGAGCTGTCTCTCCAAAGCCAATCTTTTGGCCATCCTGGCTAACAGGAGGTCATCTTCATTGAGGATGCCCTCAATGTTTCCAGAGTTGCTGGACTCCCCTGTGGGAGAAGCAGCATCTCTGACTATCACTTGTGGAGTCAGGGTTTGAGGGACCCTGGTCTCCCTAACTAGGACAGGATGGAGGGAGTTATCCTCCAGGTCACTAGTTTCCCCCTCTGTAAGGTTGTCTTCAGAGGGGTGGTCTCTAGCAAACTCTGCCAAAAGCTCCTGGAGCTGTACTTTGGTAGGGTTTGATCCAGTTTTTATGTGTTTTATTTTACAGAGAGTCCTTAACTCTGACATCCTAAGATGCAGGTAAGGGGTGAGGTTGAGCTCCACCACCATCTCATCTGTATTAGACATTATTTCTCTAAAAGTTGGGATACTTTTTAAGAATCTAAAACTATCTGTAGAACTTAATCCAAACTTTTACAAAACTTTTAAACTCTAAAAAATGCTAACAGGGACTAACACGAGGCCCTAGCAGGACTTTTACATTTTTTGAAAAATAGCTCAAATTTCAAAAATCAGTTTCTAATGACATTTTTTTAAATTTAGTTGTGTGATCAGGTATTGGCTGAGTAGTCCAGCAAATGCAAAGTCTTAGACCCCACCGCTGATCCACCAATGTAGGAAGTTGGCTCTTTATATACTATTTCAAAGTAAGAAATAGTGTGCACAGAGTCCAAGGGTTCCCCTTAGAGGTAAGATAGTGGCAAAAAGAGATAATTCTAATGCTCTATTTTGTGGTAGTGTGGTCGAGCAGTAGGCTTATCAGAGGGTAGTGTTAAGCATTTGTTGTACACACACAGGCAATAAATGAGGGACACACACTCAACAACTTACTCCATGCCAATAGGTTTTTATATTGAAAAATATATTTTCTTTGTTTATTTTAGGAACCACAGGTTCAAGATTTACAACTAATACTTCAAATGAAAGGTATTTCACTTAGATACTCTAGGAACTTTGAATGAACACAATATCATGTACAGTCTTTGTAAAAATGGCAATAAACTATTTTAAAAGTGGACACAGTGCAAAAATCAACAGTTCCTGGGGGAGGTAAGTAAAGATTAGTTTTGCAGGTAAGTAAAACACTTACAAGTCTCAAAGTTGGGGCCAAGGTAGCCCACCGTTGGGGGTACAAGGCAACCCCGAAGTTACCGCACCAGCAGCTCAGGGCCGGTCAGGTGCAGAGGTCAAAGAGGTGCCCAAAACACATAGGCGGTCATTCTGACCGCGGCGGTCGCCGCCCGCCATGCGGTCACCGTCGAATGACCGCCCCGCGGTCAAAAGACCGCGGCGGCCATTCCAACTTTCCCGCTGGGCCGGCGGGCGCCCTCCAAAAGAGCGCCCGCCGGCCCAGCGGGAAAGCCCCTGCAACAATGAAGCCGGCTCCGAATGGAGCCGGCGGAGTTGCAGGGGTGCGACGGGTGCAGTGGCACCCGTCGCGATTTTCACTGTCTGCTAAGCAGACAGTGAAAATCTTTGTGGGGCCCTGTTAGGGGGCCCCAGCACTTCCCATGCCAGTGGCATGGGCATTACAGGGGCCCCCAGGGGCCCCACGACACCCGTTCCCGCCAGCCTGGTTCTGGCGGTGAAAACCGCCAGAAACAGGCTGGCGGGAAGGGGGTCGGAATCCCCATGGCGGCGCTGCAAGCAGCGCCGCCATGGAGGATTCCCTGGGCCAGGGGAAAACCGGCGGGAAACCGCCGGTTCCCCTTTTCTGACCGCGGCTTTACCGCCGCGGTCAGAATAGCCCAGGAAGCACCGCCAGCCTGTTGGCGGTGCTTCCGCTGCCCTCCGCCCTGGCGGTCATAGACCGCCAGGGTTGGAATGAGGGCCACAGACTTCAATGGAGAACAGGGGTGCCCCGGTTCCAGTCTGCCAGCAGGTAGGTACCCCCGTCCTCGGGGGCAGGCCAGGGGGGTTTGTAGGGCACCAGGGGGAACACAAGAAGGCACAGAAAGTACACCCTCAGAGGCACAGGGGCGGCCGGGTGCAGTGTGCAAACAGGCATCGGGTTTTAGATAGGAAGTAATGGAGAGACCCGGGGGTCACTTCAACGATGCAGGCAGGCACGGGGGGGGCTCCTCAGGGTAGCCACCACCTGACTAGGCAGAGGGTCCCTGGGGGGTCACTCCTGCACTGGAGTTCGGTTCCTTCAGGTCCTGGGGGCTGCGGGTGCAGTGTTGGTTCCAGGCATCAGGTCCCTTGTTACAGGCAGTCGCGGTCAGGGGAAGCCTCTGGATTTCCTCTGCAGGCGTCGCTGTGGGAGCTTAGGGGGGTCGTCTCTGGCTACTCACGGGCTCGCAGTCGCCGGGGAGTCCTCCCTGAAGTGTTGGCTTTCCACAGGTCCAGCCTGGGGCGTCGGGTGCAGAGTGGAAAGTCTCACGCTTCCGGCGGAAAACGTGAAGTCTCTAAAGTTGTTTCTTTGTTGCTAGAAAGTTGCAGGTTGTTGAACAGGGCTGCTGTTCATGGGAGGTTCTTGGTCCTTGGTTGCAGGGCAGTCCTCTGAGGCTTCAGAGGTCGCTGGTCCCTGTTGCATGCATCGCTGTTGCAGTTTTCTTCGAAGTTGGGAGACAGGCCGGTAGGGCTGGGGCCAAAGCAGTTGTCGTCTCCGTCTTGACTGCAGGGCTTCAGGTCAGCAGTCCTTCTTCTTTTTAAGGTTGCAGGAATCTAGTTTCCTAAGTTCTGGGGAGCCCCTAAATACTGAATTTAGGGGTGTGTTTAGGTCTGGGAGGGCAGTAGCCAATCGCTACTGTCCCTGAGGGTGGCTACACCCTCCTTGTGCCTCCTCCCTGTGGGGAGGGGGGCACATCCTTAATTCTATTGGGGGTATCCTCCACTCACAAGATGGAGGATTTGTAAAAGTAAGGGTCACCTCAGCTCAGGACACCTTAGGGGCTGTCCTGACTGGTAGGTGACTCCTCCTTGTTTTTCTAATTATCTCCTCCAGCATTGCCGCCAAAAGTTGGGGCAGTGGCCAGAGGGGCGGGCATCTCCACTAGCTGGGATGCCCGGTCGCCTTGTAACACAAGGGGTGAGCCTTTGAGGCTCCCTGCCAGGTGTTACAGTTCCCTCAGGGGGAGGTGAGAAGCACCTCCACCCAGTACAGGCTTTGTTCCTGGCCACAGAGTGACAAAGGCACTCACCCCATGTGGCCAGCAACATGTCTGGTGTGTGGCAGGCTGGCAGAAACTAGTCAGCCGGCACTGGAAGTCGGGTATGTTTTCAGGGGGCATCTCTAAGATGCCCTCTGGGTGTATTTTACAATAATTTGCACATTGGCATCAATGTGCATTTATTGTGCTGAGACGTTTGATACCAAACTTCCCAGTTTTCAGTGTAGCCTTTATGGAACTGTGGAGTTCGTGTTTGACAAACTCCCAGACCATATACTCTTATGGCTACCCTGTACTTACAATGTCTAAGGTTTTCCTTAGACACTGTAGGGGCATAGTGCTCATGCACATATGCCCTCACCTGTAGTATAGTGCACCCTGCCTTAGGGCTGCAAGGCCTGCTAGAGGGGTGACTTACCTAGGCCACAGGTAGTGTGAGGTTGGCATGGCACTCTGAGGAGAGTGCCATGTTGACTTAGTCATTTTCTCCCCACCAGCACACACAAGCTGTGAGGCAATGTGCATGTGCTGAGTGAGGGGTCGTAGGGTGGCAGAAGACATGCTGCAGACCTTATAGACCTTCCCTGGCATCAGGGCCCTTGGTACCAAGGGTACCAGTTACAAGGGACTTACCTGAGTGTCAGGGCTGTGCCAATTGTGGAGACAAAGATACAATTTAGGGAAAGAACACTGGTGCTGGGGCCTGGTTAGCAGGGTCCCAGTACACTTTCAAGTCATAACTTAGCATCAGCAAAGGCAAAAAGCCAGGGGGTAACCATGCCAAGGAGGCATTTCCTTACACTGCCCATTCTCAGTTTCAGTGTGTGACAGTGATGTGTATGCCGTATGTGCTGTTGGTACTGTGATTGACCCTGTGCTCCCTTTCTTTCTCCCCCCCTCTCCTTTTGTCATCCTGTCCATGTAAACATTAGCATCATCTGGTGAAGGAACAGGGGTACTGGCGAGTGAAGGAGCTGCAGCTCACAGGACCCAGGAGGCAGAGTCCATTGACACCGAGGGGACCAGTGGGACGGAGGGCGAGGGGAGCATCATGGCGTGGACAGGAGATGATACTACTGACTGATTCTTCCTCCAATGGGAGCCCCCTGGTGTTGGCGGACTCTCTGGGACCATCCCAACTACAGGTTCTACCGCCACCCACCGTACCAGCACCGCCCTCCCAGTAGCCCCCCACCGAGTTGCCCGTGCCTGCTCACCCAGGAGGGTGGGCATCACCTTCACCCGAGGCACCTTAGACCCTGCCCCAGTCAGCCCTGCTGCCCTCAGTAAGGAGGCCATTGACCTCCTGAGATCGGTCTCTGTAGGGCAGACTACCAATCAGTCAATCAATCAGTACATTTATAGAGCGCGCTACTCACCCGAGAGAGTCTCAAGGCACTAAGGGGGGGGAGCTGCTGCTGCTCGAACAGCCAGGTCTTGAGGTGTCTCCTGAAGGTCAGTAGGTCCTTGGTCTGCCATAAGTGGATGGGGAGGGTGTTCCAGGTCTTGGCGGCGAGGTAGGAGAATAATCTGCCACCGGTTGTTGTCCTGTTGATGCGTGGGACGGTGGCGAGGGTGAGGTCGGCAGAGCGGAGCTGTCGGTTCGGGGTGTAGAAGGTGAGACGTTCATTGAGGTATGCTGGTCCGGCGTTGTGGAGTGCTTTGTGGACCTGGGTGAGGAGCTTGAAGGTCATCAAGACGGGGAGCCAGTGTAGGTTTCTCAGGTGGGCTGTGATGTGGCTGCGGCGGGGGATATCAAGGATGAGGCGTGCGGATGCGTTCTTTATGTGTTGCAGTCTTTTCTGGAGATTGCCCGTGGTTCCCGCGTAGAGCATTGCCGTAGTCCTGTCTGCTGCTGATGAGGGCCTGGGTGACCGTCCTTCTGGTTTCGGTGCGGATCCACCTGTAGATCATGTGGAGCATGCGGAGCATGCAGAGGGTGTTGAAGCAAGAGGATGAGACGGCGTTGACTTGTTGGGCCATGGAGAGCGATGAGTCTAGGATGAAACCCTGGTTGCGTGTATGGTTGGTGGGTGTCGGTGCTGGCGACGACCTTCATTCCTTCGTGAAGGTTGGTTTTGGCAGTGGCGGGGTCCTTGGTGAGGGAGAGGATCAGTTGGGTGTCGTCGAGGATGTTGAGGTTGTGAGATCAGACGATGTTGGCGAGCCATGTAGATTTAGAAGAGGGTCAGGCTGAGGGAAGATCCTTGGGGTACGCCGCAAATGGTCTTGGTGGCTTCAGATTGGAAAGGAGGGAGGCGGACTCTGAGTTCTGCCGGTGAGGAAGGAGGTAATCCAGTCCAGGTCTTTGTCGCGGGTCCCTGCGTCGTGGAGGCGTGTGCGTAGGGTGTGGTGGCAGACAGTGTCAAAGGCAGCCGAGAGGTCCAGGAGGATAGTGAATACTGAATGCCATAGTGAATGCCAACCTGGGGGTGGCATCCCAGATGCAGCAATGCAATAACTTCCTGGAGGGCATTCATGGTGGCTTGGCAGCCCTATAGAGATCATTTCGGGCTCTGGCCTCTTCATTGACGGCCGCCAATGTCCCAGTTTCTTCCGTCCCCCCTCCAACTACCACTTCCCAGTCCCAGTCTCTTCACCCCAAACCCATCCCACGCACACACTCTGACAAGCATGCACAAAAAACATCACACAAGACTCGCAGGCACACAAAACATCACACAAGACTCGCACAGACAAACATAGGCAGCACAGTTCAGTCCACAAGCACTCACACAGCCAACACACAGATGCACACACAACATCATCCACTGCCTCCCCTGTCCCCCCTCTTCCTCCTCCCTCACAGTCACATCCACACTCGCATCTGCATGCACTGCATCAACAGTCCCTGAACCTGCCACCTGCACAGTCTTGCCCACAGTCACCACAACAACAGACCCACAGACATGCACCCCATACACCACATGCGCAGTCACCACTACCACCATTACACCTCATGCAGCACACCCACCTCACTTGCAGACACCACCACAACATCCATCCACACGTCGTGTTTGACCTCCCCCACCCTGTCTGCCCCCCTCCAAAGACACACAAACGCTCGCACTCAGACCCCCTAACAGCTATCTACCTCACACACGCACACTGTTCATGCAATTGCACCCACGTCCAGCACACCTCCTCCACCTACAACCACTCCCTCTACCTCCACTCCCATCCCTCCTCCCACATCCCACCCCGTTGACCCTAAGAAGTTTTGCATTTCCCACCTTGACGTCTTGTCTCTCCCCTGTTCTGCCCGTGAGAGGAAGGTCCCACCCCCAGCTCAGTACCCCCAGCACCCAGTCTGATGCTGTTCCATCCCCAAAGTCTCCATCTGCCACTAAGGGGCCGGCCCCCCACCCCAAAGACACTCCTCCACCCCAAAACAGAGGGCTAGAGTGCCGCCCCCTCCCAAACAAACAACCAAAACCATGGAGCCACCTCCAAAACCAAACGCCAAGGAGACCCCTCCCAAACCAGAGGCCAAGGAGACTCCTCCCAAAACAAAGGCCAAGGAGCTCCCTCCCAAAACTAAGGCCATGGAGACCACTCCTAAAACTAAGGCCAAGGAGGCCCCTCCCAAACTAAGGCAAAGGAGCCCCCTCCAGAACCAGAGGCCAAGGAGCCCCCTCCAGCATCAGAAGGCAAGGAACCCCCTCCAGCACCAGAGGGCAAGGAGTCCCATCCAGAACCAGAGGGCAAGGAGCCCCCTCCAGAACCAGAGGACAAGGAGCCCCCTCCAGAAGTAGAGGCCAAGGAGCCCCCTCACAATGAGAAGCTCCCCTCCTCCCTGCCCCCTGAAGTGTCTGCCCATTTCCAACATGATGCCCCTGAACATTGGAGTACCCGATGTTGTCAGGAGTTAAGTTGGGGCTTGCACTTTGTCCTGTGGGCATTACAGACTTTGAATTGGCCATTGGGCCTGCATGTAAATATGGAGTTCTGTATTTTTTGGATTTGGGCTCTTCAACCAAAAGGATTACAGTGGTTGGAACAGAAGTATGTGTCCTGGTTTTCTTTGCTGCTGGGTCCTGTTACAGTTGATTTACTCTGCAGCTGGTTCTGGGTGTGTGGTGTGTGTATGGTGTGTGTTGTGGGTGTGTGTGTGTCACTCTCCCCTCCCTCCCCCCTTTGTGCAGCTGTACTCACCGACATCTTCGGCGTTGGTGCTCCAGGACGGCCATGGCATGATACAGCATTGTGAAGACTTGCAGTTCAGGTTTCATGGCGGCCGCGGATTCCTCTGTGTCCCTGGAGGTGAGTGTCTCCTTTTATATGATGTGTTTCTCCCAGGCTTTTGGTGGTGTTGCTACCGCCCCGAAAATCCTGGTGGTGTGCTGTCATAATATGGTGGGTGGATCCTTGTCTTCCGCCTGCCTGTAGGTGGCTACTGCCGTATTTAGTGGTCGTACTGCACTAGTGGTTGGTGTGGTACATTGGTTGTCTATGGGAGGGATCACCGCCATGGTAATTATTTGGCTGTCATTACCTCCAGCCTGGCGACAGCACTACCGCCATCGCCGGCGTGGCGGTCACCTGGCCGTCAAGGTCATATTGAGGGCCTTAGTGTTTGGAATTCCCAAGTCATGTGACAAATGTCAGTATCAAACAGCTTGCATTGGGGGTATGCCCCCAACATCACTCCATAAATTCAGTTAATTCTGTGTGGTATGAGGTAGGTCTTATGTATGTAGTAGCACTGTATGTATTTCAGGTGTGTATTTCGTGAGACCTTGTGTACCTATGCTCGGGTCCTAGCCCATTATGCATCCGTTATGAATCTGCTTATATCTGTGTCCCATTTATGTTGCAGTCCTCCCAGCGACCTCTCATTCATCCCATTCAGTGCTCTGTAAATCCACGTGACCAAATGAGATCCCACCCGATAGTCAGCATGATTTGAAGAACTGCAGCTGTGGGAGGCTCCTCACTTCTGTTGACCCATAGTTCTTTCAGGGCTCGTACTAGAGCCTTCTATATTAAGAATTGACTGGACGGTAGGCCTGTCTGTTCTGTTAAGTCCCCAAATGGTATCAGCATCCCCCCTTGGTAGCAGTCCCCCACAGTCTTCAGGCCCACCTCCGTCCAAGATTTTAGTTGTTCATGGTAAAGTAGGAACACGGTTCGCCATGTAGCAGTCTGATTAGGTGCACAGTCTGGGCATAGGAGGCAGTCGTGTGCTTTCTCTTAAGGGCTCTAACCTAGGCAGTCGAGGCCATTGACACCAATATGTTCAGTCTGGGGGGTACCCGCCTTCCATGAAGCAGTCGGGCCAAGAATCCCTCTCCACATGCAGTTTCTCCATCTAGGGTCGTCGCTGATAGATCCAAACCATTGAGCCATCGTCGGGGTCCCCCAGTACCACCTCTGAGGGGGGCAAGCGGAGCGTCGCTATCGCCGCACGATGACACCCCCCCATCCCATACCAACTCTCGTAGGAGTTTGTCCAGGGTTCGAAATCATGATGCTGGAATAGCCAACGGCAGGTTAGCAAAGTAATAAAGGAGTCTGGGGAGCTTCCCAGTTTTTGAAAGTGTGACCCGTGCCACAGTGGGAAGCCTCAATGAGTACCAGAAAGCTACGGCGACCCTCAGTGCGTGGCACAGTCCGCCCAGATTGCCTTCTCTGAGGTCTCTCAGGTCATGATAAATCTGGATTCCCAGATATTGAATCGTTCGGGGAGCCTAGAGTACATCTTTCTGGCAGGAGAGTAGGCCCAGCACCCCTTTAACCATCGGAAAAACACACGTCTACCGTCTGTTTAGCCGTAGGCCCGAAAGTCTGCAGAAGTCTTCCACCAACTGGAGCACCTGGGGCAGCATGACATTCCCATTCCATAAATAAATAAGGAGGTCATCCACATAAAGGAAGATAATGTGTGGGACACCTCCTCTGAGCACACCCCACTCCTGGCTTATACCCCTGAAACTCTCTGGCAGCAGCTCTATAGCTATGGCAAATAAGTGCAAGAGTGGGCAGCTCTGTCTGGTCCCCTTGTAAATCTTGTAGCTACCTGAAATTGTGGGCCCGGTCTTTACTCTTGCTGTGGGGTGGGAGTAAAGTAGGTTGACCCATCTCACCCATCTAGGCTCTTGTCCCATTTGGAGCATGACAGCTTCGAGGTAGTCCCAGTGCACTGTGTCAAAGGCCTTTTCTAGGTCGACATTAGTGTTGCTGCTAAATGGTATAAGTTGTCATAAAGTAGTGAGTAGAGCCGTCGTAGGTTATGTGACATATTACGTGTAGGTATAAACTCATTCTGATCTTCATGAGTGAGGGTCTGCATGTGTGGGATCAATCTATTAGCAAGCGACTTGCTGAACACCTTAAATTCAGTGTTGAGCATAGACAGTGGGAGAAAGTCAGCGACCATCACCTCAACTCGCTTAATCTCTATCACCAAGGCCTCCCTGGTGGAGGGTGGCAGTTCTCCCTTCTCATAGGCTTCCAGAAGCATCTCCTTGAGTCTTGGTGACAGGGCTCCCACGAACCTTTGATAAAATTCTGGTTAGGAGTCCATCAGTTCCCAGGGGTCTTCCCTGTTGCCAGGGCTTTCATGGTAGCCTTTACCTTTGGGACGCACCAAGGATTTCGCTATCTGGCTCTGTAAGTGTTCTCAAATGCAGGCCCTCCAGGAAGTTCTGGAGTGACCTGCATCCTCTGCCAGCGGTAAACTATATAGGGATGTGACTCGTCATTGATATGTAGTGAAGCATACAGTGGACTCCCGTCTCTAGACTCAGGTGGGTGATTGGTGTGCTCCTGCCCTCTGGGTTGATCAACCAGGCCAATAATCTCCCTGCCCTGCCCTCTTCTTCATGCACCCTGCTCGTGTATGCTTTATAATCATGGCAACAAAGGCGTTCTAGTGGAATGCTGTAGGGTCTCTCCTGTTTCTGAGAGCTGCCGTGGAGCCTCCTGGTCAATACCCAATACTGATTCCCATGTAGGTAGGTCTGTTTCTAGGAGGATAAGGTCAGTGTTGTAGATCCCTCTGGATCTCCACGGTTATTCCCAGACAATGGCCCCTGACTACCACCTTCAAGGCCTCCCACTCAGTTCCCCTGTTAGAGGCTGTTCCCGAGTTCAGTGTGAGGTAATTCATAAGTATCCTCCATGGCTTTAGGGTACAGATGCCACATCAGGATTGGTGGTCATTTCTCCAGTGTCTGAATTGTCAGTATCAGTGGGCTATGGTCGAACACTGTGCAGCCCAGATACTCAGTGTGTAGAAAAGCACTGCTGAGGCAAGCGGAGCAGACCATGAGATCTATTCTAGTATGCACCTGCTAGAGCGGTGAATAGTATGAGATTTCCATACTCTGGGGTGTTGAGTCTGCCATATATCTTCCATACCCCACCTAAACATCAACAACGTCAGTCCCCTCGCCACCCTGACTGTTGCAGCTCCGGGCACTAGGGGGGTGGAGTAGTCCAGGTCTGAGTCAAATACTCTATTGAAACCCTCCCAAGGAGATAGGGACCGTCTGGATACCACGCCATGTGGGCAGAAAATGTGTGCAGAAGGGAGACCTGCTCTTAAATGGAGGCATATATACTCCCCAGAACTAAAAGTCAACGCAGAGACATCCCTCCACCAAAAGATAGCAAGCCTCCTTGTCAGCTTCTATTTAAATGGCCTCAAAGGGCACTCCGGCCTGCACCCACACCAATGCTACCTGTGCATACGCAGAATAGGTGGTGGCATATATTTCTCCCCGCCAACGTCTGCGGAGGCGGTCAGCTTCGGTCTTGGTGAGGTGGGATTCCTGTAGCATAGCAATGTGAACCCCTTTCCTCTTTATGTATGTCAGGATTTTATGTCGTTTTGATACCATGCCCATGCCCCGAATGTTCCAGGACATCAGTTTAAGGGCAGTATTACTATTGGACACACGTTCACAGTGTGTCTCTTTATAGGAAAGTAGCCTCTTTCTAGCTTGGTTAGCCCCACTTTGTGCCTGTTTGTCAGTGTGTTTGACTTTTTTGACTGGGATCCTGCTAACCAGGACCTCAGTAGTTTTGCTCTCTCCTGTAAATTGTACCTTTTTCTCCCCACAACTGGCATACTGGTCCCCCATGTAAGTCCCTAGTATATGGAACCACAGTACCTATGGCATTGGGGTTCCAGGGGATCCCTGTGAGCGGCAGCAGTTATTCTGTGACCCATAGGGAGCCCATGCAATGGGTTCTGCAGGCCTGCCATTGCAGCCTACGTGAAATGGGTGCATGCACCCGTTTTCACTACGGGTCACTACACCAGGTCACTATAAGTCACACCTATGGTAGGCCCTCTCAGCCCAGAGGGGAGGGTGCAGGTACCTGTGTGTGAGGACCCCCCTGCAATAGCAGAGGTGCCCCCACAAACTTCAGATCCATTTTCCTGGACTTTGTGAGTGCAGGGACACATTTATACGCGTGTACTGGACATAGGTCACTACCTATGTCCAGCTACATAATGGGAACGCCGAACCTGGGCATCATACCACAATACTGGTACAAGTATTGGAAGTATGATTCCATTCACTCTGCGGGCTCCTTAGAGGACCCCCAGCATTGCTACTACTAGTCTTACAGGGTTTTCCGGGCAGCCCAGCTGCTGCCACCCCTCAGACAGGTTACTGCCCTCCTGCTGCTTGATCTGATCAAGCCCAGGAAGGCAGAACAAAGGATTTCCTTTGGGAGAGGGAGGTAACACCCTCTCCCTTTGGAAATAGGTGTGACTGGCTTGGGAGGGGTAGCGTCCCCAAGCCACTGGTTTGCTTTGAAGGGCATATTTGGTGCCCTCTGTGGATAAAACAGTCCACACCGGCTCAGGGATCCCCCCAGCAGCCCCCGCACACCACAGCACCACTGCCTCACACATTTTACATACTTAAGCATCAACAACAGTAATAACAATCAAACCACAACTCCCCGTCCCTAGAGCAGTTCAGCAACAGCCGACCGCCCAAACCAGTAAAGTCAATCTTTGGCGTTCCATCATCGTCACCTTTCCAGAATAGTCCGCGGGTGATTGGGGGGGCGAGATAGTTGTTGGTCTGTAGTAGACCACTGATTTTGCCCGGATCAGCCCAGGTCTGTAGTTAAGCTGCCATTCCTGATTAAAAGACATCCGCAGAATTGAGAGGTGCCACCTACTAGATAATGTCTTCTGCTGTTTGGGGCATCACATGAGAGGTTTCTTCTAGCGCACTAGCGACTGATTCAAGGTCCGAGGTGTTCTCTGTCTTGTGGACATCGGTGAGATCATTTCTCTCCCTATCGGAGGTGGCTGACTCTGTCAGGGACGCAGTGGCCTGGATTGCCGCTCTCTTCTCCTGGCTCGCCTGCAGTTGTGTGGGCCTTGTCAAGCGCTCAGTAGGAAGTTGATCCTTGGAGTGGTGTTTCTTCCTACGGAGCCTAGATGTAGCGGGCTCCTCTGTTTCGAGTCTGACTTTCCCAGTTTTATAGGTTTCAAGCCAGACCAAAAATTCTTTGGGGTTCTGACAGAAAAGGATACGGCCATCCCACATGATCTTAAATTTTGAGGGGAATAACAAGGCATACCTGATCCCTTCCACTCATAATGTTCTCTTTACTTTCATGTAGGATGCCTGTTTAGCCTGCAATGCTGCTGTGTAATTGGGGAACATATTGACTCTACTATTCTCTACCTCTCAGAGTGCCTGCCTCTCCGGGCTCTGCAATAGTAGGTCCCAGTCTTTGTAGTGCAGTAACTTGGCCACAGCTGGCTAGGGTGGTCTTCCCTGTGTGGGGGATTGGGTCGGACCGGGACTCTATGTGCCCTTTCCAGTACAAAGAACTATGTGAATTGTTGCTTGTCCATGAGAGATTTCATCTAAGGTTCCAGGAAGGCCACGATATCCTCACTCTCAGCCCACTCCAGGAGCCCAATGATGCGTACGTTGTTTTGTGCCGACTTCGAACCCTTAGCGTTGTCTGCCCAATGCTCTAATCACTGTACTCGGTCTGTGAGGTGGGTCAATTGGGTCTGGTGGGCTTGATGCAAGATTTCCAGGTCGGTCAGTTCATTCTCTGTATTTTTTACCTTATCTTACAGTGTCCAGTTGTTGGTCCGCAGGAGGCTCAGCTCGGCCAACACCTTCTCGATCTCTTGCGAGAGGGTGTTCTTAGAGTCCTGAATTGCCTCCAGTATCTTCTGTAGAGTGTCTTGCATTTGAGGTGGTTGGCTGCCAGTTGTGGTGTCATTACTCCAGCATGTTGCCCAGTTTCGGAGCTAACTGCCAGCGACCCCTGGAGCTTAGGCCGTTGCTTCCCCATTAGAGTCAATAGTGAGGGCCCCGTTGCTCCCAGGCAGTGTAGAGCCGTTTATGGATGCGCACGCTGGGGGACCTCTTGCCACCAATGTTGGTCACCCCCTGCCACGAGGGACTCTGGGTGTCACAGCAGTCCGCGCAGTTGGGCAGTGGCATGCAGCCCTGGAGCTCCTGGGTCTCAGTCCGTGTGTGTTGGACCTGACAGTCTTAGGGTGGTCACCCCCAACTTTTTGCCTGCCTCCCTCCCCTTTTTGACACTGTTTTTGCTGGTTTTAGGACTCTGCACACTTTACCACTGCTAACCAGTGCTAAAGTGCATATGGTCTCTCCCTTAAAAAATGGTAGCATTGGCTCGTACCCAATTGGCATATTTAATTTACTTGTAAGTCCCTAGTAAAGTGCACTGCATGTGTCCAGGGCCTGTAAATTAAATGCTACTAGTGGGCCTACAGCACTGATTTTGCCACCCACATAAGTAACCCCTTAACCATGTCTCAGGCCTGCCATTGTAAGGCCTGAGTGTGAAGTTTCACTGCCACTTTGACTTGGCATGTGAAAGTACTTGCCAAGCCTTAAACTCCCCCTTTTCTACATATGTCACCCCTAAGGTAGGCCCTAGGTAAAAGGGCAGGGTGCTGTGTAGGTAAAAGGCAGGACATATCCCTGTGTGTTTATATTTCCTAGTAGTGGAAAACTCCTAAATTCGTTTTCCACTGCTGTGAGGCTTGCTCCTTTCATAGGCTAACATTAGGGTTATCCTCACATACTGTTTGAGTGGTAGATTCTGATCAGAAAGGGGTAGACAGGTTATATTTAGTATGGCCAGAATGGTAATACAAAATCCTGCTGACTGGTGAGGTTGGAGTTTATATTACTATTTTAGGAATGCCACTTTTAGAAAGTGAGCATTTCTCTGGACTTAAAATCCTTCTGTGCATTACAGCCTGTCTCCAATCAAAGTCTAGGCTGGGCTAGTTGACAGCTCCCTTGTACATTTCACCCAAACAACCACAAACACAGAATGCTCAGTCACACCTGCACACTTCTGCATACTGAATGGGTCTTCCTGGGCTGGAAGGGTGGAGGGTCTGACACTTACATTTCAAAGGACAGTGGCCTGTCCTCACCCAATGGAGTGCCAAGCCCTCTACCGGGACCCTGGCAGACAGGGTTGTACTGAAAGGGGACCTTGCGCACTTCAAAACCACGCTTTGAAGTCTAACCCACTTCAAATGCACTTTTGGGTATATAAACTGTGTCCCTGACCCTACCAACTTAGACACTTCCTGGGACAGTGATGCGACCAGAACTTTGATGCACAGCCCACTGGATCGACGCATCGCCAAGCCGGAACGACGCAGCCCGACTTCCTGTGAGAGGAATCGACGCAGCGCCTGCAGTGCGACAGAAATTCCGCTGCATCGCCCACCGGATTGACGCAGCACCTGTGACTTCATCCAGCACGCCCAGGATTTCCACACATCGTCCTTGGGCATCAAAAACCCTGCATCGCAAAGAAGATTCAAGCCTGTGTGCTGGAATTCGATGCAATGTCCTTGCCGCATGAAAAAGAATTGATGCATCATCTGTGTGTGCCCCGAAGTCCAACGCACACCCTTCGTTTTACACACATCTCCTCCTCTGCGGTCTCTGTGTTTGTAATTTTGATGCATACCAGGTACTTTGTTCTTGCAAGAGACATTTGTTGCTTTTTTGTTAAACTTTCTTTATTGGCATTTTCTGATACAATATGATATGTAGTTCCAAGGTACAAATGGGATGGCATATCTCACAGTGTGTTTCGGCCGCCCCCTATCAGTTCCTGAGCACAACTTACTTGACCAACTTGTAGAGAAGCGGCCATTCTATAGCACATGATCCCACCTTGAAATAGCATGATAGCTCACATATCAAATAACTACTGTAAACATGAAAAACTAAATGTAACAACATAACCATGTATCCTATCTCACTCAGCATGGTCAACAAGCTCCGGGATGCAGCATCCAGGGAATTGCTTCACTGTCCCCAGGTGCACTATACTCAACTGTGCACTGCTCTCTTCCCAGTGAGACCACCTCCTACACATTAAAGAGATGCAGAACCCTGAGGTGTGGGCTACAGGCTGTAAGAGGTAGTACTCTGGAGAGAAACCGCACCAGAGGGGTCCCAAATATAGTCAAAGCTTCTTCTTGAATCAGCTATTTTATCTGTTAAACATTCCATGGTGAGGCTTTGCCATAATCTAGTGTACCACAATGCTATAGGAGGTGGCTCTGTTTTTTCCAGAATGACTCTAAAGCAGTCTTCGCAGCCCCCATGCTAACCACATAATGGAGCAGTCTCCAAGAGTTTGATGCTGCAGTTCCGGGGCACGTAGGTCCGGCAAGGTGTGTGCTGGAGATGTCGGTATGGGTAACCCAGGATCTTTTTTAAGTGTGACAGGATTTCCTCCCAATTTTGGCGAACAGTATGGCAATCCCACCAGATATGTCGAAAATCAGCCAGCATACCACAACCCCACCAGCACCTATCAGACACCTGGGATATATTTTTTAAAGTTTTTCTGGGTAGAGGTATCAACTGTAGAGTAGTTTATAATGTGCTTCTCTAGCCCCCATTGAACAATTATTTTTCGTTATATCGTGAAACATTTGGTTCCAGTGACCCTTCTCTACTGTGAAGCCCCACACCTGCTCCCAAAAACAAATATGCCAAGGGGCAAACTTGCATTGCGCCAAAGTCAGTAGTTCATACAATGTGGAGATGCTACTTTTTGCTACTCCTCCTTGTTGGACAAACTTCTCAATCGTAAGAAGATCCCTGGTGGCCGCGAGTCACATGTGAGGCTGAGTAACCCAATGTTTCAATTGAGTGTAATGGAAGTGTTCAGATTGGGGTGGCTGAAAGTCTCTGCAACAGTTTTCAAATGTGCGTATATTTTCCCCATGATACACATCTGTCATCCGCAGACACCCTCCCTCCATCTATCAAATTGTCCTGGTGTCATTTCCCGGGGGGGAAGGCCATATTATAATGAATGGGGGTACGCGGTGAAGGAAAAGTTGGCAACTCGTAAGCTCTTGTCACTGTGTCCCACACTTTAAGGGTGGTAGCGGTAGGAGTACTGAGGTAAGTGTTCTTTGGTCGCTCCCATCTGGGTTTCCACAGTACGTCCCATATTGTCCGTCCCGTCACTGCCCTGTCCATGTGCAACCACAACTTGTCCAATTCACGGAGTGACCACTCAGCGATGATACGGATTTGGGCCGCTCTATAGTACATGAGGAGATCTGGTAATGCCAAACCTCCCCTGTCTCTGGAGCACATAAGCAATTTATTGGAAAGTCTGGCCCTAGTACCCTGCCATATGAACCAGGTGATCATTGTACGTTCCTCTATAAAAAGTCTTTAGGGATGTCAATGGGCAGGCTTTGGAACATATATACGTCATCTTAATGGTATTGATACGGCCCAGCCAAGTAAGCCAAAGCGACGACCATCCCTTAAAGTCTGTTCGCAGGGTCTTGAGGAGGGGCCCTAGGAGTGAGTTTGATACCTAAGTACGTAATTTCGTTTTTGGCCCAAACAAATGGAGATTTGGACGCGATCTCCCCCATCTCAGATGTGGGCATTGTCAAATTGAAGATATATGATTTCCCTTTCTTCACCTTAAAGCCTACCACCTGCTCATAAAGAGCAAGCTCCTCCTGGACTGTCGGGAAGGACGTGCGAGGCTCAGTAACAAAGAGCAAAATGTTGTCCGCAAACAAAGAGATTTTATGCTGGTCGGGACCAAACCGGATTCCCTGAAAATCCGGACAAGTCCTCACCCTTGCCTTCGAAAGGTTCCACACTAAGTGCAAAGGGCAGTGGGGAGAGAATGCAACCCTGCCTTGTTTCCCGTGTCAAGTCAAAAAATGTAGATACCACCCCGTTTACTAGTATTTGTGATTGGGGACAGGAGTAGTTGCTCATCACCATTGCTATAAACTGGTCCCCAAACCCAAACCGCCGCAGAGTAGCTACCAAGAAGGACCACTCCACCATGTCAAAAGCCTTCTCGGCATCTAGCACCAGTAGCAATGCAGATACCTGTTTCTTTGTTACTTTTTCCATCAGATGAATGACTCGTCTCAGGTTATCATGTGTTTGGCGGCCCTTGATGAAGCCCGATTGGTCAGGATGAATCAAGTCTGCCAGCACCTCCTCAAGTCTCCTTGCAAGGATTTTTGGGGGTCATTATGACCAGGCCAAATGACGGGAGCACCGCCAACAGGCTGGCGGTGCCTCCCGGCGTATTTGGACCACGGCGGAAGCGCCGCGGTCGCACCGCCGGGGCCGGCGATATACTGCCATTTTAGCCCCGGCAGTGATAATCCGCCAGTGCAGCGCTGCCCTGGGGAATATGACTCCCCTACCGCCAGCCTGTATCTGGCGGTTTGCACCGCCAGGAAGAGGCTGGCGGTAAGGGGACTCAGCCCCTGTACTGCCCATGCACTTGGCATGGGCAGTGCAGGGGCCCCCAGGCAGAGCCCCGTCGCGCATTTCACTGGCCAAATTTCGGGCAGTGAAATGCGCGACGGATGCTACTGCACCCGCTGCACATCAGCATTGCCGCCGGCTCAATTACGAGCCGGTGGCAATGTTGATGTGACTTTTCCGCTGGGCCAGCGGAAATGTCAAAATAGGGAGCCAGCCATACCGCCAGCAATGGCGGTATTCTGGCACCCGCAACCTCGGCGGTCTGCCATGCAGGCCGCCGAGGTTGTAATGACCCCCTTAGTGTATAATTTTGCATCAAGATTGAGTAGGACGATAGGCCTATAGGAGGCACAGAGCTGAGGATCCTTCCCCGCCTTGGGGATGAGTGCGATAAGGGCTTCTCCCATGGTGGGAGACAGTGTATGCTCCGTTCTCACATAATTGAACAAGTCCGTGAGGTGCTGTGTTAGCTCTGGATTTGTAGAAATGGGCATTAAAACCGTCTGGACCCGGCGCTTTGTGTAGAGGAAGAGAGTCGATAGCTGCCTGCACTTCATCTGTTGTGAAAGGAGCCATCAGGAAGTCATTGGTATCCCGGGACACCCGTGGAAGGTTAATTTGTTGTAGGTAACAGTTTTGAGTGAGGGTGTCCGGCCTATCCAACTTTCATAGTCGGGTATAAAAATCTAAAAGCTTGAGCTTTCTCCTCGTCTGAATGGTGTTCCCCTGACTCATCATGTATTTGAGCTATATAGTCCTTAGCTTGTTTGACGCATAGTTGCCTTGCCAGTAGTGTGTCTATTTTATTCCCCTTTTCATAATGAGTTTTCTTAAATCTCAGCAATGCAATTTCTGCTCTCTTCGTGTATATGAATTGCAATTTTCCTATAAGGGAGGTCACCCTTTTCTGGAACTGCCAAGTCGGCGAGTGTTTATGGGCCTGTTCTGCTACATTCAGTTCGTTTTCTAAAACCTGTCTTTCTTTGGTCTTTAAATGGTGTAGCGAAATTGCTAGTAAAATGCATTTACCCCTAATGACTGCCTTGAACGCATCCCAATTAGTGGGGGGGGGGGGACTGTACACCACAATATTATTGTTGAAAAATTGTCTAATAGCCCTCTGCAAATTGTCTCGGATCGTTGGGTCACGGGTTAAAATGTTTTGGAAATACCATTGTCTGAATTTCATGCGTGATATGGGCAAATCCAGACCCATATCCACAGGGGCATGTTCAGATATGATAATTGGGTGGATATCCCTCCAAGATTGCCCTTGACCATTAAGAATCTGCCCTCTTTATCTTGTTTCATACCCAAAATGTGGAAGTGGATGGATCTGTGGAACATCAGGGCAATATCACAATGCTTTGTTGTCACTGAAGTGGTGTATATCTGCAGGTATTGTTTGTGGTGCAGTCGATGTCCCTCCCCCCTCTTGAGATGTGTTTCTTGCAGGGCAACAATATCATAATGCTGATCATCAAAGAACTTCCCAACTGCGACCACTTATTAGGTGAGTTCAGCCCCTTAACATTCCATTATAGGAATTCTAACATCCTGCCGACCTGACCGTTACCATCTCACCTGAGTCAGCACCACCCCCTGGTTGTCCCACAGACACCCCTCCCCCCATTTCTCCCCCCCCCACAGGCCCCGGAGACATTGTGCCCCTCCCAGGCAGACTGCCCATGCCAAGTAAGGACAAGACAGAACAAAAAAGATTTCAAAAATCAAAACAAAGATAAACACATAAACATAAAGTTGCTGATTCTCAAACCTCCCTGCGGTCTTCATGGTGGGGAGTGAGTATCCATCCACTCTCGTCTCCCACGGAGACCTCTTATGGAAGCCATGACAGCATCAAATGTGAGGTCCTCCACTATTTCTTGTCCGTGGTGTGAAAAAGAGAACGTTTTAACTATTCGTTTTGTGTTCCTACATGTCTCCAATCGTATTTTCTTGGTCTCCCTTCATTGGGGGTCCCTCCCCCCAGATGCATTAAGAGATCCTGTGTGACTTTTGCTTGAATTTCTTGCTTAGCTCATAGCTTGTCTTGCTCGCGGTCTCGGGCCAGGAGGAATGCTTTATTTCTTGGGAGTCTTTTTCCCCCTCCTCGGTTGGTCCTTCTGTCGCTGTGATCGTCCTGGTGCCTTGGTCAAGTCCTCTGTGCCTTTCTCCTGTAAACCGAGCGAGACTGCGGCCTCCACGAGGTCTGTAAAGTGGTATGACTTGTTGTTAAGCTCAAAGGTCAAGCCAAAGGGGAATGTCCATCTGTACCTAACATTTCTCTTTCGCAGGACATCTGTATTGGTCGGAATTGCAGCAGACGGGTCAGCATTGCTGGAGCAATGTCCTGGAATATTGTGCCTTTTGCCCCCTGGAAGGACACGGAGTCCCGCTGTCTTGCCTGCTGGAGGATGCATTCCTTTACTTTGAATGAGCTCAGTTTCACAAGGATGTCTCTAGGCCTCTTCCACTCGCTGGTGGAGTGGTTCCCCATCCTATGCGCCCGCTCCACCTGTACTTCTGGATGATCATTGCCCAGGAGGGTGGAAAAGAGGCCCACCAAGAAGGCCTCCAGATCCACACCTTCGCTGCCTTCTTCCAGTCCCCTCACTCTAATGTTGTCTCTGTGGGAGCGGTTTTCCAAGTCTTCGCATTTAAGAACTGAGAGTTGGAGTTGTGACTTAAGGTGTGAAACCGCTCTCTCCATAGGATCTACTTGCTGTTTCATCTCCTGGACTTGGCGCTTCTAGATCCAAAGTACGGGTCCCCACTGAGCCCAAATCAGCTTGGAGAGAGGACAACCGAGTGTTAATATCAGTTTTGAATGCATCCAATGTAGCCTTAATATCTTCTCGCAGCTCCGCCTTAAAAGTATGACAGGATGCCAGGAGGTCGTGTTTAGTTAACGCCATCTCACCTGTCTGCGGCGAGGAAGGCCCACCTGTTCTGGCTGGGGCAAAGTAGTTGGAGACCCTATTAGTTTGTGGTGTCCTTCGAGGCATAGGTGCCTTCCAGGGTCTTGCCGCCCCCCTGCTCCCCTCGCCACCACCAATCGTGTCACCCACCACTGGAACGGCTGCTCGTTCCGCTTGAACTCGCCTCACCGATCAGGGCCTGCTTGTCGAGTCGCTGTTGCAGGGAAGGGGAGTTTACCATGCTGCATCCCGGCCACGGCTCCCCTCGGAACTTCTTCGTGCCCTGCCACTGGGCGCCATCTTGAAGGCAGGCAAAGACGCTGGTGGGCCCCACCCTCGTGCACCAGGGGGCCCACTGTCACCCCCCACTCTCTGTGCCCCCAACAGGCGTACTCCAGGCAGGCCCCGACAGCCGCTCCTCACCGGGAATAAGCTGGGCCCCACATGGGCCAAGGCGCTGCTGCGCTGCCCTCTCTCCATGTGGCCATTCCTCACTCAAGGGGAAATTCGTGTCCCCCCGCCAGTCATCAAAGTCACGGCCTGCCGCCGGGACACGACCAACGGGCCGTTCCGGCCTGCACGTCGGCCCGTTCCTCCTTCACGAGGCCTGAGGCTGCCGGCAATCCCGACAGGCACTTCCACCATGGCTCACCTCGACCCCCGGCACTGCGTACACCTTCACCGGGGCATCGCAAGTGTTGAACCTCCACCAAGACACTGCCTTCTACGTCTCCGTGAGGGGTTTGAGTGGAGCCACCAGAAGTCACGTCCGGACGGCCATGTTGGTTAAGTTTGATATCCATTTGTTGCTTTTTAAAGACTTAAGACTCTTCTTACCACTGCAAAAGTGATATTTCAACTTGCACTTATCAAATCTTGATTGTTTTAACCTTAATTCATTCAGATAAATATCTTATAGTTTTCTAAACATGTGTAGTGTATTTTTGTGGTATTTTCACTTTGTTATTGCATGACTTATTGCACAAATACTTTACACATTGCTTTCTAAGTTAAGCTTGTCTGCTCAGTGCAAAGCTACCAGAGGGTGGAGACAGGATAATTTAGATTGTGTGTGACTTACTCTGACTAGGATTGTGGTCCCTACTTGGACAAGGGTGAATTCATCTGCCAACTAGAGACCCCTTTTCTAACAGTGTGCTTCTGCAAGTGCCCTGGGTTGTCAGGCCACTGTCGCTTCCTATCACTCAGGCTGGCGGGGGGAAGAGACCCATCTCCAGCGGCTGGCTTGCCCCATTCGAAGTCACAGTGGGCCCCCCAGGGGACAACCACACATGGGCCAGGATCTTCTGTGTACACAGCACAGTGCCGTCTCACCTCAGCCGGTCGTTCCCTTCTGCTGATGATCTCTCCAGCGAGCTGGGTCTCCCCCGGGTGTCAGCTCTTTTTCAGGAGGGGTCTCGTGCCCAGCGACTCCCATGCGTGCATATTTCAGCACCGTAGCCCAAGGTCAGGCACTACATAAGGACATAGTTCTCCCCACACACTTGCAGGGGCCTTCTTCCACATGCTAGCCAGAAGGGAACCACACACCACTGCAGACACTCCGTCTCCAGGTCTCCCTCTCTGGACTCCCTCAGCCGTGCACCAGGAGGACGGTATTCCTGTGTGGCCTGAGTTCTCTCCAGGTACGCCGGGGGAGGGGGAAGCGTCTGCCCAGCCGCCGCTTGGTCTCTCCTTATCTCCTCTTCTGTGCCCCCAGAGTTCCAGACGCCCTACCGCTCCTTTTAAGGTCTTGGATTCCCAGTCAGAGGGGCTTGATCGCTGCAGCCACACTCCCGTCTCCTCCAGGCTTGTGTGGTGTTCAATGCCGTTGCAAGGCCGCCATTTTGTGTAGTCCCTCTGTGATCTTCCGTGGCCATCTCCGTCGCACCGCACATCCGGGGGGGGGATCACCGCCAGCCTTCACTGGTCGACTCGTGCCCCACCCATCTTCAGACACCTTCACCGAGTCTTAATACCGGCTTTCTGCATCGTTACAGTAGGATCGTTTACAAACCGGTCCGGAGCTTCACTTTCACACCCCCACCATCTTCGGCAGCTAGCTCCACCTCAATTTTTAAGTAACTCATCTACATTCAACAGACCCTCACCACACCAATGTTTTAACCTTTTAAAGAACCTTCCTTACACCTCATGATTTTCTGCAATAGAAATTCTCTGGTAGCTGGAGTCCACATTCAATTGTAAATATGCCTCAGTTAGATACATATCCAATGGCCACAACACCACATTCCCTCTCTTGTAGGAGGGTTTTTATCACACAGTCACTTTTATTCCTCCATTTATCGATTACCGTGTTGCATTCACTCTCATTCATCCTGTGGGCGACTCATTACAATTCCTCCCTGTTCTAATTTTTCTCAACTCCAACAACATTGCATCTGCAAATTCATCTATATTATCATGTGCCATTGCTGGTATAAATCTAGACTGAATTCTAAAGAAAGTATACCTTCTAAGCCCTGCTCCTGCAACAATTCTTGGTCACTCAGTGTCACCCTGACTGTTGCCCTCCAACTGCAATAGTTCCTGCATGAGATCTATGTTTGAAACCTTCAGATTACTGTATCTTGTAAAATCCGTTACAGTCTGTTGTTTTTCCTTGTCGTTCTCTGCTCTATAAAATTTCAATAATTTTATCTTACATACAAACTTAAATAAATCACTCCTACTTTGCATCTAGTCATAGCGGGCTGAGTGGCAGAAAGAGAGGTCTAAGGAGAGCATTTTTAAATCCATGTCCGATAATTGTTCCATGGTAAGATTAATCACTGTGTTCTCATTGCCTATTTCTTTGTACTGCTGTGTGTAGCCATTCCATGCTTCCTGTTCCTTCCCTCTCCATCCTTGCCTCCCTTGCTTTGTCTTCTGCTCCTCTTTTTCTTTGTCTTGTCCTATGGTTCATCCTCCATCCCAACTGTAAAAAAACAAAACTTTTTCTCAATGGATGTCGACTTACTGTTCGATCTAATGCTCTCCTTCTCCAATTCAGAACCAGTCCCAGAGCTCAAATCACTCAGAGAAGCATACTGTTTAGCTTTATTAATTGCCCACAGCTGTTGTCGACGCATATTGTCGAACCTCCTGGAAAAGTATAAATTTGCCCATTCTTATAGTCCACTCGATCACTGTGAAATTTAAGCCTTCCTTTGCCTAATGGATTCCTCATACTTAATCATTCTGTCCTTCATTGCCTTCTTATAGCACTCCACTGTTTCCCTATTGTCCGCAGAATCCATTTTCACTCTCATTTCCTTGATTTGATTCTCTCTATCAATCTCTGCATATTTAACCAATAGCGGCATCATCCACATTGAGCTCTCCATATTCACTTATGACCATTTCTTGATTAGTTTAGGATTAGGATTCTCATAAGTAGGCATGATCATAATATGGAGGCCCCTTGGTATCTGGCCTGCCTCCATATATTTCTTGAGAGACTGTACCTCCCACCACTTCAACACTTCCCATCTATTTAATCTTTCAAACTGCAGTAACAGCTCCAGTAGAGGTTTAGAATTATCACCAGGTTTCATCTTCTGTACTGCAGCGGAGCTTGCTTTAGCAAACAAGTCCTCTGCTGCCTTCAATCTCGCTGAAATCTCCTCATCTGCCATGTTAGCTAGTCACACTGTTGCACTTGCCCCAGAAGGCAGGGCACCTCCTGGTGCCCGTAACCTGCTCTGGTTCCCGATATCAAAACAGCATATGATCTAATGTACAATCTTGAGGATCACGAGATTTCTGAAACTCAAGTTCTGGAAGAACTAGTAATCAATACAGGAGGACACTGTCACACTAATTTCAAGCCTAAATCTAAATTCTGTCTGGTATTATCACCAGGTAATAGGATGGATACATTTCATGATCTGGTGGTTGAAGAATTAGAAAGATTGGAAAAGATTAAGTATATGAAAAGAGAAAATATTACCTTGCAAGAATGTGAAGCTCTTAAGGGACTCATGGAAAATCAGAGTTTGGAAATTAAACCCGCCATTAAAGGCGGCAATATAGTGATCATGGAAAAACAACAATATATGGAGGAAGCATATCGACAATTGAATGTATGAAATCATTATTTGAAACTTGAAAAAAATCCCCTCAATGAGCTAACCATGAATTTGAATCAATATTTGGATATATAGTATAAGGAAGGCTTGTTAAATGATGGTGAAAGATCTTTTTGAGAAATGATTAGTCCTATTATAATTACAATATATTTTCTTCCGAAAATTCACAAGAGTCTGAACAAACCCCCAGGACGTCCGATAATATCCAGCTGTGGATTCTTATATGGTAATATCTCAATATATGTGGATTTTGTTTTAGCTCCTATGGTATCTCGCCTTAGTTCCAACATAAAGGATCCAGGTGATTTTTTTTAGAGTACTAGCTGGAATTGGATGGGAGGAAGGATACAAGCTAATTACTATTGATGTGGTATCCTTGTATACATCCATTAGCCATGAAATAGGACTCACAGCAGTACGTTATTTTTGACAACAACGTGATATGACCAAACTGAAGCACTCACAAATGCTACTGAAGATGATTGATCTATATTTAATGAATAATGTCTTTCTCTTTAATCACCAAATGTATGCTCAAATTTCTGGTACGGCGATGGGAGTTTCCTTCTCACCTAGCTACGCGAACCTGACTATGGGTTGGTGGGAAAAACATGTAGCATGGGGAGAGGATAAGGAAGAATATCCAGAAAAAGCAATAATTTGGGTGAGATATATAGATGACCTGTTTATTGTCTGGAATGGAACAGAAAGAGAATTTAAGCAATATTTTGAAAAGTTAAACAAAAATGAGATGGGCCTACAATTTACATACAATATGAGCACCAATTGTGTCCAATTTCTGGATGTACAAGTATACATAGAGAACAATAACATTGAAAATAATTTGTATCGGAAGGCAACATCAACAAACAATATGTTACATGGGGATAGTTTTCACCTAGCTTCGCTCAAGAAAAGCACACCATAGGGAGAATTTATCAGGATTTGAAGAAACTGTTCCATGGAACAGGAAATGGAACAAAAGTTTATCGAAACTAGACAAAGATTAATTCAAAGAAAATACAAGTATAAAGATATAAGATGTGGAGAACAAAAAGCAAGGTCTCGAACAAGAGTGGAAATATAAAATAGACCAATGATGAATACAGCAAAAAATAAGTCCAACATAAGAATGATAATGACATATAGTAAAGAGAATCATCTAATTTTGAATGCCCTCAATAAATACTGGGATGTTATAAAGAAGGATGCAGCTGTTGTGAAATTGTTTGGAGATAGACCGATGATAACATACAAAAAGGTACCATCCTTACAAGACCTTTTAGTAAGAAGTCATTTTCAGAGGAACAAATCGCAAAACTGGCTAACAGCTCAAACTTATGGTTTTATATGTTGCGGCAAGTGCAAAGCATGCCGTATAGGGGTAAATATGAAGGAATATCTAGACCACAAAGGAAACAAGATGATGATTAAGAAAAGGATCACTTGCAATACTACTTATGTGGTATATATAATTGAGTATTTTTGTGGACTACGTTATGTGGGGAGTATGATCTGTCCCCTAAAGAAAAATATTTGAGAACATATAAGAGCTGTACAAAATAAGGATTTGAACTATGCCATGCCAAGACATCTGAAAATACATGATGGAAAAAACTGGACAGGCATGAAATTCTTTGGAATCGCAAGTATTGACATAAATGAGAGAGGAGGGGGTCGAGAGATGAAATAAAGACGTTTGGAATCACAGCTTATAATACAGCTTAAAACGAAGACCCCGAGGGGTCTCAATGGGGATGAGGAAATTCACTATCATTTATGAAAGGATAATCATTAGATTAAAGTCATCATATAAAATGTTGATGTATAAAATAAATAGATGAAATATTACTACAATAATATTAATGAATATGATTGTTGGGATTTAAAATACATCAAGATATATTGAATTGGTATTGAAGAAAGAAAATCAGGAATGCTAATCAGTGACATGATTAAGACATTAATGAAAAGGAAACACAAGCTAATGAATGAACTCTCCATAAAAGTACAATTTTCAAGAACATCAATATTGCCGTCTTCCATGAGAACTCCCCCTCTCATTTATTATTATATTTATATTAGAGACATATGCCATTAATATGCGCACAGCCTTTGGACTAAAATATCCATGTATTGTTTTTGTAAAACTGGATGAATCACTGTTTTTATTAGGGTTATTTTTAATTTTTCACAACATGTCCCAAAATGCACTTGGATGGTAGAGCCAATAGACTATAAAAAAGAGACATTGAAAAAATATTCACAAACTGTGAACAAGACCGGGTGGTCGAAACGCGTAGGTGATGATGGTGGTGATGTTTGGTGGAGTACACGATGAATTAAAGCATATGAAGTTTCCTGGAGTGCAACGTTACAATTGTTTTCAATTGTTTGTTAAAAAAAATATATATAAATATATTCTATCACCCAGTCCACTTTTCATACCGAGCTCTGAACAGGTGCATCCATTACATGATAGTGGTTTCACGTTATTAATTTAAAACCAAGAAGAAGATGGAGCACTCTTTGGGTATAAATCCATTTCATTGCGCCACAAACGTGTTTCAGCAACACTTTCCTTCCTCAGTGTGTTTGCGCAAAAGGAAAGCAACACCTGTGCATCGTTTAAATAAGTTTCTTCACACATCCCATGGAGAGACAGATGACGGACCCCTAGTTCCTCGTTATTTATTGCTGTCACGGTGCTGCCATCTCAGTATCATTTACACCAGTGACTCCTGTATATTATCCTGTTCTTCAGTAGAAATTGCATTCCAGTGAATACAGGTCACTACACTAGCCCACGTTCTAAAACATTTTGTAAACAAGCCTCTCCAACTTGCTTACGAAAACAATTTTTTTTCTCTGCTTTCCAAAATTGAAGTACTACTGGATAATAAGTCCCTTGTTTACCACACATTGCCTTTTATCAGACATATCATACCTTAAAGTGCTCCTTTAGTACTCAGAGCTTCCCATTCTTGTAATGTTTGACCTCGTATCAGGCATAACATTCCATTTTGGCAGACGGTGGTTCTGGCACTGTTAAAATTAAACTTTATCGCCCAGTTCACTTTGCATGCCGAACTCCTTACGGGTGCATCCATTACGTGATAGAGGCTTCACGTTACTAATTTAAAACTGAGAAGAATATGGAGCACTCTCTGGGTATAAATCCATGATTTTGTGTCACAAACGCGTTTCGGCAACACTTGCCTTCCTCCGTGTGTTTGCACAAAAGGAAAGCAACACTTGTATACATCGTTTAAATACGTTTCTTCACACATCCTACGGAGACACAGATTACGGACTCTCAGTTCCTCATTATTTATTGCTGTCATGGTGTCGCCATCTCAGTACCATATATAGCTAGGGCAGCTGATCCATTGCAACGTTTTTGTGATCATAGCAGGGAATTCACGAATGTGAGCGCCATCGGGAATGCTGTGATTGGCTGGCTGCAACCTGACCAGAAAGTTGTAGCCGCTATTTTAAGATTCAGGATACGGTCCTCAGGGCTGAAAAATTAAATAAAAGGTGTTATAAGGGGTCAGGGTGGTAGTACCCTGTCCCGAAGGGTGTGGTATAGGGGTTTTTGACAGTCAAATTATTAATTTAAAATGATTATTTTACATGAGTGATATTTTTGAATATGTCACTGCGCTTAGTGTGCCCCTGTGGATCATTGCAATAAGTTTGTGAATATTGTGGAACAAATTTAAAAAAACATTCACAGACTCATTCATGCACTAATTTGTTCACTCATTGGAGCACTCAGACACTCATGCACCCACTTACAGACCCACTCAGAGAGTCATACACCCACTTTCAGACACACTCATGCACCCACTCACAGACCCACTCAGACCCTCACACACCCACTCACAGACCAACTTAGACACTCATGCATCCACTCACAGGTCCACTCAGACATTCACACACCCACTCACAAACCCACTCAGAGACTCACATACCAACTCAGAGACTCACACACCAACTCACGGACTCACTCAGACACTCACAGAACCACTTAGACCCTCATGCATCCACTCACAGAGTCACTCAGACATTCACGCACCCACTCAGACCCTCATGCACCCACTGACAAACCTGCTCAGACATTCACACACATTCAGGCATCCACTCACAGACCCACTCAGAGACTCATGCACCCACACACAGACCCACTCAGACCTTTACACACCCACTCACAGTCCCACTCAGAGACTCATGCACTCACTCACAGATCCACTCAGACACTTATGCACCCAATCACAGACCCACTCAGACCCTTATGCACCTACTGACAGGCCCACTCAGACACTCACCCACTCACAGATCCACTCGGACCCTCATGCACCCTCTCACAGCCCCACTCAGACAGTATTGCACCCACTTACAGATCCACTCAGACACTCATGCACCCACTGACAGACCCACTCAGACTCTCACACAGCCACTGACAGACCCAGACACTCATGCACCCACTCACAGACCCACTCAGACCTTCATGCACCCACACACAGATCCACTCACACCTTCACACACCCACTCACAAACCCACTCAGAGACTCACGCACCCACTTACAGATCCACTCACACACTTATGCACCCACTCACAGACCCAGTCCAACCCTTATAAACCACTTACAGACCCACTCAGACCCTCACGCAACCACTCACAGACCGACTCAGTGGCTGTGTGAGGGTCTGAGTGGGTCTGTGAGTGGGTGCAGACCCACTTAGACACTCATGCTTCCACTCACAGATCCACTCAGACATTCACAAACCCACTCACAGACTCAGTCAGACCCTCACACACCCACTCCCAGACCCACTCAGAGACAAACTCACCCACTCACAATTCCACTCAGAGACTCATGCACTCACTCACAGACCCACTCGGACCCTCATGCACTCTCTCACAGACCCACTCAGACAGTATTGCACCCACTAACAGATCCACTCAGACTCTCACACAGCCACTGACAGACCCAGACACTCAAGCATCCACTCACAGACCCACTCAGACTTCATGCACCCACACACAGACCCACTTACACCTTATTGCACCCACTCAGAGACCCACTCAGAGACTCACACAGCCACTCACAGATCCACTCACACACTTATGCACCCACTCACAGACCCAGTCCAACCCTAACGCAACCACTTACAGACCCACTCAGAGCCTCACACAAACACTCACAGACCCACTTAGACACTCATGCTTCCACTCACAGATCCACTCAGACATTCATAAACCCACTCACAAACTCAGCCAGACCCTCACACACCCACTCCCAGACCCACTCAGAGACATACTCACCCACTCACAATTCCACTCAGAGACTCAAGCACTCACTCACAGACCCACTCGGACACTCATGCACCCACTCACATACCCACTCAGACACTCATGCATCCACTCACAGACCCACTCATACTCTCACACAGCCACTGACAGACCCACTCAGACACTCACGCACCCACTGAGAGACCCACTCAGACCCTCATGCACCCACACACAGACCCACTGAGAACTTCATGCACCTACTCACAGATCCACTCAGAAACTTATGCATCCACTCACGGACCCACTCAGACCCTTATACACCCCCTGACAGACCCTCTCAGACCGGTATGCACCCACTGACAGGCCCACTCAGACCCTCACACACCCACTCAAAGACGAACTCAGACCCTTAATCACCCACTCACAGACCCACTCAGACAGTGTTGTACCCACTCACAGATCCACTCAGACACTCATGCACCCACTCAGACACTCACACACCCACTCACAGACCCACTCAGACACTCATGCATCTACTCACAGATCCACTCAGACATTCACATGTCCACTCACAGACCAAGTCAGACCCTCACGCACCCACTGACAGACCCATTCAGACACTCGTGCACCAACTCACAGACCCACTCAGAGACTCATGCACTGACTCACAGATCCACTGAGACACTCATGAACCCACTCACAGACCTCCTCAGGGACTCACTCACTCACAGACCCACTTAGACACTCATGTATCCACTCACAGACCCACTCAGACACTCACCCACCCACTCAGACTGTCACACACCCACTCACAGACCCCCACAGACACTCACACACCCACTCACAGAGACACTCTCACACCCAGAAACACTATATCATACCAGACACTCTCACACTCACTCACACACCCATATAGACCCTCTCACACCCGCTCTCATACCCAGACAGACACTCGCAGACCCACTCTCACACCCAGAGACACCCTCTTAAAGCTATTTTCATACGTAGGCAGACAGGCTATTGCAGCCAACTCTTGCTGCGCACGACCAAGGGCCATTCACTGCACAGGGTTGGCTGGTTATGGGAATTGGCCACAGGTCTTGGCCGCAGGACAGCCCCTGCAGCCAATCCCCTCTGCACATGGCTGAAGGCCATGCATGGCACGGGGTTCGGTGGTTATGTGGGTTGGCCGCAGGCCCTGTGGCCAACCCCTGCTGCACACGGCCTTCAGCCATGCGTGGCAATAGTTGGACTAACGTATAGTAATTAAAATTACTTTATGTTAAAAATAAACAGAGATTCACTGAAAATAAATGAAGGCTATAGGGATGTTATAGTTAGGATATAGAATTTAAAAAACACAGAAATTCACTTAAAATACCAAAGGCCATAGGGATGTTATAGTTAGGTTCTGAATATACTCACACAAAACCATAGAAATTCAGCAGTTATAGGTATAGTTATATCAAGTAACAATAACTTGTGCCCTCAACGTGCACTGCTAATTACCCCAGATATTACAGAACTCCTGACAGCTTTTGTGATGTCAATAAAAATATCAATGAAACATTAGCAAAGTCAAATTATTTAACAAAAAACTGTGCATGGTGGGGGAGCACATTACAGTTACTTTAGGGTGCAAGTGGCCGCGTCCCAGGGGATGGGGTCCCCGAGGCTGAGATCGGCCTGATGAGGATGGCTATGTTCCCCACCTCCCCGCCATAAAAAAAAAAAATTGGCTGCACCCCGGGGGATGGGGTCCCCGGGGCTGAATTCAGCCCTGTGGAGGGAGGTTATGTGCCCCCCCAAAACAAATAATAATGAGGCCACACCCCAGGGAATGGGGTCTCCGGGGCCGAGACCGGCCCAGTGGAGGGGGGCCATGAGGTACTCTTCCATCCCAAAATGTGCCCCAGGGGATGGTGTCCCCGGAGTTGACATCATCCTAAGGAGGGGAGCAGTGTGGCCTTCGTGCCCTAAGGTAACTATTGCTTGCGCTCTCGCCATACACTGCTAATTACCCAGATATTATAACACTCATGACAACTTCTATAACATCATTAAAAATATAAATGAAATGTTACCACTCAAATTATTGAAAAAAATATGTGCATGGCAAGAGCACGATTTAATGTTACCTTGGGGCATGAGTTATAATTACTTGAAATAACTCTAACTGCTGAATTTCTATGGTTTTGTACGAGTACAGTCAGATCCTAGCTGTTACGTCTCTGTGACCTTTGTTTTTTCAGTGAATATTTATATATGGGTGGCATTGCGTTGAATATAATCGAAATTGAGCCCAGAAATAAAGGAGCATTATATGCGTCAACTTTGGAGTGTGGTTGTTCGTTCACTTTTCCTAAGGAATTTGTGTTTCATAGAAAATGGTGTGTCCCACCGTAAACCTGCACCGCCGCTATAGAAAGCGTGCCAATACACGCCAGCTGGGGACGAAATCAACTTTCCATCGGTGAGAAAACAGGTGTGGGCAGCCACCATTTCAGAGGAAAAGTACACTGACAGCTTCCGGACTTGTGTAATTCACACAGAGTAACTGGAGAGAAGTATTTCTCAACACAGTACCGGGTAAGCGCCAATCATTTCCCTGTTGTGGGTTAAAAGTGGAGCCATGAGACGAAACTTGCTACATTGTATTTGCAAATAGCTTAACACGGCCGAAGTTTTGTTTTTGTTCGCATTACTCATTCTATGCATATTGGAGCTTGAGAGTAATGGATTTAAGAGTTGAAAAACTGAGGTTAATGGCAGAGGAAGTGTTCAAGGAAATAACAATAAATTCACAATCTAGCAATGAAGGAACAAGTCAAGGACTTTCCAATGTTAAAAATAAGTTATGTGAATGGGAGAAACTATCTTGTAAAGAAGTTAACAAATGGTGGGAAGTTTTAACTTTAAGAAAATATGTTGAAGTGAATCGAATACCTAGAGGCCTTAGAATAAGGATTATGCACAGTTATCAAGATGCAAGCAGTGCTTTATTGGAGGAATGGGGCACACACATTTTGGACTCTTCAAAAGGATTAATTGTCATTTTGATTAAGTATGCAGAAATAGCATTGGAAAAAATCCAAAATCAGTTACAAAGTCTGGAACAAGATTTGGGATCTTTGACTTTAACAGAAGAAGAAAGAAAAAGAAAAATGATTTAGGCCTTAAGATACAAAAACACGAGGAAACGGTTATAGCACGTAAGAAATTCAAATTCCAGAGAGACAAACAGGACTATGAAGAAGGACAAATTTTTACATTTGCGAGGAAATTCCATAGTACTAAACAAGGGCAGCAAACAGATTTGTTGCAATCTGAAAAATCGACATATTCAAGCATTGAATCTTTATCTATGGACAATGATACTAGTGAAGGTGAAGAGGGGTGTTCAACAACACATGAAACTATGTTAAACTAAATGCGCCTCGCCCTTCAACAGCATTCAAAAGAACAACAAGTCAACAGACGAGGAAAGGGACGAGGTCGGGGCGCAAGAAAAACAAATGTACAAGAAGGGGACAGAGAGGTAAATCAAAGAAACACCAGAGCAAAAACGGCAACATTATTCAAGAATTAAATGTAATAAATCTATCGAACAGAATCATGTCAACACAAGAAGAGTCTCTATTGAAAAAAGGTTTACATTTTTGCCCCGCTATTAACATTGACTTAGTACAGACACAGATTGACTTATACAAATACATACGAAAAAATTAAATTGGCCAAGTTTCATAAAGATGCAAATCAAACCAAATCCCAAAATACCAACATGTGAGCTAACAGCACAAGATAAAGACACTCTAATGACCCTCGTAAATTTGGATTGCACACAATATAAAGAGCTCATTAGTGAACAAGAGGCAATAGTGCCGTTAGGAGCAGGTTTAACTAAAAAAAGACCTAAATCCAGGTTTTGCCCAGCATTAGCAGTTAGTAATAAAATTGATCTTTTTGCTGAGGTTGTGGTTAACGATTTATACAAAACAAAATGGAATGAATGCAAAAATAATCTATCAACAACAGAGGCACAAACCCTCCGCAATCTGCAAATGGATGAAACTGTGGCAATTAAACCTGCAGATAAAGGCGGCAATGTGGTAATTCAAACCAAACAAAATTAAGTGCAGGAAGCAATGCGTCAATTATCTGATACCACCTATTATAAACCAATAAATGTTAATCCCACGAAACAACTAGAGCCAGCTGCACAAAATTTAAATTCATATGTAAAGTATACAGGGGACCTTTTGAGACATCTGGAAGGAATACTGTGGCAGGCAACTTACAAACTGATAACGATGGATGTGATCTCTTTATCTACTAATATTGAACATCAAATAGGCATTCAGGCATGCAGATATTTCTTAAGTCAAAGAAATATTCATTTTGCTCAACATAATAAAATCCTTTTAGAAATTATCAATCTTTGCCTTACCAACAATTTTTTTCAGTTTGATCAACAGCTATTCCTACAAACAAAAGGGACAGCTATGGGTTTCTCCTTATCTCCAAATTTTGCAAACCTAACAATGGGTTGGTTTGAACAAAGAATTGCTTGGGCAGAAGAAAATGAAGCATTCCAACAGAAAGTGATAAATTGGTTTAGATTCATTGATGATCTTTTTCTAATTTGGGATGGTACAGAAATGGAGTTTAAAGAATACTTTGATATCCTAAATAACACTTCGGCAAAATTGCAATTTAGATATGAAATCAGCACCATGAGAGTGACCTTTCTGGACACAGAAATTTATATAAAGGAAGGTGCAATACATACCACATTACACAGAAAGATCACAGCAACCAATTTTCTGTTACATGCCAACAGCTTTCATCCACCTAATACAAAATGGAGCATACCATATGGTGAATTCTTATGCATCAATAGAATCTGTTCAGAATCTGGAGAATTTGAAAAACATCTAAAAGCCTCAGGAGAAAGGTTTATCGCTAGACAATATCCAATCAAATGTATTAACAAGGCAAAACAGCGAGTTGAAGAGGTCTCAAGAGTGGAATTAGTCCCGAGAACAAATCTTCGGCATAAAAGAGAATCAGATGAACAAATACGATTCATCACAACATATTCCAGTAGTGCCTCTCAAATACGCAAAATCCTTGTAAAACATTGGCCTCTCCTCCAATTGGACTCCACAATAAGAGAAATCATGGGAGATTATCCTAAAGTGACCTTCAGGAGAGCACCAAATCTACGCGATAAAATAACAAAAAGTAATTTCAGTTCCTGGAAAAAGGGAAACTGGCTTCAAAAACCAGGTTTCTGGAAATGTGCGAACTGTAAAGCGTGTAGGATTGCTAAAAACACAAAAGAATACATCACAGGTAATGGAGGCAAAAAATGGATCAAACAACATATCACTTGTAAGAGCCGATTCACTGTATATGTCATTGAATTCCCCTGCGGCTTGAAATATGTGGGGAGCACCATTTGTGAGACCAAGAAAAGAATATTGGAACACATTCGTGCAACCATTAATGTAGATAGAAGCTATGCCACGGCTAAACACATGGAACAAGCACATGATAGTCAATGGGAAACTATGACATTCTATGCAATTGACCAAGTACCCATTAATGAACGAGGAGGGGACAGGGAAAGGAAACTACGACAGCTAGAGTCAAGATACATTTTAGAGATTCGCACCTTGACTCCTTGGGGAATGAACCTGGACGAAGAATTATTTGTACATTTGTGAATGGTTGAACAATATCTCGCCAATAACAAAGACTCCATATATTTTCACACATTTTATTTATATTTTTATATATAGTGTATATAGGATCTCTATAACCATAAAGCATGTTAGATATGGTGAAAGTTACCCCATAAATGTGCTGGACATCTTTGAGTCTATTAATATTGTGATACATAACATGTGGCTTCATTGATAATCAGCGCATGAAGAAATTGGGGTAAAAGACAAACAAATATATAAACATAGCTTATGGGTGGCAACTACTATATCCACAATGCAATAGGATGCACAGTGCTCACTGATTATTTCATTTGGATTTGCTTTTGCATGCTTTATAAGGTCTGGAGAGCAATAATGCTTGTTTAATGTTTAATCTTTATAAACGTGCGTGTGTAAATAAGTTTGCAAATAGGAGTTAGGAGCATGTTTAAATTGTGAATATAAAAACGGAAGCAAGGGGTCACAACCAGAAATGCCTATGAACAAGGTCTTGGTGACTGAAACGCGTTGGGCGGCATTGCGTTGAATTTAATTGAAATTAAGCCCAGAAATAAAGGAGCTTTATATAAGTCAACTTTGTAGTGCGGTTGTTCCTTCACTTTTTCTAAGGAATTTGTGTTTCATATATATATATATATATGTATATATATATATATATATAAGTTTTAACCACCCCAACAGAGGCTCTTATAGGCATTATGCTTTCTAAAGGCAGTGGCAAAAACTTCATGCGCTTGAAACAATATTGGAGACAAGATATTAATGGGTTAATCCTTTTTGTAATCTTCATCCGGTGCAATGCCAGATTATAACAAAGGAGCACAGTTTTGATACATGGCATGAGTGCTGCATGTCCTCTCCTGGCGGGTGAAGCTGCCTATCCCTTGGCAGTCTGGTCACAGCATGCTGTTTTTCAGTGTCAGAGCTTCAGACCTGCGGCCGGAGTCTCCAGCACACTGCGTCAATGTGGCCAAAAGCAGGGCATACCAATCAATCGTGCAGCAAGTGCAGTGGCACCCAGGCCACATTTGAGGGGCCCATCTCACCCCAATTACCCTTACTACACTAGGGTGTAAAAGCGAGGCTGTCAGGTAAAAGCCCAGTGGGCAGGCCAAAGGCCAGTGAGTGGAGAGCTGTGGACTGGTAACTAAGCAGGAGAAAGGAGATCCAGGCCTCGCTGGCCGGCAGACATGGCCGCAAGGCCAGGGAGCAGAGGAAGGCGTCACCTCTACGCGTTGCAACAGAGCATGTGGAATAAGCGAATGCAAATAGCCGGAGAAGTCACAAGCTCTGCTCTGGAAGACTGCCAGGTTAGACGTTTACACATTCAGTCAGCGCAGTCACGCTCTACAAGTTTAGGAAGAAAACAGACAAAAAACAAAATCCCTCGTCCTACTGTCTCCGTGAACCGTGACCAGAATAAACCCAGGATTCTGCCTCACACTGCAGAGGCCAAGACACACAGGGGCTCACTGCAGCGCATGCAGGGCGGTCAAGCAGTGAAAAGTAGGCCACCGGTGTGCGTGGACATGGGATGCTGTCAATTGTTTCTTCCCAGCTAGGGATGTGAAGAAGAATAAAAAATAAGCCGGATGAAGGGGGAAATGGGAGGATGGGTGGAAGGAAGCGAAAAGGTAGCATGTCACTATATGAAGGTCAGTCATAGCGACCTACCAAAATATCACACCCACTACATAACCCCCACCTCTTCACAGGGTAAGTTTATCTGTACTCTTGTTAACTCCATTTCTTCTTATCGAGACCTACCATGCAATGTAGTGGTTAGGGCCATGTAGTGATTGAAATATTTTTGTCATATGATATATCGTGTGGGATTTAGTGATCCTCTACCAGTGAGAACCATTAGGGGGGACAACGAGGGAATCAAGAAAGAGAGGAAGCTACAAGTTGAAGGACAATACCTGGAGTGAACAGATAAGAAAACATAGAGCGGTGGAGGGCAAGACATTAGAAAGAAAGGAGAAACTAGGGTTAAGGAGTGGTGTACAAGGTGCAGGAGTGAAGGGTGAGAAGAGCATGACTGTTGCAGATTTGGGGATGAGTGAATACGCAATGTAAGACTGATAGTCGGATCAGAATCACATGGGGCTGTTTGGGTCTGAAGAGTTAAGAGAAGAACTGAGGAACAGGGCAAGACTGAGAGGGAGCTAGGGCGCACGATGGAGGAGAAGAGAGCAGTGCTGAGGAATAGAAAGATTGAAATGGAAAGGGATGGACTGGCTGGGGACAGCAGGAGTGAGGAGAAGACAGCAACTGAAGAAAGAGACTGACACAGAAGGGGATAGAGTAGAACTGAACAACAGACAGCAACACTGGCCGAGAAAGAGCATGACTTAGGAGTACAGCCTCAGGTCCAGATTTACCAAACTGTCAAATTCAGAGAGCAGGACAGCATCATATCTGCAGAGATGTGGCACTATCCTGCTCTCTGCCTAACGCTGATGCACAATCAAGCTGCCGAGCACCACAAACACACTTTTGCACCTTAGTGCAAAGGTGTCTGAATGAGTCTAGCATACGTTTTTTTTATTGGAAGGGCGCCCTTCCAGTAAAAAATACTGTGCTTAGATTAACTTTGAAACCTTTCCACCTTTGGAGTTGTGCTGTACAGTGCCTCACATGCAAAGTGGGAATAGCAGAGAGAAACAGAAAGCATTTCTCCTTTGAAATGCCTGCTTCAAAGGAGCATTCGTTTTGGTGCAAAACCATGCCTACTATTGTTAATAGTTTAGGTTTTGTGCTAAAAGGCATGGGTAGTTGCAAGGGAACGTTCTTGTACAAACTACTGAACACCTCTATGAGCACAGTAATGCAAAACAGTGGTTTGCACTGCTTTTGTTACTTTCAGGCACTATTTCAGCACACAAAACAAGAAACTATGACAAGAGACATTTCGTGCAGCTTTCCATAACTTTTGTGATGCAAACCCAAGGAAAGGGGTTTGTAAATCACGCCCTAAGAATGAGACAGAGAGAGTGGGAGTGAGAGCATGACGAGGGCTAATGGTGACTGCAAGAAGTAGGGGCAGAGAGTGAAACTGAGTTGAGTGAACAACACTGAGGGGGAGCAAAACTGAAGAGGAGAGAACCATACTGAGAGATAGAAACAGAACTGAGAGACAGAGTGCTGAGGGCGACAGAGCTGGACTGAGGGAAAGATACCAAGAAAGGCAAGGCTGAGTGGGAAAGAGCAGGACTGAATGATGAAGACAGCTGGGCTGACAAGAGACTGTGGGAACAGAGAAAATGAGATTGATGTGGGATGCAGATTTACAATAAGAGGGTAGGTTGGAAGAAGGCGAAGGGAGCAGGACAGAAAGAGGGAGGGAGAGAGAAAAGATGGAGGGGTGAAGAAAGAATGGCTGATTGTAGCATACAAGAGGATGGTGGAACAGGATTCTGGGAGGAAGTCAATCTGAGAGACAAAATGTGTGTGTGAGAGAGATGACTGATGTTAGATGGCACAGGAGTACAAGAACTAAGGGAGCGGGCAAGGGACAAGGACAGAGATGGTGAAGAAGGACTGAGGCAGAAAGTGGAAGAATACAGGGCTCATACAAGGTATCAATGGAGGGCAGAAGGGCTAGCCATCCCTATTGGAAGGATAACAAGCATTTGCAATGCAATGGTCTTTTACATTAGGTGGTACAGTCGAAACACAACCCTGCCCAATGAGCACATAGAAAAAAAACACATCCCCTCAAACGATCCCCTCAAACGATCCTATTAAAAAGACATAGGCCTTCATTATGACATTGGCAGTAAATCTAATTTTCCGCCGAGGTGATGGCCGCCAACATACTGTCGCAGAGGCGAACATCCGTTCGCCATATTATGACACACACACACTAAACCGACAGAATACTGCCACAAACACATATCCGCCAGACCAAAGGTTAGTGTTAAACTGTCCCATTATGACCTACGAATACCCATAGCGGACATTCAACGGCAATAAACCATTGGTGGTATACACCGGCACGGTCAGAATGGGCACCCAAATACAAAACAATACAATATTGGCCAGTACTAAAAACACACATCTGACACTGCTACACACACCACACCCACCCACCCACAGCACTATAAAACAGACACCCACATTACCCACAACCCTTTCCTAACACAAAAAATAACCAAGAGATAGCCACGCAAATCATAGACACAACCACACACACACCACGAACACCCATTCATCCGTCACACACCCCACACCCTACCACATTACTCAACACCCTCTGCACAACACACACCACACAACACCCATGTCCCCACAAAGGCACCCCCGTTTCACTGATGAGGAGTTGAAGGACATGGTGAAGGAAATAGGGTAGAGCCACAGCTGTTTGAAGCACAGGTACAGCAAATCTCCATTGCAAGGAAGATGGAGCCATGGCGGAGAATCGTGGACCGGGTGAATGCCGTGGGACAGCATCCGTGAACAAGGGACGACATCAGGAAGAGGGGGAAGGTACATTCCATAGCAGCAAGACACCAGCTCGCTTTCCAGAGGACTGGCGGTGGACCCCCACAGCTGACAGCATGGGAGGGGCAAGTTGAGTTGCCGGAGGACTGGACACTGGTGAGTCAATATTTACTACCTATCACCCGTGTTGGACTTTTGCTTATGCAGGGTCATCCCCAGTCTTTTTGCCTCCTGCCTCCTATTTTTTTCTGACCTGTTGCTGTTGGCTTTTCAACTCTGAGCACTTTACCACTGCTAACCAGTGCTAAAGTGCATATGCTCTCCGTGTAAATTGTATGTAATTGGTTTATCCATGATTGGCATATTTGATTTACTAGTAAGTCCCTAGTAAGGTGCACTAGAGGTGCCAGGGCCTGTAAATCAAATGCTACTAGTGGGCCTGCAGCACTGGTTGTGCCACCCACATAAGTAGCTCTGTAATCATGTCTCAGACCTGCCACTGCAGTGTCTGTGTGTGTATTTTTACACTGTAAATTCGACTTGGCAAGTGTACCCACTTGCCAAGCCTAAACCTTCCCTTTTCTTACATGTAAGGCACCCCTAAGGTAGGCCCTAGGTAGCCCCAAGGGCAGGGTGCAGTGTATGGATAAGGTAGGACATATAGTAATGTGGTTTATATGTCCTGACAGTGAAATACTGCCAATTTCGTTTTTCACTGTTGCAAAGCCTGTCTCTCTCATAGGATAATATGGGGGCTACCTTTAAATATGATTAAAGTGTAGATTCCCCTAGAGAGTAGATGGACATGTGGAGTTTGGGGTCCCTGAACTCACAATTTAAAAATACATCTTTTAGTAAAGTTGATTTTAAGATTGTGCGTTTGAAAATGCCACTTTTAGAAAGTGAGCATTTTCTTGCTTAAACCATTCTGTGACTCTGCCTTGTTTGTGGATTCCCTGTCTGGGTCAGTTTGACAGTTGGGTTGTTTTTCACCTCACACCAGACAGTGACACAAAGGAGGCTGGGGTGTAACCTGCATTTCCTGATTAGCCATCTCTGCTAGGAGGGAGGGGTGGAGTGGTAACTCTCATCTGAAAGGACTGTGCCTGCCTCTGACAATGCCGGCTCCAACCCCCTGCTGTGTGTCTGATGACTTGCCTGGGCAAGGCAGGATTTCACAAGTAGGTGTGAGTCCCCTTTGAAGAAAGGTGACTTCAAAGACTAAAATGGGTATAAGAAGGGCACCCAAATCTACAGACTTTAGAAACACTTCTGGAACCAAGAGGAACCTCTGCCTGGAGAAGAGCTGATAGCTGAGGAAGACGTGCTGCCCTGCCTGTGACTGTGCTTTGTGGAGCTTTCCTGCAGTGCTGCTTCTGCCAGAGTAAGAGGGCAAAGACTGGACTTTGTGTGCCTTCCATCTTGTGAAGAAATCTCCAAGGGCTTGAGTTAGAGCTTGCCTCCTGTTGTTTGAAGTCTCAGGGACAGCAAAGACTTCTCTCTGCCAGCACCTGGAGTCTCTGGAGAAACTCCTGCTCTGACAAGTGGTGCCCTATCCAGTCCCTGGGCCCTTGAAAGGAAAGCTGGTGGAAATCCAAGGAAATCGACTTCGGACGACTCCGGACCGACGCCGCTGCTGAATCCGGTAACGCCGCCTGCACCTGACACCGTGACCTTCGCTGGAACGCGACACTCTTCGCAGGCCCGTCGCCGCAGCAGCCCCGCTGAAGTCCGCGACTCCGTGGAAGTCGCCGCACCACGTCGTGACCGACGCCGCTTGAAGTGCACGGATTCAACGTTTCGCACAGACGCCGCGATTCCTGACTTCGCGCCTCGGCTTGTTTTCACTCTTCACCAAAGGTACTGTACTTGGGGGTCTACACGACTCCGTGTCCGGCGCCGCTAGTGTCGGCTTGTTGGGAACGACTCCGTCACGACGCCGTGTTAACATCTCATTGAAGCATTTTTGTTTCTAAGCGCTATTTTTGAGTTTAATCTTTAAAAATTCATAACTTGACTTGGGTATGTCGGATTTTTTTAGTTTTGGTCTTGTTTTGTTTAGATAAATATTTCCTATTTTTCTAAACCGGTGTTGTGTCATTTTGTAGTGTTTTCATTAAGTTACTGTGTGTGTTGGTACAAATACTTTACACCTAGCACTCTGAGGTTAAGCCTACTGCTCTGCCAAGCTACCAAGGGGGTAAGCAGGGGTTAGCTGAGGGTGATTCTCTTTTACCCTGACTAGAGTGAGGGTCCTTGCTTGAACAGGGGGTAACCTGACTGTCAACCAAAGACCCCATTTCTAACAACCCCCATACCTGCATGCCACCACCACCCCTCACCCTGACACATATCACTCCACTCCATCCCACACAATGTACCCCTACAATGAACTAACCTGAATGCCAAGCCCTGCATGCCATACCCACTGCATGCACATCCCTCCAGCCCTGCATGTACACCCACCACGAATACATGCACCGCCATTTTCTGACTATAACCTCACTTGATTCCTGACTTTCCGCAGGACAACACCTCCACTGCGTGTGTTGCTGAGACCTGTGTCTGGAACCTGACAGGGGAAAGGGCCATGTCAGGTTGGAGTGCCTGGTGGATGGGGTTAGAGCACCTGGTGGATGGGGTTCTACCCCTGTATGGACAGCTGTATGGGCCTCGTGCACACCATGAGGACGATGCATGCAACAAGGCTGCATGGAGATGTGTGTGTGTGCTGGCAGTGTATCATTTGGGTGGTGGGTATGACTGATGGTAGTGTACATGCAGGGCTCCGGGTGATGAGTGTGCCTGCTGAGGGGAAATGCTTTTTGTGGGCCATATGTGTGATAGGCTGGATTGTATGGCTAATGGTGTCCTCCTGCCGATGTTTCCTCTTCAGGTCAGCGCCCATCAGAAGAAGGGATTGTGGTGTGCCATCGCCAAGGACGACCGGACCCTAGGGGGTCTATTGCAGGAGGAGCACCCACTGCAGGAAACGGTGGGAGGACCTGAGACACTGGGCCTGAAAGACTGCAGCGGCCCAGCTGGAGATTGCCTCCTAATGAGGGAGGGGTGCCTGTCGGAACCTGACCCCCCTGATTGCCCGCATACTGGCGGTGGCCTACCCAGAGCTGGATGGGCGCTTGAGGGAATCACAGCAGCCAGAAGGGGGTGAGTACAGTGTGTGTAACAACCATCTTTGTTGCCTGGCATAGGATCCTGGTGGTAGGTTTAAGTCAGTGGGTGTCCCTTAATGCCAGCTCATACATTGCTGCATGGTCCAGCTCAGGGTAAATGGGTGAATAGCAAAATCTGGATAGCTAGCTTGGTGGCATTCCATGTTTGACAGGGCTTAGTAGGTCCCAGGAGGGGTGCAGATGGCAGGGGTTGGCTCTCATCCAGCTGTGATACCTAGCCAATGGAATGCCAGTGTGGTGCATACTGCTCAATCTTGGTCCCTGTGTGTGATGGTGATATGTATGCCATCTGTGGTGTTGGTGCTGTAATTGACCCAGTGCTCGCTTTCTTTCTTCCCCCCTATTTTCTTCTGTCATCCTGTCCATGTGTGCATTAGCATCATCTCAGGCTGAGGAGCAGGGGCACCGGCGAGTGAGGTAGCTGCCGCCCACAGGATCCAGGAGGCAGAGTCCACTCACGCCGAGGGGACCAGTGGGACGGAGGGTGAGGGGAGCACCATGGCGGGGACAGGCGGGGACAACACTGACTCTGAATCCTTCTCCGATGGGATCTCCCTACTGGTGGTGGTGGACACCTCTAGAACCACCCCAGCTACAGGTACAGCCGTCACCCCCTGTACCAGCACCGCCCTCCCTCCCAGTAGCCCCCTACCGAGTTGACAGTGCCTGCTCACCTAGGAGGGTGGACATCTCCTTTGCCCCAGGCATCTCAGGCCCTGCCCCAGTCAGCCCTGCTGCCCTCAGTGAGGAGGCTATTGACCTCCTGAGATCCATCTCTGTAGGGCAGTCAACCATAGTGAATGCCATCCAGGGGCTGGCATCCCAGATGCAGCAGTGCTATGCCTACATGGAGGGCATTCACGGTGGCTTGGCGGCCCTACAGAGATCGTTTCAGGCTCTGGCCTCCTCTCTGAATGCAGCCCGAGTCCCTGGTTCTACTGTCCCCCATTCAACTACCAAATCCCAATCTCCTCAACCCAAAGCAATCCCATGCACACATACAGACAAGCAGGAACACAAAACATCACACAAGAGTGGCACAGACAAACACAGGCAGCAAACTGCAAGCCACAACACTCACACAAACAACAGACAGTTGCACACACAACAACATCCACTGCTTCCACTGTTTCCCCCTCCTCCTCCTCCCTCACAGTCACATCCGCACTCACACCTGCATGCACTGCATCAACAGCCACCACCACCATCACCACATGCTGCAGCACACCCACCTCACTTGTAGACACCTCCACAACATCCATCCACACGACCTCTTTGTCCCCTCCCACCCTGTCTGCCCTTCCTTCTAAGAAACATAAACGCTCGCAGTCAGACACCCAACAGCCATCCAGCTCATACACGCACACTGTCCATGCACTTGCACCAAGTCCAGCAAACGTACACCCCCTACAACCACTACCTCTACGTCCACTCCCATCCCTCCTCTCACATCCCGCCCAAACGTCCCTACGAAGTTTTTCCTTGCCAATCTTGACCTCTTCCCTCCCCGCATCCTGCCCATAAGTGCAGGGTCCCAACAACCCAGCCCAGCACCTCAGCCAAACAGTCTGCCACTGCTCCCACCAAGAATTCTGCTGCTGGCACTAAGGGGGCCCTGAGTGGGATGACAGCCACTCCCAGTAAGTCCACACCTCTGCCTCAAAAACAGAGGCCTAGGGTGGTGAAACCTAAGGGACAGAGGACGGGGTCAGTGGAGGCACCTCCTAGACCTGGAAGCAAGGACACAAGTCACATAACAAAGGCCAAGGGGGCCCGTCACAAGAAAGAACCCAAGGAGCCCCCTCCACCACCTGAGGACATGTAGCTCACCCTCCAGAGACTGTGGTCTTTAACTCCCCTCCAGAGACAATTGGGCAAGGAGCCTCCTCCAGAACCAGTGGGCATGATACCCACTCTAGAGACTGTGGCCTTTAACTCCCCTCTAGAGACTAGTAGGCAAGGATCCCCCTCCAGGAAGGCAATGGCGTGGTAGAGCACTGGGAAGTCTTGGAGTTCCGGTTCCATGGCGGCCGCAGAGTCCTCTGTGTCCCTGATGGTGAGTCTTTTGTTTTTTGTGATGTGTTTCCGCTAGGCTTTTGATAGCGTTGCTACCGCCCTGGAAATCCTGGCTGTTTACTATGTCATATTATGGTGGGTGGTACCTTGATTTCCACCTGGCTGTACGTGGATACGGCTGTAGTCTGTGGTGTTAACGCCCTGGCAGTTGGTGTGGTACATTGGCTGTCTATGGGAGGTCTCACCACCATGGTCATAATTTGGCGGTAATTACCGCCAGGCTATTGGCAGTATTACTGCCACTTTAACGGTGGCAGTCAGTACACCACCAATGTCATAATAACCACCATTGTCATCAAGTTGGAAGTTCGGTTCCTGATGAACCTCCTTCGGGATCCCGTGAAGACATGATGTGAAAATAGGATGCCTGCATTGTTCTAGTCATTGTCATGTATAGCCTCCTTACCTGTTGTAAGTGCTGTATGTAGGTAGTAAATGAGTGCCATGCAACATCGAATTTGGCTACTCGATCATGAATAATGGCAGTTAGTTTCCCCACAGCTTACAGAGACCAAACCTTCCCCAACCACATGTTCAAGGAGAGGGGCAGCGAATGTTTCCACATTTGAGCCACACACAGCCGTGCTGCTAATAACAAGTGGGAAACAGGCAGTCCTGTGGGGTCGTCAAGGAGAAGAGTCTTTCCACCCCCTGAACCCTTAGGAGGATTACAAGTGGATCTAGAGGTAGTAAGACATTCATAATGGTCTGTATTGTGTGCTAGATCTCAACCCTGAATGTGTGGATTAGTGGCTAAGACCACCAAGTATGTAGAAACGTGTCATATGCCTGACTGTGACTGTTTGGAGAAGTTGTTTTGGGTTGGTTATTTTGTTTGATTTAGCTATCATTATCATACTTCTTGTGTTTCCTGTCCATTGTTAAGTAAATATGAATTTGTCTTCGGATGTTTCTCTCAATGTGATTTCATTCTGTAGAAGCAGTTAATATTGATTAATAGTGGTTTAATGGAATCGGATGCCAACTTAAGTTTTCCAGGAGGAAGTTGTATCTGTGGGTTTCTTGCAGAATTTTGTTTGCAAAGTATGTGGACCAAATCCAGGAAGTGTATTAATTCTGAACGTATCAAGTATGCACACTTTATTTTCCTATGATTTTCATTCATTATTTGTATGGTGTTGTGGAAATCCACTCTGGTTTCAATGCATATTAGGAAACATAAATGATGTACATTTCTAATCTGTTGTTCCTATCTCATTTCTGTAAATGTGTTCCATTTCAAAGTCGCTTGTGGAGATATTTGCAGGCACTGGGGCATTTGAGCTAATTCATGTACCTGTACGTTTTACAAAATACCACTTCCACCATTTCAAAAAGTTATCATTGTAATATACACAAATTGTACAACAAATGACGATTTTTTGTTTCTTAGTCTTGTATGTAAGATAAGCCATTACAGGCTTTGCAACCCTTTCTTACTTGGTATCGACTTATATATTGATTCTACATCCAGCATACATTGTCATATCTGGTTATCCATTATAACAATGTTTCACAGTTTTTTTCTAAAAGTTTGTGCAGGCTGCCTTACGATGTGTTTGTATTAGACACACGCGTCTTTTTTGTTGTTCCAGTTCTAGTTTTCTGCTATTATACATGGGTACTACATTCTGATACAGGATGAAATAGACAGAACATAACTTTTGTATTTGCAGTGTGGACCAATGGAGCAGGAGGCCTCCGGTTATTGATACATAATAGATCTTTTCTGTTACACAACTCAATAGTACTCATTTTATCCACCTTAGAAAGATGAAAGGCTCAGAAGACCCAACATGACTCAAACCTGGGACCATGGAGTAAAACACGGATCACTGTAGTGAATGCATTAGCCTACTAAGCCACCAAACGTCCCGGTCAAGTTTTGCTTACATTCTCACAGAAGGTATTCCTTTACATCTTATTTTATTTCTATTTCTAAACCACTATTTCACATGGATTAACAGGCAATGGTCAAATGCAAATTAAGTGAGTGAACATAACTGAAATTTGTACTGTTGCAGAAACCCCTAACAAATTAGTCACTGTATATCTGTAGCTATCTGCAAGAAATGTGCATCCGTTGACGAAATCTTCCCTAGATGGTTTTGAAAGATCACAATGTTTCACTTCCTGTCATAATGTCAGGGACATATGTCACATGAGGTCAAATCCAGTGATGAATTCACTGCCAAAGCTAAATGCTATCTCTTTTGGTAATGTCATTTGAGGGGCATGGGCGCATGGCATCGCTACCCCTAGCATTTGGGTGAAGTACCTCCAAGAAAAGGACAGATGGGTAATGACTGAAAGGAGAGGAAAGAGAGGAGAAATGGAAAGAAAAGGAGAAAAGTAGACTGGGATGGGGAGGAGATCAAAGTCGGACTGAAAGATGCAAGCAGGACTGGGTAGGATGCAGAAGGGAAATCTCTCCAGGGGTGAGAGTTATGTGCCCGTGAATATGAAAGGTACATTAGCAAGTGCCCGTGGAACTAAAGCAACTGGATAAAAAAAAGAAGCACAAAAAGAGGAATGAATCAGAAGAAAGCTGTCAGAAGATATAACCTAAGAAGGAGGGAGCACGGAAAGAAAAGAGCAAAGGGACGTTTAAGTGGTAGGAGAACATGTGATAAAAAAACGAAACAGGAGAAAGTGGATGAAAGTAAGGCACGTTAGGAGACAGGGCAGAATAGAAGTGTAAAGTGGAAGACAAAGGTCAGTTTCTCTAGGGCCTGCTTTTGGAAACAGTGCGCTGGGGGTAGTAACTCTACAAATACTGTTTGCCTACTTTTTTCAGAGGTGTAATCTTAGCCTTTAAAACCACACCCAGTACACGACAGCAAATATTATTTACAATAGGGTGTATCCAAAACTACAGTGAAGGGCTAAGCAGCAGTGGCTTGTGCCCTTTGAAAGTGGTGTAGCGAGTGAAGCGTCCCACCACTTTGCAAAAAAAAAACACCCCCTCCCTCCAAAGCGAACCACCCCTCCCTCCAAAAGCCCAAATAACACTAACTATAAAATAAACACAGCTTCTACAATTACATACATTACACACTTACTTGCATTACACACACATACCTTACAGACACATGAATTACAAATAGGCACTTACCCATGGGCTGCATGTCATCCTCTGTGTACTTATGTTCTCTGACAGAGGAAGGGCTCCCCTAACCAATCCAGACGCTGCTCTCATGCTGTTAACCAGCAAGAGAGCAGTGCCTGGATTGGATGTTGCGGCATGGCTGGACCCTCCTTCAGGCCCTAAAGGCCTGTGCTTGGTCTCCACCCAGCTGTCTTGGAACACCTGGGTGGAGAGTTTCAAGTGTGCATGTCACTTTGGCCAGCGCAAATCAGCCAGCCAAAGTGGCATGCGCACTTTGGAGTGTCCAGTCCAGGCACTGCTCCAGTCCTCTGCTGCCGGAAGCAGAGGCTGTCCGCAGCTGCCGGGTGGTGCGCGCTACACAGGAAAAAATAAAATGGCAATGAAATCTTTTCATGGCCATTCTGTTTTTTCCTGTGCGACTCGCAGTGGGCAGGGGGAACGATGCTCCAACGCCCTTGAGAAGAAAGTGACGCTGTGGCTGAGGGATCCTGTGAGGGGGTGTTAAAATGGATGGAAAAAGAACAAAGATTATTTAAATTTAAGGCACCAAATGAATGAAGCTGATATTTAGTATGACTAATAGGAAGTGGAGTGCTGCCTATACCGCTGCTTAGGAGTCAAGGAATGGAGAAAAGGAACCTGAGTGAGAAATGGGACAGTAGGAATGAGAGAAAAGGGCACCAGCAGGGTGGCGGTTATTTTTATAGCTTTATGTAGTGCAAACACTGCCCAAGGACATTGAAGCGCTTTACATGAGCACCAGTTATATTACGCAAGATGAGATTAAGGAGCCGATTTATATGCTGGAAGTGTGTATTGCGATAGAGTACAAACACCACTAACATAAAGGTCTGCCTGCCCGATTTAGATGTGGGTGGACCTTTGGTTTGGCTATGGCAGTGACTACTCTGTCACCACCAAAGCCAAACCTCTCCAATGGCCGATGGAGTAAGGGCCTTTGGAGAAATGGCTGCGTGTCTGCCGGCCAAATTTAGATGAATGGACATGTAGCCATTTTTAGATTGAGCATAGCAGCACACAAGCGCTGCTTTCCTGACATGTTGTTATGTATCTGGGCTTTTAACCACGCCCACCGAACGCCCATCACTATCACTTGTTTGTGGGCTTGCCTTTCAAATATCCTATGTCATTATTGGTAAAAATCCTTTGTCAATGTTGGTAAAAATCCTTTGTCATTATTGGTAAATGCTTTACGTTTGTCCCTCCTTGGGGCGGTTTGGTTACCGCCTTGGGGGGCGACCCTGTTCTGTCGATTATTGCACTTTTGCCGATATGTTTTATTGCAAGCGAACTTCTTTTTTCTTTAGAACGGCAGACAGCTCTTCAAATTACTGAACTTCAAACCACAGTGCGGTGAGAGGACCGTGGAAGCGTAATCACGCACACCACTGTAATGAAATAGAGCGCTGAAAACCGGGACTTGTATTTATTTCTGTAGCTATCGGGTACCGGGACTGCCTTAAAAACATAAGGGACATGTACTGATTGATTCGGGTGACCTAAGCGAAACCACATGTGAAACTGAATTTATGTTTTTTTTATGGGAACTGATAGACTTATCTTCAGAATTATTCACGTTACTTGGAGCAGCTTCGTCTAATTACAGACCATCATTTTGTAATTCTGGCTCGATGAATAACAAAAGTCTCCCCTTTACAGAAGTGAGAAGCTTACTTACCGATGCTGTGATGTGTCGAAGCTCCTCCTTGGTCATTGAACTTAGCTGTCCAATTGGCTGTTCATTTCTTACTCGGAAAGCTTCCACATGATTGCCTTTCTACCCTAGCAGCCCTGTTTTAGATGCTGCACGACGTGAATTCGTAAGATGACGACTTTTTGATAATACAATGTTGTATGTCATTTAAAGGCTTAGCCTATTTGAATGGTGAAAATATTAAAAAGCAAGCAACAAATTTTCACGCTTTGATGGTTATATATTTTGCTGCAGACAAAACCTTAATTCATTACCTTCTTTGGGGTAAGCACGTGCTGTTACGCAATTTACCATACATACGGGCATCTTGTGTAACATTAAATTGTGCCAAGTGACCCCAAAACACGTGTTGCACCTTTAAACACCCCTGTGTTTTGAGTTAACAGCATTTTGTATGGTTACATTTCCAAGTCAATACTGACTACGGTATAAAGAAAACTACTAATCCCAAAACGCAAAGTGGTGTTTTTAAAAAATCGTGCTCTGGCAGGAAGTATTGCGTGATCAGTCGACTGCGACAAATCAATAGATCGTGTGTTATGCAGGTGAGTATTTGTTTCAAATATCCAAAAGTTTCGAAATAGAACAAAGTAGAAACTAGGTGGAGTAATCACAGCAATTTGACAAAAAGCTGTAATTTCTTGCACTTTATTTTCTTTCCGTGATGCGAAGTGTGGATCTTCCTAAATAGTTCACTTGAAGCTTTGAGAATTGAGGGAAGCTGTGTATTACTGTGATATCTGCAGACGGATTTAAATTCTGAAAGAAATCTGCTACCTGGTTGTTGGTACCAGAAAGCAGGTGCTGTTTACGCCAAATTCAGGTGTAAATTTCCGTTCATCGTCACCTGAAAGGTGATAGTGTTACAACATCCACAAATATCTTTGTTCTTAACTTCACACAAGCGTTGTGTCCCATTCCTAATAGCCCGTTTAATATAGTGATAAATGTGTATTTAAAACAGCTTTGATCTTTTCAGTAGTTTTTGCCTTTAGGCCGAATCACGGCTGGGTCACGTGCTTCCGCGCATATGTGGTAGGGCTGGGTTTACATACCTGCAGTTGCAATTACAAGCACAATTTTCGCCTATACCTGTGCATGCATGTGCAAATAGTATATGTGTGGTGTTCGCTCTTTGCTTTGCAGCTGAGGAAGTCTTGTACAAACCACGGAAGCAAACACTGGCGTTTTGAGCTCCAAGCATAATCCCGTTTTACGCACAACGTGGCATTCGAGGCCTCATAGTGATTGGGAAACTGTGTGTGCTTAAAATTAGATGTTTTACGTTTTTTCCAAATCATGTTAATTTGTTTAATATTATGCCAATTTGTTATTATGCAATTTAGGCCATGCAAACAGTAACGCTGACAAAATGGAATTTTTATTATAACAAACTGTTGAAATATATATTATAAATATCTCTATTATTATAAATTTAAGCTCCAAACGTGAACAACATGCTTCAGAAACGTGTGCAATTTGGTTCCCAAGTTTCTTATATTTCTATTTCCCATATTCCTGTTGTCAACATAATATATATAGGACGTAAAAGTCAGAAATGCTCAGATGTTATTTTAGCAACAGTCATGGTTCTTTTTAAACATGTCAGAGCGTCATGTCTACATTTTTTAGTTATTTATGACCACTATAGCTTCTTCCAAAACATACACACTTGGGGCTCTGTAACTAGAAACCCACGCCCGCTTCCTCCTTCACATACAGCTGGAAGAGCCTGCTCCATGGCAGCACTAGACTGACTACCTAGGCCTAAAATCAGCTAATGTTCACTTGCGCCTAAAACCCGGGTGGCAAGAAGCTGGATTCTAGCCTAGTGTGAGGCAAAGATGCTGCCATCTGTGGCCTCTCTCGACCTCAGGTCACCATTTCTTCTGCCCTCACCCTGTCGCTATTTATTTTTCTCTTGACTACTCTCTCCTTGTTCTGCTCCCTACTATTCATGATGAACATTGGGTTACTTGCAATCTCGCCATTTGTTTTCCTCTTGACTACTCCATCCTTGTTCTGGGTATGTATCATATCTAATTTCTGCAATTAGTTCAGTTATAACATGTCAATGAATGTCTCTTTGTAGCCATCTGTACTTCACTTACGTCATGTAAAGTCTAAGCCAAAGCCCCTTATGACAGACTAAAAACACTGCTTTGTTTTTCTAAACCTTATCTCGGTCGGCCAGCCAGCACCTCTGATGGTTGGGTGGTGAAAGTGGTATTCTATTTTAATTAGCATGGAAGATTTAAATTAGGATGCCAAATGGCAACATTTTCATTTTTTGCTGCAGATAGAGGAAGAAGGTAAACAGAAGTGATTTAGTTATATGCAGGGCCACTGGAATTATGTGTCAGGAAAGGACCACATTATAAGGCATGGTTGACCAATTTATGTGGCAAGAAAAGTCCAATTATGCATTTACAACGCTGCAAATGCGAGACCTATTGCATTGCAAATGCTTGTTTTACTGTCTGCCACTGCCAGGCAAACCCTGGCGAAGAGGAATAGTAAATTGTGACTAATGCTTCCCTGGCTATGGGAGATGACTTCCTTGACGAGGGAAGCATTATGGCGGTCATTCTGACAGCGGCGGTCGGCGGTCGCCGCCCGCCAAGCGGTTCCCGCCGAAAGACCGCACCGCGGTCAAAAGACCGCGGCGGCCATTCCGGCTTTCCCGCTGGGCCGGCGGGCGACCGCCAGAAGACCGCCGGCCGGCCCAGCGGGACAGCCCCTTCAACAATGAAGCCGGCTCGGAATGGAGCCGGCGGAGTTGAAGGGGTGCGACGGGTGCAGTGGCACCCGTCGCGATTTTCACTGTCTGCTAAGCAGACAGTGAAAATCTTTGTGGGGCCCTGTTAGGGGGCCCCTGCACTGCCCATGCCAGTGGCATGGGCAGTGCAGGGGCCCCCAGGGGCCCCACGGCACCCGTTCCCACCATCCTGGTTCCGGCGGTGGACACCGCCAGAAACAGGCTGGCATTAAGGGGGTCGGAATCCCCATGGCGGTGCTGCAAGCAGCGCCGCCATGGCGGGTTCCCTGGGCCAGCGGGAAACCGGCGGGAAACCGCCGGCTCCCCTTTTCCGACCGCGGCTTTACCGCCGCGGTCAGAATCGCCCAGGAAGCACCGCCAGCCTGTTGGCGGTGCTTCCGCCGCACTCCGCCATGGCGGTCATGGACCGCCAAGGTCAGAATGACCCCCTATGTCTTTTTATAAACCTGTTTGGTGCAGGGTTGCATACCAGCGGTTCCCAATCTGTGCGCCGCGGCTCCCCAGTGCGCCATCAAAACTAGCCACGGACGCTGCACACAGTTTGGGAGCCAATGCTGTAGCAGCATCTATGCCCTGCATTCTTTTCTTCATACCACCACCCGTGGCAAAAAAGTAACATAATGGGGAGTCACGGCCCACAGCCAATAGGTCAAGGGAGCCAAGGGTCGAAAACGTTTGGGAAACACTGCATTATGCTGATGCAACCCTGCACCAAACAATGATATTGGTTGACAGGAACCGCTGTCACAACAGTTCCTGCCAATACTTTAGAAATGATACCCCCCAGCTTGGCAGTCATTTATAAATTTGGCGGGTGGTCCCTCCACAAGGGGGATGCAGTAATCTATTCCAGCCCCCTGGCGGACCAACGAGCCGTCCACCGCTGTATAAATCATTTCCTAAGTGATTTACCCCTAATCTCAGGATGGTGAGCCAGTGTCAGGACTCAAATGGGGCTCCCCAGTTCTAAAGTCAGCAGCTCTAGCTGTAACACCACAAATTATCATCAAGCTTAAAGGAAACAACAAGCATATGAAGGAGAGGAGATAGGCATATGAAAGCAAAACAGAAAACTGTCAAAGGAGACAAGTTAAGAAAAGGTTTAGAATGGTGGGTAAGACAGACTTACAAGCCTGAGGTAGAGAGGGAATGGCGTGTAGCAGAAGAAAGCAGATTACAGCCTGCTGCCTACAAGCAGCACCAGGAGGCCCACACATTCAGTGAATCACTCAAGGCTGTTCCATTTTATGAGGGCAGTTTGCATCCCTCCCTGTCCCAATACCCTCAGAGCCAGCCTTCCAAGAGAGAGGGAGGGAGGAGGGATGACTAGACAGAGTGGCAGGGTGACACAGCTAGAGTGATGAATAACTGCACATGGGATGGGGGCTGGCAACCCCTGGCAGCCAAAGATCAATCGTGAAGTTTAAACAGACACGACAGTCGCATCCATTATTCATCCTCCCGGGGGGGCATTATCGAGGCAAACAGACAGTGGACAGGAATCCGCGGAAGATAAACAAAGGAGAACGAGGCAGAAAAAAACTTGAAAATGAAAAGCTGCTAAAAGGATATTATCGAGCTTCGGAATGTAAGATGACACTCAAACTAGTGCTTTCCGCTCTTTCCAACTTCATGTATTCTCGCATAGTTGAGAAGGAGCAACGCGAGAATCAGGAGCAAAGGTCTAACATGAGAAAGGGAAAGATGAAACAGGGCTAAAGGGGCAGGAATGGAAAGATCTGAAGGCTGCGGAGGCATAGTTAGTAGAGACAGACAGGCCTAATGTCTCTGTGGAAAAAAAAAAATGCTAGAAGGAAGTTGAGAGTGTGGAGAAATAAGATTCAATGCCTCTGATTTTGTGGATTCAGAGATAATAAAAAAATATATATTTTATCATGCGAGGGATAAGGAGGAAGGTTTGCTTTTGCTGACAGGAGCATTAAAAGTTGCAAAAAGAAATGAATCAAAAGAGCAGGTGACTTAGTATGTATTAGCCGTTTGGCGGGCTGGGGGTCTGGTTGTAAATTGAATGCGCTCCTGCCTAGCCAAACCTCCACTTCCCCTGACCTCATTTAGAGATGGGAAACCGCCAGGTTTCAGATGGTGGAGCATCAGCTGCTTCCACCATCGGAAGTCTTGTACCCAATAGCATGTCCACAACTTGGTCACAAGTTCACATTAGCAGATGCCCCACCCTGCTTAGGCAGAAAAAAAGCGAAAAATTGTCCGATCCACAGAGAACAAACTCCCTGTATTCGGGGACATGGATATGTTTCTGTCTCAGATCTTGAGGGGATCCATAAATGGAGGGGGTGATCCTATATCAAGCGGCAGCCAGCCTCTGAAGGAGGTGCATGGTCTTAATTAGTACCTAATTGCAAACCAGGGCCAAAACAAATGGCACAAAACCAGTCAGTTGTTCTAATTTGGCTATGTAATCTCTGTAACAGAGAGTTTAACAGGAGTACAAAATACCCAGGACCTGTTTTTAGGTTTGGTGGAAGCTATGCCCATCCACTGCCATGGCGGGTGTAGCACTTCCGTAATGGTGGCAGTCGAAATACACCATATTTAACTTGTTGCATGCACTGGCCACAAAGAGGATCCATAAAACATGTGAATCATTTGTGTGCTGGTGAAAGTTCAGCCAAGAAGTGCTATGTTTGGAGAGCATATCATCTGCTGCAGTTAAGTCCGTGTTCACCACAGTTGCACTAGCACACAAAAGTGTAGACTTACTGTCCAGACTGGTGTGGTTAAGTAGATGTCAGTTGTTTATAGTTGACGATTATTCAGGTGTTGCAAAACAGCCATTACATGGTGTACATGCCCCCAGGGACTTCGCCATAACTCACACACGTGCATAAAATCAAAGTCACATCTGTTGCAGCACTTATAGGTGGCTTAATACCTTTAAAGATCAGCCTAGGCAAAATTCAGTGTGGTCCCAGGAGGCAACTGATAATGCACCAGACAAGAGAGAATGAACTTGTCCCCCAGGTTAAGAGCCCTAAGTTATTATGGAAATGAGATGGACACAGTGTTTGACATCGTGAGGGTGGGAATAAATCTGTTTGAGGATGGGTAATTGAAGTGATGTCTTCGGACCGCAAAGAAGACTCTGCACAGGTAGGTTTCACAGGATTTATTCAGAGTAAATCTTAATGACCAGCGAGGGAACTGGGAGAGCAATAACTGTTATTTCCTCCAAATATATTCCATTCCCCGCATTCTAGCGTCCCCCTTAAACACCTTGTGCCTCCCATTCCACCCACTAGCCATCCGCTAGTCTGAGAACCCAACAGTAATCCACCATTCTGATGACACAGTGGACGAAGTGAACTCTAGTTTTATTATTTCCCTGTCACAGGATGGCATATAGAGATGGTGTAATGACTTGCCGGACAGTTTGTGCCCTTGTTACTGAATCCAAGCTGCATGTTCTCCGCCTCTGGAACAAGATTAGAGAAAGAAGGCAAAATTGCATTTTCCTCATGTGGGAGCTTACGGACGTGTTCAGGCGGCCTATCTCTTTCGGCCAATAGGATGTCCCAATTAAGTTCGTCCCAAAAGATCACACCAATGGTGCATTCCACGTCTCCCTCAATTTGGATCTTTAGATCATAAAGTCTATCTGGTGAGAGCACATGCCCGTCCGCCTTTTCAGCTGCAACAAAATCGCTAGTTGCTGTCGCATCCAGATGATCTTCCAGACTCTGGTGACATATCGTGACCTCTGCTGCGCTGTCTAGCAGTGTCACTGCCCACGTCTTGCTCTTCAGCAGTGTTCTCAAGTGTATTGGCATTTTTAAGCGATAGTGCTACCACCTTTTTCTTTTTAAACTGTGGCTTTTGTTGTGAAGTCTTCTCTTCTTTCTTTACTGTAGACTGCAGCGAGTCTTTCTTTTGTTTCACGTAGTCCGGATGTCTGTCAGGACGGCCCCATCTCTCGCTACGCCAATCCGGAGCGTCCTGAAAGGAACAAGAGGGACGTGACTCAGTATATCTATCAGGAGTTCTAATATTCTCCCCATTTCTGAAAGTATATCTCCTTTCAGAGTTCTCTGGATGCGGAGAATCTGCTCTCTGCTTCTGTCTCTCTTTAAATTGTTTTGGCTTGTCCCAGCGCTTTTTTGAACCCTCTTGCGTCAGTTTTGTACCTTCCTTAGGGGTGGTATTCTGTACTTCCAATTTATTTGGCTTGGCTCCCAAACTATCCCGTCCTATACTAGTAAAGGTATCGGAAATAATTTTTGGTAGCTGTCTCTCTTGATCCAAATGTGGAGTTTCTCTGAGATGCTGGCGTATAGCCAGTGCTACCGCTTCCCCTTTAATGTTACTGAGTATTATCGAGGATACCGCATCAAAATGATGCATTAATTTCATCCCCAAATCCAGGGCAGGTGCTGGCCCATGCTCATTCTGAATTTGTTTTAACACTTCCGGTAAATTGGCAAGTGGCACAGTCATCCACCGAGGGAACCATCCCAAAGGGCAAGCACATTGTTAGAATTCTATGTTTCTCCTGTGGTCCCGTATGGGGAAACACAGCTTCCAGCTGATTTGTTTTCTGGGCTATCCAATAAGGTATTTTCTCCCGTTCTGTGGGTTCTTCACCCATGATAGAATGTGCTGTTTGTGGGTTAATCCCAGTAGCCAACTGGTATCCAGCAGGTGCTGCTGGAAGCGCTGGTGTTGTGTTCAAAGTCCACATTATGAACTGAACAGGCCGTCTGAATAGTGTTACTATCTCATCATATAGATTTTGCAGATCTGCTGTTTGCATGTTTTGTATATCTGGGTGAGGTGTGTATGTGGCGAACATGGGCCACGTTGGTTCATCATTACCTAAAGGACCTAATCTCACACATTGTATTACATGTGGTAGGGCGCCTTCAAACCAGTTCTGATGCTCTCGATATCTGAGCGGTAGTTCATGATACTGGTATGCATGGAACCGTTGAGGTACGTTTGCAATTCTATATGTGTGGAATGTGACTGACCTGTGGTCTTCCTCAGGAAAGGTGACCCAGGAGTAGAACGTTTCTGTTTGGTAAGCTTCATTAGCTTCTACTATGAAAGTGACGTCCCCTCTGTAGGAGGCTGGACTGGCTTGTAGTGAGTACCTAGGGGTACTTGCACCTTGCACCAGGCCCAGTTATCCCTTATTAGTGTATAGGGTGTCTAGCAGCATAGGCTTATAGATAATGGTAGCTTAGCAGAGCAGCTTAGGCTGAACTAGGAGACGAGTGAAGCTCCTACAGTACCACTTAGTGTCATATGCACAATATCATAAGAAAACACAATACACAGTTATACTAAAAAAAAAGGTACTTTATTTTTATGACAATATGCCAAAGTATCTCAGAGTGTACACTCAGTGAGAGGATAGGAAATATACACAAGATATATGTACACAATACCAAAATATGCAGTAATAGTATTAGAAAACAGTGCAAACAATGTATAGTTACAATAGGATGCAATGGAGACACATAGAGATAGGGGCAACACAAACCATATACTCCAAAAGTGGAATGCGAACCACGAATGGACCCCAAACCTATGTGACCTTGTAGAGGGTCGCTGGGACTATTAGAAAATAGTAAGGGTTAGAAAAATAGCCCACCCCAAGACCCTGAAAAGTGAGTGCAAAGAGTACTAAAGTTCCCCAAAGGACATAGAAGTCGTGATAGGGGAATTCTGCAGGAAAGACACAAACCAACAATGCAACAACGATGGATTTCCAGTCGAGGGTACCTGTGGAACAAGGGGACCAAGTCCAAAAGTCACAAGCAAGTCGGAGATGGCAGATGCCCAGGAAATGCCAGCTGTGGGTGCAAAGGAGCTGCTACTGGACAGTAGAAGCGTAGGTTTCTGCAAGAACGACAAGGGCTAGAGACTTCCCCTTTGGAGGACGGATCCCTCACGCCGTGGAGAGTCGTGCAGAAGTGTTTTCCCGCCAAAAGACCACCAACAAGCCTTGCTAGCTGCAAATCGTGCGGTAAGCGTTTTTGGATGCTGCTATGGCCCAGGAGGGACCAGGATGTCGCAAATTGCGTCGGGAGAGAGAGGGGATACCGAGCAAGACAAAGAGCCCTCTCAACAGCAGGTAGCACCCGGAGAAGTGCCAGAAACAGGCACTACGAGGATGCGTGAAACAGTGCTCACCCGAAGTCGCACAAAGGAGTCCCACGTCGCCGGAGACCAACTTAGAAAGTCGTGCAATGCAGGTTAGAGTGCCGTGGACCCAGGCTTGGCTGTGCACAAAGGATTTCCGCCGGAAGTGCACAGGGGCCGGAGTAGCTGCAAAAGTCGCGGTTCCCAGCAATGCAGTCTGGCGTGGGGAGACAAGGACTTACCTCCACCAAACTTGGACTGAAGAGTCACTGGACTGTGGGGGTCACTTGGACACAGTTGCTGGATTCGAGGGACCTCGCTCGTTGTGCTGAGAGGAGACCCAAGGGACCGGTAATGCAGCTTTTTGGTGCCTGCGGTTGCAGGGGGACGATTCCGTCGACCCACGGGAGATTTCTTCGGAGCTTCTAGTGCAGAGAGGAGGCAGACTACCCCCACAGCATGCACCACCAGGAAAACAGTCGAGAAGGTGGCAGGATCAGCGTTACAGAGTTGCAGTAGTCGTCTTTGCTACTATGTTGCAGTTTTGCAGGCTTCCAGCGCGGTCAGCAGTCGATTCCTTGGCAGAAGGTGAAGAGAGAGATGCAGAGGAACTCGGATGAGCTCTTGCATTTGTTATCTAAGGAATCCCAAGAGACAGAGACCCTAAATAGCCAGAAAAGAGGGTTTGGCTACCTAGGAGAGAGGATAGGCTAGCAACACCTGAAGGAGCCTATCACAAGGAGTCTCTGACGTCACCTGGTGGCACTGGCCACTCAGAGCAGTCCAGTGTGCCAGCAGCACCTCTGTTTCCAAGATGGCAGAGGTCTGGAACACACTGGAGGAGCTCTGGGCACCTCCCAGGGGAGGTACAGGTCAGGGGAGTGGTCACTCCCCTTTCCTTTGTCCAGTTTCGCGCCAGAGCAGGGCTAAGGGGTCCCTGAACCGGTGTAGACTGGCTTATGCAGAAATGGGCACCAAATGTGCCCATGAAAGCATTTCCAGAGGCTGGGGGAGGCTACTCCTCCCCTGCCTTCACACCATTTTCCAAAGGGAGAGGGTGTAACACCCTCTCTCGGAGGAAGTCCTTTGTTCTGCCATCCTGGGCCAGGCCTGGCTGGACCCCAGGAGGGCAGATGCCTGTCTGAGGGGTTGGCAGCAGCAGCAGCTGCAGTGAAACCCCGGGAAAGGCAGTTTGGCAGTACCAGGGTCTGTGCTACAGACCACTGGGATCATGGGATTGTGCCAACTATGCCAGGATGGTATAGAGGGGGCAATTCCATGATCATAGACATATTACATGGCCATATTCGGAGTTACCATTGTGAAGCTACATATAGGTAGTGACCTATATGTTGTGCACGCGTGTAATGGTGTCCCCGCACTCACAAAGTCCGGGGAATTGGCCCTGAACAATGTGGGGGCACCTTGGCTAGTGCCAGGGTGCCCTCACACTAAGTAACTTAGCACCCAACCTTTACCAGGTAAAGGTTAGACATATAGGTGACTTATAAGTTACTTAAGTGCAGTGTAAAATGGCTGTGAAATAACGTGGACGTTATTTCACTCAGGCTGCAGTGGCAGGCCTGTGTAAGAATTGTCAGAGCTCCCTATGGGTGGCAAAAGAAATGCTGCAGCCCATAGGGATCTCCTGGAACCCCAATACCCTGGGTACCTCAGTACCATATACTAGGGAATTATAAGGGTGTTCCAGTAAGCCAATGTAAATTGGTAAAATTGGTCACTAGCCTGTTAGTGACAATTTGAAAGTAATGAGAGAGCATAACCACTGAGGTTCTGGTTAGCAGAGCCTCAGTGAGACAGTTAGTCATAACACAGGTAACACATTCAGGCACACTTATGAGCACTGGGGCCCTGACTAGCAGGGTCCCAGTGACACATACAACTAAAACAACATATATACAGTGAAAAATGGGGGTAACATGCCAGGCAAGATGGTACTTTCCTACACAACCCCCCCACCCCCCAAACGAAGGACAATAAGACTAGCCATGACCTGATGAGTCTTCATTGTCTAAGTGGAAATATCTGGAGAGTCCATCTGCATTGGAGTGGCTACTCCCAGGTCTATGTTCCACTGTATAGTCCATTCCCTGTAGGGATATGGACCACCTCAACAATTTAGGATTTTCACCTTTCATTTGTTTTAGCCAAAGTAGAGGTTTGTGGTCTGTCTGAACAATGAAGTGAGTGCCAAACAGGT